>NC_141144.1:63894172-64504172 GCF_053477565.2 Lygodium microphyllum | reverse complement strand
ACAGAGGAGGAAAGGATACAATATCGCATCACCCTAGAAAATCGCACCTACAAACAGCTCAGATTTTGAACCATCCATAACATAGAGGGTGTGGTGGCCAAGGAGGAAACAACCAAGAGAGTTGTAGAGCAATGCAACCTCACAAAGTACCTTTAGAAGTTTGCACAAGAGCCTCACTACACGAAGTGTGTGGAGTGTCAAGATTGTGGGAGAGAAGGAAGGAGTCTCGCTTGAAGCTTTCTTGCTTGCACAATGGGGGAAGACACACAAGGGTGGAGGCTGAAAACAGTTTTCCTCTTCTTAGTTGTGTAAGCCAAAAGAACTCTAGTACAAAGAAATAGAAGAACCCTCTATATGGGTCTCAAACCAAACTCAACTAACTAAGGTGGCATACTAACTGAGCCACGAACTAGAGTAGATAAGGATAGCTATCATGTGGCTATTATTCATGGGCGGTGTACCAACCGCATCTGCAACTGACAAGTCGGTGACATAAATACACAATGGTCACCCTGGCGTATCACGAGTGGAGCTCGATATCTCAACACTCCCCCTCGAGCTCAATCCCAATTCCTGCACACCAAGCAGGTCTCTGAACTTGCGCAGCTTCTCTGCGCCCAATGCCTTCGTGAATATGTCAGCTACCTGATCCTCTGTGCTGACATAAACTAGATCAATAAGACCTAGTAAAACCCTCTCTCGCACATAGTGATAATGCACCTCAATGTGCTTTGTTCTAGCATGATAGACTGGGTTATTTGCCAAGTGTATACTACTCATGTTGTCACAATAAATGACAACTGGCCCATCTGTAGACTGATGCATATCATAAAGTAGCTTATGCAACCAAGCTACCTCACATGCAGCCATTGCTGCACCCCTGTACTCAGCCTCTGTGCTCGACAAGGCAACTGTAGGCTGTTTCTTGCTGCTCCAAGTGACTGCAGCACTCCCAAAAGAGAATACATATCCACTGGTAGATCGTCTATCAGAAATACTACCAGCCCAATCAGCATCAGTGTATCCATGCAACTGTATCTGAACCCCAGTCTCATAAAATAGTCCATACTGCAATGTGGACTTCACATACCTAAGTATGCGTCTAGCCGCATCCAAATGTGGTTTCCTTGGAGCCTGCATAAACTGACTTACCAATCCAACAGCATAGCTCAAATCTGGCCTGGTAATAGTCATATAAATCAAACTTCCTACTATGCGTCTGTACATAGTAGGGTCTTCTAGAAACTCACCTGCATCTGTGCTCAGCTTCACATTTTGCTCCAAAGGAACTGAAATAGGCTTACAGCCTGTCATCCCATATTTGGACAGCATGTCCAATCCATACTGCCTCTGCAAGAGCTGTATCCCACTTGGTGATCTAATCACCTCAATGCCCAAGAAATAACGCAGCTCTCCCAAATCCTTCATCTCAAACTTCTGCTTCAATAGCATTTTCACATGAAGGATATCTTCATCACTGTCACCTGTCATAATCAAATCATCAACATAAATGACAAGTAGCATAATACCTTTCTCTGTTTTTCTCACATAAAGTGAGAAATCTGCCTTGGAAATCTGAAAGCCAATAGTGACAAGATACTGTCCTATCTTGTCAGACCATGCTCTAGGTGCTTGCTTCAAGCCATACAAGGCTTTCTTCAACCTGCAAACAAACTCAGGATGAACAGCATGCACATAACCTGGTGGCTGCTCCATATAGACCTCTTCTTGCAAATCACCATGCAAGAAGGCATTCTTTACATCCATCTAATGTAAAGACCATCCCTTTGATGCAGCCATAGCAATGACTGCTCTTACGGTTGCCATCCTTGCAACCGGACTAAATGTTTCTTCATAGTCAATGCCATATGTTTGTGCATACCCCTTGACTACTAATCTTGCCTTGTATCTGTTCACAGAACCATCTGCATTGTGCTTCACCTTATAAACCCACTTACAGCCAATTGCATTCTTACCTTTAGGCAAAGGTACTAACTCCCATGTAGCATTTGCTTCCAAGGCATCCATTTCTTCATCCATGGCTTTCTCCCATTTTTCTTTTCCCATGGCTTGCTCAAAAGAAGTGGGTTCTGGTTCCTGTATCACCTTCACCATATATGCATAGTGAGTGGCTGTAAATCCATCATATTTCAGCCTATCCACAGGATACCTAGTTCTCGTAGACCTGCGCAAAGTAGGTTCACTCCCAGGTGCTCTCAAAACATCCCTAGTCTTCCTTACTCCAGGTGTAACAATAGAAGGAATACCCAACTCATCATCAATGCTGTGTTCTGAGCCACTGGATTCACCATCCACATAAGAGTGACCTGCATTCACATCAAACATGGGCTGATCAACCTTCTCTTTTCCTTTTCGTGATACCTGCATACCACTATCTGCATTACTTTGAGAAGATTCTCTTGATCTCAATCTGCCTGTCCATGGCGAAGAATGTGAACCAATACTAGAGGACACTCCAGGTCCACTAATATTTTGTGACTGCTGCTGTGAATTTTGTGCAGCATTACCATTTTGTGCATCTACATCATCAATCACATTTACTGGTTTATACCAGCTACTCATCTCATCAAAAACAACATCTCTGCTCACTGTAAACTTACGAGTAGAAGGGTTATAGCATCTATACCCTTTTTGCTGCAGAGAGTAACCAATAAAGATGCACTTCTCAGCTTTTGGATCCAACTTGGATCTCAACTCATCTGGCACATGTACATAGGCAATGCAACCAAAAATTTTCAAATGAGAAATATCTGGTTTCCTACCAGTATACCTCTCCTCTGGAGTCATCCCATGTATTGCTGCAGTGGGAGTCCTGTTCATTATATAGACTGCTGTAGCAACTGCTTCAGCCCAATAAAAATCTGGCAAGTCTTTTTCATTGAGCATGGCACGAGATACCTCTCCAATATGCCTGTTTTTCCTTTCTGCAATTCCATTTTGTTGTGGGGTATAACTGCATGAATATTGCTGCTTTATGCCATGCTCCTGCAAGAACTTTGCAAACTCATTTGAGAGGTACTCTCCCCCTCCATCTGACCTTAGGCATTTTATTTGCAGACCTGTTTCTTTTTCAGCCATAGCTTTAAGGGTTTTGAAATGCCCAAACACTTCACTTTTCTTTTTCATAAAATACACCCAAACTTTTCTGCTATAGTCATCAATAAACGTGACAAAATAATGACAGCCTCCAAGAGATGCAGCTTTCGTAGTCCACACATCAGAGTGGATTAGTTCCAATGGCTTCTTACTCTCTTGAACATGTCTAGGAAATGGTTTCCTTGCCTGTTTTCCAAACTGACAGGCTTCACATACCTTATGCATTTGTGCAACCTTGAATTTTGGCAAACCTGCAACAATATTTTGGGCCTGCATTGATTTAAGTCGCTGTACATTAACATGACCAATGCGTTTATGCCAGATATCAATATCTGCAACTACACCGGTCCCATGTGCAAACATTGCTGCACTCAATTCAGACATGTCTGCATCCAGTGTAAACATTCTGCCCTTCTTCTTTCCTTTTGCTATCAAGCGACCTTTATTTTTCATATCCTCAACAAAGCATCCATGAGGATTAAATCTAACCTGCAAGCCCTGCTCAACCATTTGACCGACAGAAACCAGATTCTTGGTGATATTCGGGACATGAAATACATCGGACAAGTATTTCTTTTTTTCATCCTGCATAGACAATGGAATTTTTCCAATCTGCACAATAGGATGTGCAGTATCATCACCAGTCTCCACAAATCCTGGTTTTTCCATTTCCCTTGCATCCTCCATCCATTCTGCATGACCTGTCATGTGGTTTGATGCACCTGAGTCAACATACCATACATCATTTCTTTCTTTTGCACTTGTCACAGAATTGTTCATGTGCTGCACCATGAACAAATGCTCATTTCTGTCATCACCCTGTCTGCTAGAAGATGCATAATTCCCTTGTTGCAGTTTTCCATTCATGATGTCATTCTGCTTTTTATAGCAGTCTTTAGCCATATGACCCATTTTACCACAATAGTAGCATTCAACATTACTGTTTGCATTTTGGCCTCTTTGCCATCCACCACGACCTCTTTGGCTCCCCCTGCCTCTAGAGTTACCACGTCCTCCTCCATAGGACTGGTTTTCTTGAGTTTGCTGCATACTCTGATTTCTACCACGGCCTCCAAATCGGCCTCCTCTACCTCTGCCTCTACCTCTTCCAGCATTTGAGTAGAAGACAGCTTCTTTTGAAGTTCCTCCTGAAGAAGATGCACCACCATTTCTCTGCTCCTCAGAAATTAGAAGAGCAATCAACTCCTCAAAATCAGGAAATCTTTCACGAACTGAAATGGATGTCCGAAACTGTGCATAATCCTTTCCTAGACCATTCAAGGTCACGGAAACTAAATCATCATCTTCCACTGGCGACCCAATGGAAGCAAGTGCATCTGCAATCTTCTTCACCTTCATGTGGTAGTCGTTGATGCTCATACTTTCTCTCTGCACATTATGCAACTCTTGCTTGAGCTGCATTTTCCTGGCTTGCGTATTTGTGCTATACATTTTTGACAAAGTATCCCATGCCTCCTTTGGCGTACTTGCATCCTGAATATGCACAATCATAGAGTCCGAAATACTGATAGACAGCCAGTACATAACTTTCCTGGCTCTCTCATGCCATGCTTTGAATGCCTGCATTTGCTGTTGATTGGGAACATCAGGAAGAATTGGTTCTTCTTCATTTCCTGCAACAAATTCCCAATATCCTTTTCCCATAAGGAAATTCGTCATTCTAAACTTCCATGCTTGGAAGTTGTTCTTGTCAAGTTTTTCAGTGACAATCTGGGAAAGAGAATCAGATGCCATTACAGAAGACTGCAAAAAATTCTGTCACTGCAAAAACCACAGCTTCACCCTCACAAGGGAAAAACTGTAAAACTGGCGAAAGTGGTATTTGACCACACAGTCACTTCCTAGTGACGATTTTGCATAAACAGGAACCAAGGATGATTCTGTAACCCAATGTCTTTGCACACAAGCATACGATGCAATTTCTGTGGTAACTTTTCACCAACCTGTAGAGCAGTGGTTGCAAAGCATAAAACAGGGCTTTCTTCTGAGTGCGTGCAGAAAACTTCCGCCTCCAAAACAGGCCCCGAAATGGCCTCAAATCAAAAAAACAGGGTCGCCAAGGGCTAAAGCCCTTTCCCGCAGTATATACTACCCTCTTGCTTCACCGCGAAGGGCGTCTCAACCTGAGACAATGCACTCCTGCAATTTCCGGTTGTGCTGCCTGCACAGATCTGCTCCCAAAACAGAAAATGAAAGCAACACTGCTCCTCTTACCAGAACACCGCGAGCTTGGCTTGCTTTCTTGAGCTCCTTACCACGAACAAGGCTCTGATACCATGTCAAGATTGTGGGAGAGAAGGAAGGAGTCTCGCTTGAAGCTTTCTTGCTTGCACAATGGGGGAAGACACACAAGGGTGGAGGCTGAAAACAGTTTTCCTCTTCTTAGTTGTGTAAGCCAAAAGAACTCTAGTACAAAGAAATAGAAGAACCCTCTATATGGGTCTCAAACCAAACTCAACTAACTAAGGTGGCATACTAACTGAGCCACGAACTAGAGTAGATAAGGATAGCTATCATGTGGCTATTATTCATGGGCGGTGTACCAACCGCATCTGCAACTGACAAGTCGGTGACATAAATACACAATGGTCACCCTGGCGTATCACGAGTGGAGCTCGATATCTCAACATGGAGTTCCTCAAGACGTACAACCTCGATCAGGAGTGTGGCACTATGACGGTGGGAAGGGGAGAAAAGGCCAAGTAGGTGTAGGTAAACTTAAACACAGCCTTGGTGGAGAAGGCGTTGGGGTTGGAGCCGAAGATAGAGAAAAATCATAAGAGAGATGTTTATGCCATGCTTAAGATGAAGAGGGAAGAAGTGCCGACCAATGACGGCATTTGCATCTAGAACATTCTTGATGCGGAAGCTCGTCTACAAGCAAAGCTAGTGCATGCGCTCTTCTCCAACCAGCGCTACAACTCCTTGATGCATCGAATCAGCGTGTCTATGCTGGAGAATGTGGCAGCTTGCACCTTGGATGAAGTTGACTGGAATGGCTATGTACGTAAGACCATTGACCAGGTGAAAAAAGCACTAACTTTGGGCAGTAAACCAGTAGGTGGGGATTTCCCAACGTCCAAGACCATAGAAAGAAAGAAGGCCTCATCCAAAGCCTCATCCATTGGCTACGGAAGCATTTTGACTGCCCTCATTCAGGAGGTGGTAAAACAGGCTCAGGATGCAGAGGAAGGAGAAGGAGAAATACCCAAGAGATCGCCCCCTCACCAAGACAAAGAGGTATCCAGTGATAGAACTGAGAGTGAAGAAGAAGGGGAAGAATAGAAGGAATAGATGAGCAAGAAGATAGCAAAAGCCTGTTAAAAAGAGGACACAAAAGAAGAAGTAAGACAAAGTCCAGAAAAAAGAAAAAGAGGATTTAGAGAGGGCAAAGAGGGAATCCCTCAAGGAGGTCGAAGAGATGGAGAAGAAGAAAAAACAGAAAGCAGATAGATTGGAAGAAGAGTCTAGGAAAACAGAGAAAGAGAGGGAGGGAAGAGTTGCTGAAAAAGAGGAGGAGCTAAGAAGGAAGGAGGAGGAAGACTTGGCCGAAGCTACATGCGGGTCAATCGAACAGCAAAGTAGGGTAGATGACATAGGGGCTATGAGCCTGCCCAGAGAGGAGGGGCCCAGTTCGAACACGCAGGTGCCAGAAATTGTATCACCCAGCTGTCACTAAGGGCAAAGGCAAGGCTCCCATCCACTCTATTCCGACCCTCCTGATGCCTCCCACCGAAGCAAAAACCCTCACCCTGAGCGTCCCCACCAGCACACCTATCCCAAACTTCGTGGCATGGATGCAATACTTTATTAACAAAGAACTAGCCCAAGGGAAGAGCACCGAGACCAGAGCCACAGGGCAGAAAAGGCCTACCACAAACACCGAGTCAAGGGAGGATCTGAAGTGCTAGAAAGTGGAGGCCTCGACCACTCTCATCCACACAACAATGACGCCACTAGCTAATTACGATGAGTACATCGCCGAGCTGCTCTCTCAATTGGAGAAGGCTAAGGAGGAAAGGAAGATAGCTGTGGCTGAGTTGGCGGTAGAAAAAGAGTCAGTGGTTGCATTCTAGCTCGAAAAGACCCGAATAATAGCCATGCAGCAAAGGGAGATCTTTGATCTCAAACATGAGCTGAAGGCTAAGGATGACAGGGAAGAGGGTGGGAGGTAGCAGCTGGAACTCATGAAGATGCAAAGAGAATACAAGCTCCTAATCGTGTAACATGAAGAGTTGACTGCAAAAATTGATCAGATCGAAAAGCTTATGGCTGAGTTTACCGCCAGGGATGAGGAAAGAAAGCAGGAGTCAGAGCAACATCACAGAAAGAGATCGAAGCCATGACCGATAAGCTGGACCAAGGAAAGAAAGAACAGGAAACCATAAGCAAAGAGCTAAAGGATCAAGAGCAGAAAATCGTATTCCTGATCCAGAGGTAGGGTGAGAGCATGGAAGAGATGAAGAAGAGAGCCAAGGAATGGGCAGGGCAAAATGAAAGAAGGGTGAAGACACTAGCGTGGTGCCTAGCTCTGGTAGAGAAAGAGAAGATCCTTGCAAATAGCAAAGCAGAAGTTGCCTAGGTAGCCTTTAATACCCAACAAAAGGCCTTCCTAAATACATTGATAGACACCACCCACCCACCCAAAAGAAGGAGAGTCATTGGAGGTGGTTAAGAAGAAACTCAGTATCACACGCAGAGCTCTGCACACAGGGCTGCAGATGCCACCCCAACCTACGGAGGTTAAGCTGCGTTCCACTAAATAATGGAAGTGAAATTATAAACCATAATGTGATTCCAATTAATCGACAACAATAGCCAATCCCTAATCAAGTGGTTAGGCCGATGGAACATCAAGTAGATGATCAACGCTATGAGTTTAGGCCTGATTGCCAAACAAAATGGTTGATTACTTTAAAAGAGTTTGATTATGAAATTAGGAGTAAGCCACCGAAGTTGCAAGGCATCATTGAATGTCTTGTGGATTTTGAGGAACCAAAGGAAATCTTGATTGAAGTTAGTGATATTGAAGGACTGTTTAAAATTGATACAACCTCCATTCTGTCCTGGTATGCTATTGTAACATACTATTTATCCACAGGAGAGACTAGAGCCACTTTATCAAAATCAAAGAAGAGGAAAATTAGATAGCCAGCTTTGAATTTTTCCTTGATGGCAATAACACTATATCGGCAGGGGGTTGATAATGTTTACTGTCGATATCTTATGCCTGACAAGGTTAGGTTTATCTTGGAAGAGTGCCATGACTCTATTTGTGGAGGGCACTTTTCTAGGTAGTTGACTACACAAAAAGCTTTAAGAGCAGGATATTGATGGCCGTCCATTTTCCCCATGATTCATTTGAGTATGTTAAGAGATGTGATATATGTCAAAGGCATGATAGTAGGGAGAATAGGAAGTGGCCATTGACTCCTATTATGGCTATACTACCATCTGAGAAGTGGGGCATCAATTTTGTTGGTCCTATTACGTCTTCATCTTCTACACAGAAGAGATATATCATAGTGGCAAACTGACTATTTTATGAAGTGGTCAAAAGCACGAGCAACAAAGAAGGATGATGCAAAGAAGACTACTAGATTCTTGCTTGAGTAGATTATTTGCCAATTTGGTCTGTCAAAGGAATTAGTGTCAGACCATGAAACCCATTTTCTAAATAAGGTGATGATTAAGATCCTAACTAAAGCATGGTAGATTAAGCACAATAAGATGACTCCTTATAACCCACAGGCAAATGAGCAGGTTGAAAGTACCAATGAATAGCTTTTTTGTCAAAGATAGGATCAGAGAAGAAACGAGACTGGGATAAGAAGTTATATGTGGCAATGTGGGCATATAACACAATGTTTAAACGAGCCACAGGTTACACCCCATTCAAGTCAGGTTATGGGGAGGAGTGTGTATTTGAGTTATCAACCATAATATTCCCAATTAACCATTCTTTGGGGGACGAAGATGCACTCTTTGAGAGCTTTACAACTTTAGCACACTTGGATGAGCTCAAATTGAAAAGTTTATTGCACCACGCAATGGCTAAGTGTCAGATGAAGCAGTTACATGATTTAAAAGCAAAGAAATATACCTTTAAGAAAGGGTAATTAGCTTTATACTATGATGCACGTAGGGAGCTGTTTCTAGGGAAACTAGAGCCTTAGTGGGATGATCCCTACAAAATAGTCAGAATAAGGAAAAATAAGTCCACATCATTACTAGCTGATCTAGCAAGGAGTGGAGTTTAAAAATTAGGTTAATCTTAATAAGATTAAACCTTATTATCTCTAAATTCATTAATGAGAATTATGTCTTGCAGGTCTATGCTGGCTAATCTCAAACTTGCAAGAGAAAACATTGGTTGATGGGGCCGCTAATTTCTTACTTGGAATACCCATACTTGGAGTAGAGATATCATCAAGGAAAGTTAATTTGGTGGAGTGAGGGATATAAAATTATTTAGCAAGAGAACGGATCATTTGTTTGGGAAATCAAAGTCTTCTGTCATCAGATTGCTTATGAATTCTCACGAGTATCCCTATTAAATTCAATGAAGAAGATGGGATGGAGCATTTGGTACGTCATCTAAATATACTAAATTTTGATGATCATAATTACGAGTAGAGGTGACGATGCCTGGCTGTGTGAACCCATCGTGGATGTATACACTATACTTTGATGGAGCGTCTAGGGGTCCCAACAATAAAGGGAGTATAGGCATGGTTATTAGGTATTGTCGACGTAGAATCATGATGAAATTTCTTACCATTAACTTAAAGTCCAAGATTGTTTGGTCAATGATTTTTGATTGAAACTCGTCGAAGCATCATAGTGTCTATATACAAATAATGCTTTTGTTGAATTGTCAACTTGCATTGAGTGCAAGCCACGAAACACGCTGATTGAGATATACATCTCAATCTTGAACGTCGTGGCCCATCATCATTGTCCATTTTGTCTATATTACAACAAACAATATACTTCTCTCTCTCGATTCATCATTCCCTCACTTCATCCCTCTCTCTCTCTCTTTCCATATATACATATGTGCATATATACATGTTTCTCTCTCTCTTTCCCACTACCATCTATATCTTGTTTTCTCTTCCCCTTCTATCGCTTTGCTATCTACCTTGGGGTGGGATTTACTAGTAATATGGAGAAGTAAAAAGCTTTGATTATGAGATTGAACATTGCAAAGAAGAGCAATATTTGCTAGTTGTTAGCAAAAGGGGATTCCCTGTTGGTTTTGAACCAATTGAATGGGATGTACACAATACGGAACCCTTTTCTTCGTATGTACTATCGTGCGACCATGAACCTGATTGATGACTTTGAAAGGACTCTCTTTAGCTGATTCCATGACATTGGAATTAGTTTCCTGATTCATTAGCCAACTGTGCACATGAAGAAGACCTCTTTTTCAATTGTGGTCCTAGTTTGGATATATTTATTGATGATGAGATATGACTCGGTAAATTTTGGGGACTTTTATTAGAACATGCTCTATATGGGAGGTGATGGTTAGTATGGGTGATACAAAGAGTAGTCAAAGACCCATTTTCTGTTATTATCTTGGACCCATAAGTTGGTCAGATGACACTTTATGCATATGCCTCGGTATCTATGCAGGAGGTATGGGTCACAATTCAATGCATTTAGTTTAGGGCTAGTGTTGAGTGTTGAAATGACTTGTTTTTTGGCTGATTTTTGTTGTTTTTGAGAGCTGAATGGTTGATTTTATGGGATGATTGGTTGATTTGGAAGTGGATTGAGAGTTTTTTGGATGATATTGATTGTGTTTTGGAAGATCATGATGTTTGTTGATGGTTCTGTGATGTTCTGATAGGTTCTGATAGGCTCTGTATACCTTCTGTTTTGCTCTGTTTTGGTCTGTTTTGTTCTGATTGTCTTCTGTAAGGAGGGATGAAGTATTGATTGATGAAGAATGAGATATTGTGAAAGCTTAGTGAATGTTTTGTGAGAGTTTGGAATGGGTTGAGAATGAGTTATGCAGTTTTGATGACCTTCTGTAACCTTCTGTAGGTCTTCTGTAGAGCTTCTGCTTCTGTTCTGTCTCTGTTCTGTTCTGTACTGTAGCTGTTCTGGTACTGTTCTGTAGACTGTTCTGTATGCTTCTGTAAGTGTTCTGTGGAATGTATGTATGACTTTGGGGAAAGTTTTCTAGCCTTGGAAAGAGGTGAATACAAGTGCAAAAGAGCTGAAGGAAGTGGAAGAAGTAGCTGCTGAAGACTCAAGAGAAGACTAGAGTGAAGTGACAGTAGTGAGCTGTGAAGAGACACTGTAGTGGCTCTGGTGACCCTTCATATCAGACATACCTCTTGGGAGGGGTATCCACGACCTAAGAGTGATTATTGAGGGTAATTTTTGAGAGATTGTAGTGAGGATATGATGTATTATTGATGGAGTGAGAGAGAGAGAGTCAGAGATAGCCAATTCTACTCAAACAGAGTGATTGTATATGAGAGATTGAGAGAGAAGACTATGAAGATATTGAAGATGAATACTATGTGATGTATTTCCATTCAAAGATGGTGTATTTCTTTTCTTTCTTTGTTCTATTGATGGATTTTGTGAAGATGTTGAAGAATATGGTTGATTCTATTAAAATCCGTGGGAGATTTACATGATGCTGCATGAAGATTTGTTGTGCCTGGTGTTCTTTTCTTTGTGGTGATCATATGAAACATGATAAACAAGCTTGTTGATGTTACAAGATAGATTTTCTTGCAAGAGAATTCCCTTTTCCTTGGTGTTCCTCTCGAGGCTCCATGTTTTTGGTGCGCAGCCGGGGAATCTTGCCATCAACAAGCACCAAAAGAGGCTGAAAATGAAGGAAATGGCATTGCCAAGAAGAGAAAAATCCAATGGATGTTTGTAAAGTTCCTTCTTCCACTGAAGAGTTGGAATTCCTCATAATCAAAGCCACTTTCCACAAGAAGTTCATCCCACAATGGCGGAAACACATCACCATCATGATGCATGCTCTATGTGGTGGACAGTTTCCTCTTCCTATTGAAGCAGCAGAAACTTGCATCTTGGTGGCAAACTGTTTGGGAACAAACTGAAGAGCAGAAACAGAGAGAATGAACATCCATGGAAGATTTGGCATTCATTGAGAAATTTCCAGACAACATCAAGTGGGAGATTGTGAAGAAGCTTCAGGAGTCTTGGTCTGTAGAGGTTCACAGGGACAAGAAGGAAAAGAGCTGGAATTTGTTCGTGGATGCTCAACAGCAAGATACATGGGATGCTTGGTGTACTGATAATCTTCTGTTTGTTCAATTAGCAACCCACTGGAAGTTGGTAGACAGAGTGTTTTTCACAACATACACTATTGAAACCATCAGAAGTTGGCATTACTATGATGATGGCACCACCACAATGCTCAGACGTATGCATTTTGACACCTTCAGAACCGAATACCTTCCTCTGTGCAGTGGCATGAAAGCAGAATTCAGGGACGTTGAAAAGAAAGAAGTAGAAGAAATGTTGGCAAGAGAGTCCTACAGAGACTGAGGCCTTCTGTTAACCCTCTGTGGAGCACTAACAACATAGTGGAGTCAACCCCCTGATGAATGACGCAATAAAAAGGCAAGCGTTAGAACGAGTCCAGAGGTACGTGAAAAGAGAGAAAGCAAGAATCAGAGCCGAGAGCGAGCTCACAGCAGAAGCCGCCTTTGACACCCTTGCGGAACTCTTTACAGAAGTCCCAATGGCACATCAAGCCCTTCCTCCTCCTGCTGGAGGTCCACTTCCAAGCCAGATCCGTCCTGGAAATATTGATGACAGACCAGCGAATGTAGTCCCATTGCCAGTTTTTAAGGGAGAGTACAATGAAGACCCCGATCTTCATGTAGCAGAGTTTATGGTAGCATGTGTGGCTAACAATGCCAGAACCCCTGAGCATTGGTTAGCAATATTCCCCGCCACTTTCAAGGGCGCGGCGTTTCAGTGGTATGAGAGACAAGCAGCAGGAACTTTTGGCACATGGGATGACCTGAAGTTGGCTTTCCTCACTAAATTCAGGCGTGAAGGTTTTGAAGAGCGGATGAGAGAGGAATTTATGAACCTAAGTCAGTCCTCTGGAGAAAGAGTGGAAGCCTATGTCTCACGAATGGAATCCATCCTGAAGAGATGGACTAACCATAATCTAGATGATGGCATTCAGAAGGGAGTGTTTCTCAGAGGATTACAACCAGAAGTCCGTAAGTTTGTGGAGCTGCAAAGACCAGCCACACTACAAGCTGCAACAGAAGGTGCCAGACTGTACGATGAAGTGGAAGCTAGATTAGCAATGAATACAAGAAGAGGAGTCCTACCTCCTCTGGTGCCAGGAATGATGTACCCACCAAATGCAGTCCCAGGGACTGTTCCCTACCCCTACCAACAGATGCCCCCGGTCTCACAGTACAGTGCACCAAATCCACAGTGGCCACAATCCATGCCTCAAATAATGGCCCAACCACCACAACAATGGTCTCAACCAATTTCCTCAATGCCAAATCAACAACAACAGTGGAACCCTACCAACTGGAGTCAACAGCCAACAGTTCAAACAGGAGCACTGAATCAGAACCAGAACAGAGACCCCTCTGTACCAGCCCAACCAATTTATGCAGTGATTACAGAGACTCCTCAAAACCCTCCTACCAGTACGTCCGGAGGAGAAAGCTTGAAGGATTATTTATCCAACTCAGTTGCAAACATCAAAAAGGAGTTGATGGATGTGATTACAGAGCAACTACAGACGCTGAAAGTGAATACCGCAAGCATATCCAATGTTGCAGGAGCAGGAAGAGATGTGATGCGGTCAAATACTTGGTGTGGTAAGTGTCATCAAGCAGGTCATTTAGCCACTGAATGTACACGGAAACCAACCATCCCTGGAGCCTTCTGTTCCTACTGTTTGCGGAAGAATCATACAGAGGACATTTGCTCCCTGAAGGAGATGCATGATAGGAGAAGAAAGGAAGAAGACGCAAGATTTAACTTGTTGGAATCCAAAATGACAACACAAGATATTGGACCTAAGCCTAGAGAGTTTGGTCCTAATTTCGGACCCAGAAGATTTCCCTCTCAAAGTTACAAAGGAAGATAGTCTGGCGGTGGTCAGAGATCAGAAGTGGAATGTTACAGATGTGGAGAAAAGGGACACATCTCACCAAATTGTCCAAATCCTCGAAGGTCAGTGGATTACAAGCCCTTATGCAGTCGATGCAAAGGAGAAGGCCACACTGCAAAAGATTGTCCAAGCCCAGCCCCAGTGAAAAACAGTGCTACTGATAGTCCGTCCAAGGCCCAAGAGCCTACCTCCAATTTAGTGGAATTGGAAGTTGCTGCCATCACACGTGCAAAGCAGAAGGAACCACCTATCCAGAAAGAAAATAACCCTCCTGCCAGAACAGTGAAGTTCAATCTTCCACCAGAAGAATAGAACAGAATAGAGCCTAACAGTGCCGTACAGAGCCCTACAGTGCCACAGAGAGTTACAGAGACAGGACCAGAGGTCCAGGATACAGAAGAGGAGGACGTGCCACAAGTGGCAGAAGAAGTTCCTGTAATTCCTCTATTGGAAGAAAGAGGGAAAATGAAAATGGGTGTTGCCCCATTCCCTAACCGATTAGAAAAGCCAGTGGATCCTATTAAGGAATACGATCTAGTTAGAGATCTAGATACCTTTAAACCAAACCTCACATTCCGACAATTATTGATGTTGTCTCCCAGTTGCCGGAAAAGATTCAAAAGCATACTGACAAGAAGACGTGGCTTAAGGATTGCTCTCTCAACAGCGACAAAGTCCAACAAGGCTCCAGAGCCTGTAAAAGAAGTGGATGTGGCTAATGCTTTCCTAGATCCGGGTACCCCAGAGACTGGCGTGTGGATAGAAGCCTGCTTCATTGCAAATGCACTGATTGATGGAGGTTCATCAGTAAACATTATGATGGATGTGACGATGAAGGATCTAGGCTTACAAGGTGTGCAACCAACCCAATGGCTCATCAGACTGGCGGATCAGAGTAGAATCAAGCCTTTGGGCATTCTTCCATATGTGAAGACTACAGTGGCTGGAAAAGATTATTGGTTAACCTATCTGGTGGTGAAGCCAAACTCTTATGGTACATCCTATCCTCTGTTACTGGGCAGACCATGGCTTTTTGAAGCCCGAGCAAGGACGGATTGGTTCAAAGGAACTTTGACCTTGGGCAGAGGACCCAACAAAGTGGTGCTGAAACTGTATGGTTCTCAAAAAGGACATGGATCCACCTCCTTGGAATTATCTTCTGATTCCCCTAACGAGGTTACGGATGGAACGTCAGCAGACGAAGATGCTGTCAAACAGATCCTTCCCAAGAAAACAATGGCACATTCCTTAACAGTGGATACTGTAAGCCGACTTCCAAAAGATGCAAAGCCATTATCAATGGGTGAATACTTCCTACCCGAATCAGGAATGCCTTCTGAAATTACTTCTGACAGTGAGATAGAAGCATGGATGTACTGCTCTCCCTGTTACATGGCCACAACAGAAGCAGAAGCAGAAGCAGAAGCCGAGACAGAGGCAGGAGAGGAAACAGAGAATCTGTTCTTCTGTTACAGAGCTCCTACAGAGACAGAAGCAGAAGCAGAAGCAGAAACAGACGCAGAGACAGAGACAGAGACAGAAGAGAATGGATATGATATGGACGAAGAAGATTATGAAAGTGAGCCAGAAGAATCTATCCCACTTGAAGAGGATACATTTGAAGAAGAAGTTCCAGAAGTATCAGAAGCCGATGAGCTCATGCTATGGGACAGAATGGCAATGGTACCATTTGGTCTGGCAAATGGATCTTCTCATATGCAAAACCATTATAAGAAATGGATTAAGAAGAGCAAGCCGTCTTTTAAGTGTGGCTCATGCCGTCCTAACCCATCCTTGCCAAAGAAAGATGATGATGATGCATCGTGCCAACAAGCACCAGTCCCACCAACCCAAAAAGCATCAGAGGGTCCCTGTTATGTGACGTTCCTGGATGTGTCATTATCAGAAGATGAGTCTTCAAGCCAAGAGGTAATTAATTTTGAAACCAAATCCGAAACGGCGCTTATCCCATTCCAACGTCTTAAGGAGCAGCCTAAGTCTCCACCAAAAGAAGAAGTTGGTTCTAGTGGGACATCAGAAGAGGACATCACTCCCTTGAAGGAGTCGGATCTGTATCCAGAAGCAGTCCGTGGGACCTTCATTCGTGAAGTAGAAGGTGAAAGGCAGTTAACCTTTGTGGATTCAGAAGGCACTGAACGCCACTTGAAGGTGGGTAGCAGTCTCCCAGAAGAGGAGTTGTCAACCTTGTACAATTTGTTGAAAGAAAATTTGGATGTGTTTGCGTGGTCCTACAAAGACCTAAAGGGGATTGATCCCACAATATGTCAACATCATATTGACTTGGAGCCTGATGCCAAGCCAGTACGGCAACGACAGAGGCGAATGAACCCGAATTATTCTACATTGGTAAAAGCGGAGCTACTGAAGCTTCTGGAAGCCGAGTTCATCTATCCAGTGGCAAATAGTGAATGGGTTTCACCCATCGTGGTTGTACCCAAGAAGAATGGCAAATTGCGAATATGTGTGGATTTTCGAAAGCTTAATTCCAAAACAAAGAAGGATCACTTTCCAATCCCTTTCACAGACCAACTGTTGGACACAGTGGCAGGACATGAACTTTATTCTCTTCTGGATGGATTCAGCGGATACAACCAAGTCCAAATCGCAGAAGAAGACCAATCCAAAACAACCTTCACCACAGAATGGGGGACCTACGCTTACCGAGTGATGCCATTTGGGCTCTGCAATGCCCCTGCTACTTTCCAACGAGTCATGATGGCCGCATTTCAAAATCATCTGCACGACTTTATTGAGGTATATTTAGATGACTTCTGTGTCTATAGCTTGATCCGTGAACACTGGGAGCACCTGGAGCAATGCTTTGATTGATGCCGGGAGTATGGGATTTCCCTCAACCCCGACAAATGCATCTTTGGGGTCTCTTTTGGAGTCCTGTTGGGCCACATTGTCTCTGCACAAGGGATATCAACAGACCCTGCAAAGATCAAAAAGATCGCAGCTCTGACAGCACCCACCAACCTCAAACAGTTGAGGGGATTCCTAGGCCATGTGGGTTATTACAGAAGGTTCATAGCCCATTTTGCGACAAAGGCAACTTCCTTGCACAAGCTTCTGAGGAAAGATGCAGAGTTTACTTGGACGGAAGAATGTGACAAAGCCTTCCACACTCTGAAGCAGTGTCTGGTTGAGGCACCCATTCTGCAACCTCCTGATTGGACGAAAGAGTTCCATGTACACACTGATGCATCAATTGAAGGCTTAGGTGCTGTCCTCTGCCAAAAGGGCTCCTCGAAGTTGGATCAACCGATCTATTATGCAAGCCGAAAATTCACTGATAGGGAACGGAACTATACAGTGACAGAGCTGGAGTGCTTGGCAATGGTGTTTGCCCTAGAGAAGTTTCGCCATTACCTCCTATCTACCCACTTTAAATTTTATGTGGATCATGAGGCCCTGTCCTTCTTAATGAACAAAGCAGATGTGAAAGGACGAATGATGAGATGGCTCCTTTTATTCCAGGAGTTCGACTTTGAGGTGATTACTAAGCCTGGTCGTTCCCATGTTCTGGCTGATCATCTGTCGCGTATCCCACAAACTGCAGACGAGGAGCAGGATGATCCAGACCTCCCTGATGCTTCCCTATTCTTGGTAGAAACTGTTACTCCTTGGTATGCAGACATTGCCAATCTGCTGGCAACCCAACAGTACCCTCTTGGTATTTCTAGTCGGGAAAGGAAGAAGCTCATGTTAGAATCAGCCCCCTACACCCTGCTCGGCGGTGCACTGTACAAGAAGGGCAAAGATGAAGTGCTCCGAAGATGTGTTGCCGGGGATGAGATTGGGATTGTTCTGAAGGCTTGCCACGACGAGCCATGTGGAGGTCACTTTGCAGGAGAAGCTACAGCCAGGAAGGCTCTGGTAGCAGGATATTGGTGGCCTACCATCCACAAAGATTCCTATGATTATTGTAAAAGATGTGATGCTTGTCAAAGAATGGGGAAACCCACGAAGACAAGTGCCATGCCATTGCAACCTATCCTTCCGTTGAAGCCGTTTGAGAAGTGGGGCATTGACGTTTAGGTCCAATCGATCCTCCTACCAGAAGGAAACAGAACAGATACATCCTCGTATGTACAGATTATGTTACAAAGTGGTGTGAAGCTAAAGCCCTAAAGCGGGACGATGGTAACAGCGTGGCCCTGTTCATGTACGAGAATATCATCACCCGTTTTGGCAGTCCCTTAGAGCTGGTAAGTGATAGAGGCACTCATTTCCTTAACAAAGTCATGGAAGAGTTGACAGAGTTGTATAAGATCCGCCATCGCAAGTCTACTCCTTATTACCCTAGAGCCAACGGCCAAGTCGAAGTCACGAATCGCATCCTCTGCTCGATTCTGACAAGAACAATTGCCGCACATCATCGTGATTGGGACGATCGACTTACAGAGGCCCTCTGGGCGTACAGAACCTCCCATAAAGCAGCAACGAGACAGACACCTTTCCAGTTGGTGTATGGTATAGAAGCTGTTTTTCCTGTTGAATTGAAACTACCCTCTTTGAGAGTGGCGATCAAAGAGCGTTTGGGGGATGACGATTCACTGCAACGCCGTCTCCTGCACTTGGAATGTTTGAACGAAATTCGTCGGATGGCTCTACAGTGCATGGAAGCCACGCAAGCTCGACGCAAGGCTTACCATGACAGCTTCATCAAGCACAAGGAGTTCAAAGAAGGTGATTTGGCCCTAGCCTATGATTCACGCTTTGGCAAGTTTCCTGGCAAGCTCCAACAGCGGTGGATGGGCCCCTATAAGGTACTTGCAGTCAACCCTAATGGCTCTGTCCAAATACAGACCGTTGATGCCTCTGATGATCCCTTTCTGATCAACGGATATCGCTTAAAGAAGTACTTCCCTCCTTGGGGATCTTGACAATTACGGACACTTGATCTTTTCCCTCGTTGGCGCGGCACTGTACTTCTTATGATGATACTTCTGTTAGCCGTTCTTCAATCACTCCAGATGAAGTGGACGCAACCCTCTGTCCCCTTACACCCCCCTTCCAACTTTGATCTCTTATCCTCTATTTTCCACCAGCGACAGTGGCGAGGTGGGTTCTGACAAATGGTAGTTCTACCATTCCCTTGCTCAATTCGAAAGAAAAAAGAGAAAAAGAAAAGAAAAGAAAAGAAAGGAAAAGAAAAAAAAGAAAAAAACAAAACATATCGGTCATGGGAGAAAAGGACTTAGGTCCTTGTCATGCCGACCTATCCTTCAAGAAAAGGTGGAAACACCTCGGGAATAGGGGAAAAAAAAAAAGAAAAAAAAAACAAGAAAAAAAAACAAAACAAATCTGTTATGAGAGAAAAGGAAGCAATTCCCTGTCATAGCAGGCCTCGTTCCAAGAAAAGGTGGTAAACACCCTTGGGCGAGAAGCTGGCTGTGGAAAAGGTGGTAACACCCAGCAGTCCAGAAAGTGGATTCATTAATTGATATCCCTAGGATCCAATTCCGACGCTGCCTCCCTTGGTACGCTGTGTCCTGGGTCTCTTTGCAAAGTGACTAACTGTCCTCTAGCAGATGACATGTCCTATTCAACACAATATTCGATTTGATGGCTACCTCCCTGGGTACGCCTCTTCAACAACTGATGACGCGATCTTCATTGACAACCCCTTGAGTGATGTGAGCTTTCATCCTAACCGGATGGGGAAGTGAGTATGGTTGCCCTCTGTATCTATCAACAACGAGTGAGATAGAGGGTGGGGCGAGAGACCAGTCTTTTCCCTTCAAATCGAATGAGAGGTGAGAAGTGTGAATGAAGTGTTGCACGCACGGGATGAGCCTCTCAAAGCACAAAGCACGATTTGTTCTGTGCACTGCACTATAAGGCTCCCTGGCCTTCCTTCTTGCACCATATGCCGGCACAGGGCGGGATGCACTAATGCACCATCAACTGCGCACAAGGCGTACACCCTTTGCACAAGTGATTGTGAGGATTACATCAATGGGTTTCAGGAAAAGGCTGCCCTCCTGTATCTATCCACAGAGCGTGAGACAGAGGGTGGGTTGAGTGTGACTGGAGTTTCTTCAATCAATTACCGAGAGGTGAGATTGAGGGACGTTACGACACTTGGAGTCAGGTATGTTCCCATTTCCCTGTGCACCCACGGGATGGGTCTTTACCGTCAACACAAGACACATCACCCTGTTCTGTACACTGCACTGTAAGGCTCCCTTGCCTTCCTCCTTGCACTTATGCCAGATGGGTTGGATGCACTAATGCACCATCAACTGTGCACCCTGGCATACTCTTTTTGCACCAATTCCCCTTTGATGATTCCTCAACCGGGTATGAGATATGGGTCTTAATCCTTATTTTTCAAGAGATATTAGTCATGGGGCGAGTGACTGATCTTTCATTCCAATTGAGTGACTGTGAGTTGAGTGTAATATCCCTCATCATCGACAACGAATTTCCTACGATTCCTTCCATCAGCTACCTCCCTGGGTGCTGCCGCGTGGTCCCTTCCATGACGGACGTGTGCCGAGAAGATGCCTTGGTCCCTCCAGCGCCGACAACCACCATGGATGTGCCGTCGACCCTCAACCTTGATTCTTGATGAAATGGGCCAAGTTTTTCTAACCCTACAACTTCTGTTTCTTCGTGACGGTCATGTTTTAAGTGTGGGGAAGTTAGTGGATGGTCTGTGGCGTGGTCCTAGGTCCCTGTTGTTCGGTTAACCCTATCCGTTAATGTCTTAAGTGTGGGGACGCGTCCCTGCGCGTCTATGTTGCACACCCCTCTGCATATGCCTTATCTTGCTCATGCATGAATGCCTTGCCTTGCTTTTACCCTCCTGGGGTCCCTTCCCACCCACCCGGTTATGTTCCACCCACCCTTGAGGCTATTCCCTTGCAGTTTTCCTTCATTCCCTGATTTTGAGGTCCTACTATGTGAATGCATCCTACGTTCACCAAAGTCCCAATCCAACCTTATATCCCTGTTCCTCTCTTTGAACTGATCATTTTTCCTTTTTACCTACCCCTGTTCCGGTGCACGGTTTTTGAGTTATTAATTTTTGAAGCATTTTACACAATTTAGCCGGTTTTCCATGTGAACGCGCTTTTCTTGCTTCGAAACCGTGATCTGACGTCATAGCCCTGACTAGTGCTTTTTCCCTGATAGTTTTCCTTTTTATTCCACATCATTTTGATACATGGTTTGTCCGTTATTAATTTTCTGATTTTTTCACGACTTTTTCGTGCGTATTTTTGACATTTTTCCATGTGAACCTGCCCTGTTTGCATTGGAATTCCAATTTGATTTGACAGCCGTGTCCCCTGTGCCTTCCCCTACCTTTTTCCTTTTTCCTCCACCCTTTTTCGACTTTCGGATTTTTACTTATTAATTTTTAAATGACTTTTCAGGAGTATTTTTGGAGTTTTTTGTATGTGAACCCCTCCTACTTCCGCCGGAACTGCGGTTTAACATGATAACCCTGTGCCACTCCTTTCTGCGGACATTTTTCCTTCTTACTGCATGTCATTCCGGTGAATGGTTTGTTCGATATTAATTTCTGATCCCATTTTCGGGTTTGTTTTTTGGGTTTTTCCCATGTGCACGCGTCTTACCTTAGTCGGAATTATGTTTTGACATGATAGGATTGTTGGGCACATCTTTCTGCACAGTTTTCCTTTTTTCTGCACTTCATTCCGATGCACGGATCTTTTGATATTAATTTTTTAATTGCGTTTTTGATTCGTTTTTTGTGTTTTTTGCACGTGACCGCCCTTTATCCCTCCCGGAACCCCCGTCCCATATTTTTCTTGTTTCCCCCCTGTCGTCCTGCCCACTTTTCGTTTTTACGATATTTCGTTTTGACGTCCGGATTGGGAGTTATTAATTTTTCTTTCTTTTTACATTTTTTTCTCGTGCTCGTTTTGCGCGTGAACGCGCCTTTTTTCGATTTTACGAATCTCCACGTGCCTCGGTTGTGTCCACGTAACCCGTACCGTCTTCCTCGCGCCATTTCAATCCCGTCACGGTAAATTTTTTTACCCCGCCCCGCGCACGAGCGCGGGACGGGGGTACGCGCCTTTGTCCCCATCCCATGGCCCCCCCATGGGCCTTCCATCCCTTAACCCCACCTGCCCATCCCATGGCCCCCCCCCATGGGCACCCACCCTTTCCCCCCACCCCTTCCCCCCAACTGCCCATCCCTTCCCCAACGGCCCTTCTCTCTCTCTCTCTTTCTTTCTCTCTCTCCTCCTGCGTCCTCTACCTCCCTGCCATCTCCAATCTCCTCCCCCGACCTCCTCCTCCTTTCCTTCTCCCTCTCAGCAGCGCCCTCCTCTCCCTGCGCCCTCTCCTCCTTCTCCTCCCCCCACTCCTTCTCCTCCCCCCACTCCTTCTCCTCCTCCCTGCTCCTCCCCGCCCTCCTGCTCTTCCCCCACCCTCGCCTTCTCCAGCGCCTCCGCCAGCGAGCCTCGCCTTCTCCAGCGGCCTCCTCCACCCTCGCCTTCTCCAGCGCCTCCGCCAGCAGCCTCCTCCACCACCCCCGCCCAAGACTCCCTCCTCCTCCTTCCTCGCCCCCGCCCGCCGCCATTTCCGCCCGCCGCCTG
The DNA here is from genome assembly GCF_053477565.2 of Lygodium microphyllum. Classification (NCBI taxonomy): domain Eukaryota; kingdom Viridiplantae; phylum Streptophyta; class Polypodiopsida; order Schizaeales; family Lygodiaceae; genus Lygodium; species Lygodium microphyllum. The sequence goes on along the minus strand of NC_141144.1, from coordinate 64,481,273 downwards.
CGGCTCCCTTCTTCTCCGCCGCCTCCTCTCCCTCTGCCACCTCCTCCCACCCTTTCACCTGCCCCAGGTTAGACTCTAACCTTAGGTTAGTTAACACTAATCTAAGTTAGATTAAACACTAACCTAAGTTAGATTAAACACTAACCTAAGTTAGATTAAACACTAACCTAAGTCAACCTTTAACCTACCTTAGGTTAGTAAATCACTTAACTAGGGTTAGGTTAAAAACTAACTTCACTAGACTTAGGTTAAAAACTAACTTAACTAGGGTTAGGTTAACTCTAACCTAACTATAGTTAGTCCACTAACCTACCTCAGGTTAGTCTTTCCCCCACTAACTAACCCTAGGTTAGTTAGTCTCACCTAGGTTAGTTAGAACTTACCTAGACTAACTTAACTACCCTAGACTAACCCAGACTAACCTAATCAACCTTGACTAACTTAACTAGACTTAGGTAAACTAACCTGACTTATCCGACTAACCTGACTTAATTGACTTATGTTTAATTGACTTATGTGATTAATGTGATTTAGGTGACTTAATTAATCACTACATTAATTTTTCCATTTAAAAAAATTCAGAAAAATTTCTAAAAATTCCTTTTTCCTTTTGTCAATTTTTCGACATTTGTCTGCTGGGAATTGCCTACCCTATAATTTCTGAAAATTCCACATTTCCTAAATTTACCCCTAAATGGCCAATAAATGTAGAAAATTCATTTAAAAAATTCTAAAAACATTCTAAAAAATTTCCCTCACCTCCCTTGCTCATTTTCCATTTATTCAAACATAAAAAATCACAACTTAAAAAAAAAAAAAACCAACACAAACCCAATTAACACATCTGCTAAGGTGTTGTCCTTGTTGTTTCACCAGTGTTCTTTACTTTTCCTTTACTGGAATTCTTCCGTGCGCATTCCTGCATTACATACACACCCCTTCCAAGTATTTATTTTATGTGCTTTATTTATTTATTTTCCCCCTTAATCACAATTAATTGTTAAAATGAACCCTTTCATTCACCCACAGTTTCCACGCGCATTCGCGCTAAACACACATTTTTTTTAAAAAATTAAAATCAACCAGCCGTTCACTTAGCACGCGCTACGTGCGCTACAGAGGCACTCTAAAATTTTAATTAAAATTAACCAGCCGTCACATGAGCACGCGCTGGCAAAAAAGCGCTCCACATCACCTTACATTATAATCAATGAATTGCATTTAGAGACCCAGTCGGGAATCGAAGTCCGGGAATCGAATAACTGCACCGTTTAACCTAATAATTGGTAAATAAATTTATAATAAGGAACCGCCGTTTTCTTATTAAGGTTTATCACCTAATAAAACTTCACCCATTTTTAATAATTGATTAAAATCAACCCTTCATTAAATTAATTCCCCCTCACTGCACTTAATTCCCCTTTTTAATGAACCGTTTCGTGGGATGGGTATACGCAGTTCTTAGTGTTATTTTCCATGGCCCCGTCTTGGTTCTATCATAGATGTCGTATTGATATGTGTCGGATATGGTATGGTTTTGGTTTCCTGTCTTAGTTACGGTTACGGGTACGGTATGCAGTTTTTTTTCTTTTGTTGCCTGATACGGGATTCAGGGTGTTTGTCTGATGCATCGCATGAAGCTTTCGGTCGCATTTGTCTCAAGGTCATGTCAAATTTTTTTTCTAGGATGTGGTTTGCCTGGGGTTAGTAGGTCGTGTCACGTTTTTATTGGTAATTCTCTTATCCTTGGTTTTTGTTTGTTGCTTTGCAGGCATTCTTCTTGATTGTCTGTGTTTGTGGTGTGTGTGTAACCATCTGAATGGCGCCTTCTCATGCTCCTCCCCCTATCCAGTACGTCCCATTAGTTAGTAGGGATTACTCGTCCCTACTTACTTTTGAGCCCCTCACGAAGGCAGGACTTGCTGCTTTTGTGGCCACTCCTTTTCCATTACTTCCAGAGGATCCGTCCTTATGTGATGAGTTCCTGGCCTCTTACAGCAAGAAGACAGGAGTAGTCCAAGGCATGTCTATGACATTGACGTCTCGAGGCTTAGGGAAGGCTCTGTCTTTACCCTTCCAAGGAGAACCTTTTGTGACCACTCGTCAGCTCTTCTCTAATGAAGATATTCTCAAGCTGTTGCAGAAGCAGACAAGGGAAGTCCTTGATGTTAAGAAAGTGATAAACTCTTCAGGAGTTTCTTTTTCTATGATTACTGATCCCGTATGGAAGACGATGTGTCAGTTCCTTCAAGACAGGTTCATGCCTGCCAAAACGCCATCCCACTATTTGTCCAAAGAGCTTTTCACAGCTTCCAGGATGGTGTTGAAAGGAGTTGCTATTGATTGGAGCACATACCTCCTTACTAAAATGGATCAGCATTTTGTTAAAGTCACGAGGGGTAATGTTACCAATGTTACCTACGGATCATATTTGTCTGCCTTCTTGACCTATTCAGGTTTACAGAAGACTGTACCTCCACCTCCTCCATTAGATCCAGTACCTCCTCCTCCACCTTCAGAAGAGTCAGCACCTATTGACATTGAGGATGATGATTCTCCGCCTCCCTTGGTCATCCAGCGCAAACGCTTGAAGAGGGTAGCGGACAAAGCCCCTGCTGTACTTCCCTCAGTGTCTATCCCTGCTACTTCTGGCAGTGAACTCCCTGGGTATCTCACTTGCAATAATCTATTCCGAGCACATAGAGAAGGATCCTTGGAGATCTTAGTTCCTTCCCTGAACAGTCTCGTCTCAGGAGATGCCATTCCTTTCCTCTGCAAGGATATTCAAAGTTCCATTGAGTTGTCAGTGACAGCCTGTGTTCAACAGCTGTACGCATCTTTCTATGAAGAGCTCATGCAGTCCAAAGACCAGTTGCATAAGGCAACATCTGAGTTAGCATCTGCTAAGGATACCCTAGCAGATCTATTTAAGCAAATGGAACAGCAAACCCAACTGGTTGCCACTCAAAGCGATGAGATTTCTTCATTGAAGACCCAGTTATTCGAGGCTCAGTCACAGGTTACTAGCCTTTCAGCCGAGAAGGAGAGGATGTCTAGCGAAGCGAAAGAATTCCAAGTTCTTTTAGATGACAAGCTTTCAGCTTTACAGACTGCTAATGACACAGTGGCCAACCAAGCCTCCCAAATCCAGCAGTTGCAAGATCAGCTTGCAAAGTCCCGCTCTATTCCTCCAAGCCCTCCTGTTCCATTAATTCCTTCTCTTTCACAGCAGGACTTGGCTGCCCTACAGAGACAGGCTACTTTGTGCCCTCTATTCCAAGACAAAGTGGAAAGATTGCAGTCCCGAATGGACTTGTTATGGTCTACCTTTGAGCAGTTTCAGGACTTTGTCTTACCAGACCATTCTTTCTTTGTCCACTACCACTTGCAGAAGTTGGTCTTCTATATGAAGCTTTCCACGATGGATTTACCTTTTCCAGAGGATGGCTGGAGTGGGGCTTGGTCTGCTGAGTTGTTGACAGAGGTAGTTAGAATGCTCTTTGAAGATTCTATCACGCCAGACACCATGTTGCTGTCATACATGTATCTCCGAGGAGATTTGTTAATTCCAGATGAAGTAGATATGGCATGGTATGTGGGGGATGTGGTCTTACAGGCTGTTCTATATGTCAATCATTTGGAGTTGCGCATAGCTGATATGTTTCAGAGTTATTCCTCCAAAGTAGCTGATTGTTAGGATAATTCGTGGCATCCCATGATTGATTCGGTGGTCCTAAATCAAAGACAAAACACAGCTCCTACCTTTGTCCAGAGTACTAACCAACTGAGGCTGGATCTCTTAACCTATCTTTCCAAACATAATCCATTTGATGCTATCTTCTTTGATGCCTATCATAGACGATCTCTCTTAGGACCTTCTGTTCCTAGCCTCCTTTATTACCAACAATTGGCTCACCGCTATGCTATATATATTTCCCTTTGTCAAACAAATTCCACAGTAATTTTACCACTTCTTTTCCAACCTTCAAATTTCCCTCAAATTCCTATTTTCACTTACTGTTCCTTTATTGAGGATAGGGTATTTTTCCCTTCTCCACCCTGTCCTTCACCCCTCATTAATGTACCCTCCACATTTCCTATTTATCAGTTAACACCTTTCCTTAGTGATTCCTTCCAAATTTCTGCCACTCCTTCTTTAACCTTTTCTTCCTTTTATGATTTTTCCTATCCTTCCCTACATCCACTTTCCCTTATTCCATTACCCTCTCCTAACACTTCCATATCTCAACCACCTCAGTTGGTTAGTGACTGTGACGGTTTTGATACTCAGATTTCCAGAAGAAGGGGATGGAGTTCGGATGATTGCCTTACAGGACCACAGATTAATTGGCCAGTCATTCCAGGGGAATGGACAGTTTCAAGTCAAGCTTATCAAAACTATGTTCATTTTGCCCAACAATATTCATAGTCTGCAGATCCCTCAGTGAGATTAACTGCTCACTTTGCTTGGTACCTGGCGTATATGCATAGGCATTCTTATACTGATTCAAAGCCTATTCCAAAGTTGTGCATGAATGTCAATGTTAGCATTGATTCCCAACAATTGGAGATACTGTATTTTCATGCCCTCTGTTTGCCTAGCAGATACCTGGTCCTGTTGGAAAGGATGTGTTGTCTCCAATTTTTTCAAAATCCTCCTAAAAACTTTGTAGATGAATCCTTATCTATGGATCGATTCCGACAACATCAATCTTTTAAGAGGGATCATCTTCATTGATGCCTTTCCAATGTATGGTGAAAGCTTTTTAATGCAAAACTCTCTTTTTGAAGAAGTCATTCAGATGGTTGTGTTGTGTATTAGTGTTGTGAGTTCATTTATGTCAAACGAACGTGGTGGTTTCCTATTGGATTTTGTGTACGAGCTATATTTTGGAGATTTGTAGAGATGAAGATTATGTCAAACGAACGTGGTGGTTTCCTATTGAAATTTGTGGTTGGAGAGTTGAAGCTGATGCTGATGAAGAAGAAGCAAACTCTTATATCCTTTACAAATTTGTTGTGATTTTTAGTTTGATAAGAGGTGTTAATTTCAAAAGAGTTTTCCTTTCTTTGTATTTTTATATCAGAAACAGGTTATAAGTTGGGGTCGTGTTGGATGGATTATTTGTGACAAGATATTGAAGATCAAAGTTGAGCTTTTTCTTGAACTTGTATTCCCTTTTTCCTGGGTCGCGAGGACGCTTCCTTATTAAGTGTGGGGATATGTTGAGTGTTGAAATGACTTGTTTTTTGGCTGATTTTTGTTGTTTTTGAGAGCTGAATGGTTGATTTTATGGGATGATTGGTTGATTTGGAAGTGGATTGAGAGTGTTTTGGATGATATTGATTGTGTTTTGGAAGATCATGATGTTTGTTGATGGTTCTGTGATGTTCTGATAGGTTCTGATAGGTTCTGTATACCTTCTGTTTTGCTCTGTTTTGGTCTGTTTTGTTCTGATTGTCTTCTGTAAGGAGGGATGAAGTATTGATTGATGAAGAATGAGATATTATGAAAGCTTAGTGAATGTTTTGTGAGAGTTTGGAATGGGTTGAGAATGAGTTATGTAGTTTTGATGACCTTCTGTAACCTTCTGTAGGTCTTCTGTAGAGCTTCTGCTTCTGTTCTGTCTCTGTTCTGTTCTGTACTGTAGCTGTTCTGGTACTGTTCTGTATGCTTCTGTAAGTGTTCTGTGGAATGTATGTATGACTTTGGGGAAATTTTTCTAGCCTTGGAAAGAGGTGAATACAAGTGCAAAAGAGCTGAAGGAAGTGGAAGAAGTAGCTGCTGAAGACTCAAGAGAAGACTAGAGTGAAGTGACAGTAGTGAGCTGTGAAGAGACACTGTAGTGGCTCTGGTGACCCTTCATATCAGACATACCTCTTGGGAGGGGTATCCACGACCTAAGAGTGATTATTGAGGGTAATTTTTGAGAGATTGTAGTGAGGATATGATGTATTATTGATGGAGTGAGAGAGAGAGAGTCAGAGATAGCCAATTCTACTCAAACAGAGTGATTGTATATGAGAGATTGAGAGAGAAGACTATGAAGATATTGAAGATGAATACTATGTGATGTATTTCCATTCAAAGATGGTGTATTTCTTTGCTTTCTTTGTTCTATTGATGGATTTTGTGAAGATGTTGAAGAATATGGTTGATTCTATTAAAATCCGTGGGAGATTTACATGATGCTGCATGAAGATTTGTTGTGCCTGGTGTTCTTTTCTTTGTGGTGATCATATGAAACATGATAAACAAGCTTGTTGATGTTACAAGATAGATTTTCTTGCAAGAGAATTCCCTTTTCCTTGGTGTTCCTCTCGGGGCTCCAGCTAGGAGCTCAAATTTCACCTTGTTGGGATGGAGTATCTTGTTGTCTATCAATGCTAGTCCAAGGAGGGTTTTCTATGAGTTACATTGGTATATTTCTTTAGGCCAAGAGAGCCAAGTTTTAGATGTGGAATGTTATATCTCTTTAGGCCAAGAGAGCCAGCTCATTTATTGTGAAATATTATATCTTGTTAGGCTAATAGGGCCTTTGTGATTTTTTGGTATGGGTGTTTTTAACCGGTTTCTGTTTTAGTGTTGTACCAAATAGGTTCAATGGAGTGCTTGGAGAGAGCCTTTGTTCCGTGGGAGCTTCTGGTGGCCAATCTAGGTGGCGTAATCACCTTTTTGAGCTTTTCCCCTTAAGATTCTTATATATATGTATCTATGGGGGGTTTTTTTATTTTATTGGGGGACCGACAAGTCATGGCATGAAGTCCTAGGATTTAGTTAGGTATGTCTAGGGGGGAGGTTTGAGCAGTTGGCCACCTCCTATGAAGCCATTGTCTAGCATTAAAAGAGCCATTTTGAGGAGTCTTGAGTGACCTTGTCTTGCTAGCCTCCTAGGCAGCTATTTTTAGGAGCTTCTATTAGTGGTGAGGCAACTAGGGAAGCCTGCCCAAAACTATATGATCAAGAAAAAAAAGATCTTAAGAAAAGCCAGTATATGGAGGTGTGTAAAAAGGGGTTCTAACCCCTAGCAAATAAAAGCTGAAATAAAAAGGAAAAAATATTCCTAGAGCAATTATGTATCGCCTTGCGAAGGCTTGATAGGTTCCTAGGGACCAGTCAATGCCTTGCCCTTCCTAAGAGTGACATCTTGCCACAAAAGAAAAGAAAAAGGAAGGTTGAAGCGAAAATAATAGTGAGTGTTAAAAAGGACTAAGTGTCGCCTTACAAGGGCTTTGTAGGTTCCTCGGGTCACTACGCTCAACTCCCTCCTTTTCACATGCCCAAGTATCAGGTTCTGAAGGAAAAGAAAGTTAAATAGAAAGGAAAAAATAATAAATAAATGAGATCAGGTTAGAGGAGTCCTCGCCTAGTAGGAGCTCCTGTTTTCGGTGTCCTCAGTTAGGTAGGTAGGTCAGACGACCACTTCGGATGATCTCTTTGATAGTTCTTTTTAACTAGGCTCTGTTAGAGTAGTTGGTTTACAATTGACTCTTGACCTCTTGATTAGATCCCGCTTAACTTCTATCTCATGGATTTCATGCTGTGATTTTTGTTAGGGGAAAGGTTGAGATCTCTAATATGTATTGTTTCTTTCTTGTCAAAGCTTGATGCTTTTTCTGGTTATGTCTGTGTAGATCAATTCGTGGGATTCGACGAGCTAAGTCACCCTATCCCGTGGTTGCCAATGAGAGCTAGATTTTGAGACCCGTTTTTGAAGCGTTTGAGCCCATTCTTGGAGCGGAAAAGTGGTCGGGAAGCATCAAGGACCAAATTTTCATGCAAAATTGAATGGTGGTAGATGGTCAAGCTAGAGTTTTCATAAGTGGATTTTGATGCCAGGAATCCAACGCAAGTCTCTATTCATCGATCGTTTGACCCCCCATTTAATCCCCGTAAGGTTTATCGCTCTAAATCAGCTATGTGATTTGGGAGCCAAAAAATTACACGACGGGGTCAAGAATTATAGATTTTGACATCATGAAGGCAACCATCTAGTCGACATCACAATTCCGAGTTTGTTTGCCCCTCCAAACAAATTGAAAACCCTCGCGGAGTAGTGTGAAAGTGGTTTCTTCAAAGTGGACATTTAATAAATGACATGAAATAAAATTTAAATTTAAAAAATGCAAATTCTTGCCCGATAGGAGGGGGCATTTTTTGTTTTGCATCCCATTTTTGGATGGATTTGTGTCTCTTCAATACACCCCGATCAAGAGAGAGAGTGAGATGGAAGCCTGATCTACATGTCGAGAGAAAGATTTTGAATGTAAGCATGTGAAATATGATCAAGGAAATGAAATTTTGATTTCTTAGTCTTTCTCTCTTCTCTCTCCTCTCTCCTCTTACTGCCCATTCATATGCTCGATTCTATGAGAGAAGGGGGTGGGGTTTGATGAAAGATGTTGATGGAGTGATAGTGTTAGAGCTCAAATGATCGTAGATCGGGCTATGGAAGAGCATCATCCAGGCCAAGAAAGAGCATCAGTGGCCTCCCAATCTTGAAATACAAGTCTCAAAAAGCATGTTTTTATGTGTAAGCGATCGTTCTACTTGTTTTATGATAGATTTTGGTTGATATTGTTTGGAAATGGTTGTGTTTGGTTGTTAATGTTGTAATCTATCAGAGATTTTGAAGAAAATAAGAAAATTCAGTCACATAATAATTTATATGTAAACCCGCAAAAACCTGTGACTATGCGATTTTAAGGAAAATGGTCAAATTTGGGATTTTTGTGGTGTTTAAGGAGTTCGTGTGGAATAAAAAATGATATAAAATTAATTCTCGGTACACACGATTAGTTCAAACCAAAAAAGTTAAAAAATCATATTTTATACATAAATAAATAAGGAAAATTGTTAAAAAGTTTTTCGTATTCGAAAAATTTAAAAAATATATATGTATGTGGATGTGTGACATGGCTGGAGCATGAGGGATGAGCCTCAATTCAACCTTGTCTTTGTGTTAAAGTGGAGTCTTCATCACTTTTATAAAGAAAAACACATTTAAAATGCTTCCTATACTATCAACCCATGCATAACACCTAAGTGGAAGGGAGAAGGAGGGATTTTGAGGGTGATTGATTGCTGATAAGATTCTAAACTGTGATCTTTTGCTTATGCATGGCATATAGGACATTTATGGTTTAAGTTTAAGAGGGTCTAGTGGCAAGAGAATGCTCAGTGTTGATCCTTAGCAATGCAACATTACGTGTAGATTACAATCATTGAAAGAAATTTCTTTTCCCCTCATAATATTGATTTCTAAATGATAAAATGATTGAGCACTATTGTTCTTACATAATTGCATTACACGCAACTCATGGTATCATTATTGGATGCATTGCAATTGTATTTATGCATATGACCTACGTTGAGTATGTGAGATATCCTAAGCTATAGGTTTAGACAATCGATTTCCTTGGGGGCTATTTAGTGAGGAAAGTATCTATATCTCCTAGAACATTTAAAAACAAGAGTGGAGTTTTTGACATATGTGCTATTTTTGTTAGCAGCGCATCCAAGGGCTGATCCTTGAGGTGTAGGAGAACCGCAGGTGGCATTCAGTCGAGGGGTGCCTTCTCTTTATGTGCTTACGTGGTGTTTTACACTGATATGTGTAGGGATTCCCTCTAAGGAATGTGGGGAAGGCTTAACCATTGGATTACAATCCAAAACAAACACAAAATTTACGATAGAAGTTAGGGCAATGTGTCCCTTAGATGCTCGTGGTCGTGAGTCCGAGAGGGTGTGTTCTTTGAGTGTAGAGAGACCCAGCTAGTGCCTAGAGAGTCAATGTCATGCCCATTTTGTGTTTGGACACAATTTAAGTTTCAAGTTGGGAAATCAACATTGGCCACCACCATAGCTAATCTTTTAGCCTATAAGGGGGGTTGTGTTCTCTCGAAGATTAAGATTGGGGATAAAGAAGAAGTTAAACCTAAAATAAAAAAGGATGTTCTAATGTATCATGATTTTTCTTATCACAAATCACATCAAGCATAGTCAAGGGGGTTTGTGATGTATGATCCATAAGGGACTATGAATCAAGAAGGAAACAATCGAGCTTGACGTTAGTAGCAACAATGAATCAAAGTATGCAACCTTACAAGTGCGAATTTTAATGGCGGTGAAAGTGGGAATTCACTGATTCAAGATTAGAGAAGATCCCCTATCTCATAGTGAAACAATTCTTAGGGATTTAGAAGATTAAGAATCCAAAACTTAAAAGGATGCGCAGTAAAATCAAGAGGAATTTATCTCACTTTGAAGCTTGAAATTTAAGACACATCACCAAGGAAGAATTTGAAGAAGCACATAACACTCCTCAAGCTTCAATTTGCCAATTATTTGTTTTATGAGTGGATTATCCATTTTATCAAGGAAGAGAAAAACTTAAATTAGAAGAGGAATTCCGCTTGATATGTAATATTTAAGCTATTACGAAGCTGTGTGAATTCTCGGGCAAAAGACATGCTGGCATTGGGTCAGGGATGGTGCGAATTTAAAACACGATGTATCATTGGTAGAACTAAAACTATGGATAATGAAACTGCATATTTCCGTGTGAACCTCCTCTTCGGAGGAGGTCAAGAGGAAATTGAGAAGATTTATGGAGAAATCTTTCTTTTAAATCTTTTTTATCCTTCCCAGTCGAAGGCTGTGCTGGAGGTGGGAGAGTAAAGCACGGGCACGTAAGCCTTGCGAAGGAAGTCATGGATGAGCAAAGGAGGTCGAATGAGCATCCTTGCTAGATGCCAAAGAGGGGTGAACCCTGTTGAGAACCATGGATCTAGAGCATGGCTATGGTGGTTCAAAGATGGGAAGAAGACTCAAATAGACATAGACTTAGACACTGACTATCACACAAGTGAATTAGGTTTCAAGATTGAGACTTGAACTCATAAACATAATCTTGTGTGTGGACAATGACACTGACACTTTACTGGAAAGAAAAGAGTACTATCATTGCATTAAGAAAGGGAAGCAAGTACAATGCTTTATAGGAAAGTAGGAAACTGCAGTAGGCACCACTGTGCATATGGGATAGGTAAGCCTGCATGTCCTTGGCCCTGAAGCTCCATACAAAGAGGCTGTCAGTGAGTGTGATTGCTGAATCTCAACACCCCTCCTCAATCACAACTAGAAAGGCACAAAGTGTGTAGAGGTTGTAATGAGAACCACCTGCAAAGTGTGGGCACACCACAAACATGGTAGACACCAAAGGCTGTCGCAAAAAAGGCGAAGTGTGGGCACCAAAACATGATGCACATCTAGAGGATGTAACAGGGGCCTCACAAAGTGTACAAGGACTGTAGTGCCAAGTTATATGAGGAGTTTACAAAGCTTATGGCAAGAAGCATTAGGGCTAGGAAATACAAGGCTTTTAAAACAGTTTATCAGAGTAATGAGAGTAGAAGGACTGATGAGGCTTGTCCTTCCAATCCTGGTGGTCTGCATCTTCATCTTCATCTTCATATTCATCTTTTGGTCCATGGTCTTATTCTTCTTTCACAGCTGCAAGATAGGCCTTTTGGGACCTCTTCCTAGCATGACAGAACTTCTCGGTGTGTCTGGTCCTTTTGCAGAAGTCATAGAAGAGCGGTTCTTTTTTACCTTTGTATCTGTTGTTTACATATAACATTTGTTCAACCTTTGAAGTGCTAGGCTCTTCTTTGCTTTTAAGTTTCTTTTCTTCATCTAGCAGATAGGCTTTAATATCAACAAGTTGAGGATCAGGCATATTGGTTAGAGTGGTTGATACATTATCATAGGCAGGAGCCAGACTTTTTAACAAGACACCAATATAAACATCTTCATCCATTTTTAGCTTTATCCCTGCAAGCTGGGTTAGGAGACTTTCCATGTAATTTAGATGGGATGCCAGGGATGTATGAGGCTTCATATCAAGTCGGAAAAATTCAATCAATAGACCATAATTAGACAACTTTGACTGTGCACCAAACAAGGTATTCAATTTGTCCCAAGTGTCATGGGACGTGTCACAGACATCCACATGATGGATGTAGCTGTCATCCAATTCTAGCTTAATGATGGCTTGTGCCTTGTCATCATTCTTTTGCCAAGTAACTGCAAGGTATGCATCTCGAGGTTTCTTTTCTTTGCCATTTGTGATGGCCCAGAGACCCTTCTTCATAAGGATGAGCTTGATGCGGGTTTACCAGGTGTGAAACCCAACTCCCTTGAACCGAGAATTTGGAGAGTCTTTTCCCATGTTTGATGGCTGGAGTAGCAGCAAATCAGCTCCAAGATTCTCAGATTTTACAAGTGAAAGAGCAGATTACAATGTGTTAAGAGACACAAGTAATGGTAGTGTGAAAACACACTATGTAGAGACTTGATGTTGAGCTTGAATCTTCCTTGCTCGAGGTCGTCGCGATCCTTCTTCAATCTTCTCAGGTCCTTTCCCTCCTTGATTTGGTGCTGTGATAGCAGATCAAAGTGGCAGTGGGTTGCTCTAAGTGGCAGGAGAGAGAAAATGATGAGATTTTTGAGCTTTGATGAAACTGGCTATGGCTGACAGTTTAGGATTTCAGACAGGGGCCTGGTTTTTTACGGATTGCAGGAGCTATAGTTGATCATTTTGGAATTTTTTAAAATAGAAATGAAGCTTAATTAAGGCTCTTCCAAAGCCCTATCCTCCTCGTCAAGATCGTAGCATCTACAGCGCGCAGAGCGGACAAACAAACCATGCGCAGATTTTATCAACAAACATGAATTTCGACAATGCTGTGCTGGTTGATCAACAAAGTGGATGATTTTTGTGCCAGGAGGGAGCGCCCTAAGTAGAAAAAGATATGTCTAGAAGAGAGTTCATGAAGATATGCTCTACAGAGAGAGATATGAAGGCTCCATGGAGGGTATGTCCTGCAGGTCACAGTTGAAGACTATGGTAATGACTGAGAATTTTCACAATGCTGAGCTTCAGATAGCCAAATGTCATGGATTGATGTGATACAGGGAAGATTTGTGAGCTGGGGAACACTTTTCTAGAAGGAAGCTCCAAGAGATTTGACCTGTGGAGTGAGATATAAGCGACTCAATCTGACAGGGTATTGCTGGCTATGGTTGCCATGGAAGCTCAAGTGAAGGTAGAGTTGGGAGATTAAGTCATGGGATGAAACTGAGCTGACCAGAGGTTAATATGAGCTGAGAGAGAGTAGAGGAGAGCTAAGCCGAGCTGAAGCATGTCTGACTCTCTGATACCATGTTGAGAACCACGGATCTAGAGCATGGCTATGGCGGTTCAAAGACGGAAAGAAGACTCATGCAGACATAGACTCAGACATTGATTGTCACACAAGTGAATTAGGTTTCAAGATTGAGACCTGAACTCATAAACACAATCTTGTGTGTGGACAATGACACTAACACTTTACTGGAAAGAAAAGAGTACTATCATTGCATTAAGAAAAGGAAGCAAGTACAATGCTTTATAGGACAGTAGGAAATTGCAGTAGGCACCACTGTGCATATGGGATAGATAAGCCTGCATGTCCTTGGCCCTAAAGGTCCATACAAAAAGGCTATCAGTGAGTGTGATTGCTGAATCTCAACAAACCCCATGCATTGAGCCTCGTAGGGAAGGGAGGATACCCTTCCCTCTCCCTATAAAATACATGCCCAAGGTACCTTAGAACCCCATTTCTATTGGCCTTCACAAGACACCCCCTTTTCCATTTCACCCAAGGCCCTTTAAAAGCTCACCTAACCCGGGAGTTAAGGCTTTCTTCCCCCCTTTGGGTTCCCCACAAGCTTTCACTAGTCCGAGTTTAAGAAGGAAACCTATAAAGCCTTGTAAAGCCGGCTCCAAAAGATGGAGAAATTAATCAAGGAGGCCGAATCACAAAGGAAGTTTCGCGTGCAAAGGAGAAGGCCAAGGCCATAAATCTGCATCCAAGACAAAAAGACTGCATTCACGATGGCTCCTAAGAAAGCACAAGGCGCAACCGCAGGAGGATCATTGTCGTGTTGCTACGCATCTGAGTCGTATACACCTCCATTTCTTTTGTTGTGCATTTGTGTTAATTTCTGCATGTGATTCATTGTTTGTGTGATGCATTTTAATAATCCGCATCCAATGTATATATTCCCTTAGTGCATGCGTATGATTTTGTTTGGATGCATGATGTGCGTGTATTAGAAAAATATCAAAAACTGATGCCAAAGGACATTATCCAGCTGATAATTTTAATGATGAACTCGAAGAAAAGTGCAGGATACCGTGGAATCAAAGGAAGCTTTATAGAAGCTGACATTTAAGCTATGAAGACAAAGGTGTAAATTCAGGAATATCATGTGTAATGGGCAAAGCTTAAGGAGTGCTGAACGGGTTCCCTTGTTGAGATGTAGACTCTTGGAATGCACTTATTGCTGGGTATGTACAGCACTTGGGACTGCTGTGGTGGATATGTATGCCAAGTGTGGTGCATTTGGAAAAGCATAGGGAGTGTTGGAGCTTCTTGTCCGGAATGCAATAGCTTGGAATGCCCTTATTACAGGTTATGCTTTACATGGGCAGAATTGGAGATTAACGTTATAGCTAAAGGGTGAAAAAGGAGGAAGAGGAAAAACCTATATTCAGGTTTTAAACTGCTTTTGGAGGGAAAAGAATAGGCTATTTTGGAAATGGCCAGAATTAACGGGAAAAAGGGGAGGCAGACACAACGAAAATAGGAATAGACCGCCTGTGGGAGCCCGTGGTCACGAGGACGAAGTGGAGTTCAAAGGAAGGGGGAAGAATTCGAATGGGGAGCCCTTCCTTTCTCTGGCATTTGTTGTTTTGCCGATTCATCGGTCGATCATCGACGCGTTGTCAATCACACCTTCCGTCTCTGTGATCGCGTGCGGAGAATTGGTCGCCTGCATTTGATCAACCATCGCCATGTTCAGAAGTGAACAACAACCTCAAGGTCAACCAAACTTATCACACATTCCCACACAATCTTGGTATCTCTCTTCCCTCCCTGTCCCTCACTCCGTCGGAGGTTATTGGCTCTGCCTACGTATGTAACAACAGGGAATCTTTGTATCTTTGCCCCTCTCTCCCTCAGAGAATGTAGAGGCATTTGGTCTAATGTATCTCAAATCATAAGAACAAGGAGAAATTTTCCGAAGCAGAACCTTAACTGGGTCAACTATCTTGTACCAATTTATACTAGCAAGCAATCCGCCCTCCGTTGTATCACGTTGTCTCTTGGTACTTCAAAGGCTTACATTTGAAACAGAACTTGATGACATCGGAGCAGAGGGCTTAGTGCTAAGGAAGGTCACGTAGGGCTTAAAGACATTGGAGCGGAAGGCTCTGGGAAGAAGGGCCACACAAGCGTGATGCAAGAATTGAGAACTCTGGTGGACCAATCGGTGATAACAAATGTGCAGCCAAGATAGGGTTATAGAGTCTGCTTAATACCGTCATTTTGAAGATTCTGTGTCCATGATACCTGCTACTCCTCTTGCCTTACCCTGATCGGCCTGCAACATGGGCATTACATTCGGCTGCACTCGTGTGCAGGATACGAAGGGGAAATCTACCGCGCAACACATGTTGGAGAGGCATCGACTGGTTGATCTCCTTCTTAATGATGTTATTGCTCTCCAGGAGGGTGGGATTTTGAATGAAGACATTACCACGAATTTTTGGAACTAGAATAGAGGACGTTTGAAAATGGTCAGCAGGAAAATAGCTATTGGTTAGCCTTTACTTTTCCGGATGGTGTTATACGAGAGGAGATCTGCTGGTTGTTGCTGATGGTATACTGAGTGAAAGGCTCCAAAATCCAAATATGAGATATTTGAAGCATGGGAGAAAGCATGTCTCTATAGTGCAATCCTAACTGATGTGGTGGTTTCTATCTGGAGGCTTGAAAAACATTCTTTCAGGTTGTAATACAATCTATCAAAGGGTCCTTTGTTAGACATTCCTTTTTGTGGAAAACCCATGACTCCTTTGTTGAGTGTATTGGGTTCAAATCATACAGCTGAAGTGTTTCCATGCTCGGCTGTTCACTACTATTGTCTTCTCTTGTGGCAATATCTTGCTGAAATCTGAATGCTGAAAACAGCCTTGAACTGGTGCTGAATGTTGGGCTGATTTATGGCTTGATTGCACAATGTTTAAAGCGAGAAAAAGCTCAGAATTGCTGCCTAGCAGAACTCTTCAAGTCTCCTCAAGCCTATGTACCAAAGACATAACTATCTTCAAAAACCTGAATGTAAACAGTTTATGAGAAACTTCAGATTATTCTGAACATGAACTTCTTGTAACTCATTTGATAAGGAATATAGTGAACTTTGGCATCAAATATTTGAGTTTTTTTCTTGTTAGCCTCATTTCTTGCTGTATCTTGAACCTCGTGTTCTACAGCCCTTGCATGAACTCTACGACATTTCTGGTGAACGCGACGTGAAAGTGCTACGTCACTTTTCAGCAAGATGGGAGACTCGCAAGAAGAGATGACAGATGATAATGTTATGAAGAACCTGTTTCAGTCATTTACCATGTATATGCAGCAGCAAGCGCATGCAAAACGAGACAGTGATGCTATGGATGCCTTGAAAGCTGTCCAACAGGAGATGAAGCAGTTTAATGGCCAGCAAGTGTCAACTTACCTGCATTTGTATGAAGAAAAGATGAAGTTTTTTGGGGTTTCTCAAGATGTTTGGAGCCGCTACTTCTTGCGGATCGTGGTTCGAGCTCTTGAAGGTCGAATTGCAGAAATTCAAGAAGCACATGCAGGTTGGGCTGAATTTAAAAAGGCATTAAAAGATGAATATTTCCTGGAGGATACAGGTCTTATGAATCGCATGAATTTTTTAGCATGGGTTTCTATGCCTAATAAGGGACTTTCTGTTACCGCTCTTCTGCGAGAGTTTGAAAGCCGTTATGATCAGTTGGATGGGACTGAACAGCAAGCTTTGGAGATGCAGAAAGTGGAGTTATTTTTGCAAGCTGCAGATGCTGATTTACAGGAAAAGTTGGATGATCTTTTGGAAGATCAAGCTACTGATTCAGGTTTAAAGACTGAGTGGAGACATGTCATTGATGCTGTGAATGCTCTTGTTAAGAAGCAGCGCAGGAGAGTAAGATTGCATCGAAATACAGGATAAGTTCCTGAAAAATCCTTGGAGACTTCTTCTTCTACCCCTGCTGCAACTTCTTTGCCTAAGCCTACTCCTCCTGCTGTGTATCCACCAGTTCTTGCTGCTCCAGTGCCCTTATCTGTAGATGATGTTATTAAAGGCTTGGCGGATTTGACAATTGAAGCAGTCAAAGCTGAAGTTGGTAAGTTAAAGGAGCAACTTATGTCAGTACCTGCTGTAGCACCTGCTCCAGTGACTGCTTTTCCAGCTGGTCAAAGAAAAGGGGGACGATGTATTTGGTGTGATAGTACAGAGCACCAACACTGCAGAGATTGTGATGCTTTTCAGGAAGCACGTAAGAAGAATGTAGTGTTCTGGGGACAAGATGGGAAGATATGGCTGACAGAGACTGGCGCTCCTCTTGACACGAACTTTGGTAAGGGAGGTATGAAGAAGCTTGTTGATGATATGGCTGCGCGATCAGCTTATGTGAGTGTTAGAGGAGATGCTTCAGCTTTTCGAGTCCAGCTTGAGCAAAAATCTGATGGAGACTCTGCTTTATGGTCTTCTGCCTTGGAGATAGCGAGAAGAGGGAAAGTTCAAACTTCTACTATGACTTGTGTGGGCTCTAGCATCCGAGGAGAAACATGATGGGATTCTCCTGTTGACAAGTATTCTATTTTTGCTTATATGGCTAAAACGCAGGGTTTAGATGCCATGGTTGAGGAAAAGAGAAGAAGAGATGAGGAGGGTCCTAGCTCCTCCAAAAAGACTAGAGGGGGTGACTTTGTTTCACCACCTGTTACAGCTCCACCTATGTCAAATTCTCCAGCTCAAACAGGTTCTGATCAACCAATGGGAGACAAGCAGAAAGAAAAGAGGCAACCAAGAAAAGAGCCAGGATTCAAGCTCTTGTCAGACCTTGATATGCAAACGGATATGAGTAAGATTTTTCATGAAAGAATTTTGAATAGTGAAGTCACTTTTACTGTTGGAGAGGCTCTTGGGATTGCTAGAAGAGAAATACAGGATCAGATGCAGGATCTTTTGCGGAGGAAACGACATGCGATGGAAGGACCTGCTTTACAGGGATTGTGGCATGGAGCTCTTGGGGAAGAGCATGATGATGCAGTGATGGTTGAGAATGCTTCTGTTAATCCGCAATTGGAGAAAATAGTGCAGCCTATGCAGTATGAAGATGATGAGACCCCTATTCTCATTCCTCGCAGCCATTTTTCACGAAGTCATTGGGCTAGAGCAACCACTGAGACAGTGGTAAGGATTGGAGAGAAACAAATTCCCTTGATTGCTTTAGTTGATCATGGTTTTGAGATTAATCTTATTGCTCGAGGTGTTTATGAGAGCGGCAAGTGGCCTATGGATGCAGAGCATGGCTGGCGCATGAGAGCCGCCAATAATACTTCTGGTGATATGTATGCTGCTTGTCCGAGTATCAGAATTTCTATTGGTAATGTTGAAGAGGATTATCATTGCTTTGTTCAGGATTCATGCTCTTATCCGATTATTCTTGGACAGCCTTTCATTACAGAAGCAAGAATGGAAACAAAAGTGATGGATGATGGGTCAGCTTATGCGCGGATACGCAGTAAAGATGGTATGCGAGCTGTTCAGTTTATGACTGTTGGGGTAAATCATCCGAGAAACAGGGACTCCTTGCGTGAGGCACCACTACCTGCGAAGGAGTTGGATTTTCATTAGGTACCGCTATCTTGCGAGACGCCAGTGGTACGGAGCGGAGAAAAGAGGAGATCTCGCCTCCTGGCAGCCAGTCTTTCTCCAATAATTTTGTTGGTTTTTCTTCAGATAGTTCAGTGAGTTATCAGAAAATTTCAGATTTGCCTAGAGCTGCCAGGCAGTACATTGGTCGTAAGGAGAAAGAGTTGAAGAATGCAGGTATTTTGCAAGCAGAAGAGCATGTGGATGGATTGTATGAAGGGATGTCTTATGTAGATACATTGTTTGAGATGAGAGCAACGCTGAAAACTGATGTATGCAAGGGTTCAAAGATCATACCTGTGCAAACCTTGGATATGTTTCAGGAAATTTTTGGTTTTATGCTGCAAACAGAGTTAGAGGCTGAGAAAACTCAGCAAACTGAATTTATGGCTGATCTTGATCAGCTAATAGAATTGCAGAGGGCTGAACCCATTCAGCCAACAGAGTTGAATGCAGAAAAATTTCTGCATATAGAGTTTCAGGATGCATCTATGCAGTCCATAGAGCCGAGGGCTGAATTCATTCAGCCAACAGAGTTGAATGCAGAAAAATTTCTGCATACAGAGTTTCAGGCTGCACCCATGCAGTCCATAGAGCTAAAGGCTGAAATTTTTCAGCCAATAGAGTTGAAAGATGCTGAAAATTTGCAGAAATTGCAGCAAAGAAAAGAGTGCTTGAATGATGCCAAGGTTGACACAAAATATAAAACAGTTGATAAGAAGGTTAAGCCGGTTGCAGGCCCGCTTCCTTCTGATAGTGATGAACAGATTGAAAAAGCTATGAAGCAGTCTATGTTGAGGGATCCTGCAAATATTGGACATAAGTTTACAGCTGAAACTCTTGCAGAATTGAAGATTGGAAATGAGGATTTTTTGCTTCCAGTGGAAAAAGAATGTTTTAGAGAGATGCTTGGACGTCATGGTAAGGCATTTGCTTTCTTTCCACATGAAATTGGCTGCATTAGTCCCGAATTGGTTGCACCTATGGTCAACTTCACTGTTCCTCATGTACCATGGAATAGACGTCCTATACCTGTGCCTAAAGCACACTTGCCAAAGCTGATAGAGTTGCTGAATGAGAAGATTAAAATGGGGATTTTGGAACCCTCTTCTGCACCTTATTCTAACAGGTGGTTTACTGTACCAAAGAAGAATGGTACTTTGAGATTTATTCAGGATATGCAGCCCGTGAACAAAGTGACAATCAGGAATGTGGGAACAGGTCCAGTTGTGGATGAATTTGCTGAGGCTTTTGCAGGACGAGCCATCTATTCTCTAGGAGACTTGTATTCAGGTTATGATCAGTTTCAGCTTGCCTTGGAAAGCAGGGATATTACTACTATGCGGACACCTATTGGTCTTGTGAGGATGTGTACCTTGCCATAAGGTGCTACAAACTCAGTTGCTCATATGATGAATGCTATGCATAGAGTTCTTCGAGACTATATTCCGCAGTATACCATGCCTTTTCTAGATGATGTGCCTATTAAGGGTTGTGCAGAAGAAGAAAAGAATGAAAGTCTTGATTTGCGTGGATGTAGATAGTTTGTGGCTGACCACTTGATTGCTTGTGAGCAAATATTGACACGATTAGAGGAGGTAAATTTGACACTTTCAGGGCTGAAATCTGTCTTTGGTGTTAATGAAGTCATCATAGTTGAGCATATGGTTGGATATTATGGCAGAAAGCCTTCTCCTACAAAGGTGGATGCCATAAACAGGATTGCAGAGTATTGCTCGACTACTTCAGAGGTGCGGAGATTTGTGGGAGCTTGTGTATTTTACATGATTTGGATTCCTCATTTTGCTCATATTGCAGATGTTCTCTATCAGCTGCTTCGAAAGGGGCAGAAATTTCATTGGGATGAGAAGCATTCAAAAGCCATGCGTAAGCTCAAGAAGCTATTGCAATCAGCTCCTACTCTATGCAAGGCGGATTATCAGTGTGGACGGCCGATCATGTTGACAGTTGATACTAGCCCTATTGGCATAGGTTGGGTTGTGGGACAGGATGATGCTGATGGAAATAGGTATGCTATCCGCTTTGGAGCTAAAGTTCTTAATGAGCGACAAAGGAGATATCCGCAGATCAAAAGAGAGTTGTGGGGAGTAGTCACTGCACTGAAGTGTGACAAAGGGTATTTTAAAGGAGCTTCAGTTATTGTGGAAATAGATTGTTTGCCTTTGCTTGGCATGATTACTAGTTGCTCGACTCCAGATATAGCGATGCTTCGGTGGATTGCCTATATCAAATCATTGAATCCAGAATTTCGACACATAGCAGGGAAAGATAATCCAGTTGCTGACATGCTTTCTAGAGCGAGATATGAGGATGAGGAGTCAATGCTTGCAGAAGATGATGAGACAGAGTTTGCTGCTTCTGTCCTTATTCATGATTGTCATGTAACTACTGGTGAAGACTTTATTGAAGAACTTTATGTTGATGAATGGCTGCAAATTGAACAGTATCTAAGTTCATTGACTCGAAGAGCTGATTGGACAGATGATGAATTCAAGAAATCAGAAGGAAGGCTTATGGGTATTTCTTGAAAGATGGTTTTCTTTGGAAGCATCCAAGAAAGAGAGGAGGCTTACCCTTGAGAGTAGTTTGTGATGAAGTGATGCAGATACAGATTATGCGAGA
Organism: Lygodium microphyllum; assembly: GCF_053477565.2. Lineage (NCBI taxonomy): Eukaryota > Viridiplantae > Streptophyta > Polypodiopsida > Schizaeales > Lygodiaceae > Lygodium > Lygodium microphyllum. The sequence continues at coordinate 64,459,792 of NC_141144.1, read as the reverse complement.
GTTTCATGAGAGCTCATGGGTTGGACATAGAGGTGTGTGGGCTACCTATGAGAAAATCAAAGAAAGATACTGGTGGAAAGGGATGTATAAAGATGTTTCTCACTTTGTGGAGACTTGCAGGGATTGCCAGCTTTACTCTTTAGTGCGACATCGTGATGAGTTGCATCCGACTTATCCACTATGTATGCATTACAAGTGGGTGGTAGACTTGGTTACTTTGCTAGTGGGACTTTGGCAGATGAGATATCTTGTCTTGGCTAGGGAGGATCTTACAAACTATGTTGAAGGTAGACCGTTGCGGACGAAGACCACCACTACAGTATGTAAATTCTTGTTGGAAGAAATATTTTGCAGGTATGGATGTATAGGCAAGATTACAGCTGATCGTGGAGAGCTAGATGCTGATGAAGCTAGAGAATTCTTCTCACGGCTTGGGATTAAATTGGCTCTTACTACTGCCTATAATCCAGAGGGAAATGGCAAAAGTGAAAGAGGACATCCGCCAATAGTTAAAGCATTGGCAAAATCTTGTAGAGGTCGGATTGGAGATTGGCCGAGATTACTACCTTTTGCATTGTGGGCTGATCGCTCTACACATAGTGTGACTACTGGATACATGCCTGCTTAGTTGATGTATGGGCAAAAACCTGTCATGCCTACTGAAATTTGTGCTCTCACTTGGAGTGTTCTTCCGTGGCATGAGAATTTATCAAGGGATGAGCTGTTAGCCCTTCGGATTCGTCAACTAGAGAGAAGGACAGAAGATGTGCAACTAGCTGTTAATCGTTTGAAGGCAGCCCGTCTTAGAAATAAGGACAGGTTTGATTTAAGGCATCGCTTGAAGCCTAGAGCCATAAAAGAAGGAGATTGGGTTCTAGTCTATGACAGTAGTCTAGAAAATCAGCATAGTAGCATGAGAAAAATGGTTCAAAGATGGTTTGGACCGTATGAAGTGAAACAGGTTTTTGACAATGGAACCTATGAGCTGGCTGAATTAGATGGAGCAGTATTGAGGGTGCCCATTGCTGGTAAACGAGTCAAGATTTTCAAGAAAAGAGAAGATGAAGAATATGCACTTGAAGCATTGTCAGAAGAAGAGCAGGTAGAAGAAAGACAAGCAGAAGAGAAAGAAAACATAGATGATGAAGCTGATGGAGAAACAGATCTACTAGAATCAGAAGATGGACTCGACCTGTTTGTGGAGTTGAATGATCCTGGATAGTTGGCACATCCGGAGGATGCGCAGGTTTAGAGGGGGTGGAGGTCGTGTTGCTACGCATCCGAGTCGTATACACCTCCATTTCTTTTGTTGTGCATTTGTGTTAATTTCTGCGTGTGATTCATTGTTTGTGTGATGCATTTTAATAATCCGCATCCAATGTATATATTCCCTTAGTGCATGCGTATGATTTTGTTTGGATGCATGATGTGCGTGTATTAGAAAAATATCAAAAACTGATGCCAAAGGACATTATCCAGCTGATAATTTTAATGATGAACTCGAAGAAAAGTGCAGGATACCGTGGAATCAAAGGAAGCTTTATAGAAGCTGACATTTAAGCTATGAAGACAAAGGTGTAAATTCAGGAATATCATGTGTAATGGGCAAAGCTTAAGGAGTGCTGAACGGGTTCCCTTGTCGAGATGTAGACTCTTGGAATGCACTGCTGGGTATGTACAGCACTTGGGACTACTGTGGTGGATATGTATGCCAAGTGTGGTGCATTTGGAAAAGCATAGGGAGTGTTGGAGCTTCTTGTCCGGAATGCAATAGCTTGGAATGCCCTTATTACAGGTTATGCTTTACATGGGCAGAATTGGAGATTAACGTTATAGCTAAAGGTGAAAAAGGAGGAAGAGGAAAAACCTATATTCAGGTGTTAAACTGCTTTTGGAGGGAAAAGAATAGGCTATTTTGGAAATGGCCAGAATTAACGGGAAAAAGGGGAGGCAGACACAACGAAAATAGGAACAGACCGCCTGTGGGAGCCCATGGTCACGAGGACGAAGCGGAGTTCAAAGGAAGGGGGAAGAATTTGAATGGGGAGCCCTTCCTTTCTCTGGCATTTGTTGTTTTGCCGATTCATCGGTCGATCATCGATGCGTTGTCAATCACACCTTCCGTCTCTGTGATTGCGTGCGGAGAATTGGTCGCCTGCATCCGATCAACCATCGCCATGTTCAGAAGTGAACAACAGCCTCAAGGTCAACCAAATTTATCACACATTCCCACACAATCTTGGTATCTCTCTTCCCTCCCTGTCCCTCGCTCCGTCGGAGGTTATTGGCTTTGCCTACGTATGTAACAACAGGGAATCTTTGTATCTTTGTCCCTCTCTCCCTCAGAGAATGTAGAGGCATTTGGTCTAATGTATCTCGAATCATAAGAACAAGGAGAACTTTTCCGAAGCAGAACCTTAACTGGGTCAACTATCTTGTACCAATTTATACTAGCAAGCAATCCGCCCTCCGTTGTATCACGTTGTCTCTTGGTACTTCAAAGGCTTACATTTGAAACAGAACTTGATGACATCGGAGCAGAGGGCTTAGTGCTAAGGAAGGTCACGTAGGGCTTAAATACATTGGAGCAGAAGGCTCTGGGAAGAAGGGCCACACAAGCGTGATGCAAGAATTGAGAACTCTGGTGGACCAATCGGTGATAACAAATGTGCAGCCAAGACAGGGTTATAGAGTCTGCTTAATACCGTCATTTTGAATATTCTGTGTCCATGATACCTGCTACTCCTCTTGCCTTACCCTGATCGGCCTGCAACATGGGCATTACATTCGGCTGCACTCGTGTGCAGGATACGAAGGGGAAATCTACCGCACAACACATGTTGGAGAGGCATCGACTGGTTGATCTCCTTCTTAATGATGTTATTGCTCTCCAGGAGGGTGGGATTTTGAATGAAGACATTACCACAAATTTTTGGAACTAGAATAGAGGACGTTTGAAAATGGTCAGCAGGAAAATAGCTATTGGTTAGCCTTTACTTTTTCGGATGGTGTTATACGAGAGGAGATCTGCTGGTTGTTGCTGATGGTATACTAAGTGAAAGGCTCCAAAATCCAAATATGAGATCTTTGAAGCATGGGAGAAAGCATGTCTCTATAGTGCAATCCTAACTGATGTGGTGGTTTCTATCTGGAGACTTGAAAAACATTCTTTCAGGTTGTAATACAATCTATCAAAGGGTCGTTTGTTAGACATTCCTTTTTGTGGAAAACCCATGACTCCTTTGTTGAGTGTATTGGGTTCAAATCATACAGCTGAAGTGTTTCCATGCTCGGCTGTTCACTGCTATTGTCTTCTCTTGTGGCAATATCTTGCTGAAATCTGAATGCTGAAAACAGCCTTGAACTGGTGCTAAATGTTGGGCTGATTTATGGGTTGATTGCACAATGTTTAAAGTGAGAAAAAGCTCAGAATTGCTGCCTAACAGAACTCTTCAAGTCTCCTCAAGCCTATGTACCAAAGACATAACTATCTTCAAAAACCTGAATGTAAACAGTTTATGAGAAACTTCAGATTATTCTGAACATGAACTTCTTGTAACTCATTTGACAAGGAATATAGTGAACTTTGGCATCAAATATTTGAGTTTTTTTCTTGTTATCCTCATTTCTTGCTATATCTTGAACCCCATGTTCTGCAGCCCTTGCATGAACTCTACGACATCGTCTCCTAACATCCATGTGGACATTTCACCACAAGTCCAGGTTCTTCTTCCTAAATTTGATTAATGTCATAATATTTCAATTATGCATGGATCATTTGAGGAATAAGGATGCATGTTTTTTCGATTGAAAAATACTTTGGCTAATAGATCACAATTGAGGGATTCGATCATTAGTATTTTTCAATAAAACAAACAAAATAAAGTGGGCATAAGATTTCTATGCATTTCTAGCAAGTCATTTTTATGCATTGCAAAGTAATGAAATAAGATTAATTAATGTCCATTTTTACAAAACGGAATTATGATAGTACACTTCGATTAAGCATGGAAGGAATAAACCGCATATTGCATTATTGAACATCTTGTTTCGAAATGATTCTTAAATAAAGTTACTAGCAAATGTAGGAAATCGCTAGGGCTGCATGAAGAAGATTTAACTCTAGGCAAGTGGCCTGAAAACTTAAATCAACGAAAGGGTGTGTAAGTTCTGCATACAACAAATTCATTTGAAAAAGAAAGTAGAAAAAGGCTGCATGTTTAAACATAAAATCCTAAAGCTTAGTAGCATGAATCTTGTTTGCATGTTATAGGATGATCAATTGGAATTATGCTATAGCTTAACCTATGCTTTGATCTTAACCCGAAAAGTTAGGGTTTGTAAATCAACTTATATGTAGACAATGAATCATGTGGTTACGGAAATGGTAGTGTAATTATCTTCAAGAATAGACAAGTTAAATTGGTTTAAACCTAAACACCTAAAACCGCAAGGTCCTCGTTTAGGAAGGGTCAATTCAATGCAACATATCCCAAAGAGCTAACTAGGGTTAGCACGTTGAGGACATTACCTAATCACTCTTATTGCTAAAGCTAAAACTCTTAAACCTAAAGACTTGGCCACATTCATGGAAAGTAGGGACAATAGGACGTACTTGCGAGAGACGATCTAGGGCTTCTACCCTAAGGATCTCTCGCTAAAAAAGATGAAACTCCCTTTGAACTTGGAACCCTAGGACCGACAATGTTGGCCTAATGCAATCAGGAACGGATTGTTATATCTAATCATGATTTCGTGATCATAAGACTCCACTTGATGGTTAAATAGTCTCATAGTTTGATGCGACACTTGTGCAACGATTTGCAGAGTCGCATGATCTTGTGATTTGATCACAAGGGAATGGCCAATTCCTCGGAATGAGATTGGCAGATTCTTACGCAAGTTTATCTTGCAAGAGGATGAATAATTGTCCTGATATAGTACCTTTCTTAGGTAAAGTAACCAAGATATGGGGATTAGATATTTGCTTGGAAGCAAAGGACCAATCAGTAAATTGAAATAACATATTTACTACTAATAGAACTTAAGTTATTGGTTAAGTTGGGTTAATAGGGTACGGACCTAACCTAGGGATAAGGGTTAATAGACAAACCTTGGGGATCTTGCCAAGTCGCAATTGATCCTGAATCGAGTGCTGGATGCATTCAGAAAGAAGGATTCACTCCTTAGCAGTTAGCCAAAAATTAACAACCAATGGAAATGATTGTGCTTGTAACTATTTTAAGAACACTATTTTGCTTTGTTTTCTCAAAGAACTAAAGGATGAAAATATATCTAATGCTTCAGGTTGAAGGCCTAAAGGGAGAGGCAGCTTCAGTTACCCCCGACTGCCTACCTGACCCTAACCAAGGGGGTTGTTAATCACGCCGGGAAGGTGGACCGAACCCACCGCGAGAGGTCTCTCCGTTGAGTGCTACTTGGAGCAGGAGGATGCTTGGGTGCCAAAGGGGGCTCTGGCCGTAAATCCCTCGCCTTCCGGCCCTGCACAAGAGGCCAATGTGACTCGGGATTGGATCTCGAGGCCCATATACTAGTCTATGAGCGAAATCTTGGATTAATAATCATTGTGGATTGATGGATAGCCTTCGGTCGGATTATGGATAAGCCTACGGACTGGACTATATGAATTTCAAAGATAAATATGATAACCTGTTGAAAATGAACTTTTTTGACATTTCTTTTTTATGTCAAGTGCTATGATTACGTGAAGGAACCAGTGCCTAACAGGCTAATTAAGGAAGCTGATTGATACATGTCCAACTAAATGTGTTAGGTAATTAAATAACTAAAACAACCTGAGGAAAGTGCAGAGGATGTGGCCATAGGTCCGTCCTACAGATGGGTTGTCCCGGTTGGCCGGGAACTTTTCTCAATCATGATGGACAACAAGAAGATCATTCAAAGGATATGAACAGCAAGGGCGCTGACCTAGAATCTAAGTTATTTATGCTGTTTTAGGGGGAACGGAATGGGACTATGCCTTATGTCAGAGAGGTCGAGCCTTGCATCCCTCTCGTTTCCCATTCTCCTTGAACTAATTGCAACGTGAATCTGCTTCGGACCTGGCGTTTCTCTGTAAAGTAGTTCACTTGGGGTTAGACGCTAGTTGTCGTTTAGGAAATGACCATTAGGAAAAAACCTTGATTCAAGTTGGTCCTAAGTGGGAACGGCCAGAATACTTCCTCTACGTGGCAGACGCAGAAAGGCCTAGATCTCAAACCCCGTGACATTCCATGGGAGTGCTGGGCAGAGCTTTCTAGACATCTTTTTCGATGGACTGCTAAGACGTGTCTTGAAGATTACAGATGGACACGCTACAGTTGGTATCAGAGAAAACCAACGAAGGATTTGTTTTTTATGAAATCTTAATAAGATGAAGTAAAGAAAATGTTGCTGTTCCAAACATTTCGTTACTTTCAATATTGTCTTGTAGAATTATGAAGCATGGAATATGTTCTTAGTGTTCCGAGTCATGTTTATGACTGCGATGCATTCCCTGGAATATCAACAAAGGGTTGGGATGATGAACATCCTAGAGCGTATTTATAATCCATCACGTTTGTACATGGAACGAAGATGGACGGGTGCCTCAGGAATCTACTATATAGATGCCCATCGGTTTGCATACCTTTAAACCAACCTAAAGAGGATCAAGTGGTTGGAAGACCTGAAAGTCGTGAAGCTGTTCATTTTTGTGGAGGCTCACGTAAATTCAACTTTACATATTCGAGGTTGGAGGGTTGAGTTGAACTCATATGTATATGAGGAAGTGACCCGTGTAATCCCCGCCGATAGGATCAAGGTATTGGGGCGCCATGAGAAGAATGGGTTCCAAAGGAAAGGATACCCTGATCTTCCAATGACTTACCGATTCTTGAAGATCCATGACTCGAAACCATAATATTATCCAGTTCCTGTAGATAAATGTAATACAACATTATTCTCCCCAAACTAAATGTAAACATTTGGCTTATCATCATAAGAAATGTTGTATTCCAAAAGGGATATGCCCATATAAATACAATAAGACTTCTTTTTATCAATGTATGTTTGTTCATGAGAATTGATAAGAAGTTAAGTGGTTAGATTGCTTGGTTGAGCTGAAATGGAGATGAAATATAAATCGCAATGATTAACGAGTAATAAGGTTAAGAAACCTTTATCCAAGCACAACCCCAAGTACAGAACCCTAGTTCACCTCCTACATCAAGTACTGCTGTAATCCAGGAGAAGAAGTTTCTTCTCAAGCAGATTAAGCCGCCCAAATTTGACAGGAGAGGTAGGTCTGTCCAAGAAGATGCTAAAATTTGGATTGAATCCATGGAGGATTACTTTGAAGTAGTCGGTATTGCACCCGCCAACTAGGCTATGCTCGCCAAGCTGAAGCTCACCGCCGGTGAAGCCAGGATTTGGTGGAAGCAATGGTGCAGATATCAAGGGATCGCGGAAGGATCCGTTACCTGGGAGAAGCTGAAGAAAGCCGTGTAGGGAAGATACTTACCACCTTCATATCACATGCAGAAAATGAATGAGTTCTATGAGCTAAAACAGTTGGGACTCACTCTTGATGCATACTATTCTAAATTTGTCTCACTTCTTAAGTATGCGCCATAGATGGACATGACACAGTAGGTGTCAAATTTTTGTGCTGGTTTAAATCCACCAGTGAATACCTGTCTTGAATCTATGCACCCATTAGATATATAGGACGCACTCATTCGAGCTACACCTATAATTTAGGAGATGCAGGTTAGGCCAAGAGGTAATAAAGCTTGGTCTTTTAATGACCCAAACAGAGGAGCATTTAGGCCTTAAATGAAGAGAGTTCAAGGTCAGAGTCAGGGACAAAGCAAGAAAGTAAGGACTAATAATGTCAAAAGCTTTGTTCCTACCCAAAGCAATGGCCAGAACTTCATCGTGACATAACTGGTTGGGAATCACCGGTAGATGCATATTTAGTGTATGCATATTTAGCAAAGGTACAAAACACGGATGTACTTGTGGAAGAAAAATGAAAAAGAGATGAAGACATTGTAGGGACATCTAAAAGAATGACAAGAAGAAGTGTGGATCAATCTAAGGCTGCAAATCAGCCACCTCCCGAGATGTTATGGAAGAGGTCAGTCAGGAGAAAAAATAGGATAACAAACAAGAGGGCAAAAAGAAGGGCAAGCACCCATTATAGAAGTTGCAATCTGACATTGAAACAGCCATAGATCTTAAGAAGGTTCTTGAAGAACAGATCTTAAACAGTCGGGTGGAATTCGCCTTGGGAGAGGTTCTTGGCATTGCCAAGCGAGAATTTCATGATGAGATCATTGACATAATTAAGAGGAAGCATCAGTTTCTTGGTGATACCACTAGTGCATTGCTGCAATTTGAAGAGGAAACTAGTTTGTTGGGTATTGGAGCTGAATATGAGCATGAAGTAAGTATAGGATTGTCTATGCAGGATGCTACTAATCAGTGGACATCATGTGGAAAAGAGAAGAAAGTGGCTAAAAATGCATTGTCTTTTAGCAATATGCATGGTGGAGTAAGGCAGATGCAACAATATGGGGAAGAGACTCTAGGATTTATTCCTCAAAGTCACTACACAAGAAATCATTGGGCTAGGGCTACCATTGAAACGATAGTGAAAATAGGAGAACGTGAAACTCCTTGTGTTGCTTTACTTGACCATGGGTATGAGATAAATATCATTGAGCATGGATTGTATGAAAATGGTGCATGGTGCCTATAGATACTGATCATGATTGGCATATGAGGGTTGCAAATAATTCTTTGGGAGAGCTTTATGCTTCATATCCTAATGTAAAAGTGACAATTGGTGATGTACAAGAAGAGCAACACTTCTTTGTGCAAGATAATTCCTCATATACAGTGATTTTGGGATAGCTCTATATTATAGGAGTGCATATGGAAACAAAGGTGCTTGATGATGGTTCTGCTTATGCAAGAGTTAGAAGTAAGGATGGGAGGAAAGCAGTTCAATTTCTTACCATTTGTGTTAATCATCCTAGAAATCATATACGCTTCGAGAGTCTCCTTTGGCTCAAAATGCAAGGGAATTCAAATACTTGGATTTTCATTAAGCATTGCTATAATGCGGGGCTACAGTAGTGCTGTTCAGAGGGTGTACTCACCTCTTGATGAAATGAAGCATGTATTTCCTATTGGTTATTCTCAATTTATAGCAAACAGTTCATGTTGGTTTAAGCCTATGGAAGCTATGTGAAAGGCTGAATGCATATCTATGAAACGGGCTACTAAGGAACTGAGAGCATTGGGGTTGTTAGAGCTGAGAATGATGGCATTTCATGCATCTTTTACGGACTGAATATTAATGACACTATGGCTGAAATCTCAGCAACTATACATATAGAAAATGAGGCTGAAAACAGAGTATTGTCAGTATGTTCTTTGGATATGTATGATGTTATAGCATTGTTTGCTCAGTAGGAAGGATTACAATGGGTTGAAGCAGTTATGGAGACAAAGTATAAGACAGTTGACAAAAATGTGAAACCAATTGATTTTCCACTTCCACGAGAGAGTGAGGGTATGTATGAAAAAGTGTCAAGGTAGCCAAGCTTATGGGATCCTAAAGATATAGGTCATCAGTTTACATCTAAAACATTACAGGAATTAAAAGTTGTTGCAGAAGTGTTTCTTTTGCCTGCTAAGAGAGACTCTTTTATGCGGATGTTGGCTAGACATGGAAAGGCATTTGCATTTCAGCCAAGTGAAATAGGTTGTGTGGATCCAAATATTGTCTCTCCTATGGTCATATTTACTATGCCACATGTACCATGGAACTTGAGGCCTATTCTAGTGCCTAAAGATTACTTGCCAAAGCTGATGGATTTGCTAAATGAAAATATTTGCATGAAGATCTTGGAGCCTTTTTCAGTCTCGTACTCAAATCATTGGTTTACTATGCCCAAAAAGAATGGGGCTTTGAGATTTATTCAAGACATGCAACCAATCAATAAAGTGACCATAAGAAATGTCGGTGTAGGTCCTATGCTTGATGAATTTGCAGAGGCTTTTGCAAGTAGAGCGTACTATTCTTTGGGTGATATTTACTTGGGTTATGATCAATTTCAACTTGCAATTGAAAGTAAGGATATCACAACCATCAAGACTCCCTTGGGGTTAGTATGGATGTGTACTCTCCCACAGGGTGCAACAAACTCAGTGCACACATGACAAATTCTATGAATAGGGTACTTAGGGATTTTATATCACAATTGACTATGCCCTTCTTGGATGATGTTCCAATCAAAGGGTGTGTAGTGGATGAAAAAAATGAAGAGATGGATGCTCATGGATGCAAACAGTTATTGTAGACCATATTGTGGATTGTGAGAGGATTTTGAGGTGTCTAGAAGAGGTACATTAAACTCTTTCGAGACAAAAGTCTGTCTTTGGAGTTGAAGAGGTTTTGATTGTTGGACATATGTGTGGGCCTTATGGACAAAGACCATCCATCACCAACAAAAATAGATGGGATTGATAGAATGCAAGATGTATGCACGAATGTATCAGAGGTGCGTAGATTCTTGGATGCATGTGTGTTTTATTTGATATGGACTTCTCTCTTTGCACATGTACTCGATGCTCTTTATTAGCTTCTAAGGAAATGTCAAAAAAATCATTGGGAAAGGAAGCATCAGAAAGCAATGTAGAAATTGAAGTAACTCTTAAAATCTGCTCCTACATTGAGAAACACTGACTATTCACATGGAAAGCCTATCATTATTACTGTTGATACAAGCCCAATTGGGATTGGATGGGCAATTGGGAAAGATGATGAGGAAGGGCAAAGACATGCAATTCACTTTGGTGCTAAAGTATTGACTAAACGATAGAGAAGATATCCACAGGTAAAAAGAGAATTATGGGGAATTGTGACAGCCCTTAAATGTGACAAGGAGTATTTTATGGATGCTCATGTAGTGATTGAGACCGATTATTTGCCGATATTGGGTATGATTACTAGTTGTGCTACCCCAAACATTGCTATGCTCTGGTGGATTGCATACATCAAATCTTTGAACCCTGAATTTCAGCATATTGCAGAAAGAGATAACCTAGTTGTATACATGTTATCTCAGGCACGTTATGAGAATGAAGATGGGATGATGGATGAGGAGGAAGAAGATGACTTTCTCACGACTGAAAATGTTGTTGGAAGAGTGAATTTAGCAATGCAAGGTGTTGCTACGGCATTAACAGAAGCTTGGACAATAAAGAGAAGATACTTTAGATGTTTTGCATCTTGTGTAAAAGCGTTTCTGAAAGATAAATATGCAGGAGAGTGGCTAAGAATTGGTCAATACCTTAGTACATTAACAAAGAGAGATGAATGGTTAGATGAGGAGTTTAAGAAAATCAAGAGGAAAGCATATGGGTGGGTTTTTCTTAAAAGATGGATACTTATGGAAACATGCTAAAAAGAAATAGGGTATGCCATTACAATTTTTGCGTGATAGAGCTTCACAAGTAAATGCTATGCAAGAATTTCATGAAAGCTTATGGACTAATCATAGAGGTGTTTGGGGTATTTTTGCAAAGATCAAAGAAAGATATTGGTGGCAGGGTATGTATAAGGATGTTGCTCACTTTGTGAAAATATGTAGGACATGTCAAATGTATTCATGTGTGAGACATTAGGATGGATTACAACCGACATATCCAGTGTCTCTTCATTTTAAGTGGATGGTGGATTTGGTCACAATGCCTATAGGTCTTTGGCAAATGAGGTATCTTGTGCTTGCCTATGAAGACTTGACTAATCAAGTGGAAGGGAAAGATTTACGTACTAAGACAACAAATGATGTGTATACTTTTCTCTTAGAAGAGATCTTTTGTCAATATGGCTGTGTGGGAAAAATTATAGCAGATAGGGGTGAGTTGGATGTAGATGAAGCTCATTATTTATTTGCACGATTGCAAATAAATCTTGCTTTAAATTCAACCTAAAACCCTAAAGGAAATGGAAAAAGTGCAAGAGGTCATCTACCTATTGTGAAGGCATTGGCAAAAGCATGTAGAGAGAAGATAAAAGTGTAGCCACAATTGCTCCCTTATGCTTTGTGGGCTAGCAGAACAACTCATAGTGCTGTTACAGGATATATGCCTGCAGAATTGATGTATGGTCCAAAATCTAGCATGCCAATAGAAGAGATGACAGTCACATGGAGTGTGTTACCTTGGGAAGAGGAGTTGAATCGAGAGGAGTTGTTGGCCTTGCACATTAGCCAATTGGAAAGAAAGTGAGAAGAAATAGAGGCAGCAATTGCAAAGTTAAGGGCAGCAAGGATACTAAACAAGAAATGGTTTGAAAAAAGACATATACTAAGACCAAGAACCATACAAGATGGGGATTAGGTACTAGTTTATGATAGCAATTTAGACAACCAATGTAGTGCCATGCGTAAAGTTTCCAAAAGATGATTCGGACCCTATGTGGTAAGATAGGTGTTTGATAATGGTACTTATGCATTAAAATAAACTGGATGGGACAGCCATAAAACTTCCAGTAGCAGGGAAAAGAATCAAATTATTCAAGAGGCAAGAATCTACTGCCTATGAGTTGCCAGAATCGGAAGAAAATGGTGGCCATGATACAGGGGATAGCCAGGAAGATATGGAAGATGAAGAAGCAAAGAATATGGTTACAGAGGATGAGGAGGACTCAGAATCCGGTGACAACTAGAATTTTGGCACATACAGAAGGATGTGCAGGTTCAGAGGGGATGAATATCGTGATGCTATGCGGACACAGTGTGAAAAAGTATGGAATGCATTATTATCCGACTTCTTATTAATCAAGAGAATCAATGTGATTTGAGTCATTAGTATTAGTATAAGTTGCATGGATTATCCAAAAATACTAGATTTTTGGATAAATTTAGCATATTTTTGATATTATTTATTGTAAAAAACCCAAAAAAGTTTAAAAAATCTTGTAGATTAGGATGGCACACAAAAAGCAAGTTGCTTTTTCAACTAGTTATGGGTTTTTCATAAAAAAGATAGATTGACGAAATCACGTGCGTCGTGATCACTGTAAACAGGCAGAAAACTGCACTTTGAACTGAAAGAAGAAGGAGTGATCTGGGAGATCCGTGAGCAGGTGTCTTGGAGTTTTACCCCCATTTCAAAGTCAACACAGCCCATCAGATTTGGGTTCCGAGCAGCAAAGAAGGAGCTGTAATTTTGATGTATGTTTTGTTCTATGAAGAAGCTCCAGGAGATCTAATGCCTGGAGATTGCTTCTGAGTAGTGCAAGGAATCCAGGTTCTTTTAATACATATTGATTCAGTTCATTGTGCTTTGTCTTTTTCATGTTTACCTCTTGTCTATTCTCTTTCTTCTCTTCCATCTCCTATCTCTATTTCCTTCTACCTCTGATCCCCAGTGGATTCGACCTTTTGACAAAAACCCCTCTGACATCAAGCTACAAGGGAGTTGACTCCTTGTCGAAGAAAATCGACCATGAGAACCCTCTCAAAGAGGGGTGGAGGGAAAGAGGGGAAGTTTGAAAGCTTCCAAGGGAAATTTCCCTTTCTCTCTCCCTCTCTTTCTCTCTATTTTTTATCTCACTCACTCACTCTCTCTCCATACCAACATCAAGGGATGGTAGTGGTAGTAATCCCCCTTCTTCTTATGCCTAATGGGGATTTTATAGTGGTATTTGGGGGGGAAATAGTATGGTATGGAGCCCCTCCCTATCCCGATAAGGGCGGCCATGTGGATGGCCGCCATGTAGGGTATGGTGGAGGGGAAGAGAGAGTAGTTGTTGCTTCCATGTCAACCCGTCCTCCCTAGCAGCCATCGATCACCCGTACAACTCCCCCTGCCTTTGCCATACCATCCTGTCATTCTTAGTAGCCCCCCTCCGTCCACCACAGCTGGGGACGTGAGTAAGGGGAGCATTTTTTTTAAATTCGTCAATCAAAGGGGGGGGTCATTCGGTGGGGGAAATATTACATTGACTCTCTAGATTAATAAGAAAGCACGATGATGATGCACTCAAGGGTTTTTCACACTATGTCTAGGTAGCAGCATGCCACCACTAGAAGGCACTTCATCTAATGCTTCCTTGATTGAAGAAGATATTGGAAAGTTATTTGACCTTAGATCTTGGAGCGTAAGATGAAAGTAATGATCGATGCATTTCTACCCATGAATGCTAAGTCATCTGATGAGAGTAGGTATTCATACCATTATATAATGGGTGCCAGGTATCTCGATTAAAGATGCTCTTTGCACTTCTAAGTATACATGTAAAATTCGGATGGAACAATGCAAGTGTGTCTAGGTTATTTAGGTACATGCTACACTCTTTTATTTTTATTGCATAAAGAAGAAAGGTTTTTGATTTCTATATGGTATTGGGATTTTTAAAGATATCTCAAATATCACATATTTCCGTCTAGAAATATAATGGAAAAGTCTCATAAAGATGATGCACAATAAGTGTTGTGAAAGTTGGGCATGGATTATAATAGCATTGATGCATGTGTCAATGATTGTGTGCTCTTTTGAGGAGAATATGTGTCCATAGAAATAGGTCTGAAGTGTGATACACATAGGTATATATAAGACTGCCACATAACAATGGCACGCATAGTCCACATAACAATGGCACATATATGAACAGACTGCCTTCCAACATCATTATCTAACATTCCATATTTATCTTTATGTTGACTAGATATAGATATTGTGATAGGCTTGGTCACCTTAGGTTACCATGCATGTCCAATGTATAGACAAAATTTGGACTCCCAAAGATCACATAAACAATAAAGAAGATGATTTATCATGGACACATTGCATTCTTGCTAGAGGACCATGATTTAAGAGAAGGATTCCTTGGATGACCCCCTATATGAATGAATGCACAAAGTTTGTACAAGTGGAAGATGGTCCATAAGGAGTCACTTCCAAGTGCAATGTAATGGTCATTAATTTTTTATGAGTTGTCATATTAGATCCATTTATAGATCAACCATTTGTTGCATCCCATGCACATTTTCAAGAATGTTGGTAGCTTGTTGTAGGATGATATCACAAAAAAGAGAGAAAATCTAGGGGCATGGATGGACTTAAATGAGATAGTTAAGATGGAGGTGTATTGGTTGTAGACTGAGATACTCTGATAGCCCTGTGCAACTACCTTGTGCTCCTCGGGTCCCATCAACTAAAGAAGAGTGTATGGTGAAGTAAATTATTAGGTCTATCTACATGCTGATGGGTGTGATATGCTTTCTCATGTTGGCATTTCCTAGAGATAACTAGCTAACATGACTAAAATTCTATGGTTAGTACAAGATATGCTAGGTTTATCTTAGCCTTGATAGTACTTGACTTGAGAAGCACTACTAATATTTTTTACTTTACATTGATCTATAGCTCATAATGCATTAAACTTTTGGAAGTTCATACTATCGATTGTGATCGTGGATTGTGTCACTCTAGAGATACATTTTGAGATCTATAAGTTATTGAACTTAGTGCATTGGATCTTGTAGAAGGTAATAAGGACATCCTCCATTATATCTATAAGGCAAGGAGCAATGGAGATAGTCTGTCTCTTTGAGAAGTACTTACCCACAAGCATGCTCATGATATAGACTCACGTCCTTGTATATATTGTGGATTAAGTAGAGATTGCAAGACCGGTCCATACCTAATAGATATTCTTCTTGGAGTGCTTCATAAAAATCCTAAAAGCTTTGTGCAACAATGAGCTTGTCCAAAGGATAGCATAGCTAATAGTTGGCTAGTGTTGTCAGAGGTATTGATATATATTTCAAAGTGGCTATCGGCAGTGGATTCAAATAACATAATATTGAGAATATTTAGGAATCATGACAAACTAATACGAGATGTGGCAGTCAGAAATGGAATAGTAAAGAGGATGGATGGAGCCATGAAGGAGAAACTAAATCATTTTTGCATGTTGTACCAAGCATCCATGGAGAAGTAGCTTAGTAGGTATGAGTATGCTAGCCAGAAGGAAACAAGAGATAATGCGATTAGAATTTTAGTATACTACACATCAATGGCTTGCTTGATATCCCAAGGGCATGGAAGAGTTGACACGGTTCATACATGTGAGGTAGTTTCATGATGTCATAACAATAACTTCATGCCAAAGGGGGGGGGGGGGGGAGGGGGGAAGTCTCTAGGGAGGAGTGGAAGTTCTTAAGGAGATGTAGTCTAAAGATAAATGTGTGCTTTCTTTGTTGTTGTATTTAGCAACTATATGTGGAAACTAACCTAAGTGTTTCAATGTACAATAAAAAGTCTATGATGCAGCATGGTCAGGTCGGTAATATTTTTGAGTGGTGTGCATTGACAGATGGATCTTAATGATGAAATGTGGTGTCATGGTGAAGTTTGAGCAAGAGAGTTGAGGGCAGATTACAAATTCAAACATTATAATCGATGAGATGGAGTATTATGGAAATCTATAAAGTGTTATTTCAATAGATTATTGTAGCTTCTTCATGATTATATTTGTTGTATAGTGGTTTAAAGTGGTATTGGAAGGAGCAAGGGTAACCATTCGACTAGGCCCATGTGGATTCTTGGAGATAGATTCTAAGAAGATATAACAATTAGTGCAATATATTTTTCTTGCTAAGTCAATGTAAGGGGGTGCATGGCCGTTTTTATAAAGTTTACCACAACTCTAAAAAGTTACAAATGTTTTTTTTAAATTGGGCATGCTCTTAATTAATCTAAAATAGGTCATATTTTAACCTAACCCACAATAACCTTATTGGTAGTATGTTGTGTCTCTAACACCTTAGATAGCTAGAGTGTATGATGAAAGCAATGTCCCTAGTGTGGACATGGAGAGTATATAGGTAGAAGAGTTGCTATTGTGGGCATTGGAGAATGAAGAGGGCTTACGCTATGTGGAGAAGACAAGCATAGGAAACCCAAGGGACCTCTTTTTGTGGGGACCTATCCATAGACCTTTCAAGGTATGATAAGCTATGCTAAGGGCTTGTCATGGAGCCATAGAATTGATTATATTTGTGTCCTCTTGTTATTAAATTTATTGACTATTCATTTACATTGGTACTTTATTATATGTTTTTTATCTTACACAGTTATTTGCATATATATGTTATTGTGGTTCGCTTTTATCATTATATTGAATGTGTTAACATCCATTTTTGGTTGGATAGTCTAGAGTTGAGGATGAGCTAATAATATACAAATGAGAAGCTATAGGAGATCTTCATCATGCATATGTCTCCAAATTAGATTGCATGCTTTAGGGACATAGCAGACTAGGAGTTATATTGATCTCTATAGCTCTCTTATTGATTAAGTGGATACTTATCACCTCTTGGATTTGTTACACCTATAGGCACATCTATTCTTGTAATGCTAAGTTTGCTCAGCCTCTAAAGATAGCACTCCTATAGATGCTATTCTGAGAGGTACCACCCCTATATGTATGTTAGATATATAGGGGTCTCTTGGTTATGTCTAGGAGCATAGTCACATGTGGGAGAGGATGCACCTTAGATGCACCCCACTAGGATATGGGTATTTAGTGTATAAGAAAACTAGTGTCATGCATATGAATGACGAGAGGAGAAGGGTGCTTACAGGCACGAGAGTTATGCCAAAAAGTTTCTAGGCACAATATACTAGATAATTGGAAAAATATACTAGAGACTAATTGGGACTGCATGATAGCATCCTTGCATGTAGAGTTTTTAGTACCTACACTAGTTGATCAATTCTCTAGTAGATGGATGATGGACTGCATATGTGTCTACATGTCACATAAATGATTAGATATGTGCAAGGCAATGAAGAATAGTATACTAAACCCTAGAAATTTGGACTAAGAGCATTGTACGAGACTCATGGAGGAGGCTATAGACTCTCCAAGGAGATGGCAATATCAGCATGAGATAGCAAGGACATGCCTTAAGATGGAAGTTGTGCACTATCTTGGGAGTGCCAATCACTAGGATTTACTTGGAGGACTTCGTAAGTTCTCTATTAGTTATGTTCATTTACTTACTTTATATATTTCTTGTACTAATAACCCTATTTCTAACAATGCTACTTTTTCATTTTGTTGTAGCACTCGATCACAAATTGCAACCCCAAGAGTTTGGAGACTCGATCTGCAGAAATACATGGTCTTGTTGTACTCATCAATAGACTATACATGCACGATGGTCTAGTAAGCCATGCCTCTTTTATGTTTCCAATTTTTACTTTTTTTGATCCATTGTGTGCTCAATATTGATCTTTGGTTGTTGATGTTGCAATCCTTTTGATGATCCGTTGCATCAGGACAAGCTCTCAAATGGTGATGAGCTATAGTAATTGGTTAGATTCATGGAGCGTGCACCCCTCCCTTTTTTTCCCTTATGCTCTATGCAAACTCTTTCTATGTAGATTTCTTTAGATACATTTCTCATTCTTTATATGGACTCACAGTTTGCAATATTTATTGATAGATTACTTTGTTTGGTTTCTCCTCTCTATCCGTCCATGTAGTTATATGGAATGGTATCTTGATATTGTACTCATTTAGAAATTGAATCAATTGACTTCTTGCTCCTAGCAAATCATGATGTATGATTTTGGATAATATTTTGTTCAATTTGTGAATGATTTATAAAATATTATTAAGCACATGTGGCTAGAAGGGTGGCAAGGCTATATGCCTTGCCACCCAAAATCTTTTTTTCCCTGCAAACCATGCCTATTAGTATCACAAAATAACTTGCAACCATTACTATTTGTATTGCAAAATACTTAGCAACCATTGTTGTTTGCATATCGTGAAGCGTTGCTATTTGCATTTGTTACAATATAGGCATGGGAGTTCACCCTAAGCAAGAGGGAAAATGGATAAGAATGGCCTTAAGGGGAAGGGGAAACCCTAACCCTAGCTTGACAAAGGCTATATAAATAACCTATGGGTCACTATCAAGTGTGAGATAGAGTGTACCCAAGTTGTACTCTAAGCAACTTGGTAAGCAAGATTTTGTTCTTGTACTTTGAGCTCTCATCTCCCTCTTGTGCACACTCTTATTGATACAAACTCTAATTTTCCACATGGTATAGAGCCACCTCTGATCCTTTTATCTTTCTCTATACTCAGCCTCACTAACTACACATGATTTTCCATCATCTTCATCTTTTCCCTCTTACCTCCATATCCAAACCTTGACTCCCTGACCTTGGAGGACCTGGGGAAGCCAAAGGAGAGCATTTCAGCTCCTGACTTCAATTGAGGACTTCTTCCCCAACACAAGATGACCTGGCTGGCATATCAGAGGGCAACATTGGGCATTGTGGAAGGCGACAATGTGCAAATCACAAAAACAACGCACATCTACAGGTGTCATCTCCTAGAGCTCAGCACGGCCTGTAGATGGAGCAATCCTCCAAGCCACTATAGGGCTTTCAAAGCCCCCCTAGTGGGTTATCTCCACTAAGAGGGTTTGGAGAAATTCCTCCTGTGGTGGTTGCAATCAGTGAGACCCTAACTGCCTATTTCCTAGGCAGCCATAGCCATAAAGCTTCAAGCTTTTCCATTCTTCAAATTTTTCAATTTTTGAGCATTAACACTTATTCTAATCACTGATTGATCTTCTTCAAATTTAGTTGAAGATTTGAAAGCTCTATTTTAAAGTTTTTTGCCCTCGGTGGACCTCTTTAGTTCATCAAATAATCCACATGTCATCTCTCAAGTGGCATAAAACTTTGAGATAAGTGCTTGTAAGCACTTTAAATGTGGCATCTTATAATCATGTTGCTAGCTAGATATTGTCTCAATGTGATTTTTTAAAGGAGAAAATTAAATCCATCAAGTGCTTTATGTCATTAACCCCTTTTTTTTTGTTGTAAGGTTATATGTACAACTATAACCACATAGATCATATCCCAATATCATTTTGTTGCTAGTACATCAGAGATATGAGTGTTATTGTACTCTCCTCTGATTCATCCAAGAGCATAGAGTTGATCGATAAGTCGTGCTCCAAGAAGAACTCCTTAAATATGCCACATTATTAGGAAGAGCTTGAAGTCACCTCGTTGAAACGTAGGAAAACAATAAAGCCTAAATCAAGGGTTGTTCGAAGAGCATGACCTCCTAGATCCTATCTTGAGATATTGCATATGTATGATTTCCAACCATTTTCAACTCTACAACTTTAAAACTTGGCTATCAATTTTGCTATTCAGTTGTACTTGGCCACCTGTAAAGGACTAAACACTGCCATTTCTTAAGGCAATTGGTAAGACCTTCCTATAATGGTCATGGCCTATGTAGATGTAAGGCCTCAAATTCGAAAGTTCAATGGAAAATATTTCCATCCATGGCAAGTCTTTGTAAAATACAAAATGATGGAAAGAGGCTACTGGCCCTTCATAAAAGGGACCAAAGTAATTGACCCATCCAATCCCCTTGATGTAGAAGATGATGAACGGGCTTAGGCCATCATCATGCCTTTATAAATCAAGCTAAAATGATATATTCGTAGGATTTAGAAGATGATGAATGGGCTCAAGCCACCTTGGCACTGAGGGGGGGGTGTTAAAATATAGGCATGGGAATTCACCCTAAGCAAGCGTCCATGAGGGCAAATGGATGTGAATGGCCTTAAGGGGTAGGGGAAACCCTAACCCTAGCTCGGCAGAGGCTATATAAACATCCTATGGGTCACTATCAAGTGTGAGATAGAGTGTATCCAAGTTGTACTCTAAGCAACTTAGTAAGCAAGATTTTGTTCTTGTACTTTGAGCTCTCATCTCCCTCTTGTGCACATTCTTCTTACTGCAAACTCTAATTTCCATAGGGTCGCTATATTTAGCAAGGCATATAATGAGGCAAATAGTGACAAATTTTCATAGATGCATATTCCAACATTTTTGGCAACTACGGGGACAATTTTTTGCATGAGTAGTTCCATTACTTCGAACCTCAGTATGGGGTCTATATGTTGTCGTATATAAGAATTAGAGATTATAGCCTTGTAAGCTTTGAGAGTGTTTTGCATAGCTATACTTCAAAGGTAAACTAAGATCTTTTTAATATTTGCTTCTATACTCCATTGCCTTTACCTCAATCTTTAATTGATCTTCATGCAAGTGTGGGATGGCTTTGAGAGGTAAAGCAAGCATGACCTTACACATACACACACACACACACACACACAGAATGGAGACTTTTGGACACAAAGAAGTAGAGCTTTCTTCTAATTATTCTTTCTTCTCCTTCAATACATAGAAGGTCTAGTCTATAACATGATAAAATACTACTATGAAAGTATCAAAATATATGTATATGCAGTCAATAAGCATGACCCGATTAAAGATAGATGAGGGGTTATAATGAATGTGACATAACCAAGAGTGGACTAAATGGGTATAGTGTAGCTGTAGAATCACTAGTACATTCTCCATATTGGTTACCTAATGCCCTAGTGAATAAAGTCTTGCCACATCACCAAGGCATATAGTGGATACCGACTCATGTAGAGCTCGATATCTCATAGGAGAGAGGCTTATTAGTGTCTTACTGAAATATGCATTGGTCTACTAGTCAATACTATCTCTAAGAATAGAAATGCATACTTTACCTCTTTAGCTTGTGGATAGATTGTGGTGAGTCAAATTCACTACTATTGACATAGATTTGAGGTTGTGGAACTTTTAGCCACTATTAGATGGGTTCCTATTACTTCTTCCCTCTATTTCTAGAGGCACCTCACTACCATATCTTTGACCAATGTTGCATGGGATTTCCATTAGCATTCATAAAGAGATAGTCGTAAGGACCTCCTCATTTGATTGATCATTCTATATGTTGAGATATCGAGCTCCACTCGTGATACGCCAGGGTGACCGTTGTGTATTTATGTCACCGACTTGTCAGTTGCAGATGCGGTTGGTACACCGCCCCTGAATAATAGCTACATGATAGCTATCCTTATCTACTCTAGTTCGTGGCTCAGTTAGTATGCCACCTTAGTTAGTTGAGTTTGGTTTTGAGACCCATATCTAGGGTTCTTCTATTTCTTTGTACTTGAGTTCTTTTGGCTTACACAACTAAGAAGAGAAAAACTGTTTTCAGCCTCCACCCTTGTGTGTCTTCCCCCATTGTGCAAGTAAGAAAGCTTCAAGCGAGACTCCTTCCTTCTCTCCCACAATCTTGACATGGTATCAGAGCCTTGTTCGTGGTAAGGAGCTCAAGAAAACAAGCCAAGCTCGCGGTGTTCTGGTAAGAGGAGCAGTGTTGCTTTCATTTTCTGTTTTGGGAGCCGATCTCTGCAGGTAGCACAGCCGGAAAGTGTAGGAGTGCATTGTCTCAGGTTGAGACGCCCTTCGCGGTGAAGCAAGAGGGCAGTATATGCTGCGGGAGGGGGCTTTAGCCCTTGGCGACCTTATTTTTTTGAATTGAGGCCATTTCGGGGCCTGTTTTGGAGGCGGAAGTTTTCTGCACGCACTCAGGAAAAGGCCCAGTTTTATGCTGTGCAGCCACTGTTCTACAGGTCAGTGAATAGTTACTGTAAAAATTGCATTGTATGCTTGTGCGCAGAGACATTGGGAGTTACAGAATCATCCCTGTTGCCTGTTGATGCAAAATCGTCACTAGGAAGTGACTGTGTGGTCATATACCATTTTCGCCAGTTTTGCAGATTTTCCCTTGTGAGGGTGAAGCTGTGGTTTTTGCAGTGACAGAATTTTTTGCAGTCTTCTGTAATGGCATCTGATTCTCTTTCACAGATTGTCACTGAAAAGCTTGACAAGAACAACTTCCAAGCATGGAAGTTTAGAATGACGAATTTCCTTATGGGAAAAGGATATTGGAAATTTGTTGCAGGAAATGAAGAAGAACCAGTTCTTCCTGATGTTCCCAATCAACAGCAAATGCAGGCATTTAAAGCATGGCATGAGAGAGCCAGGAAAGTTATGTATTGGCTGTCTATCAGCATTTCAGACTCTATGATTGTGCATATTCAGGATGCAAGTACGCCAAAGGAGGCATGGGATACTTTGTCAAAAATGTATAGCACAAATACACAAGCCAGGAAAAAGCAGCTCAAGCAAGAGTTGCACAATGTGCAAAGAGAAAATATGAGCATCAACGACTACCATATGAAGGTGAAGAAGATTGCAGATGCACTTGCTTCCATTGGGTCACCAGTGGAAGATGATGATTTAGTTTCTGTGACCTTGAATGGTCTAGGAAAGGATTATGCACAGTTTCGGACATCCATTTCAGTTCATGAAAGATTTCCTGATTTTGAGGAGTTGATTGCTCTTTTAATTTCTGAGGAACAAAGAAATGGTGGTGCATCTTCTTCAGGAGGAACTTCAAAAGAAGCTGTCTTCTACTCAAATGCTGGAAGAGGTAGAGGCAGAGGTAGAGGAGGCCGATTTGGAGGCCGTGGTAGAAATCAGAATATGCAGCAAACTTAAGAAAACCAGTCCTATGGAGGAGGACGTGGTAACTCTAGAGGCAGGGGGAGCCAAAGAGGTCGTGGTGGATGGCAAAGAGGTCAAAATGCAAACAGTAATGTTGAATGCTACTACTGTGGTAAAATGGGTCATATGGCTAAAGACTGCTATAAAAAGCAGAATGACATCATGAATGGAAAACTGCAACAAGGGAATTATGCATCTTCTAGCAGACAGGGTGATGATAGAAATGAGCATTTGTTCATGGTGCAGCACATGAACAATTCTGTGACAAGTGTAGAAGAAAGCAATGATGTATGGTATGTTGACTCAGGTGCATCAAACCACATGACAGGTCATGCAGAATGGATGGAGGATGCAAGGAAAATGGAAAAACCAGGATTTGTGGAGACTGGTGATGATACTGCACATCCTATTGTGCACATTGGAAAAATTCCCTTGTCTATGCAGGATGGGAAAAAGAAATACCTGTCCGATGTATTTCATGTCCCGAATATCACCAAGAATCTGGTTTCTGTCGGTCAAATGGTTGAGCAGGGCTTGCAGGTCAGATTTAATCCTCATGGATGCTTTGTTGAGGATATGAAAAATAAAGGTCGCTTGATAGCAAAAGGAAAGAAGAAGGGCAGAATGTTTACGTTGGATGTAGACATGTCTGAATTGAGTGCAGCAATGTTTGCACATGGGACCGGTGTAGTTGCAGATATTGATATCTGGCATAAACACATTGGTCATGTTAATGTACAGTGACTTAAATCAATGCAGGCTCAAAATATTGTTACAGGATTGCCAAAATTCAAGGTTGCAGAAATGCATAAGGCGTGTGAAGCCTGTCAGTTTGGAAAACAGGCAAGGAAACCATTTCCCAGACATGTTCAAGAGAGTAAGAACCCATTGGAATTAATCCACTCTGATGTGTGGACAACTAAAGCTGCATCTCTTGGAGGCTGTCATTATTTTGTCAGTTTTATTGATGACTATAGCAGAAAAGTTTGGGTGTATTTTATGAAAAAGAAAAATGAAGTTTTTGGGCATTTCAAAACTCTTGAAGCTATGGTTGAAAAAGAAACAGGCTTGCAGATAAAATGCCTAAGGTCAGATGGAGGGGGAGAGTACCTCTCAAATGAGTTTGCAAGGTTCCTGCAGGAGCATGGCATAAAGCAGCAATATTCATGCAGTCATACCCCACAACAAAATGGAATTGCAGAAAGGAAAAACAGACATATTGGAGAGGTATCTCGTGCCATGCTCAATGAAAAAGACTTGCCAGATTTTTATTGGGCTGAAGCAGTTGCTACAGCAGTCTACATAATGAACAGGACTCCCACTGCAGCAATACATGGAATGACTCCAGAGGAGAGGTATACTGGTAGGAAACCAGATATTTCTCATTTGAAAATTTTTGGTTGCATTGCCTATGTACATGTGCCAGATGAGCTGAGATCCAAGTTGGATCCAAAAGCTGAGAAGTGCATCTTTATTGGTTACTCTCTGCAGCAAAAAGGGTATAGATGCTATAACCCTTCTACTCGTAAGTTTACAGTGAGCAGCGATGTTGTTTTTTGATGAGACGAGTAGCTGGTATAAACCAGTAAATGTGATTGATGATGTAGATGCACAAAATGGTAATGCTGCACAGAATTCACAGCAGCAGTCACAAAATATTAGTGGACCTGGGGCGTCCTCTAGCAGTGGTTCACATTCTTCGCCATGGACAGGCAGATTGAGATCAGGAGAATCTTCTCAAAGTAATACAGATAGTGGTATGCAGGTATCACGAAAAGGAAAAGAGAAGGTTGATCAGCCCATGTTTGATGTGAATGCAGGTCACTCTTATGTGGATGGTGAATCCAGTGGCTCAGAACAGAGCATTGATGATGAGTTGGGTATTCCTTCTATTGTTACACCTGGAGTAAGGAAGACCAGGGATGTTTTGAGAGCACCTGGGAGTGAACCCACTTTGCGCAGGTCTACCAGAGTTAGGTATCCTGTGGATAGGCTGAAATATGATGGATTTACATCCATTCACTATGCATATATGGTCAAGGTGATACAGGAACCAGAACCCACTTCTTTTGAGCAAGCCATGGGAAAAGAAAAATGGGAGAAAGCCATGGATGAAGAAATGGATGCCTTGGAAGCAAACGCTACATGGGAATTAGTACCTTTGCCTAAAGGTAAGAATGCAATTGGCTGTAAGTGGGTTTATAAGGTGAAGCACAATGCAGATGGTTCTGTGAACAGATACAAGGCAAGATTAGTAGTCAAGGGGTATGCACAAACATATGGCATTGACTATGAAGAAACATTCAGTCCGGTTGCAAGGATGGCAACCGTAAGAGCAGTCATTGCTATGGCTGCATCAAAGGGATGGTCTTTACATCAGATGGATGTAAAGAATGCCTTCTTGCATGGTGATTTGCAAGAAGAGGTCTATATGGAGCAGCCACCAGGTTATGTACATGCTGTTCATCCTGAGTTTGTTTGCAGGTTGAAGAAAGCCTTGTATGGCTTGAAGCAAGCACCTAGAGCATGGTCTGACAAGATAGGACAGTATCTTGTCACTATTGGCTTTCAGATTTCCAAGGCAGATTTCTCACTTTATGTGAGAAAAACAGAGAAAGGTATTATGCTACTTGTCATTTATGTTGATGATTTGATTATGATAGGTGACAGTGATGAAGATATCCTTCATGTGAAAATGCTATTGAAGCAGAAGTTTGAGATGAAGGATTTGGGAGAGCTGTGTTATTTCTTGGGCATTGAGGTGATTAGATCACCAAGTGGGATACAGCTCTTGCAGAGGCAGTATGGATTGGACATGCTGTCCAAATATGGGATGACAGGCTGTAAGCCTATTTCAGTTCCTTTGGAGTAGAATGTGAAGCTGAGCGCAGATGCAGGTGAGCTTCTGGAAGACCCTACTATATACAGACGCATAGTAGGAAGCTTGATTTATATGACTATTACCAGGCCAGATTTGAGCTATGCTGTTGGATTGGTAAGTCAGTTTATGCAGGCTCCAAGGAAATCGCATTTGGATGCGGCTAGACGCTTACTCAGGTATGTGAAGTCCACATTGCAGTATGGACTATTTTATAAGACTGGGGTTCAGATACAGCTGCATGGATACACTGATGCTGATTGGACTGGTAGTATTTCTGATAGACGATCTACCAGTGGATATGTGTTCTCTTTTGGGAGTGCTGCAGCCACTTGGAGCAGCAAGAAACAGCCTACAGTTGCCTTGTCGAGCACAGAGGCTGAGTACAGGGGTGCAGCAATGGCTGCATGTGAGGTAGCTTGGTTGCATAAGCTACTTTATGATATGCATCAGTCTACAGATGGGCCAGTTGTCATTTATTGTGACAACATGAGTAGTATACACTTGGCAAATAACCCAGTCTATCATGCTTGAACAAAGCACATTGAGGTGCATTATCACTATGTATGAGAGAGGGTTTTACTAGGTCTTATTGATCTAGTTTATGTCAGCACAGAGGATCAGGTAGCTGACATATTTACGAAGGCATTGGGCGCAGAGAAGCTGCGCAAGTTCAGAGACCTGCTTGGTGTGCAGGAATTAGGATTGAGCTCGAGG
Source organism: Lygodium microphyllum (assembly GCF_053477565.2). Taxonomy (NCBI): domain Eukaryota; kingdom Viridiplantae; phylum Streptophyta; class Polypodiopsida; order Schizaeales; family Lygodiaceae; genus Lygodium; species Lygodium microphyllum. Next base: position 64,432,674 of record NC_141144.1, on the reverse strand, counting down.
GGGAGTGTTGAGATATCGAGCTCCGCTCGTGATACGCCAGGGTGACCGTTGTGTATTTATGTCACCGACTTGTCAGTTGCAGATGCGGTTGGTACACCGCCCCTGAATAATAGCTACATGATAGCTATCCTTATCTACTCTAGTTCGTGGCTCAGTTAGTATGCCACCTTAGTTAGTTGAGTTTGGTTTTGAGACCCATATCTAGGGTTCTTCTATTTCTTTGTACTTGAGTTCTTTTGGCTTACACAACTAAGAAGAGAAAAACTGTTTTCAGCCTCCACCCTTGTGTGTCTTCCCCCATTGTGCAAGCAAGAAAGCTTCAAGCGAGACTCCTTCCTTCTCTCCCACAATCTTGACACTATATGCCTTTATGCCCTAGTAAATTCAACAAAACCTAAAGGGAGCATGCTTTCTCTTGTTTCAACAAAGCTTCCATATCTATGGTTCCATAGATTTTCTTGCTACTAGTTTTGATGGGTGAAATTGTTAAGAATAGCAAAGTGGTTTGGTTAAAGTGCATCACTAAAGGTGTTTCTTGTAGCGCCCTGTGTCATGTGGATTATTTCTAAATGAATATAAAACTAGCTTGCAAGTTAAAAAGAATTTTACGAGTTGTCATGCAAAGATGGCATTAGCTACCCAAATGTCTAAGATACTGGAATTGGCATCTAGTGGTGAGTGAATATGTAGCCCTTCATATATATGTGAGTGATGAATGGGGGCATCCCACATCACCAGTTCTGCTTACCAAAAAGGCCCACTTGGAGCTCGCATTCTGCGCCAAGGTTCAACAAAGCAACCCCGAGGGGCATGGAGAGCAACAAGGTAGAAGTAGCTGTTATATATAAACTATATTCTAGATAATGTTTTATTGCAGTACAATGTTAGGTTCACACAAGATTGTAGTAAGAAAAGAGGTAGGGCTTGTTCACACCAAAGTTGTAGTAAGAAAATTGGTCAACGGGCTTGTTCACATTGGGACACATCATAGAGTGTGTTACAAAGCCATGTTCACACTGAAGTCACAGCTCGAGAAGAGATAGTGGTTGTTCACATTTGTTATAATTTGCACTATAGAGCAAGATTCACAAGAGTTGTAGTAAAAGAAGAGATAGGGGTTGTTCACACTGGGATATAGCTTTATATGTAGAGAGACAGCTTCACATTCGAGTCGCTACAAAGAGACAAGGTAGTGCTTCTGGCCACCGGTGGCTCACATACAGGAGGCTCACCAGCGGTTGGGCGCGAAACCGACGCGGCTGGAGCGGGTACTGAAGGAGGCTCACATACAGGAGGCTCAGCAGCGGTTGGGCGCGAAACCGACGCGGCTGGAGCGGGTACTGAAGGAGATGCGGAAGCCTTGTTGCTGGATGTTGCCGATGATGGAGAGGTCTATATCATTGTTGGGCGCGAAGCTGAAACAATAGGTTGCACGCGTGTCGACGGGGTAGACAATGTTGCTGGCGGGGAGGCGCATGGTGGCTCCGCCGACAAAGTGAAAGTCGACGCTGGGCAGCTCGACGGACTGGAGGCCACTGAAGTCGTAGCAGGTGTCAAAGAGGGAGAAAGGGTCGGCGCGCCGGAGGTCACTAGTGCCAGCACGGAAGGCGTCGCGGAGGGCGGCATAGGCCTGCGGGACGAGGCGAGTGACGACGGTGCCAGAGTCGAGGATGACGCCGCCAGAGCCGGAGGACGAGAGGGCGAAGTCGGACGGGGATAGGCGGAGGGCGCGGCCGCCAACGGAGATGCCCTGGAGGGAGACGTAGTAAAAGGTGGGGAGCTTGGGATTGCTGACGAGGGGGGTGAAGGACGAGCCGGGGGCGGCGGCTCGGGGGCCGAAGAGGAGGGAGCTGGCAGTCCTGTCCGCGAGGCAGTAGGAGAAGTCCGACCGGATCTGCGACGGGAAGGATAGCTTCCCGCGTCCGAGTCCCAGCAGCCCTGCCGCGCCAGAGAACAGTCCCTCATTGTCGTGCCCGCAGCCGACGGCCACGCCGGCTACAGTCGCGTCCCGCGAGAACGTGAACGTCTCCTGCGCGAGCGTGCCCACTGTGAAGGACCCGTCCCCGTACGACACCCCGTACCAGCACTCCCCTCCCCGGCACTCCGACTGCTGCAGCTCCTTGCACAGCTCCGCCCCGCAGTCCACCATTTTGAACGTCGACGACAGGCTCGGGTCGAACACCGGATCGCTCTGCTTGTAGCACTTCCGGCACGGCGCGCACTGCGTCCACGACACGTCGCTCCCGGTGTCCAGCACCAAGTACGAATGCCTCGTGGGCGTCCCAATGCCGATCCGCGTGAAGTACTCGCCGCTGTCCTGGCTTTCGCCCGACACTATCGGGCTGCTGATATCGTCCACCGAGCCGGCTGCAGCATATTGCGTCTGAACATCTCTGGCCTTCGCGCCCGTCATTGCCATCCTCCACTTGCGCGCGATGGCCTTCAGCCGCGCAGCATCCCTCGCGAACCTCCTCTCCAATGAATATCCATGTCCCTCCCCGAAGGACCTGTCTCTGTGCACTATCTCCGCGGACCATGTCCATCCATCCCGACCCGTATCTTCCTCTTCTTCTTTAATTTCGCTACCAACGTCCTGACCTGCTACACTAGATGAGCGATCAGAACCCACTGATCCCAACATAACAAAGGTCTGGTACCCTTCCTTCACCGCCGCGGCATAAGAAGCTACAGTGCTGAGCAGAACCAGCCACACAAATACCACTGCAAATGCGGATTCCATCCTTCCTAATAGCCTATTATCACAATGCTGTCTGTTAAGTTTTCGCAATCCTGTATTGGGTTCGCCCTTATAATGAGATGAACCGGGTGACAGCATGCACATGTTTGATTGTTTGCTTGATTACGATGCACACCTACTGCTAACTGTGTGTTATGGTGCATATATAATTGATCAACTTTTTGCTAAGTATTTGCATTTCCTTTGATCCAACTTTTCCAAAACAACCTTCAAAGTTTGAACTTATAAAGCGTACCTATTTTTCGTTATAAAAATGGCATAAAGATGGAATTTATTTTTTGGACATCCATTATCACAAATGACATTCGTGAAGAGTGAGCCCCACATCCTCTTATAGCTTCCTTGGTTACATGTTGTGTATGTGAATGCAAGAACTCTTCAAACTTTGAATTGAAAGGTTAATATCTTGAAGTAAACCAAAATCTCCCATCTAAGAATGGTAAGGGAATTCAATCCAAAACCCCTCCAAATTTATATGTCAAAGGCATATATCTCTTCTTGGAAAATATTTTAGCAAACCCTCATTTAGTTTGCTTTGTTATGATCTAATCTACTTCTATAGTAGTATTCACAGTTTCTCATTCACACTCATATGCTCCACTAATCATTTTGAAGAATTCAAGTTTAGTTGAAAATGAATTATAAATCTTCCTAATAAAGAAAGCTTTAAACAATGAAGCAGAGGGTTTGAGGTGAAAGTTTACCAAACATTTAGCTTAAAAAATGGCAAATTCATTAATTAATTAAAAAATCCCTCCAAATTTGTAAGTCAAATACTTTTATATGTCTTATAGAAAATGATTTATTTATAAAGACTTTGTCACCATCTCATATGCATTGCTTTATTGTGATACAAAGTTTATGTGTACCTTTAACTTTTGCCCTTACTACTCAAATCCCACATTGCCTTTTCACTTCATCCTTCCCACTAGCCTATTGCCACAACGCTCATCAGCGCTTCCTATAAACTTTTCTCAATCTTGTATTGTTTACATCCTTATAATGTGATGAATTAGGTGATAGCATGCACATGTTTGATGGTTTGTTGGATTACAATGCATACCTACTGCTAGCTATGTGTAATAGTGCACATATAATTGATCAACTTTTTGCTAAGTATTAGTCTTTCTTATGATGCATTAGCCCCATTGGTGACTACAAGATACTAATGCTTTAATCTAAAGTTCATTGTAGACTTTCCCAAGACGAGCAAAGTTCAAACTTATAGAATTTACTAGAGTTTTTATGACAAAAAAAGGCATAGATGTGGACTTTTTTTTGGAGAATCCATTATCAAAAATCCATTACTTTTGGAAAATCCATGGTGATTAAAAAATGTATTTATGAAGAGTAAGCCCCCATCCTCTTTTCTAGACTTAATGTAATCCAACTTGAGGTCAATAGTTTTTCCTACTAAAAATGTGATGAATAGTTTATCCCACATTATCCTATATGTCTCATTCCAAAAGATCTACAAAGTGGTTTTACATAATATAATGTATTTGGCTTTTTCCATTCATGCTAACATGCCTCACTATTTCTTAGAACAAGGAAGGTCTAATTTAAATCAGTGAAGTGCATAACTTAATTAGAATCTTCAAATATCAAAATGGAGGTTTAAAATCTTCAAATGTTTTATGTTATATATGACAACATATGGACTTGATTCGCGAAGCCCTTTGGATCTTTAAGTTGTCAGCTTTGTAAGCTACCAATAGTGTTTCTATGAAGATTGTGCTTTATAACCTCATTATTTTGCTTGATTATAGTTGAGCATCTTAAACATAGTATCTATTGAAATGCATTTCTATTTCGCCTATTCATGCTAACATGTCCCACCAATGTCCATGAAAGTCAAGGCTCAATATAAAGTGAAGTGAAAATTATTAATTCCTTTAAAATATTGAATATGCGTATATAAATGACTTTTGCTTTTGCCACTCATGCTAAGTAATGTTATCCACAAAATGATATTTACTACATTGCGAATCTAATTCCAATAGAACTTTTATAACTCAAGTAAAAGTCTAGAATTTTCTAGATAGTGCGTTGTATATGCCACTTGCTTTTGCTACTCGTGGTCATGTGCCCCACACCTTATGTATGTTTTTTATTATGATAAGAAACCTTTACATGGATTCTTTTGAGATTGCAATAATGCACAAGATATTGCAAGACATGATGAAATTATGTGTCAAAGCATCCATTCTACCCAACTATAGCTTCAATTATAAGGATAATGCAATAAGTACTTGAGGAGATGATTAAAGATCTCTGAACACTTTTTCATGTTGAGGGCCATCCTCTATACTTAAGGACAATGTAAGTCTCAATAAATTTAACTAGTTGCTATATGGTCGACTCAAGTGGTGGATCTTTTTATGCACTTTTCTAATGAGGTATCACTATCATGTTCATGAAAGATGGTAGTGGGACTTAGGAGGCCTCATTTAATTAATCTATAATGCTTCAATAAAAACTCGATTTTAACGATGTCAAACTATTCTAGTTTGTCACCATATTTTAGTAGTGATATATGTGAATACACTTAGAACCATCAAGTCACTTTTTTATCCCTTCAAGAGGCTTTTTTCCTCCGATCTTGTATATATGCTTATTCAATTTAGGGAAATTTTAGTCTTATTCTTTAAAAATAGCTTTGAATATGACAATACTCAAAGCATCTATGTAGAATAATGAGTTATCTATCATAGGTTGTGGTAGACGCCCCCGAATTATCTATAAAAACCTTCAATTCTTTAGGGAAAATATCGGCAAATGTATTGTTAGCCATTCTCTGCCAAGACTCAGGAGCATTGCATAGACCAAAAGCCATGACATGGTACACAAAGATACCAAAGACTGTAACGAACATCATTTTCAACTTATCCTCCTCACAACTACTATGACCATCTAATTATAGCCTACAAAGCAATCCATGAAGGAGTACATTTCTTACCCTAAAAACAGATTTGAAATCTGGTCAATAAATACAAGAGGGTAGTGGTTCTTTATTATCTTCTTGTTCAACTCCTTAAAATCTATGCATAGGTAGGTCTGATTGTTCTTCTTTTCCTTATCACAACTAGGAAGCACCATTCAATATGTTTAGCAAGAAAGATTAGATCTTCCTTTCTTAGATGCATCAATTCCTCAAAAAGAGGTTCTCTCAACTCAAAAGGCGTTCATCTAACCTTTTTCCTTATTGCATTACTACCTTCTTTCAATGGGATTGTGTGCACAACAATAATATAGGGAATCCCCTTTAGTTCATCATAGCTCCATGAAAATATGTTCCTAAACTCATGTAGGAGCAATACATAGTTTGCACACTCATCATCAAATAATATAGTACGAAGTTTGATCAAACAGGAATCATTAGGAGTCCCAAGATCCCACTCTATTACATTGGCATCGTGTATTCGATATTTTGTCCTTATCATCTCATTCACATACACTTGATAGACCTACTCTATTGTGGAACTCTCATCGACTCACTAGAGCTTGAAGTTCGAGTGGCAGAGGTGCCCTCAAGTGCCTCCCATTTTTTAGTGAGAGGTGGTGCCCTTTCATTCAGTGGGTATTCAAGGTAAACATCCAAAATCATTCTCCTCGACCCATGCTCAAAGATCAACTAACCAGCTAGGATGTGTACTAAACAATCACAATGTAATATCCATGGTCAGCCTTTGGTCTCCTAAAAAATTGGATAACACGAAAATCAAGAGTGAACTCAATATGCACTACTTTTGTAACATTTTCCCTACAAATGCCTTCCCGTACCTCTCTCGTAAGAACACCCCCTTTTCAAAAATTTAAAGCTACCTTTTTAATTAAGATAAGTTCAATATTTTTAACCTCTCTCTCCCCCTGCTGACAGCGTGTCGGAGTGAGAGAGAGAGAGAGAGAGAGAGAGAGAGAGAGAGAGAGAGAGAGAGAGAGAGAGAGAGTGGAAGAGGGGCATGCACCCCTAGGTGTGGGGTATGCCGCCAGGCTGCCGGACTACCGCCACATACCTTCGTCATCATCATTTTCATCATCATCATCATTCTCAGTGTGATTGAGGAGGAGGAGACGCTATTAGGTCTGGCTGACAAAAAGCAAGAAACTAAAGAAGCTTCTTAAGAAGCTTCCACTAAAAGCTTCTTAGGGGTGCTTCACCCCTACCGTAGATCACGTGAAGGACACAATTTGTTGTGAAGGAAGTTCCCTTTGCGGGAAGAAAAGACCGCCAACTTGCAGAAATTTTCAGCACACCCTCCACCTGCCTGACTTATTCCCAAATCCCAATTGCGATGGCCCCAAAGTGCCACACAAGAGGAGCATGCGCGGGAGCAAGAGGAGCACGTGTAGGAGTCCCAACCCGAAGCGCAAGAATCGATAATACCCCTCCTACAGATGTTCAGGTTCCATCAAATTCACCTTCTTCCGCATGATATGGATGCATTAAGTATAAATTCACATAGGGAAAACTTAATTGCATTGGAAATTTACTATATTAGAGCGCTTTGTGTTAAAAAGATCATAGGAATGTTCGAAAAAGTTTTAAATTGCATGTCAAGATACTTATATTTCTCGCACCATCATGATGAAAGGTTGTTGCATTTTTGAATATATGGTTCATGTGTTAACAGATGCACTTATGCAAGAATGTTCTAGTTGCATCTCGCATATAGGTTAAACTCTAGGTTGGATTATCGATCAAGGCCTACGTTTTGGACATTTGAAGAGGATAATTTCAGAAAATCATCGGAATTTTTGATTAGACAATCTTACTAGGGGCCACTGGTCCATAAGGAAAAAGGTCGTGATCTTAGGGTTCTCATCTTAAAGATCGAAGGACCAAACATTAAGATCTCACAAGAAATCCTAGAGCCAAATCAATCTTCAGCCTAGTGGGACTAGGGTTTTGGATTGGGGTCAATGGAACTCCCAAATCCTATACCTTGATCATAGGTATTCTTAATCAAAGAATGCCATATGATAGGAGATGTAATTCCTCAAGATAGGTACTGCTACCTATCTCGTGCAACAAGTTTGCAAGGTCATATGCTATTGCAATTAAATCATAAGATGATACTACTACATCTTAGGCCAAGGAAGGCGAGTTCTAATTACAAGTTAGATTCGTTAAGAGTCGAGTAGTCGCCCTACTACAACTCTCTCTCTTAGGGACTGATTTGTCAAACTTAGGGCAATTGTGAATTGCTAAGAAGCAAATTGACCAACCAAGGATGACGAGGTTGTCCAAGATCTATTTGACTATAGTATAAGGAGACCTAAGGTAATGATAATTGGGGTTGGTAGGGTATAAACCCTAACCCAATGGAAAAGGGTAAACAAGCAACCTAGCTTGCCAAGCCCTTGGAATCTCGCCAAGTCGTGAACGATCGAGGATTGAATGCTGGGAGTATTCGGGAAGAACTGAAATGATCATGATTGTATACTTAGGTACATTGTTTGAACTTCTTTGCTCAAGGAACTAATTCAAGGAAAAACACTTAATGCTTCAGGTTAAAAGCCTGGAGGGAGAGGCAGGTTTAGTTACCTCCGACTACCTGCCTGGCCCTATCCAAGGGGGTTGTTAGCCGCGCCGGGTATATGGACTGAACCTGCCACTAGAGGTCTCTCCGTGGGTGTTGCTTGGAGCGGGAGGAGGACACTTGGGTGCCAAGTGTTGAGATGACAAACTCAACACATGCGGACATTAATGATGGACCGCGTGGTTAGATGGGTCCACACATCTACACTTAGCGCGTCGATGGTCATTATGACTCTCCACTGACTCATTACTTATTATATTCAGGTTGTTACACCTATTTACAGCTAGCATAGTTATAGCATCAGTTGACTAGTGTAGTCAGTTATGCATTGTTTGACTTAGAAGGCCACTTTCCTTTATGTTGTATCTTATCTATACTTTCTGTACATTGTAAAGTGTGTGGAAGAAGAAGAAGAAACCAGCAAGAAAACATTTTGGCCTCCATCTCTCTTCTTGTCTCTTGAGTGAGCTTCTACTTGTGCATTCTTGTCCCCCCATCACGCGATTATTGACATGGTATCAGAGCCGCACCACTAAGAGAGGTTGATTTCAAAGGCTGAAGTGAAGGAGAAGAAGCAAGGTTCAAGTAAGAAAGCCATGGGTAAGAAGCTCTCCCATTCTTCCACTCTTTCTCTTGGATAGTGCCTGTGGAGGCACCAGAAGCAGGGCAGAGCAAAAATCCCAGATTGCAATGAGATTTGGTGTAAGTGAAGAGTGCTGTGTATTTTGTAGATAAGCCGTTAATGGCCTTTCATTGCTATTTTGGCCATCCGAGGTCATTTCAGGCCGCGTTTTAGAGTCGCAAGGTTGCAAACAAGAGTTCAAGTTACCCTGCAATTTTAGTTGTGTATGCCGTATACAGGTGCACAGGTTACAGATTTCAAATCTATAAGTTCAAAGGTGTTTACCAGCAAATAAACAAAAGGTTTATCTGCAAACTAGTACAGATTGCATATATTGTTGAGCAGACAGTGAAAAAGACCGTCTGGTGTATTGCTGTATACTACAGGTCGAGGGCTGTAGAAGATTTTCTTGCTGTTTGGTATTAGTTTTATGATAATGGCAGAGAACAGTGGAAATCTCATCATTGAGAAGCTCGACAAGAACAACTACCCTTCGCGGAAGTTCCGTGTCACAAACTTCCTTATTGGAAAAGGCCTCTACGATTTTGTGTCAGGTGAAGAAAAGGAGCCGGAGGTGAGTGATCCTCCAACTGTAGAAGAGACAAAGGCACGGAAGGAATGGAATGCAAAAGACTAAAAGGTCATGTATTGGCTGTCTACAATAATTGACAATAATATGCTGCGACATATCATAAGAAATGTAGAGAATTCATATGCAGCTTGGACCGTACTTGAAAGTATGTTTTTTCGTAAATATAAAGGCATGAAAGATTCAACTCAAGCAAGAGTTGAATTGTAAACACCCCGAACAACGTAGTATGCTTAACAATTATGATATTTGCTTGTTTTTGAGATTTAATATAAAAGAAAATGAACACTTAAAGCTAAAAATGAAAATTACTCACAAAATTACAGCCATGAAAATGTAAAAGTAATGGAGACAAGATTGAGGGTTGAAGATGGGCAACCCCCCCCGAAGGAATGTATTTCTGCTCAACCCAAGTCCCTTAGGGAAGAGCTCAGTTACAATCAACCTGAGAGTGAGGAGAAGTAATTTTCACTCTCACAAGATCATGCAAAGATGTAAAAACACACATGCATTATCTATTATGCAATGATAAGAACTATTTTCTTTACAGTATGAGAGAAGAAAGGGGGGAAATCAGCCTTTCTCCATCGTTGATCAGCAATACATGGATAGGGCTTGCTTCTTGTTGCTAAAATAGAAGAAAGAGCTCGAGAAGGAAGTGTTGTAATGAATTTACAGGCTTGCTGTCTTGTAAAACAACAGTGATATAAGAGGGAATATGCAGGAATTTGATAATGGAGAAGTGGGGGATGATGATGGGGATGGATGGGGCCAGTTTCTGGCTATCTATGGGTGCTGTACATGAGTTTACAACAAAGAAAAATGATGTTGAATGAAGAAAAACGAGCTCTTATTTATAGGAGAGGGAAGAGCTAATACAAAAGGGGAAAGTGGAGTAGCACAAGACAAGTGTCCAGCCACATGTCATGAGATGTGACAAGTGGTGGGACACTTGGAAACTTGTGTGACAAGTGTCTTGACACTTGTCTCTTCTCTATGGCCTTCCTTTTTGGGTTGAATACTATCAAGAATAGAAACAACCAAATTTAGTAAGCACAGTTAGAGTACAGAACTTACTATTTTTAGAATGATATCCCTATTTTTTAGGACTAGTATTTTTAGGCTAATTCGAGGCTCCTAAAATTTAGGGACCTCCTAAAATTTAGGGATCTCCTAAAATTTAGGGACCCCCCAATATGGGTGTCATATGAAAGCTTTTTCCATGTACATCGCAAAAACGGTATCTGAATCTTCATGTGACTTTCCTATGCAAAGAAATGTGTATTTCAAGCTTTCAGCCCACACATGCACATTATACAAGCATTTCATGATCATGCCATCTTGTTGATTGTAATTGTCTGTTCTGGTGGATCTAGCCCACACTTCAAGGCATCAATCCTTTCTGTGTGCGAGTCTAACCCGATATGCGTGAGTTTTGGTCACAGGCACCCAATCGGGCCATATAGGTGGAAGTGTGAACTATCTTTTCTCTAACCCACCGTGTGGGTCCACCATAACCTGTGACCACTCATCAATGGCCAGCTCTAATGCACTTTTCTTTATATATAATTAGTGCAAAGGAAATAAATTTAATAAATCATTATATAGACAAATTAATGAAAAAGGATACAAAATCTGTTTCTATAGAGTTGTGACAGCCCTCTGGCTTTTATTCAGCTGTCCTCAGCTGAAAAGCTTCTTGATATTGCTATAGAATATTTGGGTAATCCTTCATGAATTTTTCATCTACCTACTGTGCATCTATTGTGGGTAGATTCGTGAATTTTAGTAAGAATTTTCGTATCACAAGGCCACTTCTCGTGGTTCGATCCTTGAGAAACAAAATCTTTTCAGGTTTCAAGAGTTGCTCTGTTTCTTCAACTTTTGGGGGATCTTCAGTAATGGGTTCCTTTGGTTCTGGTCCTATGTAAGGTTTTAGCAAACTTACATGAAAAGCGTTGTGTATTTTCCAATGAGCAGGAAGCTCAAATCGATAAGAAACTTCATTTATTTTCTCAATCACTTTGAAGGGTCCAAAGTATCTACTAGAGAGCTTTGGAAAAGATAAATTTTGACCAGAACCTTGTTTGAGCCTGCTTTTATCAAACTTTAGCAAGACATATTGACCTTTTTCAAAAGCCAAAGGTCTTCTTCGTTTATCTGCTTGCTTCTTTTGTTGCTCTTGGGCAACTTTGATAGTGGCTCGAACTTGATCCAGTGTGGTTTTTAAATCTGAAGAAAACTCATCAACAGCAAAAATCTTATCTTTAGTGCGAATAATTGGAGGAGGAATCACTTTACCCTGTACTATTTCATTTGGAGCTTTCCCTGTGGATGAGTGCATTGTATTGTTGTAAGCAAACTCCAATAATGGAAGATATTTCTCCCATTGTGACTTATGTTCACTAACATAAGCTTTCAACATATCCAAAAGAGTGAGATTCATCACCTCTATTTGGCCGTCAGTTTGAGGATGAAAAGCTAAGGAGAACTTTAAAGTGGTTCCCAAATTCTCAAATAAAGCATGCCAAAAGTTACTTGTGAATTTGGAATCTCTATCTGAAATGATCTCAGAAGGCATACCATGTAATCTGAAGACATATTGAATGAAAAGTCTTGCAGCTTGTGCGGATTTCAATGTTTTATGACATGGAATAAAATGTGATTGTTTGCTGAATCTATCAATTATGACCCAAATCATATCATGACCTTGAGGTGTTCTTGGAATACCTGAGATGAAATCCATTGTGATAGATTCCCATGGATCTTTGGGCACTGGAAGAGGTTGCAACAATCCTGGAATCTTCTGCCTATCATATTTGGATTTTTGGCATACCAGACAAGCCTCAATGAAGTTATGTGTATCTCTTCGTAATGTTGGCCAATAAAAGTAGCGCTAAATTGCACTTAGAGTGGCTGCCCTCCCTCTATGCCCTGCATAAGGGGGTTCATGACTTTCTTTAAGCACCTTTTGTAGAACAGGAAGAGTGACACAAAGGCGATTGTTCATGAGAAGGTAACCATCTTTGATGGAATAATCTGGATGAGAACCTCCTTGCTGTAAATTTGACCAAATTGCTGCAAAATCAGTATCTTCATCATAAGTATTCTTCATCATTTGAAAATCTTCATGATGAGCCACTGTAGTGTTGCAATGCGAGGCACTCTAGAAAGTGCATCAGCAACTACATTTTGTTTCCCTGGAGTGTACATAATTTGAAAATGAAACATAGACAAGAAATTTTCCCATCTTGCATGTTTCTCCTACAAATGCTTTTGAGTCTTGAAATACTTCAAGCTTTGATGATTAGTTTTAATAAGGAATTCATTGCCTAAAAGATAATGTTTCCATATCTTTAAAGCACGAACCATTGCTAAGAGCTCCTTTTCATAAATGTCATACATGTTCTCCACATCATTTAGACGGCGGCTTTCAAAGGCTACGTCATGGCCTTCTTGATTTAGCACTGCACCAATACAATCACCGCAAGCATCTGCTTCCACCACAAATGGTTTTACCAGATCTGGAATGATAAGAACAAGTCCAAAAGTAAGAGCTGTTTTCAGCCTTGTGAAGGCTGCCTTCTCTTTTTCCTTCCATTGGAAAGAGATCTTCTTCTTTGTAAGGTCATGAAGTGGAGAAGCCATATGTGCAAAATGCTTGATGAAGCGGCGGTAATAAGAACATAAGCCAAGAAACGATTGCACCTCATGTACATCATGAAGATGAGGCCGTTCTTGGATTATCCTGATCTTTTCAGGATCCATCTGAATCCCTTCAGAAGAGATGACATGCCCAAGGTAATTTATTTTATGCATGAAAAATTCACTCTTTTTACCATTTACCAAGAGTTGATTTTGTTGTAGTAATTGTAGAACAATTTCCAAGTGTTGATGATGCTCCTCTTCATTCTTGCTAAAGACAAGAATATCATCAAAGAAAGTACCGACATATTGTCCATGCTCTCTAAAGATGCGCTCCATCATTCGATTAAAGGTGGTTGGTGCATTGGTTAATCCGAAAGGAACCACCAAGAATTCATAAAGACCGTATGAAGTGCGGAAATCAATTTTGTGTACATCTTGTGGTATTACCCTAATTTGATGATAACCACTCTTTAGATCAATGCGACTGAAAACCTTTGAGCCTCCTAGACGATCCAAAATGTTGTCAATTTTGGGAATAGGAAACCGATTCTTCACAGTGATTTTGTTGAGGGCTCGATAATCAATGCACATCCTGAATGTGCCATCTTTCTTTTGAACAAGAAGAACTGGTGAACAAAATGGCGAGCTACTTGGCCTAATTAGCCCACGGTTGAGTAGGTCTTTGACTTGCTTTCTGATTTCTTCTTGTTGAGGACGACTCACATGGTATGGTGCTATATTAGGAGGGGAACTTCCCGGGATAATATCAATATGATGGTCTTCTGGCCTTTCTGGGGGAAGCTGATAAGGAAGATCTTCCGAAAAACAATCTTTATACTTTTCCAAGAGCTGAAGTTGCTCTTGGTTTTCAGCATTCATATTATCTTTTACATTAATGACATAAAGCAGACAACATTGAACACAATCCTTAATTGCTCTAGAGACTTGCATATGGCTTACCATAGGTATGGTGTCTCCAGAAACTCCAGCTTGGATCTCATACTTCTTGCCTTTGTTGGTGAGTTCTACCTTCTTTTTTTGAGAGAAGATGGTTGAATCTACTCTATGATTCCAGGGCATGCCAAGAATCACATCGCAACCATCAAGGTCTTCGATACAAAAGGTATCTTTGTCACTATAGCCTTGAATTTGAAACTTGAGCTTGCCAATGTAGGGTATCACAGTCTTCACTGTGTCACCTTCATCAGCATTTAAAGCTTGGCGAACTTCTGCCGGAGTGTCCATCTCTTCATTCTTTAATCCAAGCTCTTTAGCTAATTGCAAGGAAATGATATTTTCATTCGGCCCAAGATCTATCAAGAATAGTGCTTGCTTACCTTGCAATTGTCCCCAAGCTTTTAATAATTTGCGCGTCTCTAGAGTGTGAGTTGTGTTTGCAACTACATCACTGATAGCATTGATTTTCATTGGCGACTTAGGCTTGTTGTCAGAAACCTTGCTTTGTCCCTTGTTTGGACATTGCTTCGCTATGTGGCCTGTTTGTCCACATTTAAAGCACTTTCCTTCTTTCATGAAGCATTGCTTTTCTTCTTCAGAAAGTTGCTTTGCTTGTGGGTATAGATTGGAGTGAAATTGAGGAGCATTAGGAGGTGCATAGGGCTTCATCTTCTTTTGATTTGATGGCTGTTTTTGCCGCTGTTTTTGTCCTTCATTTGGGGCTTAATACTCCTCATCGTCAGCTACTCTCTTGTTATCATTCTTTTGGAATGATTTGTTGCCATTGTGCTCCATTTCCCATGTCTCAGCATGGTCAACGAGTTCCCTGAGACTTGAACAATGATAATGATTAAGAGCAGTACGAAGTTTAAAATGCAAACCTCCTTGAAACTTCCTAAGCTTTTCCGAACTACTCATCTTCTTGAAATGTTGGACCTTCAAAAGTAGCTCCCAAAATCTCTTGGTATAGTCACCAAGTGACTCATTTTTCCTTTGCCAAAGCCGATCCCATTCCATTTTTACATCTCTTTTGAAATGAACAGGAAGAAATTGGCTTTGTATCATGCGAATAAAGGACTGCCATGATTTTAGGGCAGCATGATCATATTCCAACCCCGTCCACCAAGTATGGGCTAAGTCGATTAGATGTAAAGCTGCAAACTTAATCTTTTCTTTTTCTTTATACTTGTCATGACCATACAAAATTTGAAATTGACGAATAAACTTCAAAAGAAGATCAGAATTTCGGGAACCATCATACATACTGAACTTGATCTTCTTTTCAAGTTGAGATAGTGACTTAGTCTTCTTCTTCTTCTTATGCCTTCGTCCATGCTCGGATCTTGAGGTTGAAGATGATGAAGTGCTTGATGGGGATGAAGATGGAGACGAGGGGGTGAAGAATGTCTACGCCTTTGACGATGATGAGGTCTTCCACGAGAAGGGTGTGACTCTTCGTTACTAGAAGAGGATCCATCAGAATAGGCGCTAGATGACTTTGAAGAAGAGGATGAGCTTCGACACGATCTCTTTCTTTGTCTTGAAGTAGAATGGGACTGTCTCTTAGAAGTACTTGGACTTCTTGATCGGCTCCTTTCATTGGTATGGCTTTGTCTCCTTGAAGTAGATGGGCTTCTTTCCTTCAATTCTTTGGGATTCTCAACTTTTTCTAGTTTGAGAAGTTGCTCATGAATTTGCTGATTCTCCTCTCTAAGACTTTTAATGGCTTGAAGGATAGCACTCGATTGATCCATTGGGACTCTTAAGAAAAAAAAAATGCTCAAGCACTCAATGCAAGGGCTGAAAACAAACAAACTTATAATTGTAAGCACTACCAATGTTGGGGTGAGGACCGAGCCAAAGCTTTCATACCACTGTAAATGCCTCGAACAACGTAGTATGCTTACCAATTATGATATTCACTTGTTTTCGAGATTTAATATAAAAGAAAATGAACACTTAAAGCTGAAAATGAAAATTACTCACAAAATTACAGCCATGAAAATGTAAAAGTATTGGAGATAAGATTGAGGGTTGAAGATGGGCAACCCCCCCCGAAGGAATGTATTTCTGCTCAACCCAAGTCCCTTAGGGAAGAGCTCAGTTACAATCAACCTAAGAGTGAGGAGAAGTAATTTTCACTCTCACAAGATCATGCAAAGATGTACAAACACACATGCATTATCTATTATGCAATGATAAGAACTGTTTTCTTTACAATATGAGAGAAGAAAGAGGGGAAATCAGCCTTTCTCCATCGTTGATCAGCAGTACATGGATAGGGCTTGCTTCTTGTTGCTAAAATGGAAGAAAGAGCTCGAGAAGGAGGTGTTGCAATGAATTTACAGGCTTATTGTCTTGTAAAATAGCAGTCATATAAGAGGGAATATGGAGGAATTTGATAATGAAGAAGTGGGGGATGATGATGCGGATGGATGGGGCCAGTTTCTGTCTATCTGTGGGTGCTATACATGAGTTTATATAAAATAAAAATGATGTTGAATGAAGAAAAACGAGCTCTTATTTATAGGAGAGGGAAGAGCTAATACAAAAGGGGAAAGTGGAGTAGCACAAGACAAGTGTCCAGCCACATGTCATGAGATGTGACAAGTGGTGGGACACTTGGAAACTTGTGTGACAAGTGTCTTGACACTTGTCTCTTCTCTATGGCCTTCCTTTTTGGGTTGAATACTATCAAGAATAGAAACAACCAAATTTAGTAAGCACAGTCAGAGTACAAAACTTACTATTTTTAAAATGACATCCCTATTTTTTAGGACTAGCATTTTTAGGCTAATTCGAGGCTCCTAAAATTTAGGGATCTCCTAAAATTTAGAGACTCCCAATATGGGTGTCATATGAAAGCTTTTTCCGTGTACATCGCAAAAACGGTATCAGAATCTTCATGTGACTTTCCTATGCAAAGAAATATGCATTTCAAGCTTTCAGCCCACACATGCATATTATACAAGCATTTCATGATCATGCCATCTTGTTGATTGTAACTGTCTGTTCTGGTGGATCTAGCCCACACTTCAAGGTATCAATTCTTTCTGTGTGCGAGTCTAACCCTGATATGCGTGAGTTCTGGTCACAGGCACCCAATCGGGCCATATAGGTGGAAGTGTGAACTATCTTTTCTCTAACCCACCGCGTGGGTCCACCATAACCTGTGACCACTCATCAGTGGAGCTCCAATGCACTTTTCTTTATATCTAATTAGTGCAAAGAAAAAAAAATTAATAAATCATTATATAGACAAATTAATGAAAAAGGATACAAATTCTGTTTCTATAGGGTTGTGACATGAATACATTGAAGAAAGGGAAGATGTCTATCAATGAGTATGCACTGAAGGTAAGGAGCATTGCAGATGCCTTGGCAGCGATTGATGCAATGCCCGATGATGATGATTTGGTGTCATCTACCTTGGGTGGACTTAACAATGAAAAGGCTTGGAAGTCTTTTGTAACTTTCCTATATGTTAGAAAGCCATTTCTAGATTTCGATGAGTTGATCTCCCTTATGATTACTAAAGAGATCAACATGCAGAGTGAGACATCTAAAAGAAGTGGTGAAGAGGTCTAAGCTTTTTAATCCACTTCACGAAGGGGATGTGGCAAGTTCTCTTCAAGAGGCCATGGTACAGAATGTGGTAGTGACAACCAACAAAACAGATTGAATCAGCAATTTGGTGATATGCATATTTCAGGAGGTCATGGCAACTTTAGAGGTAGGGGAAGCTTTAGAGGAAGAGATGGATGGCAGAATAGAGGTTCTAACAACTCTGGTATTGTGTGACACTACTGTGGCAAAATAGGTCATATTGTAGCCCAATGTTATGTTAAGAAAGATGATATTCGCAGTGGTAAGTTGCAGCAAGAAAACTATGCATCATATTCACGACAGAATGAAGACAAAAATGAACGTCTGTTTGTTATGCAGCATATGTTGAATGCTGTTATAGGACAGGGAACACATGATGATGTTTGGTATGTTGATTCAGGTGCATCCAATCATATGACCAGCCATGCGGAATGGTTTGCAGAGATGCAACATTTGCAAAATGCAGGTTATGTGCAGACAGGTGATTATTCATGCCACCCAATTTCACACATTGGAGAAGTTCCCTTGTCCTTACATGATGGTAAGACAAAGAGTCTTTCAGATGTATTACATGTGCCATCTATTACAAAGAACTTGGTGTTAGTCGGTCAAATGGTAGAGTAAGGGCTGTAAGTCGGATTTAATGCAAAGGGCTACTTTGTAGAAGACTTTAATGACAAGTACAGGTTAGTTGCAAAGGGAAGTGGAGTTGGATGTATGTTTACTCTGGATGCTAGAATTCCTACTATGAATGTTGCTATGTATGCTAAAGGAAAATGTGTTATTGCAGATATTGAAATTTGGCACAAATACATTGGACATGCAAATGTACAAAGACTGAAATTAATGCAGTCCAAAGGGTTGGTTATAGGTTTGCCTACATTTAGAGTTGTAGAATTTTGAAAGGTATGTGAAGCATGTCAGTTTGGTAAGCAAGAAAGACAACCCTTTTCACATGACAGAGATGTAAGCAGAAATATCCTTGATGTTGTGCATACAGACATTTGGGGGCCTACACAAAATGTATCTCTTAGAGGTAGTTCATACTTTGTCACATTCATTGATGATTGTTCTAGAAAGCTGTGGGTATATTTTATGAAGGAAAAGAGTGAAGCGTTTGAGCACTTTAGAACTTTCAAGGCTGCAGTTGAAAGAGAAACAGGCTTGAAAGTAAAGTGCTTGAGGTCAGATGGAGGGGGAGAGTACCTCTCGAATGAGTTCAGTGATTTTCTGAGGTCTCATGGGATAAAGAGACAGTTCACATGCAAGTATACCCCACAGCAAAATGGAATTGCAGAAAGGAAAAATAGGCATATTGCAGAAGTTGCACCCGCCTTGATGGCTAAAAAGAATATGCCTAAGCATTTTTTTTCTGAGGTTGTTCATATTGCTGTTTATATTATGAACAGAACTCCCACAGCTGCAGTTCATGGGATGACTCCTGAAGAATGCTTTACTAGCAAGAAGCCTGATGTATCGCACTTGAAGGTTATTTGGCTATGTTGCATGTGTTCATGTGCAAGATGAGCTACGGAAGAAGCTTGATCCAAAGGTAGAAAAATGTGTCTTTATTGGATGCTCTTTAGAGCACAAAGGGTATCGTTGTTATAACCCTGTCACATGTAAGTTCAGAGTGAGCAGGGATGTCATCTTTGATGAAATGAGAAATTGGTATGCATCTAGTAGTGATGCATGTTGAGATATCGAGCTCCACTCGTGATATGCTAGGGTGACCGTTGTGCATTTATGTCACCGACTTGTCAGTTTGTAGATGCGGTTGGTACACCACCCATGAATAATAGCTACATGACAACTATCCTTATCTACTCTAGTTCGTGGCTCAGTTTGTATGCCACCTTAGTTAGTTGAGTTTGGTTTGAGACCCATATATAGGGTTCTTCTATTTCTTTGTACTTGAGTTCTTTTGGCTTACACAACTAAGAAGAGGAAAACTGTTTTCAACCTCCACCTCTGTGTGTATTCCCCCATTGTGCAAGCAAGAAAGCTACAAGTGAGACTCCTTCCTTCTCTCCCACAATCGTGACATGGTATCAGAGCCTTGTTCGTGGTAAGGAGCTCAAGAAAGCAAGCTAAGCTCGCGGTGTTCTGGTAAGAGGAGTAGTGTTGCTTTCATTTTCTGTTTTGGGAGGAGATCTTTGCAGGTAGCACAGCCGAAAATTGCAAGAGTGCATTGTCTCAGGTTGAGATGCCCTTCGCGGCGGTGAAGCAAGAGTGCATTGTCTCAAGTTGAGATGCCCTTTGATTTGAGGCCATTTCGGGGCCTCTTTTGGAGGCAGAAGTTTTTTGCACGCACTCAGAAAAAGGCCCAATTTTATGATGTGCGACCACTGTTCTTCAAGTCGGTGAAAAGTTACTGTAGAAATTGCATCATATGTCTGTGCACAGAGACATTGGGAGTTACAGAAAGACATTGTGCGACCACTGTTCTTCAAGTCGGTGAAAAGTTACTGCAGAAATTGCATCATATGCCTGTGCACAGAGACATTGGGAGTTACAGAATCATCCTTGTTGCTTGTTGATGCAAAATCATCACTAGGAAGTGACTGTGTGGTTAAATACCACTTTCGTCAGTTTTGCAGATTTGCCCTTGTGAGGCTGAAGCTGTGTTCTCTGCAGTGACAAAATTTTTTGCAATATTCTGTAATGGCGTCTGATTCTCTTTCACAGATTGTAACTGAAAATCTTGACAAGAACAATTTCCAAGCATGGAAGTTTAGAATTACGAATTTCCTTATGGGAAAAGGATATTGGGAATTTGTTGCAGGAAATGAAGAAGAACCAGTTCTTCTTGATGTTCCCAATCAACAACAAATGCAGGCATTCAAAGCATGGCATGAGAGAGCCAGGAAAGTTATGTACTGGCTGTCTATCAGTATTTCAGACTCTATGATTGTACATATTCAGGATGCAAGTACGCCAAAGGAGGCATGGGATACTTTGTAAAAAATGTATAGCACAAATACGCAAGCAGGAAAATACAGCTCAAGCAAGAGTTGCATAATGTGCAAAGAGAAAATATGAGCATCAATGACTACCACATGAAGGTGAAGAAGATTGCAGATGCACTTGCTTCCATTGGGTCGCCAGTGGAAGATGATGATTTAGTTTCTGTGACCTTGAATGGTCTAGGAAAGGATTATGCACAATTTCGGACATCCATTTCCGTCCGTGAAAGATTTCCTGATTTTGAGGAGTTGATCTCTCTTCTAATTTCTGAGGAGCAGAGAAATGGTGGTGCATCTTCTTCAGGAGGAACTTCAAAAGAAGCTATCTTCTACTCAAATGCTGGAAGAGGTAGAGGCAGAGGTAGAGGAGGCCGATTTGGAGACCGTGGTAGAAATCAGAATATGCAGCAAACTCAAGAAAACCAGTCCTATGGAGGAAGACGTGGTAACTCTAGAGGCAGGGGGAGCCAAAGAGGTTGTGGTGGATGGCAAAGAGGCCAAAATGCAAACAGCAATGTTGAATGCTACTACTGTGGTAAAATGGGTCATATGGCTAAAGACTGCTATAAAAAGCAGAATGACATCATGAATGGGAAATTGCAACAAGGGAATTATGCATCTTCTAGTAGACAGGGTGATGACATAAATGAGCATTTGTTTATGGTGCAGCACATGAAGAATTCTGTGACAAGTACAGAAGAAAGCAACGATGTGTGGTATGTTGACTCAGTTGTATCAAACCACATGACAGGTCATGCAGAATGGATGGAGGATGCAAGGAAAATGGAAAAACTATGATTTGTGGAGACTGGTGATGATATTACACGTCCTATTGTGCAAATTGGAAAAATTCCTATGTCTATGCAGGATGGGAAAAAGAAATACATGTCCGATGTATTTCATGTCTCGAATATCACCAAGAATCTAGTTTCTGTTGGTCAAATGGTTGAGCAGGGCTTGCAGGTCAGATTTAATCCTCATGGATGCTTTGTTGAGGATATGAAAAATAAAGGTCGCTTGATAGCAAAAGGAAAGAAGAAGGGAAAAATGTTTACGTTGGATGTAGACATGTCTGAATTGAGTGCAGCAATGTTTGCACATGGGACCGGTGTAGTTGTAGATATTGATATCTGGCATAAACTCATTGGTCATGTTAATGTACAGCGACTTAAATCAATGCAAGCCCAAAATATTGTTGCAGGATTGCCTAAATTCAAGGTTGTAGAAATGCATAAGGTATGTGAAGCCTGTCAATTTGGAAAACAGGCAAGGAAACCATTTCCTAGACATGTTCAAGAGAGTGAGAAGCCATTGGAATTAATCTAGTCTGATGTGTGGACTACTAAAGCTGCATCTCTTGGAGGTTGTCATTATTTTGTCACTTTTATTGATGACTGTAGCAGAAAATTTTGGGCGTATTTTATGAAAAAAAAAAGTGAAGTTTTTGGGCATTTCAAAACTCTTAAAGCTATGGTTGAAAAAGAAACAAGCCTGCAAATAAAATGCCTAAGGTCAGATGGAGGGGGAGAGTACCTCTCAAATGAGTTTGCAAGGTTCCTGCAGGAGCATGGCATAAAGCAGCAATATTCATGCAGTCATACCCCACAACAAAATGGAATTGCAGAAAGGAAAAACAGGCATATTGGAGAGGTATCTCGTGCCATGCTCAATGAAAAAGACTTGCCAGATTTTTACTGGGCTGAAGCAGTTGCTACAGCAGTCTATATAATGAACAGGACTCCCACTGCAGCAATACATGGGATGAATCCAGAGGAGAGGTATACTGGTAGGAAACCAGATATTTCTCATTTGAAAATTTTTTGTTGCATTGCCTATGTACATGTGCCAGATGAGTTGAGATCCAAGTTGGATCCAAAAGCTGAGAAGTACATCTTTATTGGTTACTCTCTGCAGCAAAAAAGGTATAGATGCTATAACCCTTCTACTCGTAAGTTTACAGTAAGCAGAGATGTTGTTTTTGATGAGATGAGTAGCTGGTATAAACCAGTAAATGTGATTGATAATGTAGATGCAGAAAATGGTAATGCTGCACAGAATTCACAGCAGCAGTCACAAGATATTAGTGGACCTGGAGCATCCTCTAGCAGTGGTTCACATTCTTCGCCATGGACACGCAGATTGAGATCAGAAGAATCTTCTCAAAGCAATGCAGATAGTGGTATGCAAGTATCACGAAAAGGAAAAGAGAAGGTTGATCAGCCTATGTTTGATGTGAATGCAGGTCACTCTTATGTGGATGGTGAATCCAGTGGCTCAGAATAGAGCATTGATGATGAGTTGGGTATTCCTTCTATTGTTACACCTGGAGTAAGGAAGACCAGGGATGTTTTGAGAGCACCTGAGAGTGAACCTATTTTGTGCAGGTCTACGAGAGCTAGGTATCCTGTGGATAGGCTAAAATATGATGGATTTACAGCCATTCACTATGCATATATGGTCAAAGTGATACAAGAACCAGAACCCACTTCTTTTGAGCAAGCCATGGGAAAAGAAAAATGGGAGAAAGCCATGGATGAAGAAATGGATGTCTTGGAAGCAAATGCTACATGGGAATTGGTACCTTTGCCTAAAGGTAAGAATGCAATTGGCTGTAAGTGGGTTTATAAGGTGATGCACAATGCAGATGGTTCTGTGAATAGATACAAGGCAAGATTAGTAGTCAAGGGGTATGCACAAACATATGGCATTGACTATGAAGAAACATTCAGTCCGGTTGCAAGGATGGCAACCGTAAGAGTAGTCATTGCTATGGTTGCATCAAAGGGATGGTCTTTACATCAGATGGATGTAAAGAATGCCTTCTTGCATGGTGATTTGCAAGAAGAGGTCTATATGGAGCATCCACCAGGTTATGTGCATGCTATTCATCTTGAGTTTGTTTGCAGGTTGAAGAAAGCATTGTATGGCTTAAAGCAAGCACCTAGAGCATGGTCTGACAAGATAGGGCTGTATCTTGTCACTATTGGCTTTCAGATTTCCAAGGCAGATTTCTCACTTTATGTGAGAAAAACAGAGAAATGTATTATGCTACTTGTCATTTATGTTGATGATTTGATTATGACAGGTGACAGTGATGAAGATATCATTCATGTGAAAATGTTATTGAAGCAGAAGTTTGAGATGAAGGATTTGGGAGAGCTACGTTATTTCTTGGGCATTGAGGTGATTAGATCACCAAGTGGGATACAGCTCTTGCAGAGGCAGTATGGATTGGACATGCTGTCCAAATATGGGATGACAGGCTGTAAGCCTATTTCAGTTCCTTTGGAGCAGAATGTGAAGCTGAGCGCATATGCAAGTGAGCTTCTGGAAGACCCTACTATGTACAGACGCATAGTAGGAAGCTTGATTTATATGACTATTACCAGGCCAGATTTGAGCTATGTTGTTGCACTGGTAAGTCAGTTTATGCAGGCTCCAAGGAAACCGCATTTGGATGCGGCTAGACGCATACTCAGATATGTGAAGTCCACATTGCAGTATGGACTACTTTATGAGACTAGGGTTCAGATACAGTTGCATGGATACACTGATGCTGATTGGGCTAGTAGTATTTCTGATAGACGATCTACCAATGGATATGTGTTCTCTTTTGGGAGTGCTGCAGTCACTTGGAGTAGCAAGAAATAGCCTACAGTTGCCTTGTCGAGCACAGAGGTTGAGTACAGGGGTGCAACAATGGCTGCATGTGAGGTAGCTTGGTTGCATAAGCTACTTTATGATATGCATCAGCCTACAGATGGGCCAGTTGTCATTTATTGTGACAACATGAGTAGTATACACTTGGCAAATAACCCAGTCTATCATGCTAGAACAAAGCACATTGAGGTGCATTATCACTATGTGCGGGAGAGGGTTTTACTAGGTCTTATTGATCTAGTTTATGTCAGCACAGAGGATCAGGTAGCTGACATATTTACGAAGGCATTGGGTGCAGAGAAGCTGCGCAAGTTCAGAGACCTGCTTGGTGTGTAGGAATCGGGATTGAGCTCGAGGGGGAGTGTTGAGATATCGAGCTCCACTCGTGATATGCTAGGGTGACCGTTGTGTATTTATGTCACCGACTTGTCAGTTGCAGATGCGGTTGGTACATCGCCCATGAATAATAGCTACATGACAGCTATCCTTATCTACTCTAGTTCATGGCTCAGTTTGTATGCCACCTTAGTTAGTTGAGTTTGGTTTAAGACCCATATATAGGGTTCTTCTATTTCTTTGTACTTGAGTTCTTTTGGCTTACATCAACTAGGAAGAGGAAAACTGTTTTCAGCCTCCACCTCTGTGTGTATTCCCCCATTGTGCAAGCAAGAAAGCTACAAGTGAGACTCCTTCCTTCTCTCCCACAATCGTGACAATGCATTGGATGATGATGCCGATCATGACACTCATGTGCAGGCTGAAAAGTAAGAATCACGGACTCGTAGTGGACCGAAGACATCATCTGGTAGTCCTTGGTCTAGGAGACTAAGGACTAGCTCTACATCTTCAGGTGCATCTAGTAGTACTACAGGTAAATACAAAGGAAAGAATAAAGTGTCAGATGGCATTGATGCAGTTCTTGATGGAGACTCCAGTGGCTCACAGAGCTTGGATGATGAGTTTGGCATTCCTTCTATCAGGACACTAGGTGTATAGAGAGTTCATAGTAATGTAAAGGCTCCATTGAGTGATCCGGTGGTACGCAAATCTAGCAGGGTCAGATACCCTGTTAAAAGATTTATTTTTGAAGGTTATGCAGCTCACCATTATGCTTATATGGTGAAACTAGTTGAGGATGTTGAGCCCACTTGTTTTGAGGATGCTGTTGTTCATACTCATTGGGATGCAGCAATGGATGAGAAGATGGCTACATTAGAGGCCAATAAGTCTTAGGATCTAGTATCATTGCCAAAGGGCAAGAAAGCTATTGGATGTAAGTGGGTTTATAAGATTAAGCACAATGCAGATAGTTCTATTAGTAGGTACAAAGCTAGGCTGGTTGCAAAAGGCTATGCCCAGACATATGGCATACATTATGATGAAACCTTCAGTCCAGTTGCTAGGATGCCAACTGTCAGATGTGTGATTGCTTTGGCAGCAGCCAAAGGTTGGAGGTTGTAGCAAATGGATGTGAAGAATGCCTTCTTGCTTGATGATTTACAGGAAGAAGTGTATATGGATCAGCTAGTAGGTTATGAAGATTTAGAGCATCCCACGTATGTGTGCAGGTTGAAGAAGGCGCTCTATGGGCTCAAGCAAGCACCTAGAGCATGGTCTGACAAGATCAGAGAGTATCTTGTCAATATTGGCTTTTATGTTTTTGATGCTGATCACTCACTTTATGTGAGAAAGGGAGGTGCAGGTTTGGTCATCATAGTCATCTATGTGGATGACTTGATTATTACAGGTGATAGTGATAGTGGGATTGCTGAAGTCAAGGAATTTCTGAAGAAGAAGTTTGAGATGAAGGATTTAGGTGAGCTAAGGTACTTCCTTGGCATTGAGGTGATCAGATGTGATGGTGGTATATGGCTGCCCCAAAGACAATATGGCTTGGATATGTTGTCCAAGTATGGTATGACAGCATGCAAACCGCTTTCAGTCCCGTTGGAGCAAAATGTAAAGTTGAGTGCTGATGTTGGGGATGAGATAAAAGACCCTACTATGTTCAGGAGGATAGTGGGGAGTTTGATCTACATGACCATTACAAGGCCAAACTTGAGCTACGTTGTTGGTCTTGTGAGTGAGTTTATGCAAGTACCTAGAAAGCCACATTTGGATACAGTCAGATGCATATTGAGATATGTGAAGTCCACATTACATTATAGACTTTTATATGAGGCAAGTACAGATGTATAGGTGTTTGGATACATAGATGCAGATTGGGTTGGTAGTATGTTTGATAGAAGATCTACCAGCGGATACATGTTCTCTCTTGGTAGTGCAACAGTTGCTTAGAGCACCAAAAAGCAATCTACAGTTGCTTTGTCGAGTACAGAAGCTGAGTATAGAGGTGCTGCTCTTGCAACATGTGAGGTAGTATGGCTACAAAAGTTATTGGTTGATTTAGATGTACAGGTGGAAGGTCCAGTTGTCATTTATTGTGACAACATGAGCAGTATACAGTTGGCTAGGAACCCTGTGTTCCATGCTAGGACAAAACATATTGAGGTACACTACCACTTTGTGAGAGAGAAGATACTAGCAGGTGAGATTGACTTGGTGCATGTCAGCACATAGGATCATATAGCTGACATCTTCACGAAGGCATTGGGTACAGAGAAGCTTCAAAAGTTTCGAAGCTTACTTGGAGTTGCAGAGATGCAGTTGAGCTTGAAGGGGAGTGTTGAGATGACAAGCTCAACACATGTGGAAATTAATGATTGACCACCTGGTTAGATGGCCACACGTCTACACTTAGCATGTCGGTGGTTATTATGACTCTCACATGGCCATTGACTCATTAATTATTATATTAAGGTTGTTACACCTATTTACAATTGGCATAGTTATAGTGCCAGTCGACTAGTGTAGTCGGTTATGCATTGCTTGACTTAGTAGGCCACTTTCCTTTATGTTATATCTTATCTATACTTTGTGTACATTGTAAAGTGTGTGGAAGAAGAAGAAGAAACCAGCAAGAAAACGTTTTGGTCTCCATCTCTCTTCTTATCTCTTGAGTGATGTAACGTGTCCCCTAGTATCATCGAGAACACGTCTTAGCAGTCCATCGGAAAGGATGTCTAGAAAGCTCCACCCGTCACTCCCATGGAATGTTACGGGTTTTGCGATCTAGTTCTTCCCGCGTCTGCCATGTAGCGGAAGTATCCTGGCTGTTCCCACTTAGGATCGACCGGAATTAGGGTTTTCCTAATGGGTCACCAGCTAACAGCAACTAGCGTTAGACCCGAGCGAACTACTTTACGCAGAAACGCCAGGTCCGAAGCGGATTCACGCTGCACTTGGTTCAAGGAGAATGGGAAACGAGAGGGATGCAAAGCTCAACCTCTCTGCCATAAGGCATAGTCCCATTCCATTCCCCTAAAACAACGTAAATCAAGTAAGACGTAACTCTAGGTCATCGTTCTCGTTATTCTTTTTGATGATGATGATCATTCCGTTGTCTTTCGAGATTTATGAGAAAAGTTCCCGACTAACCGGGACCACCCAACCGTAGGATGGACCCATGGCCCATCCTCCGCACTTTCCTCGGTTTGTTTTAGTTATGTAATTATCTAACACATTAATTTGACATATAACAATCAGCTTCTTTAATTAATCTTGTTAAGCACTGGTTCCTTCACGTAATCTTATCACGTGACATATAAAAACAATATCAAGCAAGTTCTTTTAACATCTCATCATTTTATCTTTGAATTACAAGAAGTTCCGCTCGTAGGCTTGTCCATACTCTGCCCTGAAGGCTAACTAGTAATCTCCAGGGATCACTATTCCAAGCTTCCGCCCGTCAACTAGTTTGCGGGCCTCGAGATCCAATCCCGAGTCACGTTAGCCTCTTGTGCAGGACCCGGAAGGCGAGGAATTTACGGCCCCCCTGGCACCCAAGCATCCTTCTACTCCAAGTAGAACTCAACGGAGAGACCTCTCGCGACAGGTTCGGTCCACGTTCCCGGCGCGGTCAACAACCCCCTTGGTTAGGGTCAGGCAGGCAGTCGGGGGTAACTGAAGCTGCCTCTCCCTTCAGGCCTTTAACATGAAGTATAGGTACTTGTTTAATTTATAATTCATAATTCAAACAGAGCCCTAAAATCTCTAGCAAGCACAAATATTTCCATTAATCAACCCAGTTGTATGGCAAACTGCTAAGGAAGTGTTCTTTCCTTTTTGAGTGTATCAGCAGTCGTTCTCAAGATGTCTTGTAAACTTGGCAAGATCCCTTATATTGGGGTGTAGGGTATACCCAACTTGGTTTACCCTAAGGTACCTTAGATATGCTAGTTCCTATTTTACAACTTTCCTTATTTAAAAGGATATCCAAAACTTACGTCTTTTTGCAAGATAACTTGCGTAAGGATCTGCCGTCCTTGAAGAGGGTTTTTCCCTTTTCTCTTTGTGAATCAATCATAAAATGATTTCATACATGTTGCGCAAGTCCAGCGATGGAATAATCTGTTTAGATTCCTTAAGCTGACGTATGTTAGGTCTAGGGTTTCTTCATTTAAGAACCTTATGGACAAACCCTAGTTTCTTATCTTTATGAATTTATTGTCCCTACGGTAAGGAAAGTAGTCAAGTGTTTAGGGTATGAATGTTTCTATGTTTAGATTGGTTCGGTTATCTTTTGGAAGGTAATCTCACTCGTCTTGTCATGGTTTTACTATCCTTGTGACAATTAACCTTCCTAATCAATACAGTTTAATTTGGCATATAACATAATGCCAAGATGATACAAAGATGACAATACTCCTTGGGACAAAAGGCCTAGCTGAGGAATTTGTGTATACACACTTTATTAGTTCCAAGTCCTCAAATAGCAGGGGAAAAGTGTTAATAGAGTGTCATCCAGCAATTCCCCACTACATTTTCTTTCCAAATGAGTTCGTATATCTTATTTTTATACTTAGTAATTCCTAACATCTAACTTTCATTTTCTTTAAAGATGAACTCATGCCAAATAACAACAGTTGCTAAGATGTGCAATTAGCAAAGATAACTCCCTAGTAATTTGAGCATCCAAAGAAGCCTTTCATGAATTTAGCCATTTTACCATGATTCATTGCGAAAGGAATAAGACTAATGGTGCAAGATATAAATTCTACACTTTAGGAATATATTACTATAGTAAATGGTGAATCTTGCCTATAAGTTTATAATACTTGATGCAATTTGAAGAAAGCTAATTTGTATACATTGTCATTCATAAGCTAACTCCTTCGTTAAAAATAACTTGAACAAATATGTATTTCCTTAACACTTTTTCTTTGCATGATTGACTAAAACCCGAATTAACATCAAGAAGAAAACCTGGCTTTGAGGTGAGATATCCACATGGATACCGGGAGATGACCCTCCCGTGGCTATGCCTTGGACTTTCTTAGGAGGCATCGCAAGTGTGGTCCGTCGAACGTGGAAGCAGCTTTACAACTTCTCCTTAGAACTCCACCGTCGCTCCTTGCACCGTTCATCAAAAGTAGTTTTTTGGAAGGTTCCCTCCTTGAATTTGGGAATTGAAAAGGGTATTTTAGAAACTTTTACAACTAAGACCCATTGAAGCCATGGGGAAGGCTTAATGGCCTTTGTAAGCTCGCACGAACGGAAATAACAAGGTGTGGAGAAGACACAAGGTGTAGGAGAGCTTTAAGGGAAAATAATAGCCGTAAAGGTTATAAGTAAGGGTCTAAGGACCCTTAGGTCAAACTTGGAGAAAAAGGGTTTATGGGGGCTTACACATGGGGGAGGGTGAAAGGTTTTGATGCCAAGGTAAAGGCTTAAGGGGTAATCCCGGGAGAAGTGGTTTTAAGAGGCCACAGGAAGGGGGTGATTCCAAAGCCAAGGGAATAGGTCTTTTAGGGATTATACACAGGTAAAGAAGTAATAAGACCCTTAAGGCCTTTGTGCTCATGGGGGGGGAGTGACTCCAAGTAAAAGGAAAGGGGTTTTAGTACGAGGGTGAAAGGGGACTTAAGGGATTTTTAAAACCCGGCAGAGGGGGTTCTAATACCCATGGAAAGAGGTTTTAGATATGGGGGTTAAAAGGGCTTTATACAGCACAAGGAGGGGGTGAAAGTTTTTGAAATCCAGGGGAAAGGGTTTTAGCACGGGGGAGGGGGGGAATGAAAGGGGGCTTAAGGGATTTTAAACCCGGGGAAAAAAAAATAAAGGGGATAGTAGGGTATAGGAAGGGGGTTTAAAGAGGCCCCCCCTTTGGAAGCTTCCAAGCTTCCAGAAGCTTTGGGGGGGGTGGTTATGGCCGTCCGTCCTGACGGCAAATTGGAGGCGGCTCCTCCCTCCCTCGACGACGACTCCTATCTACTGCCTTGGCGGCCAGCAACAACGTCCCTTCCCCTCTCTCTCACAGCGTCATGATCTCCGGCAGCGGCGTTCGGTTCTTCTCACGGCCCCCCAGCCTTCTCTCCTTTTCGGCCCCTCCCCTTCCCTCGTTTAAATAGTGGAGGGAGGGGGATCTTCTCCTCTTGCGTGTCGACACGCATGCCCTCCCGCCCTCCACAAGCTCCACCAAGGAGCTTCATAACTCCTTCTATTCCCCTCCCCCTCCAGCTCGTCAATCGGCTGGAGAGATAAGGGGGGGAAATAAATAATAATTTTTTTTAAAAAATTCAAAAGCCCGATCTATTATTTTCCATGCGGACTTTTACATTCTCTCCCCCTTGGAGGAATCAAGATGTCCTCATCTCGAGATAAACTGGGGATATTGATGGTTGAGAGTGCCTTCATCTACCCAAGTGGCATCCTCTGAGGGATAATCTTTCCACTGGACAAGGCATTCTTTCAAGGTTCTAGATCTTAACTGTCTTTCCCTAACATCTAAGATCCTTTTTGGCCTTAGTTCAAGGACTCCTTGGCTAGGCATTACAATTTGTTGGTCATTAAGTACATGATTAGGATTGGGTACATGTTTTTTTAATAGGCTGATATGGAATACATTATGAACCTTTAGGTTCTCAGGGAGTTGCAATTTATAAGCATTGGGTCCTAGGCATTTGAGGATTTTATACGGCCCACAATACCTTGGACTTAGCTTCTTGCATTCTCCTAGGGATAGAGAACTCTTTTTAGGACGTACCCGAATGAAGACCATGTCTCCTTTTTTGAAGACTCTTTCTTGACGTTTCAAATCTGCATATGCCTTTTGTCTATCCTTAGCTGCTTGTATGTCTTGTCTTATTGACCTTATTTGATCATCCATGTCCTCCAACATTTGTCTTGTAGCTTCAACTCTTAGGGTTGGATCAGAAAAGTTTAGGGGACTTCGACAATCATGACCATACAATGCCTAGAAAGGGGTCATTTGAATGCTCTGCTGGTAAGAAGCATTGTAGGCAAATTCAACTAATGGCAAGTATTGAATCCATTTCTTTGGCTCTCAACAGCAGTATGCCCTAAGCATATCCTCAATGATTTGATTCACTCGCTCTGTTTGTCCATCTGTTTGGGGATGGTAGGCGGTGCTAAAACAGAGTTGAGTCCCAATAGCTTCAAAGATAGCTCTCGAGAAGTGTGAAGTGAAGAGAGAATCTCGATCACTAATAATTCTTTTAGGTAACCCATGTAGCTTGAATATTTCCTTGATAAACAATCTTGCAATGTCAGAGGCTTTATAGTTTGTCTTTACTGGAATCAGGTGTGCAACCTTGGTAAGCATGTCAACCACAACCATAATGGAATTGTATCCTCATTGGACTTGAGGTAAGACCACAACAAAATCCATACTGATGAATTCCCATTTCATTTGGGGAATGTCAAGCAGTTGCAGTTTCCCTGGCATCATGACATGTTTGGCCTTGATACATTGGCAAGACAAACATTTAGTGGCATACTTGAGAATGTCACCTTTGAGCCTCTCCCAATGGTAGCTCTTCCTAACTGCATTAAGAGTTTTTACATAGCCAGGATGTCCTGCAAAAGGGGAATCATGAGCTTCCCATAATATCTTATGCTTAAGTGATTGGCTTGTTGGTATACATAGCCTTGTTCTGTAGTAGACAAGTCCATTATCAATGGAAAATTCCTGATACTTAGCTTGTAACTTCAGATTCTGCTCCTTGGTAGATATTTCTTTTATCATTGTTTGGTAGGCCAAATCATGGCATGCTTCCTCTCTAGCTAGTTCCAGTATAGGGTTGCTTGGCATAGATACCTTTGTAGCCAGAGATCTGGTCGTTGATGGATTCTGCAAGATTAGGGAATTTAGGAATGCCTTGCGACTGAGTGCATCAGCAACTACATTCTCTTTCCCTGGTCGGTACTTGATTTCAAAATCATACTCCTCCAATACTTCAATCCACCGACGTTGCCTCATGTTGAGCTCGTTCTGGGTAAAAATCCATTTGAGACTCTTATGATCGGTTACTAGAGTAAACTTGTTACCCAACAGGTAGTGTCTCCAAAGCTTTAGAGCATGGATGACAGCTAATAATTCCAGATCATGCGTGGCATAATTCTTTTCATGACTCTTCAATTTCCTTGAAGAGTATGCTATTGGATGACCTTCTTGCATAAGTACACACCCCAAGGCAAGAATGCTGGCATCAATTACTACCTCAAACTCCTTATTGAGGTCAGGAAGTTTTAGAATAGGTGCTGATACCAAACTTTGCTTCAATTTGTCGAAGCTATTTTTTTCGGGAGTTGACCATGTAATAGAAGTCTATTTCTTTAGTAAGTCTGTAAGAGGTGCTGCAATCAAAGCATAGTTTTTGATAAAGACCCTATACCATCCTGTCAAGCCAAGAAAGCTACATATTTCTTTGACGGATACTGGTATTGGCCATTCAAGCACATCCCTGACTTTGGCTGGGTCTACTGATATTCCCTCTGATGATACTATGAATCCCAGATATTCAATCTGACACTTGAAGGATGCACACTTCTTCATTTTTGCATACAGCTTATGAGACCTCATTGTCTCAAGGACAATCCATAGTTGAGGTTCATGATCTTCTTCCTGTTTAGAATAGACTAAAGTGTCATTGAAGAAGACAAGCACGAAATCATCAAGATATGGTCTAAAAATATCATGCATTAATCTATTGAAGGTGGCAAGTGCATTTGTAAGCCCGAATGACATAACCAAGAACTCAAAGTGCCCATATCTTGTATTGAAGGTCGTTTTTGGAATATCTTCTTCCTTGATCCTTATTTGATAGTAACCTGACCTGAGATCAATTTTGGAGAAGATCTTTGCACCTTGAAGGCGATCCAGAAGCTCGTCTATTCTAGGAATAGGATACTTGTTCTTGACTGTTGATTAATTCAACCCTCGGTAATCAATACATAGTCGAAGTGTCCCATCTTTCTTTTTCTGGAATAGTACTGGAGTTCCCCACGGTGAGTTGCTAGGCTGGATGTAACCCTGATCCAACAGTTGCTTGAGTTGTTCCTTCAACTCAAAAGCTTCCGGTATGGACATTCTATAAGGTCTCTTTGCAATTGGCGCAGCTCCAGGCACTAGCCTAATTTCATGATCAACTTCTCTTGGAGGCGGAAGTTCAATCAATTCCTCAGGGAATACGTCAGCGTATTCCTTTAGCCAAGAAGGTCCTTCATGAGACTCTTGCTTTTGATCTAACTTGTTGAGTTTGATCAGGTAAATGGGTAATCCTTTTCTGACTCCTTTTATGATCCGCGATACTTTGGCTAACTGGATTCTTGGCACTCCTGCCTCACCTTGAGTTGTAACAAACTCCCCTTCAGAGTTTCGAAAGGAAACTTGACCCTTTCCACAGTGGATGTGGGCGTCATTAGGCTTAAGCCAATCCATCCCAAGTAGACACTCATGGATACCTAAATTCATGACTCTGAATTTGACTAAAGTCTTCTTTCCTCCCAGAAAGAATTCTTCCTTAGCAGTTTGCCTAGTAAAAGTTACCTCACGATCGTTTGCCAATTCCACAAGCAGGGTAGGTGCTTCTACTGTGGCTATTCCTAATCTTTTTTGCACATGCTGGTGAGATAAAGGAATGTGTACTGCCACAATCAATCAAGGTTTTGAAACCTTTACCTTGATAGTCCGACGGTGTTTGAATCACCGAGAACTGGCGATTCGGCCCTTTCTTGTGTAAAGCGGCATGGACTGTCGCTCTTTCGAATTCTGCTTCCATAGTCGAATCTTCCTCTTCTTCTGTTTCGCATCTTTGCCTATTGGTAATGTAGGCAGTTCTTCCTCTTCCACGGGTGGCGGCTCCTTGACCGCAGCCTGCACCTTGGAAAGGTGTTTGACGATGTCCCCGGCTGAGCTTGGGACATTGCCTCTTGAAGTGACCGGGTTCGTTGCAGTGGAAACATCAAAGGTTTCGGCCATTACTTTGAGTAGGAACAAAGTCGTTGACGTTATTTGTCCTTGCTTTCTTCCTTTGTCCCTAATTGTGACCTTGAACTCTCTTCACTTGAGGTCTGAATGCTCCTCTATTCGGGTCACTATAGGACCAAGTTTTGTTAACCCTTGGTCTAGCTTGCACCTCCTGAATTATAGGCGCCGCTCGAATGAGTGCATCCTGAAGATCTGATGGACGCATAGATTCGAGACGGGTATTTACGGGTGGATTTAAGCCCGCACAAAATTTGGACACCTGCTGCGTCATGTCCATCTATGGTGCATACTTTAAGAGTGAGACAAATTTAGAGTAGTATGCGTCAAGGGTGAGTCCTAGCTGTTTTAGCTCGTAGAACTCATTCATTTTCTGTGTACGATATGCAGGTGGCAAATATCTCCCTTGCACGGCTTTCTTTAACTTCTCCCAGGTAACGGACCCCTCTGAAGTCCCTTGATCCCTGCACCATTGTTTCCACCATAGTCTAGCTTCGCCGGTGAGTTTTAACTTGGCGAGCATGGCCTGATTGGTAGGTGCAGTACCAGCCGCTTCAAAGTAATCTTCCATAGATTCAATCCAAATTTCAACATCAGACTGGACGAATCTGCCTCTCCCGTCAAACTCGGGTGGCTTTATCTGCTTGAGGAGGAACTTCTTCTCCTGGGTCACAGCAGTACTTGATGTAGGGGGCGAATTTGGAACCTGTACCTGGGGTTGTGCCTGGATAAAAGTTTTCTTAACATGATTATATGATAATTGACGTTAGCTTATCTTTAGTTCAGTTATCTCGTAAATCATGAAGCTACTTAACTTTTTAACAACCCTGATGCACAGCCAGATATTGATAAAAGAAGTCCTTATTTATATTTACATGGGCATAGCCTTATACAACGTCTCGTGTGATGATAATTCAATCATTACATTCAGTTTGGGGAGAACAACATTTTATTGCATTTGTCTACAGGAACTGTGTAATAGTAAGGTTTTGGGTCATGGATCTTTAGGAATCGATAATTCATTGGAAGTTCGGGATACCCTTTTCATTGGAATCGATACTTCTCATGGCGGCCCAACACTTTAATCCTGTTGGCTGGGATTACACGGGTTACTTCCTCATATACATATGAGTTCATTTCAACCCTCCGACCTTGAATATGTAAAGTCAAATTTACGTGAGCTTCCACAAAAATGAACAGCTTCACGACTTTCAAGTCTTCCAACCACTTGATCCTTTTTAGGTTGGTCTGTAGATAAGCGAACCGATGGGCAGCTATGTAGTAGATTCCTGAAGACCCCGTCCATCTTCGTTCTATGTATAAAGGTGATGGATTATAAATCTGCTCCAGGATGTTCATCATCTCAATTCTTTGTCTATAAAACGAAGAACGCATTGCAGTCATAAACATGACCTGAAACACCAAAAACTTGTTCCACGCTTCATAGTTCTGCAAGACAACATTGAAGATGAGGAAATGTTTGGACAGCAACAATTTCTTTATTTCCTTTTATTAAGATTTCATAAAAACAATTCCGTTGTTGGTCGGCTCTGATACCAACTGTAACGTGTCTAGAATGTTGAGATATCGATCTCCACTCGTGATACGCCAGGGTGACCGTTGTGTATTTATGTCACCGACTTGTCAGTTGCAGACGCGGTTGGTACACCGCCCATGAATAATAGCTACATGATAGCTATCCTTATCTACTCTAGTTCGTGGCTCAGTTAGTATGCCACCTTAGTTAGTTGAGTTTGGTTTGAGACCCATATATAGGGTTCTTCTATTTCTTTGTACTTGAGTTCTTTTGGCTTACACAACTAAGAAGAGGAAAACTGTTTTCAGCCTCCACCCTTGTGTGTATTCCCCCATTGTGCAAGCAAGAAAGCTTCAAGTGAGACTCCTTCCTTCTCTCCCACAATCTTGACATGGTATCAGAGCCTTGTTCGTGGTAAGGAGCTCAAGAAAGCAAGCCAAGCTCGCGGTGTTCTGGTAAGAGGAGCAGTGTTTCTTTCATTTTCTGTTTTGGGAGCAGATCTCTGCAGGTAGCACAGCCGGAAAGTGCAGGAGTGCATTGTCTTAGGTTGAGACACCCTTCGCGGTGAAGCAAGATGGCAGTATATTGTAAAGTGTGTGCAAGAAGAAGAAGAAACCAGGAAGAAAATGTTTTGGTCTCCATCTCTCTTCTTGTCTCTTGAGTGATGTAACGTGTCCCCTAGTATCATCCAGAACACGTCTTAGTAGTCCATTGGAAAGGATGTCTAGAAAGCTCCACCCGACACTCCCATGGAATGTTACGGGTTTTGCGATCTAGTTCTTCCCGCATCTGCCACGTAGCGGAAGTATCCTGGCCGTTCCCACTTAGGATCGACCGGAATTAGGGTTTTCCTAATGGGTCACCAGCTAACAGCAACTAGCGTCAGACCCGAGCGAACTACTTTACGCAGAAACGCTAGGTCCGAAGCGGATTCACGCTGCACTTGGTTCAAGGAGAATGGGAAACGAGAGAGATGCAAAGCTCAACCTCTCTGCCATAAGGCATAGTCACATTCTATTCCCCTAAAACAACGTAAATCGAGTAAGACGTAACTCTAGGTCATCGTTCTCGTTATTCTTTTTTATGATGATGATCATTCCGCTGTCTTTCGAGATTTATGAGAAAAGTTCCCGGCTAACCGGGACCACCCAACCGTAGGACGGACCCATGGCCCATCCTCCGCACTTTCCTCGATTTGTTTTAGTTATGTAATTATCTAACACATTAATTTGACATATAACAATCAGCTTCTTTAATTAATCTTGTTAAGCACTGGTTCCTTCACGTAATCTTATCACGTGACATATAAAAACAATATCAAGCAAGTTCTTTTAACATCTCATCATTTTATCTTTGAATTACAAGAAGTTCTGCCCGTAGGCTTGTCCATACTCTGCCCTGAAGGCTAACCAGTAATCTCCAGGGATCACTATTCCAAGCTTCCGCCCGTCAACTAGTATGCGGGCCTCGAGATCCAATCCCGAGTCACGTTAGCCTCTTGTGCAGGACCCGGAAGGCGAGGAATTTACGGCCAGAGCCCCCCTGGCACCCAAGCGTCCTCTTGCTCCAAGTAGAACTCAACGGAGAGACCTCTCGCGGTGGGTTCCGTCCACGTTCCCGGCGCGGTCAACAACCCCCTTGGTTAGGGTCAGGCAGGCAGTCGGGGGTAACTGAAGCTGCCTCTCCCTTTAGGCCTTTAACCTGAAGTATAGGTACTTGTTTAATTTATAATTCATAATTCAAACAGAGCCCTAAAATCTCTAGCAAGCACAAACATTTCCATTAATCAACCCAGTTGTATGGCAAACTGCTAAGGAAGTGTTCTTTCCTTTTTGAGTGTATCAGCAGTCATTCTCAAGATGTCTTGTAAACTTGGCAAGATCCCTTATATTTGGGTGTAGGGTATACCCAACTTGGTTAACCTTAAGGTACCTTAGATATGCTAGTTCCTATTTTACAACTTTCCTTATTTAGAAGGATATCCAAAACTTACGTCTTTTTGCAAGATAACTTGCGTAAGGATCTGCCGTCCTTGAAGAGGGTTTTTCCCTTTTCTCCTTGTGAATCAATCATAAAATGATTTCATACATGTTGCGCAAGTCCGGGATGGAATAATTTGTTTAGATTTCTTAAGTTGACGTATGTTAGGTCTAGGGTTTCTTCATTTAAGAACCTTATGGACAAACCCTAGTTTCTTATCTTTATGAATTTATTGTCCCTACGGTAAGGAAAGTAGTCAAGTGTTTAGGGTATGAATTTTTCTATGTTTAGATTAGTTCAGTTATCTTTTGGAAGGTAATCTCACTCGTCTTGTCATGGTTTTACTATCCTTGTGACAATTAACCTTCCTAATCAATACAGTTTAATTTGGCATATAGCATAATGCCAAGATGATACAAAGATGACAATACTCCTTGGGACAAAAGGCCTAGCTGAGGAATTTGTGTATACACACTTTATTAGTTCCAAGTCCTCAAATAGCAGGGGAAAAGTGTTAATAGAGTGTCATCCAGTAATTTCCCACTACATTTTCTTCCCAAATGAGTTCGTATATCTAATTTTTATACTTGTTTATTCCTAACATCTAACTTCTGTTTTCTTTAAAGATGAACTCATGCCAAATAACAACAGTTGCTAAGATGTGCAATTAGCAAAGATAAATCCCTAGTAGTTTGAGCATCGAAAGAAGCCTTTCATGAATTTAGCCATTTTACCATGATTCATTGCGAAAGGAATAAGACTAATGGTGCAAGATATAATTTCTACACTTTAGGAATATAGTACTATAGTCAATGGTTAATCTTGCCTATAATTTTATAATGCTTGATGCAATTTGAAGAAAGCTAATTTGTATACATTGTCATTCATAAGCTAACTCCTTCGTTAAAAATAACTTGAACAAATATATATTTCCTTAACACTTTTTCTTTGCATGATTGACTAAAACCCGAATTAACATCAAGAAGAGAACCTGGCTTTGAGGTGAGATATCCACATGGATACCGAGAGATGACCCTCCCGCGGCTACG
Organism: Lygodium microphyllum; assembly: GCF_053477565.2. Classification (NCBI taxonomy): domain Eukaryota; kingdom Viridiplantae; phylum Streptophyta; class Polypodiopsida; order Schizaeales; family Lygodiaceae; genus Lygodium; species Lygodium microphyllum. The sequence goes on along the minus strand of NC_141144.1, from coordinate 64,393,411 downwards.
CCTTGGAATTTCTTAGGAGGCATCGCAAGTGTGGTCTGTCGAACGTGGAAGCAGCTTTACAACTTCTCCTTAGAACTCCACCGTCGCTCCTTGCACCGTTCGTCAAAAGTAGTTTTTTGGAAGGTTCCTTCCTTGAATTTGGGAATTGAAAAGGGTATTTTAGAAACTTTTACAACTAAGACCCATTGAAGCCATGGGGAAGGCTTAATGGCCTTTGTAAGCTCGCACGAACGGAAATAACAAGGTGTGGAGAAGACACAAGGTGTAGGAGAGCTTTAAGGGAAAATAATAGCCGTAAAGGTTATAAGTAAGGGTCTAAGGACCCTTAGGTCAAACTTGGAGAAAAAGGGCTTATGGGGGCTTACGCATGGGGGAGGGTGAAAGGTTTTGATGCCAAGGTAAAGGCTTAAGGGGTAATCCCGGGAGAAGTGGTTTTAAGAGGCCATAGGAAGGGGGTGATTCCAAAGCCAAGGGAATAGGTCTTTTAGGGATTATACACAGGTAAAGAAGTAATAAGACCCTTAAGGCCTTTGTGCTCATGGGGGGGGAGTGACTCCAAGTGAAAGGAAAGGGGTTTTAGTACGAGGGTGAAAGGGGACTTAAGGGATTTTTAAAACCCGGCAGAGGGGGTTCTAATACCCACGGAAAGAGGTTTTAGATATGGGGGTTAAAAGGGCTTCATACAGCACAAGGAGGGGGTTAAAGTTTTTGAAATCCAAGGGAAAGGGTTTTAGCACGGGGGAGGGAGGGAATGAAAGGGGGCTTAAGGGATTTTAAACCCGGGAAAAAAAAAACAAAGGGGGTAGTAGGGTATAGGAAGGGGGTTTAAAGAGGCCCCCCCTTTGGAAGCTTCCAAGCTTCCAGAAGCTTTGGGGGGGTGGTTATGGCCGTCCGTCCTGACGGCGAATTGGAGGCGGCTCCTCCCTCCCTCGACGGCGACTCCTATCTACTGCCGTGGCGGCTAACAACAGCATCCCTTCCCCTCTCTCTCACAGCGTCATGATCTCCGGCAGCGGCGTTCGGTTCTTCTCACGGCTCCCCCAGCCTTCTCTCATTTTCGGCCCCTCCCCTTCCCTCGTTTAAATAGTGGAGGGAGGGGGATCTTCTCCTCCTGCGTGTCGACACGCATGCCCTCCCTCCCTCCACAAGCTCCACCAAGGAGCTTCATAACTCCTTCTATTCCCCTCCCCCTCCAGCTCGTCAGTCGGCTGGAGGGATAAGGGGGGGAAATAAATAATAATAATAATAATAAAATTTCAAAAGCCCGATCTATTATTTTCCACGCGAACTTTTACAAGTAAGCTTCTACTTGTGCATTTTGTGTGTGTTCAACGCAGCATCTTGATCAAGTCCCCCCACCACGTGATTATTGACACCAGGGGAGGCTCTGGCTGTAAATCTCTTGCCTCTAGATCCTGCACAAGAGGCCGATGTGACTCGAGATGGGATCTTAAGGCCCATGTACTAGTCTACAGGCAAAACTTGGAGCAACAATCCTGATGATTGTTGGGATAGCCTTCGAGCAAGATACTTGATGTATTCCAAGACTATGATAAATAAAGATCAAATATTCAAAAAATGAACTTGCTTGACATTTTTAAAAAAAATCAGTGCCTAAGTTATGTGAAGGAACCTGTGTTTAAATTGGTTAATTAAGGAAGCTGCTTTTGCATGTCAAACATAATGTGGTATGTAATTAGATAACTAAGCAACTTGAGAAAAGTGCGGTGGATATGACTTGGGTCCCGTCCTATGGAAGGGTGGTCTCAGTTAGCTAGGAACTTTTCTCAAAAGATGTAGGACCTAGAGTTTTGTATCCCTCTCATTTCCCATTTATGAGAAAAGCTAACTTTTCTCAAAAGATGTAGAACCTACAGGTTCAAAAGCTGGAAATGAGAGGGATACGAAATTGTGAAGACCTAGAGTTAGTAGAGTTAGAATCCTGATTTATGTGGTTTTAGGGGAGCAAAATGGGACTATGCCTTATGGGCAGAGAGGTTGAGCTTCCCATCCCTCTCATTTCCCATTTTCCATGAACCAAGTGCAGCATAAATCCGCTTCGATCCTATTGTTTCTACGCAAAGTGATTCAGCTAGAGCTCGATGCTAGCTACTTCCTAGAGACTTGGCTGATAGAAAAAAAAACCCTGACCTCAGGCCGGTCCTAAGTGGGAATAGCCAGATACTTCCGCTTCAGGGCAAACTCGGGGAGACCTAGATCGCAAACCCTGTGACATTCCTTGGTAGTGCTAGGTGGTGCTTTCTAGACTCTCTTCCTGATGGGCTGCTAAGACGTGTCCCACAAGTGGATAAGTGGATACGTTACACTTGGTATCAGAGCGAACAAACGAGATCTAAAGATTATAAGGAAACTTAATAACACAATATTAGTGAGTTTGGGAATCTCCCAATTTCCATTTTTTAATACTAAAAAGGTGGCATCCGGATAATATGCCCATAAGTTTCTCAAAACCACATGATGTGACCTATCATTGGAAAGTGCTTGAAAAATGGAATCTATTGAGCTATAGAGCACTCGATTTGGAGTTATAGTATTCAAGTTATGACAAATCCAAAGATTTGACCACATGTCCCAAACTTATGGGAAATTTCCATGTTTCTCAATATGGTGTTTAATGGAGGAAAATAAAGGGAATAAGGGGATAAACAGGGGGGGTGAGTAGAATAGAGCAGTGTTTTCTCTTGAAAATGTTTCTTTACTCACTTATGGATGTTGGGTTACAGAGTCACGAAGCATGGAGCAAGTTCTTGGTGTTCCAAGTCATGTTCATGAGATTGCAATGCATAGCAACCCACCGACTCGTGTACCTTTAGACTAACTTGAAGAGAATCAAGTGGATGGAGGATTTAAAGATCGTGAAGCTGTTCATCTTTGTCAAAGCTTGTGTAAATGCAACTTTGCATATTAGTGGTCGGCAAGTCAAGCAGAACAAGTATGTTTATGAAGAAGTGACCTAGGTGATCTCTACTGAGATAGAATCAAAGTGTTAGGGCGCTATGAGAAGCATAGGTATGAAAGGAAGGGATACCCCAAGCTTCCTACGACTTACCGTTTCTTGAAAATCCATGATCCCACTCCATATTAGTATTCCGTCCCTGTAGTCGATTGTAACACAATCCTATTTTCCCCGAACTGATGTATCAATCAGCCTCTCCTACTTATCCAAAATAAATGTACTCAAAGGGTTATACCTTCATGGATAAATAAGACTTTTTACAATTGTCTATCTTGATCATAAATGTTAACTAAGGTGTTAAGTAATTAAATCACTTAGCTAAAAAGCTGTGCTAGTCATATTAACGTAATATGAGAATGTATGATAAGATGTTAACGTAATGAATCTTATTGTTCAAACGCAATCCCAAGCACAGGTTCCAAATCCGACTCCTGCACTAAGTCCAGCTGCGGCTCAAGAGAAGAAATTCCTTCTCAAATAAATTAAGCCACCCGAGTTTGATTGGCAAGGGAAGGACTGTTCAAGCTGACGCCGAGATATGGATTGAGTCCATGGAGGACTATTTTGAGGCAACAGGAGCTGCACATGCTAACCAAGCCATGCTCGCCAAACTTAAGCTAACAGGCAAATCGAGACTTTGGTGGAAATAGTGGTCTAGAGACCAAGCGATCTCGGAGGGGAAAGTCACTTGGGATAAGCTTAAGGAAGCTGTGCAAAGGAGGTATCTACAACCTGCCTACCACACACAAAAGATGAATGAATTCTATGACTTGAAGTAGCTAGGATTATCCCTTGAAGCATATTATTCAAAGTTCGTCTCACTCCTAAAGTATGCACCTCCAATGGATATGACACAACATGCGTCAAAATTCTGTATTGGATTGAATCCACCTATAAACAATCGATTGGAATCAATGCGCCCAACGGACCTACAAGATGCACTCATTCGAGCTACTCTAATAATACAGGAGGTGCAGACCAAACCAAGGAACAATAAGATTTGTCCTTACAAGGATCAAAATAAGGGCATGTCTAAGGCTCACTCTAAGAGAGCATAGGGTCAGAATCAGGGCCAAAGAAAGAAAGCTAGAGTCAATGTTGTCAACAACTTTGTTCCAACACAAAGCAATGACCGCAACCCACGTTGCTTTCATTGCAACGAGCCTGGACACTTCAAGAGGGAGTGTCTCGATCTTGGTAGAGGGCATATCTAGGGGCAATTCCAAGGTCAAAATAGAGCCCCTCATGGCCAAGGAACCACCATTATGGTCAAAGAGAGAACCTCCAATGTTTCCATCAAGGAGGGGCAATGGTTCACGCCACTCTTCACAAGAAGGGTCCAAATCGCCAATTCTCAGTGATTCAAACTCCATCAAAATATCAAGGTAAAAGCTTCAAAACCTTGATTGACTATGGCAGTACACATTCCTTCATTTCACCAATCTGTGTAAAAAGATTAGGGATAGCCACAATAGATGCACCTACCTTACTTGTGGAATTAGCAAATGGTCGTGAGGTCACTTGTACTAGGCAAAACTCTAAGGTGAAAGTCCTACTAGGTGGAAAGCCAACTTCTGTGAGATTCAGGGTAATGAACCTAGGTGTCCATGAATGTTTACTCAGAATGGATTGGCTAATATCCAATGATGCCCACATCCACTGTGGGAAGAGCCAAGACTCCTTCCGCAATTCTGAAGGGGAACCAGTCACACGACTCAAGGTAAGGCTGGTAAGTCAAAATATAGTTGGCAAAAGCAACACGGATAATAAAAGTTGTTCAAAAGAGTCTACTTGTCTATCTGATTAAACTGAATAAGCAGACGTATTTACTAAAGATCTGACAGAACTTCCTCCCCAAAGGGAAGTCGACCACAAAATCAAACTTGTGCCAAGAGATGCACCGGCAAAGAGGCTGTATAAGATGTCCATCTTGGAAGCTATCAAACTGAAAGAGCAACTTAAGAAACTATTAGATCAAGGCTACATCCATCCTAGCAATTCACCATGGGGAGCTCCAGTGTTGTTCCAAAAGAAGAAAGATGGAACGCTTCACCTATGCATTGACTACAGAGGGTTGAATCAAGCAACCATAAAAAATAAATACCCCATTCCAAGAATAGATGAATTACTTGACCGTCTTTAAGGGGCAAAGATCTTCTCAAAGATAGATCTCAGATCTGGATATTATCAGATAAGGATCAAAGAAGAAGATATTTCAAAGACTGCATTCAATACAAGGTATGGACACTTCGAATTCCTAGTGATGTCATTCAGGCTGACGAATGCTCCTGCTACCTTCAACACGTTAATGCAGGATATCTTTAGGCCCTATCTTGATGACTTCTTACTCGTCTTTTTTGGTGATACCCTAGTCTACTCAAAATAGGGAAAGGATCATGAACCCCAACTTCGCATTGTTCTTGAAACAATGAGAGCACACAAGATTTATGCCAAGAAGAAGAATTGCGCATTTTTCAAGCGATAGATTGAATATTTGGGATTCATTGTATCAGGAGAAGGAATTTTAGTAGATCTAGCTAAGGTCAAAGACGTTCTGGAATGGCCAATACCAACTTCTGTCAAAGAAATACGTAGTTTTCTTGGGTTGACATGGTGGTATAGAATTTTTATCAAAGATTATGCTTTGATTGCAGCAGCTCTAACTGATCTACTAAAGAAGCAAGTAGCAATTGTATGGTCACCTCTGCTGAACAGACCAGCTTTGACAAACTAAAGCAAAGCTTGGTATTAGCACCCATCCTGAAAGTTCCCAATCTTAGTAAGGATTTTGAAGTGGTAACTGATGCTACTGCACTTGCTTTAGGATGTATACTTATACAAGAAGGTTATGCCGTAGCATATTCTTTAAGAAAATTGAAGAGCCATGAGAGGAATTATGCTACTCACGACCTGGAGCTGTTGGCTATCATCCATGCTCTCAAAATTTAGAGACTTTACTTGCTAGGTAACTAATTTTCCTTAGTAACGGACCACAATAGTCTTAACTAGATTTTCACCCAGAATGAGCTCAATATGAGGCAATGTTGATGGATCGAAGTGCTGGAAGAATATGATTTTGAAATCAAATATAGGCCTAGAAAAGAGAATGTAGTTGCTGATGCACTCAGTCGCAAGGCATTTCTAAATTCCTCCATTTTGCAAGATCCATTAACAGCAAGGTCTCTAGCCACAAAGGTATCAATGCCAAACAACCCGATTCTTGAGCTAGCAAAAGAAGGGGCATATCATGACCCAGTCTATTAGAAAATGCTAAGGGAGATCCCCATCAAGGATCAATACCCGAAGCCAAAGACAAAGTATCAAGAATTCTCCATTAGTAATGGACTTGTCTACTTTAGGACAAGATTATGTATCCCTGTGAGCCAAAATCTCAAGCAGAAGATACTTTGGGAAGCCCACAATTCCCCTTTCTCAAGGCATCCTCGTTATGCCAAGACCCTTAATATGGTCAGAAAGAGCTATTATTGGGAAAGGCTCAAGGGAGACATACTCAAATATGTCATGGAATGTTTATCTTGTCAATGCATTAAGGCAGAACATGTTAAAATGCCTAGGAAATTGCAACCACTTGACATTCCACAAATGAAATGGGAGTTCATTAGTATGGACTTTATTGTTGGCTTACCCCAAGTTCAGGGAGGATATAACTCTATTTTGGTTGTAGTAGATATGCTCACCAAGGTCGCACATCTCATCCCTGTCAAGACGAACTATAAAGCTTCAAACATTACAAGATTATTCATCAAGGAAATATTCAAACTTCATGGGTTACCTAGAAGAATCATTAGTGATCGTGACTCTCTTTTCACATCACACTTCTGAAGGGCTATCTTTGAGGCTATTCGAACTCAACTTTGTTTCAGCACAGCTTACCATCCCCAAACTGATGGTTAAACAGAACGAGTCAATCAAGTCATTGAAGATATGCTTAGGGCATACTACTGTTGCAAACCTAAAAGTGGATTCAATACTTACCACTGGTTGAGTTTGCTTACAATGCTTCTTACCAACAGAGTATTCAGATGACCCCTTTCCAAGCATTGTATGGGCATGATTGTCGTATCCCTTTGAACTTCTCGGATCCAACTTTGAGAAGCTGCAAGACAGATGCTGGAAGACATGGATGTTCAAATCAAATCAATAAGACAAGACATTCAAGCTGCCAAGGATAGACAAAAGGCCTACGTTGACTTAAAATGGCAAGACAAATCCTTCGTTGAAGGTGATATGGTCTTCATCCATGTACAGCCTAAAAAGAGTTCACTATCCTTGGGAGAGTACAAGAAGCTAAGTTCAAGGTATTGTGGACCTTATAAGATCATCAAGTGCCTAGGGCCTAATGCTTACATACTACAACTGCCCGCAACTCTAAAGATTCATAATGTATTCCATGTTAGCCTATTAAAAAAGTATCTACCTAATCTGAATCATGTACTTGATGATCAACAAATTGTAATGCCTAGCCAAGGAGTCCTTGAGCTACAGCCTCATGGAATCCTAGATATTAGGGAGAGGCATTTGAGATCCAGGACCTTGAGAGAATACCTCATCCAGTGGAAAGATTATCCCAAAGAGGATGCCACCTGGATGGATGAAAATACTCTCAACCAACTATACCCCTAGATCTTCTTGAGATGAGGACATCTTGATTCCTCTAAGGGAGAGAGGATGTAACATTTTCCCTACAAATGCCTTCCCGTGTCTCTCCCATAAGAACCTCCCTTTTCAAAATTTTAAAGCTGCCTTTTTAATTAAGATAAGTTCAAATTTTTTTACCTCTCTCTCTCCTTGTCGACAAAGTGTTGGAGAGAGAGAGAGAGAGAGAGAGAGAGAGAGAGAGAGAGGGGAGTAAGAGTGGAAGAGGCGGCATGCACCCCCTAGGTGTGGGGTGGCGGCTTGCCGTCAAATGGCCGTCTCCCCCAACCATGAACCACCCCCTTCCCACTATATAAGGGGAGCCCCCCTCCCCCTCTGGCGATCCTCGTTTTCAACGCCACCCCCTGCTCTGCCTAATACGCCGCCAGGCTGCTGGACTGCCGCCACATACCTTTGTCGTCATCATTTTCATCATCATCATCATTCTCAACGCAATTGAGGAGGAGGAGACGGTGTCAGGCTCGACTGAGAGAAAGCAAGAAACTAAAGAAGCTTCTTAAGAAGCTTCAAATAAAAGCTTCTTAGGGGTGCTTCACCCGCAGATTGCATGAAGGACACAATTTTTTGTGAAGGGAGTTCCCTTACAAAAGGAAGGATTGCCAACTTGTAGAAAATTTCAGCACACCCTCCACCTACCCGACTTATTTCCAAATCCCAATTTTGATGGCCCCAAAGCGCTGAAAGGTGAGAAGGATCAAAGCTTGAACTCGAGAGTTATGGCAAGAGAGCAAGAGCAAGAAAGAGAGAGACAAGAAATGGAAACTCCAACAGTCACAATGTGTGATCGGGCCTTCCTTTATTCAAATTTTCACTAAAAGAATAAAGAATAAAGTGACGGTGATGGGCGCCCACCACCTAGAGTGTGCAATGGAGGTGACTCTCAGTGAATAATACAAGGGCGGCTAGGCAAAGGTGCCTTTACCCCCAACAACCTCCCACTTAAAGGCAAATCTGCCCTAGTGAGGAGTGAAAAGAAAAAGGAAAAGATAGTACAACATGTACACATATACAACAGGATAAGGAAAGGCATCATCTCATACCACGCGCATCAACCTCTTGAGGAATGCAAAGCACTCTATAGAGAGGCTTTTCGTGAGCAGATCTGCAGGATTTTGGTCAGTCGAGATCTTGACAAGATCAAGAGACTTGTCTTCAACGACCCCACATATGAAGTGATACCTCACCTCAATGTGTTTCGTCTTCGCATGGAAAACCGGATTCTTGGCTAACTAAATAGCACTCATAGAATCCGAATGTAGTGTAGGGATAGCATCAATACCAAGGTCATCAACCAAATGACCCAACCAAATGGCCTCCTTGCAAGCCTCACTGGCTGCAACATACTCAGCCTTTGTAATAGAAAGGGCCGTGCATTTCTGCACCCTGGACATCTAAGAAACAACACCTCCAGCATATGTGAATACATAGCCGGAAGTGGACTTCCTACTATCTGCATGTCCTGTATAATCAGAGTCAGTGTACCCCAGGACTCCTATATCCTAGTTGCCATAGCTTATGCACATATCTGCAGTGCCCTTCAGGTACCTCATGATACCCTTCACGGCATCCCAATGCTTCTTGCCAGGTGTAGCCATATACCATGCCACAACACCAATTGCAAAGGCAATATCTAGACAAGTGGCTATCATGGCATACATAAGACTGCCCACTGCGGATGCATAGGGAATCTTGGCCATCTCAGCCCTCTGCTCATCTATCTATGGACAATCAGCCTATGATACCTTCACATAAGAAGGCAATGGATAGCCAATCAGCTTTACGTCCTGCATGCGAAAGCACTCAAGGACTTTATGAATGTACTCCCTCTGTGACAAGTAGAGGAGTCCCTGATGCCTATTGCATCTAATGCACATAACAAGTATATAAGCGGCGTGTCCCAGATCTTTCATCTCAAAGCTCTTCTTGAGCTGAGCCTTAAGAGCATCTAGCTCATCATGAGCTTTCCTTGCTATCAGCATATCATCCACATAGAGTACCAAAATCAATAAAGAACCATCACGGGCTTACCTCGTGTAAATACACGGATCCATAGCACTCCTACTATAGCCCTGTGACTGCATAAAGGCATCAAACTTATGATACCACTCCCTAGATGCCTGTTTCAAGCCATCAAGACTTTTCTTCAATTTTCACACTAGGTGCTCCCTGCCAGGTTCTGCAGAGCCCTTAGGCTACTCCATATAAATCTCATCATACAAGTCCCCATGTAAGAAAGCCATCTTCACATCCATGTGGCCGTATAGATCCAAGTCAAGCTGAGCAACCATAGCCAAGACTAAGCGCAAGGTGGTCATCTTAACCATAGGAGAAAAGACCTCATCAAAGTCCACACCATGCTCCTGCTTAAAACCCTTTGCTACCAATCTAGCCTTGTATGCTAGCTTAGAGTGTCCATGGGGTACTTTTCAGCTTGTATACCCACTTGCATGGCAAAGACTTCTTGCCCTTAGGCAAGGAAATCAAATCCCAAGTCTCATTCTTATGCAAGGAGTCTATCTCAAACTGCATAGCCCTCTCCCACGAATGACTATCACCCTTGCGCATAGCCTCATCATAAGTGAAAGGCTCTCTTGCATCTGTAACCAAGACATCATGCATCGTGGGCTAAAATCTATCAGGTGGACGTCTGTCTCTAGTAGACCGTCTCACAGCAGGCGGTGCTGCCTGCCCAACTACTTGTCCAATACCCTGACTATGAGCATCTGGTGCAACTCTAGGCTGTCCAACTGGCTATGCGGGAGCTCTTGGCTCCTCCTGAAATATGACCCTGCAGATCTCAATAACTCTCTCAGGCTGCCTATGCATCTTGTCTTCATGGAAGACTACATCAGACTGCGGATGACTTTTCGCGCCTGCAGATCCCAGAGATAGTAACCCATCTCGCCTGCATCCCCATAACCATGGAAAATGCATTTGACACTCTTAGGATCCAGCTTACTTCTCTTGTCCCTAGGCACATGGCAAAATGCCTCACATCCAAAGACATAGAGATGTGCATAAGAGGGAAGTTTTCCAGTCCATACCTCCTCAGCAACCTGGAAATCCAAACCACTAGAAGGTGATCTGTTTATGATATGCATAGTTGTACTAACTGCTGAGCCCAAAAGCTATGTGGTAGGCCTGTATGGCTAAGCAAACTACGTACACGCTCCTGGATGGTTCTATTCATCCACTCAGCCAAACCATTCTGGGGGGGTTGTAGGGGGCGGTAAACTGACGCATAATACCCCTCTCATCATATAACTGCTCAAAAGCACGTGAGACATACTCACTACCATTATCTGTCCTTAGGCATTTTAGCCTATACCTAGATTGGTTCTCAATCAATGCAAGCCATCTCTAAAACACAGCTAGGACATCGGATTTCAACTTAATGGGATAAGCCCAAACTTTCTGTGAAAAATCATCTATGAAAGTAACAAAATACTTGGCACCACCCATAGACTAACAAGGCATGGGCCCACAAACATCCGAGGCAAGGATCCTGCACAAGAGGCTGACGTGACTCGAGATAGGATCTCAAGGCCCGTATACTAGTCTACAGGCGGAACTTGGAGCAGCAATCCTGTTAATGGTTGGAGAGGGCAAGTACCCGCTGTAATAGCATCCATAGGAGCTCTCTTGGTTTGGATCCATTTCTTAGGGGCTAATCTATTGGGTACCAATGCCAAGGGCTCACTCATGCGTGGCCTACCAGTCTTTTTATGTGTAGACCTAGTCTGCTTGCCATAAAGACAATGCACACATGAATCAAAACATGCATAATCAAGGGGTAGTAAGTATTGCAAACCAAAAAGCATTTTCATTCCCTTCAAAGACATATGGCCCAAAACGGGCATGCCAAAGAGCTACATGTGGGATAGAATCCACAGACAAAACATGATCAAGGGAAGAAGCTGATACAATAATCAAGGGATAGAGGCTGCCAATCTTGGCACCTCTCACAATCACAAGTCTGCCATTAGTGATCTTCCATGCAGAGTCTCCAAAAGATACATGATAACCTGCGTCATCAAGTTGTCCAGCTAACATGAAACTACATGTCAAAGCAAGTACATGATGTACATCCTACATAACAAAATTGCTACCAGAAGGAAGTTGCAGCCTAACATCACCAATGCCCACAATATCAAGTCATCACCGAAGCACACAGAACCTGAAATAATACGGTATGAATGAAACCACTCTCGGCAAGGTGTCACATGAAAGGACACACCTGAGTCGAAGAGCCAACAATACATACATAGAGTGTATCTTTGTCACCTGCGAAAGCACTAGAAGAAGCTGGAAGGATATAATCATCATCATCAACATCCTCAGGCTACATAACATTGATCTCTTCAATTTTAATACTGGACTTTGCAGGCATTATGATGCGATCAAAAGACTTATCCTGCACTTTATCTTTCCCCTTATCTTTGAGCCTTTCATTGTGTAGTTCATGGCATTGTGGCCTAATATGGTCCTTTTTCCCACAATGGTAACAAGTAACATCTGCATTCCTGCCACGGGATTTGCTACGTGACTTCCCACGAGACTTGGACCAAGATTTCTCAGAATCCTGTCCACAGCCACAGCCACAGCCACAGCCACAACCACAGCCCCACTTCCATGCTTTCCATATCCATCATTCCTCCCTCTAACTGTCATAGCATGTGATACATGAGAGGCATCCAAAATCTTACGGTTAACCTCTTCTTGCAGAAGAGCACTCTCAACATCAGATAACTACAATACAGGCACATAATGCAGTGCGGAATATATCTCATGACGCATTAAGAGTACCAAGCAAGAAAAGAGGAGTGACATCCTCTGCAAAAGTAATGTCCTGCAAAGTCAAGTTCTTGAGTATAGCATGGAACTGGCTCAAGTGAGCAGACATAGTCACATTTTCCTTCATGCACAGATCCATAAGCTACTTCAGCCAATACATGTGACTCACTGGACTTTTCTTGTCATAGAGATTCTTGATTTTATCCCACAACTGCCATACACTCTGTTCTTCCTCAAATACATTGTAATGAACCTATTCTGTGAGAGATAATACAATAGTGGACTTGCATAACTTATCAAGCTCAAGCCATTTCTCATCTGGCATAGTTGTAAGTGGATGCCTGCTCAACCTCAAAGGTTTGATATGCGATTTCTACATCACCACTTGCCAAATTTGGCTCTTCGAATAAGAGCAATTTGTACCATCAAGCTTAGTGATGTTGAAAATAGCATGATCAGTGGACGAACTTGCCATAATGGAGGCTAGAAGACTGTAGACAGTTCAAAACTACTTGTTATTTACTGCAGAAAATGACCAAAAAATCACAAAAATCGAGAGAAAATGGCAAGAAAAGTGTAAGCAAAGCTATTGCCCAGCAAGTATTAGTGAAAATATATCATTTCAAAATATTTCAGCATGAAAAATCCATGTAAGTCCATACATATATGCTTGTTGTAATAAATTACAGATTTCAGTAAAGGAGAGCTAACAATGCCAAAATCGGATCCCAAGTCAATTAGATACTACCAAGACCAAAGCCAACATCATGCGGGCATAACATAGGCATATGACAGTTGATAAGCATGAATCCAACACCCAAACATGTCATACAAACATCTGCCAGTGAGTAGGCACACCCCCCGTCAACGGGGCAAAGTGTTCCTGCCACTACCAAAACTTGACACCAGTACATGTCAGCTCACAAACATACACATCCAAATCTGAGACTCAACTCATAAGCATACAGTGAACCAAGACATATAAACCATGCATCATCCCAAAGGATAAGAAATCCCAAAGTCTCAAGTGTCTGTAACTGCTCAATAGCATGTAATTGCACAATGCATAAAAGCACCGCCTGCTCAACGTCTGATAAGCATTCAAGAATGCTCCCACTAGCACAAAAGCCATATGGATGAGCTCAAGAGCTCAAACCAAGGCAAGACACAGTGCCAATGACATAAGTCCAAGACAATATTGTTGGGGGTAAAGGCGCCTCTGTCGTGCCGCCCCGTGTATTACTACACTGACAGTACCCGCCACTGCACACTGCAGGTGGCGGGCGCCCGTCACGTCACTTTATTCTTTATTCTTTTAGTGACAGTTTGAATAAAGGAAGGCCCGGTCACACATTGTGACTGTTGGAGTTCCCATTTCTTGTCTCTCTCTTTCTTGCTCTTGCTCTCCTGCCATAGCTCGCGTGCAAGCTTCGATCCTTCTCACCTTTCAACTGGTATTAGAGCTTGGCACTCTCTTGCTCGAGCTCAACTCGGTGCTTCTCGACCTTCGCATCGACTCGATTCACGCATTGGGTCTCCATCCCGGCAGCCATAGCCGAGCTCTTGAGCTCCCGACTCTCCCCGGCTTCTCGAGCTCCATCCCGGCCTTCTTGAGCTTCATCAGGGCCTTGCCCTTGAGGTATTACTTCAGCATTTGTAGGCATTTGAGTGTATTCTTAGTTTGAAATAGGGGAGGAACAAAGGGCAGCCACTCTTCTTGAGCTGGATAGCTCATATCTTCCCTCCCCTTTGCATTGGGCCTTCATGGCTTGGTATGTGCCTACCTTGGGCCATCATTGAGCCCCCCCAACCATCCTAACTCCACGTGATTGGCAGCAGCACTCCAGGCCTCAACACGCTGAATATGGCACCCATTTTCAGACTTTGACCTCCACGTTTTACAGCTGAATGCTTTGTTGCTCATGGAGCGCTCATCATTGGCTTGTTTGGAGGGCATTTGAGCCATTTTTGGATGTCATTTTGATGCTTTGGCTTGACATTGAGGTTGGGAGCTTATCATTCTCAGTTTTGAAACTGTCATTCACTACATAACTGTGCTGGAAACAGGGCAGCACCCCTGACACTGACATTTGTTGCTTATGCCTCATTCCATTGGAGCTATTTGATGCCCGTATGCGGTCTACTTCCTACCCGGATGAATTGGAGATGTATGCATTTGGTTTGACCATGATTTTGGCTTGAATTCGGGGCTGAAATCTATTGTTTACAACAGTAAATACATTCTGGAATAACAGTGGGCTGAAGGTACTTTACATGCTTTGGCACTTACCTACCGATACCAGATGTATGCTTTGAGCTTTGGCATGATGTCTCTGACATTTGGGGACAACTTGGAGCGATTTTGGCTTGAATACGGGGCTGAAATCTACTATTTAGAACAGTAAATACATGCTGGAATAACAGTGGGCTGAAGGTACTTTACATGCTTTGGCACTTACCTACCGATACCGGATGTATGCTTTGAGCTTTGGCATGATGTCTCTGACATTTGGGGACGACTTGGAGCATATGTATGAGATTATGGGATGCTTTTGAGCTTCGCATTAGCTCTGTCTCCACTGGCATTTGGACCGACTTGGCATGCTCGTGGACCTCATATGCCTCATGTCTCTGCTTGACAGTTAGGCTTTTGCATTACATGCTTTGGTTCGTGACATAAGCTATTTGGTTCGTGTATGCCATACCGACATTTGGAGCTTGGATTTGGATGTATTTGAGCATTCTCGGCTTACTTGATCACTGATCTTGGTTGCTATTTGGATGTCATTGAGTTGACCGAGAGCTTATTTGGGCTTATGTATTGCTTCATGGTTAATACGACCGGTGCTTCATGTATGTCATGCTCTCTTGGATGCGCTTGATGCATTGACAGGGTCACTTATCACTGGTGCTTTCTCTTGGGTTGTTTGAGATTCTGAGCTTGCTTTGTATGCCTTTTGTGCCAGTGGGAGCATTTTACATGCTTGCTTGACCTTTGACAGTTGCATGCTATTGGAGCACTTACATGTATTTGGAGCAGTTTATGTCTTGAGCAGCTACATACGCATTGAGACTTTGGGATCATACTCTGATCTTTATGGATATGCATTGATGTACTCTTGGTTCACAGGATGCTTATGAGCTGAGTCTCATATTTGGATCTTTCTCTTTGAGCAGACACCTATTTGTGTCAGGTTTTGGCAGTTACAAGAACACTTTGCCTAGAGTGTCTGGGGGTGTGCCTTTCACTGGCAGATGTTATTTTGACATGCTTCGGTGTTGAGCTCATGTTCTTTTCACTGTCATTGGCCTTTCTTATGTCCGTTTCATGCCGGCTTTGGACCTAGCATTGTTTGCTTGACATTGGATCCTATTTTGGGACAGTTTGCTCTCTAGACTGCATACCTACAATTTATTACAGCAAGCAGTTATTGGTGGACTGAGGTGTACTTTTCATGCTGAAATATCCTGATTTGGTGTACCACACCTAGTACTAAGTGGGAGCAACTTTTGGCACACTTTGCTCGTCCTTTGGACCCCATTTTGGTCATTTTTGGGCAGTTTCTACAGTAAAACAGCAAGCAGTTTTGGACTGTTTGGGCATTTCCAGCCTGCATAATGGCGTCATCTTCGCATGATAGTGCCATCTTTAACATTAAAAAGTTGGATGGTACCAACTACTCTTATTGGAAGAGTCAAATTTGGCAGGTCTTGGTGCAGAAATCTCAGATTAAGCCACTTCGGTTGAGTGGGGAGCAGCCTGAAACTATGGACAATGACGACTGGCTTGAACTTGATGAGCTATGCAAGTCCACGATTGTATTGTCTCTCACTAAACATGTACATTATAATGTATTTGAGGAAGCACATAGTGCATGGGATGTATGGAATAAGATCAAGAATCTTTATGATAAGAAAAGTCCGGCGAGTCAGATGTACTGGTTGAAGCAGCTTATGGATCTGTGCATGAAGGATAATGCGACTATGTCTGCTCACTTGAGCCAGTTCCATGCTATACTGAAGAACCTGACTTCACAGGATATCACCTTTGGAGAGGAAGTAACTCCTCTTTTCTTGCTTGGGACTCTGAATGAGTCATGGGATGTATTTCGCACTGCTCTTTGTGCCTCTAGTGCTACTCTAAAATTGGCAGATGTTGAGAGTGCTCTTCTTCAAGAAGAGGTGAATCGCAAAAACTTGGATGCCTCTCGTGGTAGTCATGCTTTGACAATTAGAGGCAGGAATGACAGGAATGATCGTGGTAATAACCGTGGCCGTGACTCGCAGAAGGGTCGGTCTAAATCTCGTGGCAAGTTGCGTAGTAAGTCGCGTGGGCGCAATGCAAATGTCACTTGTCATCATTGTGGGAAAAAGGGCCATATTAGACCACAGTGTCATGAGTTGCGCAATGAGAAGTGCAAGGATAAGGGGAAAGATAAAGTGCAGGAGAAGTCCTCTGATCGCAGCATAGTACCTGCGAAGTCTAGCGTCAAGATTGAGGAAATTAATGTCACGTAGACTGAGGAGTCCAATGGTGGTGATGAGTTTATACTTGCAGCTAGTTCTTCTGATGCTTCACACTTGACTCAGACATCTAGTATGTATGCACAGTGCTGGTTATTGGATTCAGGTGCGTCCTTCCATGTGACGCCTTATCGTGAGTGGTTTCACTCTTACCGTACTGTATCTGGATCAGTCAGACTTAGAGATGACAGGTCTCTTGATATTGTGGGCTGTGGAGATATTCAGTTGCAGTTTTCCACTGGCAGTTCCTTTTTGCTCAGGGATGTACATCATGTACCTGCGCTTACGCGCAGTCTTATGTCTGCAGGGCCTTTACTTATTAACCTACAACAAGTCCACCACTCTTTTTAAATATTTTGGTGGGCTTATTGAAGACAATCGAAATTTTCACAGTTGGATGATGCAAGGTTTCATATCTGTTTTGGGGATTCTGCCTGGAAGATTACCAAAGGCAAACTTGTGCTTGCTAGAGGCACCAAGGCTGGCAGCCTCTATCCTCTTGTTGTATCTGGGTCTTCTGTAAACCATGTTTTGGCAGTGGGCTCTATCCCACATGTATCACTTTGGCATGCCCGTTTGGGGCATATGTCTTTGAAGGGAATGAAAATGTTATCTGGTTTGCAATATCTTCCGCCTTTGGACTATGCACGTTTTGACTCGTGTGATCATTGTCTTTATGGTAAGCAGAATAGGTCTACGCATAAGAAATCGGGTAGGCCACGCATGAGTGAGCCCTTGGCATTGGTGCATTCCGATGTTTGTGGGCCTATGCCTTGCATGTCTATGGGTGGCGCGAAGTACTTCGTTACCTTCATTGACGATTTTTCTAGGAAAGTGTGGGCTTATCCCATAAAGCAGAAGTCCGATGTCTTGGCAGTTTTTCAGAGATGGCTTGCTCTTGTTGAGAACCAGACTGGGTATAGGCTGAAATGCCTTAGGATAGATAATGGGGGAGAATATGTCTCACATGCTTTTGAGCAATTTTGTGATGACAGGGGTATTAAGTGTCAGTTGACCGCCCCTTACACCCCACCCCAGAATGGTTTGGCTGAGCACATGAACAGGACTATTCAGGAGCGTGTAGGCTCTATGCTTAGCCATGCAGGCCTACCCCAAAGTTTTTGGGCTGAGGCAGTTAGTACGGCAATGCATGTCACAAACCGATCGCCTTCCAGTGGATTGGATTTCCAGGTTGCAGAGGAAGTTTGGGCTGGTAAGCCACCCTCTTATGCGCATCTCCGTGTCTTTGGATGTGAGGCATTCTGCCATGTGCCCAAGGACAAGAGGAGTAAATTGGATCCAAAGAGCATTAAATGCATATTCCTTAGCTATGGTGAGTCAGGAGAGATGGGCTATCGCCTATGGGATCTGCATGCGTGGAAAATAGTACGCAGCCATGATGTCGTCTTCCATGAAGACAAGATGCACAGGCAGCCTGAGAAGGTGGTTGAGATCCGCAGAGTGATCTTTCAGGAGGAGCCTAGAGCTCCAACATAGCCAGTAGTACAGCCTGCAGCAGTTCCTCCACAGGGCCAGGGTGTTTGACAGGCAGTTAGACAGGCATCAGAGCCTGCGGTGAGACGGTCTGCTAGAGACAGACGTCCACCTAACAGATTTCAGCCCTCTATGCATTATGTTTTGGTTACAGATGCAGGAGAGCCTTTCACTTATGATGAGGCTATGCGGCGCAGGGGTGATAGTCATTCTTGGGAGAGGGCTATGCAGTCTGAGATAGACTCCCTGCATAAGAATGAGACTTGGGATTTGGTTGCCTTGCCTAAGGGCAAGAAGGCTTTGCCATGCAAGTGGGTGTACAAGCTGAAAATTACCCCTGGACACCCCAAACCGGCATACAAGGCTAGATTGGTAGCAAAGGGTTTTAAGCAGGAACATGGTGTGGACTTTGATGAGGTCTTCTCTCCTGTGGTTAAGATGACCACCCTGCGCTTAGTCTTGGCTTTGATTGCACAGCTTGACTTAGATCTATATCAGATGGATATCAAGACGGCTTTTCTACATGGGGACTTGCATGATGAGATCTATATGGATCAGCCTAAGGGCTTTGCAAAACCTGGCAGGGAGCACCTAATGTGCAAGTTGAAGAAGAGCTTGTATGGCTTGAAGCAGGCACTAGGAAATGGTATCATAAGTTTGATGCCTTTATGCAGTCACAGGGCTACAGCACGAGTGCTATGGATCCGTGTCTTTACACGAAGAAAGCCCGTGATGGCAGTTTGCTTATCTTGGTACTCTATGTTGATGATATGTTGATAGTAGGGAAAGCTCATGATGAGCTAGATGCTCTTAAATCTCAGCTGAAGAAGAGCTTTGAGATGAAGGATTTGGGACAGGCCTCACATATACTTGGGATGCGCATTAAGCGTGATAGGCATCAGGGGCTTTTGTATCTCTCACAGCGGGAGTACATTCATAAAGTCCTTGAGCGCTTTCGCATGCAGGACGTAAAGCCTATTGGCTATCCATTACCTTCTTATGTGAAGGTATCACAGGCCGATTATCAGTTGACAGATGAGCAGAGGGCCGAGATGGCCAAGATCCCTTATGCTTCAGTCGTGGGCAATTTGATGTATGACATGATAGCCACTCGTCCAGATATTGCGCATGCAGTTGGTGTTGTGGCATGCTATATGGCTACACCTGGCAGCAGCAGACATTGGGATGCCGTGAAGGGTATCATGAGGTACCTGAAGGGCACATCAGATATGTGTATTTGCTATGGCAGCCAGGATACAAGGGTCGTGGGGTACACTAACTCCGATTATGTAGGACATGCAGATAGTAGGAAGTCCACTTCTGGCTATGTATTCACCTATGCTGGAGGGGCTGTCTCTTGGATGTCCAGGATTCAGAAGTGTACGGCTTTGTCTACCACTAAGGCCGAGTATGTTGTAGCCACTGAGGCTTGCAAGGAGGCCATATGGCTAGGCCGTCTAGTTTTGCTGACCTTGGGATTGATGCTATACCTACACTGCATTCGGATTCTATGAGTGCCATTCAGTTGGCTAAGAATCCGATCTTCCATGCGAAGACAAAACACATTGAGGTGAGGTATCACTTCATACGTGGTGTTGTGAAGGACAAGTCTGTTGACCTTGTCAAGATCTCCACTAACGAGAATCTTGCAGATTTGCTGACGAAAAGCCTCACTACTAAGCGCTTTGCCTTCCTCAGGAGATTGATGGGCATTGGATGAGATGTTGCCTTTCCTCATCCCTTGTACCTATGTACATTTGTAATGTCTTTTCTTTTTTCTTTTCTCTCTCACTAGGGCAGATTCGCCTTTAACTGGGAGGTTGTTGGAGGTAAAGGCGCCTCCGCCGTGCCGCCCCGTGTATTACTACACTGGCAGTACCCGCCACTGCACACTGCAGGTGGCGGGCGCCCGTCACGTCACTTTATTCTTTATTCTTTTAGTGACAGTTTGAATAAAGGAAGGCCCGGTCACACATTGTGACTGTTGGAGTTCCCATTTCTTGTCTCTCTCTTTCTTGCTTTTGCTCTCCAGCCATAGCTCGCATGCAAGCTTCGATCCTTATCACCTTTCAAATACATCAATAGTACATCCCGAACATGTAGGCGGTAGAGCATCCGTATGTAGCATCCATAAGCATGTAAGACATCAAGTACATCCCAATCCAAACTCTAACAAAACAAGTAGCATCCAAGACAACTCCAAATAATCCAAAATGCATCCAAGGTAGAGCTTCAATGAGCACTCAAGCTCAATGTATGCATAGGGTAATCAATCGGGACATGAGCATCAAGCTGTAGGCAACGGGTATGCATAAACCCAATGAGCATCACTGTCAAATCATATACCACTATCAAGCATGAACCATGTCAATGAGTGCATAATGTCAAAGCCCTTCCAAAAGCATCCGGAATGAAATCCAAGCTTGAAGTCGTACCCCAAAGATCAATACTTCATGGCATATATCCAAGACATAATCCAGAACCAATAGGCATAACCCAAAGCATGTAGAATAGCTTCAGCCCACTTTTATTACAGCATGAAATGACTGTCAAAATTGAGAAATTTCAGTCCCAAATCAGTGCCAAAATGATAGCAAACCATAAGCATTACATCCACCAACAATGGGCATTGTTCCCATGGTGTACATGCATCATATGAAGTATAGGTGAGCTCCAATGTACCTACAGAAGTCTGCCCTGACTTGTGAACAACAGGTCTACTGTGTATTCCAGCCAAAAAGAAGCTCACTCTCAATGCTCCAAGCCTTGTCAAAGCTCAATACATACCAACTGGCAATAGGGAGTGCCCAAATGAGGGTATGAACTACCAAGAGTGTGCCAGGCTTCAATGGAGCATTCAAATGCTGATTGGAAATGGTCTGCCCAGCTAGTGCAATCAATGCAAACCTACAAACTGAGGTGTTGCACCACGTTTCAAGCAAGGGATGGTGGAGAGGGCCACAAAGGGCTAATGAAGCCTTGGACAAAGCCTCAATAAAGCATAATCAAGCCAAGCTGAAGGGGGAGCTTCAAACTCCACATGGAAGCTCACTAATGGCTACCCCTTTCCTGTTTACCCTATGACTAGCATAGAACCCTGCAAGGAAAGAGTGTATACCTTTGTGTGAATTCCTTAAGGGTGCCCAAAGGGGCCGGGAAGGTGCTCAAGAAGCCGGGGAGTGATGAGAGCTCGAAGAAGTCGGATATGGCTACTGGGATGGAGAGCCAATGCGAGTAGGGAGTCGATGGGAAGCTGAGAATGCCACGAACCAAGCTCAAGAGTCGGGAAGCTAAGCTCTGATACTAGTTGAAAGGTGAGAAGGATCGAAGCTTGCACACAAGAGCCATGGCAGGAGAAAAAGAGCAAGAAAGAGAGAGACAAGAAATGGGAACTCCAACAATCACAATGTGTGACTCGGCCTTCCTTTATTCAAACTATCACTAAAAGAATAAAGAATAAAGTGACGGTGATGGGCGCCTGCCATGTGTAGTGTGTAGTGGTGGTGACTGTTAGTGTAGTAATACATGGGCGGCTAGGCGGAGGTGCCTTTACCCTCAACAAGCACCACACAAGAGGAGCACACACGGGAGCAAGAGGAGTATGTGTAGGAGTCCCCATACGAAGCGCAAGAATCAATAATACCCCTCCTGCAGATGTTCAGGTTCCATCAAAATTCACCTTCTTCATTTCCACATGATATAGGTGCATTAAGTATAAATTCACATAGAGAAAACTTAATTGCATTGGAAATTTACTATATTAGAGCGCTTTGTTTTAAAAAGATCATAGAAATGTTCGAAAAAGTTTTAAATTGCATGTTAAGGTACTTATATTTCTCGCACCATCATGATGAAATGTTGTTGCATTTTTGAATATATGGTTCATGTGTTAAAAGATGCACTTATGCAATGATGTTCGAGTTGCATCTCGCATATAGGTTAAACTCTAGGTTGGATTACCAATCAAGGCCTATGCCTTGGACATTTGGAGAGGATAATTTCAGACAATCATCGGATTGTTTGATTAGAAAATCTTACTAGGGGCCAATGGTCCATATGGGAAAAGGATGTGATCTTAGGGTTCTCATCTTAAAGATTGAAGGACCAAACGTTAAGATCTCACAAGAAATCCTAGAGCCAAATCAATCTTCAGCCTAGTGGGACTAGGGTTTTGGATTGGGGTCAATGGAACTCCCAAATCCTATACCTTGATCAAAGGTATTCTTAATCAAAGAATGCCATATAACAAGAGATGTAATTCCTCAAGATAGGTACTGCTACCTATCTTGTGCAACAAGACTGCAAGGTCATATGCTACTGCAATTAAATCATAAGATGATACTACTACATCTTAAGCCAAGGAAGGCGAGTTCTAATTACAAGTTAGATTTGTTAAGAGTCGAGTAGTCACCCTACTACAACTCTCTCTCTCTCTTAGGGTCTAATTTGTCAAACTTAGGGCAGTTGTGAATTGCCAAGAAGCAAATTGACCAACCAAGGACGACGGGGTTGTCCAAGGGAAAAAGGGTAAACAAGCAACCTAGCTTGCCAAGCCCTTGGAATCTCGCCAAGTTGCAAACGATCCAGGAATCACACCTTAGCAGTTGGTTGTACGAACGACCACTGAAATGATCGTGATTATACACTTAGGCACATTGTTTGAACTTCTTTGCTCAAGGAACTAATTCAAGGAAAAACACTTAATGCTTCAGTTTAAAAGCCTGGAGGGAGAGGCAGGTTCAGTTAACTCTGACTGTTTGCTTGGCCCTATCCAAGGGGGTTGTTAGCCGCACCATGTACATGGACCGAACCCACCACGAGAGGTCTCTCCGTGGGTGCTGCTTGGAGCAGGAGGACGCTTGGGTGCCGAAGGAGTCTTTGGCTCTGTAAATCCCTTTCCCACACAAGAGGCTGATGTGACTCGAGATGGGATCTCGAGGCCCGTGTACTAGTCTACAGGCAAAACTTGGAGCAACAATCCTGATGATTGCTGGGATAACCATCGAGCAAGATACTTGATGTATTCCAAGACTATGATAAATAAAGATCAAATATTTGAAAAATGAACTTTCTTGACTTTTTTTTAAAATGTCAGTGCCTAAGTTACGCGAAGGAACCTATGTTTAAATTGGTTAATTAAGGAAACTGCTTTTGCATGTCAAACATAATGTGGTAGGTAATTAGATAACTAAGCAACTCGAGGAAAGTGCGGTGGATGTGACTTGGGTCCATCATACGGAAGGGTGCTCCCGGTTAGTTGGGAACTTTTCTCAAAAGATGTGATAATGAAACTATGAAGACCTAGAGTCAGTAGAGTTATAATCCCGATTTATGCTGTTTTAGGGGAGCGGAATGGGACTATGTCTTATGGGCAGAGAGGTTGAGTTTTGCATCCCTCTCGTTTCCCATTCTCCATGAACCAAGTGCAGCATAAATCCACCTCGATCCTGTTGTTTCTACGCAAAGTGGTTCATTTGGAGCTCGATGCTAGCTACTTCCTAGAGACTTGGCTAATAGAAAAAAAAAAGCCCTTACTTTAGGTCAGTCGTAAGTGGGAACGGCCAGATACTTCCACTTCGGG
Organism: Lygodium microphyllum; assembly: GCF_053477565.2. Classification (NCBI taxonomy): domain Eukaryota; kingdom Viridiplantae; phylum Streptophyta; class Polypodiopsida; order Schizaeales; family Lygodiaceae; genus Lygodium; species Lygodium microphyllum. The sequence continues at coordinate 64,369,364 of NC_141144.1, read as the reverse complement.
GCAGACTTTGGGAGACCTAGATCACAAACCCTCTGACATTCCTTGCGAGTGCTAGGTGGCGCTTTCTAGAATCTCTTCCCAATGGGCTGCTAAGACTGTCCCACAAGTGCACAAGCAGATACGTTACAATTGGTATCAGAGTGAACCAATGAGATCTAAAGATTATAAGGAAACTAAATGAAGGAAAATAAAGGGAATAAGGGGATAAACAGGGGGGTGAGTAGAATAGAGTAGTGTTTTCTATTGAAAATTTTTCTTTACTCACTTATGGATGTTGGGTTGCAGAGCCATGGAGCATGGAGCAAGTTCTTGGTGTTCAAGGTCATGTTCATGACTACAATGCATGCTTTGTATTATCATCATAGGCTTGGCATGATGAATATTCTGGACCGCATCTATAATCCTTCGCCCTTGTATGAGGAGCAGAGATGGATGGGAGACTCGAGAATATACTACATAGCAGCCCATCAACTCGGGTTCCTTCAGACTAACTTGAAGAGAATCAAGTGGATGGAGGATTTAAAGATCGTGAAGTTGTTCATCTTTATCGAATCTCGCATAAACGCAACTTTGCATGTTAGCGGTCAGCAAGTCAAGTAGAACAAGTATGTTTATGAAGAAGTGACCCAGGTGATCTCTGCTGACAGAATCAAAGTGTTAGGGCACTATGAGAAGAATGGATATCAAAGGAAGGGATACCCCAAGCTTCCTATGACTTACCATTTCTTGAAAATCCATGACCCCACTCCATATTATTATTCCCTCCCTATAGACGATTGTAACACAATTCTATTTTTCCCAAACTGATGTATCAATCAGCATGTCCTACTTATCCAAAATAAATGTACTCAAAGGGTTATGCTTTCATGAATAAATAAGACTTTTTACAATTGTCTATCTTGATCATAAATGTTAACTAAGGTGTTAAGTGATTAAATCACTTAGCTAAAAAGTTGTGCTAGTCATATTAACGTAATATGAGAATGTATGATAAGATGTTAACGTAAAGAATCTTATTGTTCAAATGCAACCTCAAGCGTAGGTTCCAAATATGACTCCTGCACTAAGTCCAGCTGCGGCTCAAGAGAAGAAATTCCTTCTCAAACAAATTAAGCCTCTGGAGTTTGATGGCAAGGAAAGGATTGTTCAGGCCTATGCCGAGATCTGGATTGAGTCCATGGAGGACTATTTTGAGGCAACAGAAACTGCACCTGCTAACCAAGCCATGCTCGCCAAACTTAAGCTAACAGGCAAAGCGAGACTTTGGTGGAAAGAGTTGTCAAGATTGTGGGAGAGAAGGAAGGAGTCTCGCTTGAAGCTTTCTTGCTTGCACAATGGGGGAAGACACACAAGGGTGGAGGCTGAAAACTGTTTTCCTCTTCTTAGTTGTGTAAGCCAAAAGAACTCAAGTACAAAGAAATAGAAGAACCCTCTATATGGGTCTCAAACCAAACTCAACTAACTAAGGTGGCATACTAACTGAGCCACGAACTAGAGTAGATAAGGATAGCTATCATGTAGCTATTATTCATGGGCGGTGTACCAGCCGCGTCTGCAACTGACAAGTCGGTGACATAAATACACAACGGTCACCCCGGCGTATCACGAGTGGAGCTCGATATCTCAACACTCCCCCTCGAGCTCAATCCCAATTCCTGCACACCAAGCAGGTCTCTGAACTTGCGCAGCTTCTCTGCGCCCAATGCCTTCGTGAATATGTCAGCTACCTGATCCTCTGTGCTGACATAAACTAGATCAATAAGACCTAGTAAAACCCTCTCTCGCACATAGTGATAATGCCCCTCAATGTGCTTTGTTCTAGCATGATAGACTGGGTTATTTGCCAAGTGTATACTACTCATGTTGTCACAATAAATGACAACTGGTCCATCTGTAGACTGATGCATATCATAAAGTAGCTTATGCAACCAAGCTACCTCACATGCAGCCATTGCTGCACCCCTGTACTCAGCCTCTGTGCTCGACAAGGCAACTGTAGGCTGTTTCTTGCTGCTCCAAGTGACTGCAGCACTCCCAAAAGAGAACACATATCCACTGGTAGATCGTCTATCAGAAATACTACCAGCCCAATCAGCATCAGTGTATCCATGCAACTGTATCTGAACCCCAGTCTCATAAAATAGTCCATACTGCAATGTGGACTTCACATACCTGAGTATGCGTCTAGCCGCATCCAAATGTGGTTTCCTTGGAGCTTGCATAAACTGACTTACCAATCCAACAGCATAGCTCAAATCTGGCCTGGTAATAGTCATATAAATCAAACTTCCTACTATGCGTCTGTACATAGTAGGGTCTTCTAGAAGCTCACCTGCATCTGTGCTCAGCTTCACATTCTGCTCCAAAGGAACTGAAATAGGCTTACAGCCTGTCATCCCATATTTGGACAGCATGTCCAATCCATACTGCCTCTGCAAGAGCTGTATCCCACTTGGTGATCTAATCACCTCAATGCCCAAGAAATAACGCAGCTCTCCCAAATCCTTCATCTCAAACTTCTGCTTCAATAATATTTTCACATGAAGGATATCTTCATCACTGTCACCTGTCATAATCAAATCATCAACATAAATGACAAGTAGCATAATACCTTTCTCTGTTTTTCTCACATAAAGTGAGAAATCTGCCTTGGAAATCTGAAAGCCAATAGTGACAAGATACTGTCCTATCTTGTCAGACCATGCTCTAGGTGCTTGCTTCAAGCCATACAAGGCTTTCTTCAACCTGCAAACAAACTCAGGATGAACAGCATGCACATAACCTGGTGGCTGCTCCATATAGACCTCTTCTTGCAAATCACCATGCAAGAAGGCATTCTTTACATCCATCTGATGTAAAGACCATCCCTTTGATGCAGCCATAGCAATGACTGCTCTTACGGTTGCCATCCTTGCAACCGGACTGAATGTTTCTTCATAGTCAATGCCATATGTTTGTGCATACCCCTTGACTACTAATCTTGCCTTGTATCTATTCACAGAACCATCTGCATTGTGTTTCACCTTATAAACCCACTTACAGCCAATTGCATTTTTACCTTTAGGCAAAGGTACCAATTCCCATGTAGCATTTGCTTCCAAGGCATCCATTTCTTCATCCATGGCTTTCTCCCATTTTTCTTTTCCCATGGCTTGCTCAAAAGAAGTGGGTTCTGGTTCCTGTATCACCTTGACCATATATGCATAGTGAATGGCTGAAAATCCATCATATTTCAGCCTATCCACAGGATACCTAACTCTGGTAGACCTGCGCAAAGTGGGTTCACTCCCAGGTGCTCTCAAAACATCCCTGGTCTTTCTTACTCCAGGTGTAACAATAGAAGGAATACCCAACTCATCATCAATGCTCTGTTCTGAGCCACTGGATTCACCATCCACATAAGAGTGACCTGCATTCACATCAAACATGGGCTGATCTACCTTCTCTTTTCCTTTTCGTGATACCTGCATACCACTATCTGCATTACTTTGAGAAGATTCTCCTGATCTCAACCTGCTTGTCCATGGCGAAGAATGTGAACCACTGCTAGAGGACGCTCCAGGTCCACTAATATTTTGTGACTGCTGCTGTGAATTCTGTGCAGCATTACCATTTTGTGCATCTACATCATCAAACACATTTACTGGTTTATACCAGCTACTCATCTCATCAAAAACAACATCTCTGCTCACTGTAAACTTACGAGTAGAAGGGTTATAGCATCTATACCCTTTTTGTTGCAGAGAGTAACCAATAAAGATGCACTTCTCAGCTTTTGGATCCAACTTGGATCTCAGCTCATCTGGCACATGTACATAGGCAATGCAACCAAAAATTTTCAAATGAGAAATATCTGGTTTCCTACCAATATACCTCTCCTCTGGAGTCATTCCATGTATTGCTGCAGTGGGAGTCCTGTTCATTATGTAGACTGCTGTAGCAACTGCTTCAGCCCAATAAAAATCTGGCAAGTCTTTTTCATTGAGCATGGCACGAGATACCTCTCCAATATGCCTATTTTTCCTTTCTGCAATTCCATTTTGTTGTGGGGTATAACTGCATGAATATTGCTGCTTTATGCCATGCTCCTGCAAGAACTTTGCAAACTCATTTGAGAGGTACTCTCCCCCTCCATCTGACCTCAGGCATTTTATTTGCAGACCTGTTTCTTTTTCAGCCATAGCTTTAAGAGCTTTGAAATGCCCAAAAAATTCACTTTTCTTTTTCATAAAATACACCCAAACTTTTCTGCTATAGTCATCAATAAAAGTGACAAAATAATGACAGCCTCCAAGAGATGCAGCTTTAGTAGTCCACACATCAGAGTGGATTAATTCCAATGGCTTCTCACTCTCTTGAACATGTCTAGGAAATGGTTTCCTTGCCTGTTTTCCAAACTGACATGCTTCAGATACCTTATGCATTTCTGCAACCTTGAACTTAGGCAATCCTGCAACAATGTTTTGGGCCTGCATTGATTTAAGTCGCTGTATATTAACATGACCAATGCGTTTATGCCAGATATCAATATCTGCAACTACACCGGTCCCATGTGCAAACATTGCTGCACTCAATTCAGGCATGTCTGCATCCAATGTAAACATTCTGCCCTTCTTCCTTCCTTTTGCTATCAAGAGACCTTTATTTTTCATATCCTCAACAAAGCATCCATGAGGATTAAATCTGACCTGCAAGCCCTGCTCAACCATTTGACCAACAGAAACCAGATTCTTGGTGATATTCGGGACATGAAATACATCGGACAGGTATTTCTTTTTCCCATCCTGCATAGACAAAGGAATTTTTCCAATCTGCACAATAGGATGTGCAGTATCATCACCAGTCTCCACAAATCCTGGTTTTTCCATTTTCCTTGCATCCTCCATCCATTCTGCATGACCTGTCATGTGGTTTGATGCACCTGAGTCAACATACCATACATCATTGCTTTCTTCTGCACTTGTGACAGAATTGTTCATGTGCTGCACCATAAACAAATGCTCATTTCTGTCATCACCCTGTCTACTAGAAGATGCATAATTTCCTTGTTGCAGTTTTCCATTCATGATGTCATTCTGCTTTTTATAGCAGTCTTTAGCCATATGACCCATTTTACCACAATAGTAGCATTCAACATTACTGTTTGCATTTTGGCCTCTTTGCCATCCACCACGACCTCTTTGGCTCCCCCTGCCTCTAGAGTTACCACGTCCTCCTCCATAGGACTGGTTTTCTTGAGTTTGCTCCATATTCTGATTTCTACCACGGCCTCCAAATCGGCCTCCTCTACCTCTGCCTCTACCTCTTCTAGCATTTGAGTAGAAGACAGTTTCTTTTGAAGTTCCTCCTGAAGAAGATGCACCACCATTTCTCTGCTCCTCAGAAATTAGAAGAGCAATCAACTCCTCAAAATCAGGAAATCTTTCACGAACTGAAATGGATGTCCGAAACTGTGCATAATCCTTTCCTAGACCATTCAAGGTCACAGAAACTAAATCATCATCTTCCACTGGCGACCCAATGGAAGCAAGTGCATCTGCAATCTTCTTCACCTTCATGTGGTAGTCATTGATGCTCATATTTTCTCTTTGCACATTGTGCAACTCTTGCTTGAGCTGCATTTTCCTGGCTTGCGTATTTGTGCTATACATCTTTGACAGAGTATCCCATGCCTCCTTTGGCGTACTTGCATCCTGAATATGCACAATCATAGAGTCTGAAATGCTGATAGACAGCCAGTACATAACTTTCCTGGCTCTCTCATGCCATGCTTTGAATGCATGCATTTGCTGTTGATTGGGAACATTAGGAAGAACTGGTTCTTCTTCATTTCCTGCAACAAATTCCCAATATCCTTTTCCCATAAGGAAATTCGTCATTCTAAACTTCCATGCTTGGAAGTTGTTCTTGTCAAGCTTTTCAGTGACAATCTGTGAGAGAGAATCAGACGCCATTACAGAACACTGCGAAAGATTCTGTCACTGCAAAAACTCAGCTTCACCCTCACAGGGGCAAATCTGCAAAACTGGCGAAAGTGGTATTTGACCACACAGTCACTTCCTAGTGACGATTTTGCATAAACAGGAACCAAGGATGATTCTGTAACTCCCAATGTCTCTGTGCACAAGCATACGATGCAATTTCTACAGAAACTTTTCACCGACCTGTAGAACAGTGGCTGCACAGCATAAAACTGGGTCTTTTCCTGAGTGCGTGCAGAAAACTTCCGCCTCCAAAACAGGCCCCGAAATGGCCTCAAATCAAAAAAACAAGGTCGCCGAGGGCTAAAGCCCTCGCCCGCAGCATATATTGCCCTCTTGCTTCACCGCGAAGGGCGTCTCAACCTGAGACAATGCACTCCTGCACTTTTCGGCTGTGCTACCTGCAGAGATCTGCTCCCAAAACAGAAAATGAAAGCAACACTGCTCCTCTTACCAGAACACCGCGAGCTTGGCTTGCTTTCTTGAGCTCCTTACCACGAACAAGGCTCTGATACCATGTCAAGATTGTGGGAGAGAAGGAAGGAGTCTCGCTTGAAGCTTTCTTGCTTGCACAATGGGGGAAGACACACAAGGGTGGAGGCTGAAAACTGTTTTCCTCTTCTTAGTTGTGTAAGCCAAAAGAACTCAAGTACAAAGAAATAGAAGAACCCTCTATATGGGTCTCAAACCAAACTCAACTAACTAAGGTGGCATACTAACTGAGCCACGAACTAGAGTAGATAAGGATAGCTATCATGTAGCTATTATTCATGGGCAGTGTACCAGCCGCGTCTGCAACTGACAAGTCGGTGACATAAATACACAACGGTCACCCCGGCGTATCACGAGTGGAGCTCGATATCTCAACATGGTGGAAAGAGTGGTGCAGAGACCAAGCGATCTTGGAGGGGACAATCGCTTGGGATAAGCTTAAGGAAGCTGTGTAAGAGAGGTATCTGCCACCTACCCACCGCACACAAAAGATGAATGAATTCTATGACTTGAAGCAGCTAGGATTATCCCTTGAAGCATGTTATTCGAAGTTCATCTCACTCCTAAAGTATGCACCTCCAATGGATATGACAGAGCAGGTGTCAAAATTCTGTCTTGGATTGAATCCACCCATAAACACTCGATTGGAATCAATGTGCCCAACGGACCTACGAGACGCACTCATTCAAGCTACTCCAATAATACAGGAGGTGCAGACCAAACCAAGGAACAATAGGATTTGGCCTTACAAGGATCAAAATAAGGGCATTTCTAAGGCTCAATCTAAGAGAGCACAGGGTCAGAATTAGGGCGAAAGAAAGAAAGCTAGAGTCAATGATGTCAACAACTTTGTTCCAACCCAAAGCAATGATCGCAACCTGCTTTGCTTTGATTGCAACGAGCCTGGACACTTCAAGAGGGACTATCACAAGCTTGGCAAAGGGCATCGCCAAGGGCAATTCCAAGGTCAAAATAGAGCCCCTCATGGCGAAGGAACCACCTTATGGCTAGAGGAAGAACCTCCAATGTTTCCATCAAGAAGCTGGACAATGAAGAAGATCCATCCATGGATGTTGTTATTGAGAGGGCAATGGTTTACCCCACTCTTCACAAGAAGGGTCCAAATCGCCAATTCTTGATGATTCAAACTCCATCAGAATATACAGGTAAAAGCTTCAAAACCTTGATTGACTGTGGTAGTACACATTCCTTCATTTCACAAATCTGTGCAAAAAGATTAGGGATAGCCACAATAGATGCACCTACCTTACTTGTGGAATTAGCAAATGGTCGTGAGGTCACTTGTACTAGGCAAACTTCTAAGGTGAAATTCCTATTGGGTGGAAAGTCAACTTCTGTGAGATTCAGGGTAATGAACCTAGGTGTCCACGAATGTTTACTTAGAATGGATTGGATAATACCCAATGATGCCCACATCCATTGTGGGAAGAGCCAAGACTCCTTCCACAATTTTGAAGGGGAACCAATCACGACTCAAGGTGAGGCTGGTAAGTCAAAAATATAGTTGGCAAAAGCAACACGGATAATAAAAGTTGTTCAAAAGGGTCTACTTGTCTATCTGATTAAACTGAATAAGCTAGATCAGAATCAAGAATCCGTAGAAGAACCTTCATGGTTAAAGGAATACGCAGACGTATTTCCTGAAGATCTGACGGAACTTCCTCCCCAAAGGGAAGTTGACCACAAAATCAAACTTGTGCTAGGAGATGCACCGGCAAAGAGGCTATATAAGATGTCCATTTTGGAAGCTATCAAACTGAAAGAGCAACTCAAGAAACTATTAGATCAAGGCTACATCCGTCCTAGCACTTCACCATGGGGAGCTCCAGTGTTATTCCAAAAGAAGAAAGATGGAACGCTTCACCTATGCATTGACTACAGAGGGTTGAATCAAGCAACCATAAAAAATAAATACCCCATTCTAAGAATAGATGAATTACTTGACCATATTTAAGGGGTGGAGATCTTCTCAAAGATAGATGTCAGATCTGGATATTATCAGATAAGGATCAAAGAAGAAGTTATCCTGAAGACTGCATTCAATACAAGGTATGGATACTTCGAATTCTTAGTGATGTCATTCAGGCTGACAAATGCTCCTACTACCTTCAACAGGTGAATGCAGGATATCATTAAGCCCTACCTTGATGACTTTGTACTCGTCTTTTTTGATGATACCCTAGTCTACTCAAAATAGGGAAAGGATCATGAACCCCAGCTTCACATTGTTCTTGAAACAATGAGAACACACAAGCTTTATGCCAAGAAGAAGAAGTGCATATTTTTCAAGCAATAGATTGAATATATGGGATTCATTGTATCAGCAAAAGGAATTTCAGTAGATCCACAGAGATGTTCTCGAATGGCCAACACCAACTTTTGTCAATGTAGTTTTCTTGGGTTGATAGAGTGGTACATAATTTTTATCAAAGATTATGCTTTGATTGTAGTATCTCTGACTAATCTACTAAAGAAGCAAGTAGAAATTGTATGGTCACCCTACTGAATAGACCAGCTTTGACAAACTAAAGCAAAGCTTGATATCAACACCCATCCTAAAACTTCCCGATCTTAGTAAGGAGTTTGAAGTGGCAACTGATGCTAGCACACTTACTTTAGGATGTGTACTTATGCAAGAAGGTCATCCCGTAGCATATTCTTCAAGAAAATTGAAGAGCCATGAAAGGAATTATGCTACTCACGACCTAGACATGTTGGTTGTCATCCATGCTCTCAAACTTTGGAGACATTACTTGCTAGGTAACAAATTTTCCTTAGTAACGGACCACAAGAGTCTTAAATGGATTTTCACCCAGAATGAGCTCAATATGAGGCAACGTCGATAGATTGAAGTGCTAGAAGAATATGATTTTGAAATCAAATATAGACCTGGAAAAGAGAATGTAGTTGCCGATGCACTCAATCATAAGGCATTTCTAAATTCTCTCATTTTGCAAGATCCATCAACACCAAGGTGTCTAGCCACAAAGGTATCAATGCCAAACAACCCGATTCTTGAGCTAGCAAAAGAAGGGGCATATCATGACCCAGTCTATCAGAAAATGATAAGGGAGATCCCCATCACGGATGAAGACCTGAAGCTAAAGATGAAGTATCAAGAATTCTCCATCAGTAAAAACAGACTTGTCTACTCTAGGACAAGACTATGTATCCCTACAAGCCAAACTCTGAAGCAGAAGATACTTTGGGAAGCCCATGACTCCCCTTTCTTAGGGATCGTGGTTATTGCAAGACCCTTAATATGGTCAGAAAGAGCTATAATTGGGAAAGTCTCAAGGGAGACATACTCAAATATGTCTTGGAATCTTTGTCTTGTGAATGCATTAAGGCAGAACATGTTAAAATGCCTGGGAAATTGCAACCACTTGACATTCCACAAATGAAATGGGAGTTCATTAGTATGGACTTTATTGTTGGCTTATCCCAAGTTCGGGGAGGATATAACTCTATTTTGGTTGTAGTAGATATGCTGAGCAAGGTCTAACATCTCATCCTATCAAGACGAACTATAAAGCTTCAGACATTGCAAGATTATTCATCAAGAAAATATTCAAACTTCATGGGTTACCCAGAAGAATCATTAGTGATCATGACTCTCTTTTCACATCACACTTCTGGAGGGATATCTTTGAGGCTATTGGAACTCAACTCTGTTTCAGCACAGCTTACCATCCCCAAACTGATGGTCAAACAGAACTGGTTGAGTTTGCTTACAATGCTTCTTACCAATAGAGTATTCAAATGACCCCTTTCCAAGCATTGTATGGGCATAATTGTCGTACCCCTTTGAACTTCTTGGATCCAACTTTGAGGGTAGAAGCTTCAAGACAAATTGTGGAAGACATGGATGATCAAATCAAATCTATAAGACAAGACATTCAAGCTACCAAGGATAGACAGAAGGCCTACGTTGACTTGAAATGGCAAGATAGATCCTTCATCGAAGGTGATATGGTCTTCATCCGTGTACACCCTACACTATCCTTGGGAGAGTACAAGAAGCTAAATCCAAGGTATTATGGACCTTATAAGATCATCAAGTGCCTAGGGCCTAATGCTTACAGATTACAGCTGCCCGCAACTCTAAAGATTCATAATGTATTCCATGTTAGCCTACTGGAAAAGTATCTACCTAACTTGAATCATGTTCTTGATGATCAACAAATTGTAATGCCTAGCCAAGGAGTCCTTGAGCTACGGCCTGATAGAATCCTAGATGTTAGGGAGAGGCATCTCAGATCCATGACCTTGAGAAAATACCTCATCCAGTGGAAAGACTATCCCGAAGAGGATGCCACCTGGATGGATGAAAATACTCTCAACCAACAAAACCCCCAAATCTTCTCGAGATGAGGACATCTCGATTCCTGTAAGGTGGAGAGGATGTAACATTTCCCCTACAAATGCTTCCCGTGCCTCTCCCATAAGAACCCCCCCTTTTCAAAATGTTAAAGCTACCTTTTTAATTAAGATAACTTCAAATTTTTTTACCTCTCTCTCTCCCCTTGCCGATATCATGTCGGAGAGAGAGAGAGAGAGTAAGAGTAAGAGTGGAAGAGGGGGCATGCACCCCCCCTATGTGTGGGGTGGCAGCCCATCAAATGGATGTCTCCCCCACCCATGAACCACCCCCTCCCCACTATATAAAGGGAGCTTCCCCTCCCCCTCTAGCAAGCGTCATCTTCAACATCACCCCGTGCTCCTCCTAATACACTGCCAGACTGCTGGACTTCCGCCACATACCTTCCGTCATCATCATCATTTTCAGCTCGATTGAGGAGGAGGAGACGCTGTCAGGCCTGGATCACAGAAAGAAAGAAACTAAAGAAGCTTCTTAAGAAGCTTCCTAGAAGCTTCCAATAAAAGCTTCTTAGGGGTGCTTCACCTTGCAGATTTCGTGAGGAACACAATTTGTTGTGAAGGGAGTTCCCTTACGGGAAGGAAGGACTGCCAACTTGTAGAAAATTTCAGCACACCCTCCACCTGTTTGACTTGTTCCCAAATCCCAATTGCGATGGCCCCAAAGCGCCACACAAGAGAAGCATGCGCGGGAGCAATAGGAGCACGTGTAGGAGTCCCCACTCAAAGTGCAAGAATCGATGTTACCCCTCCTGTGGATGTTCAGGTTGCATAAAATTCACCTTCTTCATTTCTGCATGATATGGGTGCATTAAGTATAAATTCGCATAGGGAAAACTTAATTGCATTGGAAATTTACTATATTAGAGCGCTTTGTTTTAAAAAGATCATAAGAATGTTCGAGAAAACTTTAAATTGCATGTCAAGATACTTATATTTCTCGCACCATCATGATGAAAGGTTGTTGCATTTTTGAATATATAGTTCATGTGTTGAAAGATGTACTTATGCAATAATGTTCTAGTTGCATCTCACATATAGGTTAAACTCTAGGTTGGATTATCGATCAAGGCCTATGCCTTGGACATTTGGAGAGGATAATTTCAGGCAATCATCAGATTGTTTAATTACACAATCTTACTAGGGGCCAGTGGTCCATAAGGGAAAAGGATGTGATCTTAGGGTTCTCATCTTAAAGATTGAAGGACCAAACGTTAAGATCTCACAAGAAATCCTAGAGCCAAATCAATCTTCAGCCTAGTGGGACTATGGTTTTAGATTGGGTTCAATGGAACTCCCAAATCCTATACCTTAATCAAAGGTATTCTTAATCAAAGAATGCCATATGATAGAAGATGTAATTCCTCAAGATAGGTACTGCTACCTACCTCGTGCAACAAGTCTGTAGCAAGGTCATATGCTACTGCAATTAAATCATAAGATGATACTACTACATCTTAGGCCAAGGAAGGCGAGTTCTAATTACACACCAGAGGCAGGTTCAATTACCTCTGACTGCCTGTCTGGCCCCAAGGACACTTGGGTGCCAAGGGAGGCTCTAGCTGTAAATCCCTTGCCTCCGGATCCCACACAAGAGGCTGACGTGACTCGAGATGGGATCTCGAGGCCCATGTACTACTCTACGGGTGAAACTTGGAGCAACAATCTTGATGATTGCTGGGATAGCCTTCGGGCAAGATACTTGATGTATTCCAAGACTATGATAAATAAAGATCAAATATTTGAAAAAGGAACTTGCTTGACATTGTTTTTTTTATGTCAGTGCCTAAGTTACGTGAAGAAACCTGTGTTTAAATTGGTTAATTAAGGAAGCTGCTTTTTCATGTCAAACATAATGTGGTAAGTAATTAGATAACTAAACAACCCGAGGAAAGTGCGGTGGATGTGACTTGGGTCTGTCCTACAGAAGGGTGGTCCCGCTTAGCTGAGAACTTTTCTCAAAAGAGGTGATAACGAAACTGTAAAGACCCAGAGTCAATAGAGTTAGAATCCCGATTTATGCTGTTTTAGGGGAGCGGAATGGGACTATGCCTTATGGGCAGAGAGGTTGAGCTTCGCATCCCTCTCATTTCCCATTGTAATATTCCCACTCAAAAATATTACCAAACTTGACTCCCCGCACGCGCCACGTAAAACCTGTGCAAGGTTATGTTTCGCATTGGAAATGCCGGCAGTTAATCCGTACCCTGCACGCCCAAAAACGAGGCCTCTACATTGTGAGTTCGAGCCCAAGGTTTCAAAACTGCCTAACCGTAGGAAAACACCCTCTTGGGAAGGGGCTAAATGGATAATGATCAAATTAATGCAAATTTTTTTGCTAATTTCCCCAGCCGATACGTGGCTGGAGGGAAGGGAATGGGAGAAGGAGATGATGTGTTGAAGATTGGTGTATGGGGGGAGAGCCATGCATGGGCTACGTGGTGGCTCCCCTTTCCCCCCCCCCCCCCCCCCCCCCCCCCGGGCTATAAAAACCCCACCCTTAGCCTTGGACAAAAGGAGGAAAGGCTACGTGGAAGAAGAAGAGCCTGAGAGGCTGCCGTGCAAGGAGTACACAACGCCGTGCTGAGGGAGAGGAAAGAGAGAGTGGAGGTCGCCATCCCCATCCCAAGCTAGTAGGCTACCGCGCTGTCGAGCAAAGGAAGAGGTGGAGGAGCGCCACTGCTACCGTTGCCACATTAATTTGCCGCCACCTCACAGTTGAAGCCGCTGTCACATTGTTGCTGTCGGTCGCGGCTCCACGTGCCACAACAAGTCAATCTTTCTTCCCCCCCATTCGACATCATCCTTCCTTTTCTTATTACCCCTCAATCATTTCCTTTGACCACATGTGGATCCTGGAAGGTCACAAGCTTCTAAAGGAATAAGGCTTGGGCCTTGTTCCTATGCACCCTTCTCGCGTTTAAGAAGTCCAAGCCCATAGAGCTCCTTTCTACAAGCTTGCTCGTAAAAGCCCAATTCCCACAACCCTTTTTTGTAAAAGCCCCATCCCCCCCAAGCAAAGCTCCAATCCCATGAGCCCAAATCCCATAAGCCCAAATCCCCACAAGCCCCAACCTTTTAAAGATCCAAAAGTCAGTGAAGGAATCTCCGACATACAAGGGAGAAGGCACATCTTGAGGCTGTTCGGAGAACACGTTGTCATATTGCTGCGCATCCGAGGTGTGGAATCCACCAAAATGTTGTGTGTGTGGCATTTGTTACTTTGTACATACTTAGTCGTTGTGTTTACATTTATTTTCTGCGTGCGAGTATAGTGGAGAGAAGTTTGGAGGCATAGTGATGGGCATGTATGGGAAGTTTGGAAATATTATGGATGCGGAGATCGTGTTTTGTGAACATCCTGAGCACAATGTTGTATTACGGACTTTATAAAAAGTATGAGTCTTTATGGCAAGAATGCTACATTTGAACAAGTTCAGGAACTTTTGGGGATTGTAGAAGGTCAGGTTGGTTTAGATCTTCAGCTTACCACATCTAATTCAGATCATATTGATAGGATCTTATTATGCTTTGATATTAGAAAGCATTGGCATGTGGGAACGCCTAGATTTTACCCTATCCCAGTTTTGGGTGATTCTGCAGGTGTTGATACCTCCATTTATGGGGACACTATGAAATATGTCCTTAAGGCCAGCATGGATAATATCAAGTTGGATTACTATGTGATTGGGACGTATAATCATGACAATCACACGTTTACTTTGGATGATTCAATTCAAGATCTTGGACTGTGCTATGACTATGGCAAATTTAGCCTGGGGAAAGGAAAAGCCAGGGATGGTTATTTTGACACGGATGCTATTTTTGAAAGGAGGCTTTTTGGAGGGAAGACGTATGATTGTCACGAAAATTTTGGCTGTTATGAGGTATGGATCTTACACAGGATGCACGGTTAGTAGAGGGGGGAACAGGGGAGCTCGACGAAAAGGGGAAGGTAATCCTGATTGAAGAGGGGAAGAAAAACGGATGGGGGATTTCGCCTGTTCTTCGACTTTTAGATGGGAAAAGAGGGGAGAGAGTTCTTCAATTGATGAGCTTATCGACTTCACATTGTCATCCTCTTCCAATGTCTTCTGCTCTGGAGCCATGGAGTCTCCGCCCGCAATCAAGAGCACAGATCAGTGCAATTAAAATGTCACCAGATTCTCCGTCAGTGAACTCTAGTCAAGAGCATACTGTCTGGAATAGGACATGCACAAGTTGAGTATTTCTGTTTAAATCAATGCCTTGTGGCTTCGTAGGGGACTGAGACATATGCTAATTTAGCTTTCAAGTCCTAACATCGGAGAGACCCAGAGAGAGGGAGAAAAGGGGTGATCTCTACAACTTCAAGGGATCTCTACTGAAGGAAAAGGAAAGCTCTAAAGACGTAGCAATGACGAAGAGGAACGTGACAATGACAGTAGATGTAGTTGCGAGGAAGAGGAAGTTCAGAAAGTGGCAATGGTAAAAGATGTTACTGTGACAACGAAGCTGAAGACCGATCGCTACAGAAGCAGAAGGTGATGACATAGACGGGTGAGGAAGAAGAAGATGAAGAGAACGATGAAAAAGCGGCAAAGGACAATAAAGAAGAATTTGTAGATGAGCCTCTGAAGATGACATCAAGGCATTCGACGCAGATTTCATCAAGATTGATCAGCAAACCCTCTTAGATCTCATCTTGGCTGCTAATTATCTCAACATAAAGGATCTTTTAGACCTTACATGTTAGACAGTTGCAGACATGATAAAAAACAAGACTTCAGAAGAAATCAGAAAGATATTCAGCATTGTTAATGATTTTACTTCAGAAGATGAGGAGGAGGACACCTGAAGCTCCCATGAACGCGCTTTAAAAAGAATCGTTCTACCCTTCATCGATGTTGCTCTTCTAAAATATAGTGGTTGTCGTTTGATGATGATTCCTGCATTCATTTCAGTTCACAGAACCTCAACATCACTGGAAATCCACCGTGACATGATGTGTATGTAGTCACAAAGCTAGAAGAAACATGTTGTTTTGCCCTTTTGGAATCATAAACTGATCTCTGTTGTTTGTCCGACAAAATCTGTGACACCTTTCCAATCAGTTTAAAAATAAACTCTGCTCCTGAAAATTTATTCTTGTCTGAATGAAGAAGAAGAGTCAACCTTCCATACTGTTTATTTTGACAAAGATGTCAATAGCCCTATGCCATACCAATGAACCTTGGTTCCATTGATCTTTTTCTGAGCTGTAATGTGGACATTTACAATAGTAAACATCTATGCAAGATTATTGAATCCTGGAAACAGTTGTTGTGCTTTCTGAAGAAACTTGAGGACAACACTATAACCATGGGCTGCAAGCTTCCTCTCTGTAATACTCCATGCTTCCACTACTAACAGTTGTGTTCATTCAAGAATTACAACAAAATTTCAGCATTAAATCTTTTCTGAAGCATAGTACAATAAAGAAAAGGAGGAGACCTGCTGAAGGATTGTTGAAAGGAGGACTGTTAACACTAACAGGACTTAATTAATTACTAAAAGAAAATTACACAGAGATACTGTTTTTGTTTACTCTTTTTTCACAACAATAGACAGCAGTAAATAAGAATAGTTCACTCATGGCTTGAGGGTACATTGAATGATGTTTGATCTTACTTCGAATGATCTTCTGTCTTGGAATTTCTCAAGAACCTCTGTGGTTGCGACTTTGCTTTCGAAAACCCTTCGACATCTTTGGTGAACCCGACGTGAAAGCGTCACATAAATTTCAGGATGGAAGATACTTCAACATCCATTTCAGCCTCTTCTATGATTTCTGATGCGTCCTCTACTTCAGCTCCATCATTGGCTGCTGCTTCAAGTACTTCAACGGATGATCTAAAGCAGATTTTGCAGAATATGTCTATGTATATGCAGCTTCAAAATCAGTAGACACAATTGTATATGCAGCAGCGGCAGCAATTGCATCAACAACAGTTGTCTCAGCAAAGGCAACTATATTCAGAGCAGGAGAATGCAATCAGCGCGACTAAGGCGATTGAAGCAGTTGAGAATGAGAAGAAGCTATTTGATGGCCGTAATGTTTCCGCTTACTCGAAGACATATGAGATCAAGATGGGGTTTTTTGGAGTTCCAGCTAAACTTATGA
The DNA here is from genome assembly GCF_053477565.2 of Lygodium microphyllum. Lineage (NCBI taxonomy): Eukaryota > Viridiplantae > Streptophyta > Polypodiopsida > Schizaeales > Lygodiaceae > Lygodium > Lygodium microphyllum. Next base: position 64,352,348 of record NC_141144.1, on the reverse strand, counting down.
GTACGTATTTTCTTCGTCTTGACACACCCGCCTTGAGGGCAAAAGTGACTGATGTTTTTATTCAAAATTCGCATTGGCAAGATTTTAAGAAGGCCCTGAAAGAAGAGTATTTCCTTGAGAACTTTGGGATGGCTACACGGCGATCATTCCAAGAGTGGGTCTACATGCCAAACAAAGGTCTAGCTACTTCAGAGTTGATTTGAGAATTTGAAGAGAGGTATAGTCAGCTTGATGCCATTGAACAAAGAGCATTGGATGTTGAGAAAGTTGAGCTTTTCTTGTAAGCTGCAGATCCTTCTCTTCAGGAAGAGTGCTCGTACTGCACCTATGAGTGCTCCTAGTGCAACTAGGAGAGATCGAAGATGTATTTGGTGCGATAGTACGGACCATCAGCATTGCAGGGATTGTGAATCTTTTCAGGATGCAAGGAGAAAGAATTTGGTATTTTGGGGACAAGATGGTAAGATTTGGTTGAGTGAAATAGGAGCTCCGCTTGCTACCAACTTTGGGAAAGGTGGAATGAAGAAGTTAGTGGATGACATGGATGCGCGTACTTCTTATGTGGCAGCTAGAGGAGATGCTTCTGCATATGGAGTCTAGATTGAGAAGGGATCAGAGAATCAGTCAGCATTATGGACTTATGCCATGGAGACGGCAAACAAGGGAAAAATTCAGCAAACTGTTTTGACTAGTGCAGGCTCTAGCATCAGATGTGAGACAGGTTGGGATTCGCCTGTTGTTGACAGGTACACTATTTATGCCTACTTGGCTAAGTCTCAGGGAGCAGATGTACTTGTTGAGGAGAAGCGTAAGAGGGATGAAGAAAATCCAAGTGCAGCTAAAAAGACTAGAGGGGGTGAGTTTGTATTCCACCTACTGCATGACCATCTTTGAGTCCAGGGCCAGAATGACAGATGGAAGATGCTCAAAAGAGAGAAAAGAGGCAAGAGCCTAGAGAGAGAAAGCAGCCAGGGTTTAGATTGATGTCTGATATTGAGACATCTACGGACATGAAGAAAATCTTTAATGACAAGATACTTGGCAGTGAGGTGACTTTTACTATTTCTGAGGTTTTGGGCATCTCGAAAAGAGAGTTTCAAGATCAATTTCAAGAGGTCTTGAAGAGAAAAAGACATGCATTGCCTACTACTGATACATAGGGAGTTTTGATTGGGGAGTTGGATGAGGATGAGGATGAGGTTATGGTTGAGAATGCTTCTGTTTTTTCGCAAATAGAGAAGAGGGTTCAACCTATGCATTATGCTGAAACTGATGAGCCTGTCTTGATACCGCGTAGTCACTTTTCGCGGAGTCATTGGGCTAGGGCAACTACAGAGACGATGGTAAAAATTCAAGAGAAACAGGTGCCTTATGTTGCTTTGGTGGATCATGGTTCAGAGATTAATCTCATAGTTCGTGGAGCTTATGAAAGTAACAGATGGCCTATGGATGTAGAGCATGGGTAGCGTATGAGAGCCGCCAACAATACTGCAGGTGATTTGTATGCTGCCTGTCCCAGTGTCAGGGTTTCTATTGGAGATGTAGAGGAGGATTTCCATTTCTTTGTGCAGGATTCATGCTCTTATCCCATAATTCTTGGACAGCCATTCATCACAGAGATGCGCATGGAAACAAAGGTAATGGATGATGGATCTGCTTATGCACGGATTCGTTGTAAAGATGGCATGAGAGTAGTTCAGTTTATGACTGTGTGTGTGAATCATGTAAGAAACAGGGATACTCTTAGAGATGCACCTTTGCCCACTGTGAGGGATTCGGGTTTTCATTAGGTACCGCCGTTTCGCGAGACGACGGTGGTACAGAGCAGAGGAGATTGGAGTTCTTGCCTCTTGGCAGCAATGTTTTCTCCTATGCAGGAAGGAGAAAATTGTGAAAAATGCTGGTATTTTAGAGGGTGATGAGCATATATATGGGATATATGATAGTATGATTTGTGGAGATACGATGATAGAGATGGAAAATATGCTGAAAACTGATATGCAGAGTTGTCACAGTAATGTATTAGTGCAATCCCTAGACATGTTTCATGAAATTGCAGATTTTGTGTCACAGATAGAGTTAGAGGCTGAGGTGACTCAGCAAAAAGTGTTGAGTGTTGAAGAAATTCAGCAAATAGAGTTTCTAGCTGATTATGATCAGCTTACAGAGACACAGAGGGCTGAAAAATTTCAGCCAATAGAGTTTACTGCTGAAATATTTCAGCATCCAGAGTTTAGGGTTGTTCCTATGCAGTCCATAGAGGAGAGGGCTGAGGATATTCACCCATTGGAGTGCAGAATTACTGATTTACAGCAAGATTTGAGTAATGCAGAGGAACGTAATGAAGCCAGGGTTGACAGGAAATATAAGATTGTGGATAAGAAGGTGAAGCCGGTAGCGGTACCGCTTCCACTTGACAGTGATCAGCAAATAGAGAGGGCTTCCAAACAACCAATTTTGAGGAATCTGGAGTATATAGGCCATAAATTTTCAGCAGAGACTCTTGCTGAATTGAAAATTGGAAATGGTAAATTCTTGCTACCCACAGAGAAGCAATGCTTTCAGGAGATGCTTGGGCGACATGGAAGGGGGTTTACTTTTTTTCCGCATGAGATTGGATGTGTGAATCCGGATATTGTTTCTCCTATGGTGATCTTTACTATTCCTCATATTCCATGGAACCTCCGACCTATTCTAGTGCCTAAGGCACACCTGCCAAAGCTGATTGACTTGTTGAATGAGAAAATCATTATGGGAATCCTAGAGCCTTCATCTGCACCATACTCAAATAGCTGGTTTATGGTTCCAAAGAAGAATGGTACTCTCCGATTTATACAGGACATGCAGCCAGTAAATAGAGTTACTATCAGGAATGTTGGTGTAGGTCCAGTTGTGGATAAGTTTGCAGAAGCATTTGCTGGACGTGCCATCTATTATTTAGGTGATCTGTATTCGGGATATGACCAGTTTCAGCTGGCTTTGGAAAGTAGGGACATAACCACTATGAGAACTCCTATTGGGCTTGTCAGGATGTGTACCTTGCCTCAAGGTGCCACTAATTCTGTTGCACATATGATGAATGTCATGCATAAGGTCCTTCGTGATTACATACCTCAGCTTACCATGCCTTTCTTGGATGATGTGCCCATTAAGGGGTGTGCAGAAGAAGAGAAGAATGAGAGTCTAAATGAGCAAGGATGCAGATACTTTGTGGCTGATCATATTTCAGCTTGTGAAAGGATTTTGGCCAAGTTGGAAGAAGTGAACTTGACACTATCAGGGCAAGAAAATATTTTTGGAGTAAATGAGGTTGTCATTGTTGGACATATGTGTGGGTATTATGGCAGGAAACCCTCACTTGAGAAGGTGGATGCTATAGGCAAGATTACGGAGTATTGTTCTACCACTTCAGAGGTACGGAGATTCATTGGAGCTTGTGTGTTTTATATGATTTGGATACCCCATTTTGCACACATAACAGATTGTTTATATCAACTGCTTTGAAAGGGGCATAAATTCTATTGGGATGAGAGCCACACTAGAGCCATGCGAAAATTGAAGAAGCTATTGCAGATTGCTCCTACTCTCAGGAAAGCGGATTATAATTGCGGAAGGCCTATTGTATTGACAATTGACACTAGTCCAATTGGCATAGGTTGGGCTGTGGGTCAAGATGATGCAGATGGAAACAAGTATGCTATTCGGTTTGGGGCAAAAGTCCTAAATGAGAGACAAAAGAGATATCTGCAAATCAAGAGAGAGTTGCTGGGGATTGTTACGGCTCTCAAATGTGACAAGGAGTACTTTATTGGAGCCTCAGTTGTGGTAGAGATAGATTGCTTGCCATTGATAGGTATGATTACAAGTTGCTCTACTCCAGATATAGCTATGCTGAGATGGATTGCATACATCAAGTCATTAAATCCAGAATTTAAACACATAGCAGGGAAGGATAATCCAGTGGCAGATATGCTGTCTAGAGCCAGATATGATGATGAGGAGACTCTACTTGCAGAAGAGGATGATGCAGAAATTTCAGCCACTATGGTTGATCATGTTTGCCATGTCTATGATATTGTGGCTTTCATAGAAGAACTCTATGTTGGAGATTGGTTGCAGATTGGAAAGTACCTTAGTACACTAAGCAAAAGAGATGAATGGACAGATGAAGAGTTCAAGAAGATCAGAAGAAAAGCCTATGGTTATTTTCTCAAGGATCAGAAGAAAAGCCTATGGTTATTTTCTCAAGGACGGATTTCTTTGGAAGCATCTGAAGAAAAGAGGCGGATTACCTTTGCAGATTGTCTGCGATAGAGAGACACAGTTATAGGTGATGAGGGAGTTTCACGAGAGTCCTTGGGCTGGTCATAGAAGAATGTGGGCTACTTATGAGAAAATCAAGGAGAAATATTGGTGAAAAGGCATGTATAGAGATGTTTCTCACTTTATAGAGACTTGCAGAGACTGCTAGATATATTCGGTAGTGCTTCATCTGACCTATCCACTATGCATTCATTATAAGTGGGTAGTTAACTTGGTTACTATGCCTATGGGTCTATGGCAGATGAGATATATTGTTTTGGCTAGAGAGAATCTTACCAATCATGTTGAGGGCAGATCTTTGAGAACGAAGACCACTAGTGCAATGTGTAAGTTCTTATTGGAAGAAATTTTCTGCAGGTATGGCTGTGTGGGTAAGATCACTGCGGATCGCGGTGAATTGGATGCAGATGAAGCTAGGGATTTTTTCTCTCAACTAGAAATCAAGTTGGCTCTAACCACAGCATACAATCCAGAGGGAAATGGGAAGAGTGAAAGAGGGCATCCGCCGATAGTGAAAGCATTAGCTAAAGCATGCAGAGGACGGATTGGAGAATGGCCGAGACTTCTACCATTTACTTTGTGGGCTGATCGTACGACTCACAGTGTTACCACAGGATATATGCCCGCAGAGTTGATGTATGGTCAGAAACCGGTTATGCCGACTGAGACTTGTGCTTTGACTTGGTCAGTTTTACCTTGGCAGGAGGATTTGACGAGAGAGGAGCTCTTAGCTCTTCGGATTCAGCAGTTGGAGAGAAGACCAAAGGATATTCAACTAGCTATTGACAGGTTGAAGGTTGTTAGACTAAGAAATAAGGACAGGTTTATTAGCAGGCATCGCTTGCGGCCTAGAGCAATAGAAGAGGGAGACTGGGTATTAGTCTTTGATAGCAACCTTGAAAATCAGCATACTGCACTTCGGAAGATGGTGAAAAGATGGTTTGGGCCATACATAGTCAGACATGTCTTTGACAATGCAACATATGAGTTGACTGAATTGGATGGGACAGTGCTTAGAGTGCCTATTGCAGGAAAAAGGATCAAGATTTTCAAGAAAAGAGATGATGAGGATTATGCATTGGAAGAATTTGCAAGAGAAGAGCAATGAGAAGAAACTCCAATAGAAGAGACGGATGATATGACAGATAATCTTGTTGATATACCGGAAATGCACAATGAAGAGATTGATCTGTTTGTGGATCTTGATGATAATGATCATGGGTAATTGGCCCATCCGGAGGATGCGTAGGATTAGAGGGGTGGATGTCATACTGCTGTGCATCCAAGGTGTGGAATCCACCAAAATGTTGTGTGTGTGACATTTGTTACTTTGTACATACTTAGTCGTTGTGTTTACATTTATTTTTTGCGCGCGAGTATAGTGGAGAGAAGTTTGGAGGCATAGTGATGGGCATGTATGGGAAGTTTGGAAATATTATGGATGCGGAGATCATGTTTTGTGAACATGCTGAGCACAATGTTGTATTACGGACTTTATAAAAGGTCTGAGTCTTTATGGCGAGAATGCTACAGTTCAACAAGTTCAAGAACTTTTGGGGATTGTAGAAGGTCAGGTTGGTTTAGATCTTCAGCTTACCGCATCTAATTCAGATCATATTGATAGGATCTTATTATGCTTTGATATTAGAAAGCATTGGCATGTGGGAATGCCTAGATTTTACCCTATCCCAGTTTTGGGTGATTCTGCAGGTGTTGATACCTCCATTTATGGGGACACTGTGAAATATGTCCTTAAGGCCAGCATGGATAATATCAAGTTGGATTACTATGTGATTGGGACTTATAATCATGACAATCACATGTTTACTTTGGATGATTCAATTCAAGACCTTGGACTGCGCTATGACTATGGCAAATTTAGCCTGGGGAAAGGAAAAGCCAGGGATGGTTATTTTGACACGGATGCTATTTTTGAAAGGAGACTTTTTGGAGGGAAGACGTATGATTGTCACAAAAATTTTGGCTGTTATGAGGTATGGATCTTACACAGGATGAGCGGTTAGTAGAGGGGGGAATAGGGGAGCTCGACGAAAAGGGGAAGGTAATCTTGATTGAAGAGGAAAGAAAAACGGATGGGGGATTTCGCCTGTTCTTCGACTTTTGGATGGGAAAAGAGGGGAGAGAGTTCTTCAATTGATGAGCTTATCGACTTCACATCGTCATCCTCTTCCAATGTCTTCTGCTCTGTAGCCATGGAGTCTCCGCCCGCAATCCAGAGCACAAATCAATGCAATTAAAATGTCACCAGATTCTCCTTCAATGAACTCTAGTCAAGAGCATACTGTCTGGAATCGAACACGCCCAAGTACATCAACTTATGCATGCTGGTAAACAACATCGAGAACCAGTGGCCACGCACAAGTTGAGTATTTCTGTTTAAATCAATGCCTTGTGGCTTCGTAGGGGACTGAGACATATGCTAATTTAGCTTTCAAGTCCTAACATCGGAGAGACCCAAAGAGAGGGAGAAAAGGGGTGATCTCTACAACTTCGAGGGATCTCTACTGAAGGAAAAGGAAAGCTCTAAAGACGTAGCAATGACGAAGAGGAACATGACAATGACAGTAGATGTAGTTGCAAGGAAGAGGAAATTGAGAAAGTGGCAATCGCAAAAGACGTTACTGTGAGGACGAAGCTGAAGACCGATCGCTACAGAAGCAGAAGGTGATGACATAGACAGGTGAGGAAGACGAAGATGAAGAGAATGATGAAAAAGCGGCAAAGGACGATAAAGAAGAATTTGTAGACGAGCCTCTGAAGATGACATCAAGGCATTCGACGCAGATTTCATCAATATTGATCAGCAAACCCTCTTCGATCTCATCTTGGCTGCCAATTATCTCAACATAAAGGATCTTTTAGACCTTACATGTTAGACAGTTGGAGACATGATAAAAAACAAGACTTCAGAAGAAATCATAAAGATATTCAGCATTGTCAATGATTTTACTCCAGAAGTTGAGGAGGAGGACACCTGAAGCTCCCATGAACGTGCTTAGAAAAAAATCATTCTACCCTTCATCAATGTTGCTCTTCTGAAATACTGTGGTTGTCGTTTGATGATGATTCCTGCATTCATTTCAGTTCAGAGAACCTCAACATCACTGGAAATCCACCTTGACATGATGTTTATGTAGTCACAAAGCTAGAAGAAACATGCTGTTTTGCCCTTTTGGAATCATGAACTGATTTCTGTTGTTTGTCCGATAAAATCTGTGACACTTTTCCAATCAGTTTAAAAACAAACTCTGCTCCTGAAAATTTATTCTTGTCCGAATGAAGAAGAAGAGTCAACCTTTTATACTATTTATTTTGACAAAGATGTCAACAACCCTATGCCATACCAATGAACCTTGGTTCCATTGATCTTTTTCTGAGCTGTAATGTGGACATTTACAACAGTAAACATCTGTGCAAGATTATTGAATCCTGGAAACAACTACTGCGCTTTCTGAAGAAACTTGAGGACAACACTATAACCATGGGGCTGCAAGCTTCCTCTCTATAATGCTCCGTGCTTCCACTACTAACAGTTGTGTTCATTCAAGAATTACAACAAAATTTCTGCATTAAATCTTTTCTGAAGCACAGTACAATAAAGAAAAGGAGGAGACCTGCTGAAGGATTGTTCAAAGGAAGGATTGTTAACACTAACAGGACTGCAATTCATTACTAAAAGAAAATTACACAGAGATATTGTTTTTGGTTACTCTGTTTTAACAACAATAGACAGCAGTAAATAAGAAGAGTTCACTCATGGCTTGAGGGTACATTGAATGAAGTTTGATCTTACTTCGAATGATCTTCTGTCTTGGAATTTCTCAATAACCTCTGTGGTTGCGACTTTGCTTTCGAAAACCGTTTGACAGCATAGAAACGAGGGAATCCGCAGAGTTCAAGCCCTCAACGATGGCTCCCAAGAAGTCACAAGGCACGCCTGCAGGAGGTTCTTCTCCTAACATTCACGTGGACATCTCCCCAAGCCCACAAACCCCGGTTTTTACTATTTTGATTCCACGCAAAAGTAATGCATTAAGCACGATAACTTCATGGATTAGGAAGCACCTATGAATGTCAAATTCACCTAGTCTAGTTAAATACAATTGGAAAAAATTGACTATTTGAATAATTACTAGAATTAATTCATGACATGAAATTGGGTTATTGGCATTTTCAATATTAAGAACGCAAATTGACTATCCATCTTACGTCCTTAATAGTATGTTGCCTTGTCGTGCATTTCAAAGTGACGAAATCCTATCATTATAAGGTTGAAATTATTAAGTGCACCTTTGACTAGACATGGAAAGATTAAGTGTATGTCGCATTTTTGGGCAATATCTTCATTGTAATGATTCATTAGGGAAAGTCCTTAACACCCATAGGAAATAGCAGAGCACGGAAATGATTCTATGAACTTGCATGTGACATGTGCTTATAAAATGGAATAGGTTAACTCTAGATTTAATTGGCATGAACTTCATTTAACTACGTTGTAGTTAGGAAAGGGTTGCATGTTGCACATTCGTCGAGCGTAAAATTCATTCATCAAGAGTTGCATTTAGGGGAAGGTTGCATGGTTTATTAAAGCATAAAATCTAAAGCTTAGGAAAAGAGTTGTAGGCATGATTCTTGAATGTAAGTCCTAGTAGGTTCTATGAAAGTTATTCTGCAAATTATCTTCGTTTTGATTTTAACAAGAAAGAATAGGGTTATTGCAAATCTAGTGGTATGTAGAAGCAATGAATCGCGTGTTTACGTGTATTGTGACATGTTGCAACTAGTTTTCTCCCTTAGATCAAGTTTATCATCTCTAGGAATGGCTCGTCCTTGTCACAAGACAAGTAGGTGGAATTATCTAAATCACATAACTGGCAAGAGATTCATATAGGCATGGTTCAGTTGATACGATAAATACCCCAAGTGCTGACTAGGGTTTAGCACGTTAAGGATTTGACCTAGTTTCGCACTTGTTGCAAAGTCGAAACCCTCATACCCAAAGGTCCTACCCACATTCACGAAATGTAGGGTCAATTGGACGCTCATGCAAGTAATGATCTAGGGTTTCTACCTTAAGGATCATTCGTTCAAATGCTAAAACTTGGATTGAGTTGGAATCCCTAGGACCGAACGTTATCACCCTAGTGCAATTAGGATTGGGATGGGTAAGAAGACACCCTAAACTCTGCTTCTTGTCTAAACATAATTCCTTGACCAGGAAACGCCGTTCGATGGGTGAAATGATCCCATGGAATAGATGCGACACTTATGCAACAAGTTGCAACATTGAATGGTCTTGTGGTTTGATCACAAGAGAGTTTTGCCATTCCTGGAAATGAGGTTGGCAGGTTCTTGCGCAAGTTTAACTTGCAAGAGGATGAGTAATCATCCTGTTACATCATCTTTCTTGCGGAAAAATTGCCAAGTTAAGGAAAGTTAGGTATTTTGCTTGGAAGCAAAGGATCAATCAAGTTAGAGCGACATGGTCACCAGGATTTACTGTGAATTTATGAAACCTAAGGTATTGGTTAAGTTGGGTTAACAGGGTATGGCCCTAAACCAATGACAAAAGGGTGAACAAACAAACCCTTGGGGATCTTGCCAAGTCAAAATTGATCCTAGATCGAATGCTAGATGCATTCAGAGAGAAGGATTTACTCCTTAGCAGTTGGCCAAATAAACGACCACTAGTTTGATTGTGCTTGTAATAGTTTAGGAGCACTGTTTGCATTGTTTGCTCAATGAACTAAAAGATGAAAAGTTATAGGTTGAAGGCCTGAAAAGGGAGAGGCAGCATCAGTTACCCCCGACTATCTACCTGACCCTAACCAAGGGGGATTGTTAGCCCCGCTGGGAACGTGGACCGAACCCGTTGTGTGAGATCTCTCCGTTGAGCGCTACTTGGAGCAAGAGGACACTTGGGTGCCAGGGGGGGCTCTGGCCATAAATCCCTTGCCTTCCGGACCCTGCACAAGAGGCCAACATGACTCGGGATTGGATCTCGAGGCCCACATACTAGTCTACGGGCAAAATCTTGGATTAGCAGTCCTTGTGGATTTCTAGATAGCTTTCGGGCCCGGATTATGGATTAGCCTACGGGATGGACTTTATGGATGTATTTCAAAGATAAATAAGATAACCTGTTGAAAAGAAACTTGTTTGACTTTGTTTTTCTATGTCAAGTGCCAAGATTACGTGAAGGAACCAGTGTCTAACTGGCTAATTAAGGAAGCTACTTGATGTGTGTCCAACTAAAAGTGGTAGATAATTAGAAAACTAAAGCAACCCTGAGGAAAGTGCAGTGGATGTGGTCATGGGTCCGTCCTACGGATGGGTGGTCCCAATTGATTGGGAACTTTTCTCAAGCAAAATGGACAGCAAGGATCTCTTCTCGAAGAAAAAGAACAGCAAGGGTGCTGATCTAGGGTTTAGGTTACTAGAATCCCGATTTATGCTATTTTAGGGGAACGGAATGGGACTATGCCTTATGGGCAGAGAGGTTGAGCCTTGCATCGCTCTCGTTTCCCATTCTCCTTGAACCAAGTGCAGCATGAATCCGCTTCGACCCTGGCATTTCTGCGTAAAGTAGTTTGCATGGGGTTCGACGCTAGCTGCTGTTTAGGAAAGTGACCATAAGGGAAAACCCTGATTCAGGTCGGTCCTAAGTGGGAATGATCGGAATACTTCCACTACGTGGCAAACACGAGAAGTCCTAGATCGCAAACCCTGTAACATTCCATGGGAGTGCTGGGCGGAGCTTTCTAGACTCTCTTTCCGATGGACTGCTGAGACATGTCTTGAAGGGGAATAGGTGGACACGTTACACCCATTATCCATGAACCAAATGCAACATAAATCCGCTTCAACCGTGTTGTTTCTACGCAAAGTGGTTCATCTGGAGCTCGACGCTAGCTACTTCCTAGAGAATTGGTTGATAGAAAAAAAAAAACCGACTTCAAGTCGGTATGAAGTGGGAACGGCCAGATACTTCCACTTCGAGGCAGACTCGGGGAGACCTAGATTGCAAACCCTATGACATTCCTTGCGAGTGCCAAGTGGCTCTTTCTAGACTCTATTCTCGATGGGTTGCTAAGAGTGTCACACAAGTGGAGAAGCGGATAAGTTACAACTATTACATGTGCTTGAGAGACTATTCCTTCTAGCTATCTTAAACTATCATCAGCTATTTTTAGAAAAGTTGTAACATCCTTCTAAATGGACAAACAAAGCCTCTCTACTAGGTCTATACTCATGATGTTTATGGACGAGCTCAAATCTACCATAGCACTTTCTATCAAGATACCATCAACATATGCTTACATTGTAGGGTAGTGTTTCTCCGCATGTTTCCACCATTCGCTGCCCACTCAATTGGCACCAGTAGGTTATACAACATAACCCATTAATAGGATTTTCTTGAATTCCTTAACAAACATTAGGTAACAACCGTATTACTTGCAGCAAGTTCACATCTAGCTTAACTTCACTTAGAGCATTTGCTAGATCGAACTCAAAGAAGTTTGTAACAACCTTTTTTTCTTACCACACCATCCTCTCTTTTGGCTTTCTGATAGCCTTAACAACCTCCTTCACTTTTGACTTATGCTTGCTCTTAACCACCACTAGCTTCTCTATGATACTTTTAGATTTAAGAGGATCCACTTGGGTATTGGCATTTACAATCTTCTTGTCAGCCATGATAACCATAGGGTTAGCTTTGCTTGTATTTAGATCATGGTTCTAAACCTCTTTCATTTTTTCACTCTTATTAACCACTCTTACATTGTTAGAGACAATGTTTCCATCAATTGAAAGCACCTATACCAAACTAACCCCACTAGGCACTTCCTCTACGATGACTTTTTTCCTTTGCAAATTTTTCTTAGGGCTCTCCCCTTAAGAATTCACATGATTTGAATTATGACTCACTCGCATGAGTTGTTGACTACCTTGCTAGAGTAAACTAACTCTACTCCAACATGTATTGGCTATATGTCTCGACTTCCCACAAATATCACACTTCTTATGAGGGCAATTCTGTGGGAGGTACTGACCAACATAACATTTACAACTAACATCCTCTTCACGATGTCAACTTACTATTAAGTTTTGCTACTTCTTCAAGAAGTTTACATCTACATCTATTTTTCTATATTGTTTAGTTATCATGCCAATATAACAATTCATCATATCCTTGACTTTCCCAAGAACATTCGATGCACTATACTCATAATTGTAATCATCCTCTTGGTGTCCCAATGGCCTAACTACCTTGTCAGGTATTGGTGGCTAATGAGTTGGCATTACATCAGGATTTTTCACTTGGCTTTCACTATTTAACGAGTCCATTCGGCTAGTCATTAGCATAGTAGTTTTGGGAGGAGCTAGCAACATAGGTATATTTTACATGATGCCTCCTCTTGCATTAGGGTTTGTTATGGGTGGACTTATCGCACCTTGAACTCTACTAGCGATAGGTGATGCCAAATTATTGTTAGGACATAGAATTGAATAGAGATTTGTCCTAGATGCATAGGTCACTTGTAATCGTGACTCTATCTTCTCTGCTCTATCTCCTCCACTCGTGTAATGGCAGTATCTATATTGGTGAGAGGAACACTACTCAACTGCACTTGGATGTTGAAATCCAATCCAGGTAGGAAGTACTATGATTGGGCAACATATGGAATGGGAATAGAGGCTTACAATTTTCAGAACATTTTTCTTAGCATAAGGTCAAGCATTGAGGCTCTTGACATATTACATGAAAAACACATATTACATGCAAAACACACAACCAATATTGACCACCTCTCTCTAAGGAAAACTCTCTTCAAAAGGTTGTATAAAATAGATCTATCGTATTTATGGTTCTAGCTTCCAAGCCATGATACCACACTATAGGTCTTCCTTTCAAAGTCATATTAAAGAACATCATAAGATGTCCTTCATCCTAGATCCAAAAATGAAACATTAACTTTTGAAACTCACTAGTATAGAGTTATGTATCCTCCTCTAATAATCCATTAAAAATGGGTAGGGAAAAACCAAGCACTTGCAAATCCAACATTCTTAGCGATATTACAATTGGTTATGACATTATAATGATCATGTTTGCTCTAATGGTTGTATGGTAGGAGTTATACTCCCACTTAGAGTAGACTTGGTTTGTATTAAGGAAATTACACTCCCACTTGGAGTAGACTAACTTGATTTGTATCGGGGGAGTTATAGTCCCACTCGGTTTAAGAAATTTTGTGCACTACTAATGGAGGAGGAGTTAAGGCTTAACGCTTTAGAAGGTATCAGTAGTATAGGTGGAGATGTTGCATTCTCTACTAATGCAAAAGGCAAAGTCGGTTCCTCTGTCAATGGTGACAAAAAGAAGAAGGGTGGTAAGAAAAAGTTTCAAGGAGAGTGCTTCTATTTGCAAGAAGAAAGGACGTACAATTGTAGACAATAAGAAGGTAAATGAAAAGAATGGCACCATGAAGACTAAAGAAAAGGAGATAGCCAATACAATAGCAGAGTTGGAGTTATTCATGTGGCGACCATTGGGAAAGTGTATTCCTTGGTGCAAAAAATAACTAATACTAACTCATGGGTATTGGATAGCAGTACCTCTAATAAGAAAGGTATATATAGTTCTATGAAGTCTCTACAAGAATCCCACATAGTAATAATTAGAAATGATGAAAAATGCCCTATTGAGGGCACATGTACTATTTTCTTTGTTACTGCAAATAATGAACTCAAAAATCTTTCAAATGTGTTGTATATTCCAGAGATGAATAGAAATCTCCTATCAATTGCTTCTATAATTGATCTAGGCTATGAGGTGAGATACATTAAGACAGGTGTAAAAATTATCAATAGTGTTGTGACAAAGTTATTAGCAAAGGAGAAAGAAGGAACAACCTATATGACCTAAGTACTCTTACACCCGCTACTCGTGTGGGCACATGTAAACTTTGGCATAAACTCGGGGGGGAGGGGGGGTCACTCATGAATATATGTATATATAATGTGAGTTCAAAATAGGGGTTTTTTAAAAGACCATTTTTATACATTTTTTACATACAGAAGGGTGTCATATAAAGGGGTTACTTACAAATTGAATAGAAAAGGATTGTGTTTTATTTAAGAAATTTTCACAAATTAGGATATTTATAAATAGGCCATGAATGCACGTTATATAGAGAATATATATATAGTGAACCCCCCGAGGGCATAAAAGATTGGTCACATTGGTTTTTCCATGTTAAAAAAGAGGCATAAGCAAGGTATGGTTGCTCACCTACTTGCGATAACTAAAATGAAGGAATCATGTGACTCTTGTATGATAGGCAATCAACAAAGAAAGGCATTTCCACAAGAAAGCAAGAATAGAGCGAAGGCTCTGCTAGAGTTAGTGTATGTTTACTTCTATGGTAAAATGCATATAAAATCCTCGAGAGGATATTCTTATTTTATGTTGATTGTCAATGACTATAGTAGAAAGATGTGGGTGTACTTCTTTCGTGACAAGGCTCAAGCTTTTAAGTTTAAAGAATGGCTAAAACTTATTGAGAAAGAAATAAGGCAAAATGTGAAGAAGTTTAGAATACATGATGGTGGTAAGTTTAATTTAAAAGGAGTTTGAAGACTTTTGCAAGAGCAAAGGGATTAAGCATCAATCGACGATGCCTCATACACCTCAATAGAATGGAATTATTTAATCCCAAATTTGTACCATTATGGAAATGGAAATGTGCATGCTTAAAAGCAAGAGATTGCCGAGCCAATTTTTGAAAGAAGTTATTAATACTACAATCTACATTCTCAATTGGAGTTACACAAAGGCTCTTAAGGGCAAAAACTCCTCATGAGGCCTATTTTGGTAAGAAACCATCTATCTCACATTTTAGAACTTTTGGATGTTAATGTTATGCACATGTTCCAAACGATAAGAGAAACAAGTTGAATCCAAAAATCACAAAATGTAACTTCTTGGTTATAGTGATGAGCAAAAGGCTTAAAATTTGTATGATTGAGAGGCAAAGAAGATCATAGCAAGCTGTGATGTGGTATCCAAGGAGGAGCCACATACAATGGAGGAGAAGAATATAAGTTCTTCCAATTTAGCATCAAACAACGAAGTAGTCCACTATGATCCTATCCCAAGAATTGTCCCTACTCTCAAGGAGGAGAAAGCATCATCTTTAGATTATGAGGAAAATATTCACCAACATGCAATCACACCACTAGAAAGGCCATTGCCACAATTTGTGAAGTAGCTCTATGATTGCAACAATCTTATACCTACCACAACTGAGAAAAAGGTAGATGGACTAAGGAGGTCACTAACAATAAAGAAGCAAAGAAAGGCTTCTAATCACATAGTCAATATGGCCTCGATACCTAAGATTATGAGAGAAGTAAAGGAGCTAGCAAACTTGGAAGAAGCACTTGCGAATTTAGCATGTAGAACAACTTTGCAAGCTGAGTATGATAGCATAATGAAGAATGATACTTAAGAACTAGTGGATCACTCACACCAGAAAAGAGGAAGATTATTGGCACCGAGTGGGTCTGAAAGGTAAAGTACAAAGCTGATGGTAGCTTACAAAGCTAGATTAGTTAGACAATAATTTTCATAGGTTAAAGGATTTGATTTCAAGAATCATTTGCTCCAACTGCTTGAATGACCACTATTCGTATAGTATTTGTAGTGGCCTGCTAATAAGAAGTGTCCCATTTACCAAATGGATGTCAAATCAGCATTTTTGACCTTGTTAGAGCATTGGATTTTCTAAAGCACATGTTGATCACTCACTCTATGTGTGTAAGTGTGATGCAAGTATTGTGGGAATTACTATATATATGGATAATTTGATCATTATGGGTGATAGTGAGATAAATATTAACAATGTGAAGGGTATCCTCAAGATTGAATTTGAGATGAAGGATTTGGAATAGTTACACTATTTTTTGAGCATAGAGAATATCAAAACTCTAGAGGGTATATGGTTGTCACAGAGACTAGTGTTGGATAGATTAAAGAAGTACGGTATGGCTAATTGTAACCCTATTTCTATACCTTTGGATATTACTGCTAATATTAGTGCACATGAGGGTAAGGAGGACGTCACTATCTATTGGAAGATTGTGGATAGTCTTATCTATTTGATGATCACTAGGCTAGACCTAAACTACATATTTGGTTTGAAGCTTCAGTTTATGCAACTTCAACGGAAGCCACATTTGGTTGTAGTATGGCACACATTGTGCTATGTAAAGTCCACATTGGATTATGTTTTATTCTTTGGTGTAGTTGTACCGTTAGACTTGTATGGTTGCATGGATGCAGATTGGGTTGATAGTATTTCAAATAGAAGGTTTACCAATGGTTCTATATTTTTCTTTGGCAGCAATGTTGCTGTTATTTGGAGTAGCTAGAAATAGCCAACAATTACCTTGTCTAGTACAAAGGTAGAGTAGAGAGGTGCTACCATTGCAACACATGAGGTAACTTGCTTATGCAAGCTAATTGGTGATTTGGGAATATAAGTGGATGAGAAAGTTACCATCTATTGTGATAATCTGAGCAGCATTTAATTGGCTAGGAACCCAATGTATCATGCATGGACCAAACACATAGATAATGGTCACAACACAATGCAAAGGACTAAATAATTACATGATACAATGACTAGGGTAGTGCTTCTGTCAAACACAATAATTGTGGACAATACAATATTGCTCTATTGCTAGAAAGAACCCAAGATGCCAATAAAACAAGACTAGCAAAAAGACAATACAATATAGCTCTATTGTTAGAGAGCACCCAAGATGCCAATCAAAGAAGACTAGCAAAAAGACATATGTAGGATATGGAATGGAGCAAGAGGGCCCTTTATGGCTTGACCTCCAAGACTATGAGTATGCTCAAATGACAACCAACTTCCATGATGTGCTCCCCTCCTTTATATAGGCCTCTATTTCCAACCTGACATTCTCTATGCCCATGTACCATATCAAGCAGCGGGACAATCTCTCTACCCATGTCTAATGCACGATAGGCTTTACTATATTTGTACCCATTGGCTCCTTAATATGACACTAGCGACTCTAGCTTCAATGCCTTTGATTGTTGCTACATTTAATAATGAGCCTGTGTTAGTGAGAGTGGCATGTAGAGAGAGAGAGAGAGAGAGGCATAGAGAGAGAAAGAGAGAATAAGAAGAAGAGAGAGAGAATAAAAGAAATGAGAGAGAGAGAGAGAAAATAATAAGAATAGAGAGAAAAGAGATATAGAAAAAAGGAAAAATAGAGGGAAGGAAACAGAAAAAAGATACGGCTATATGTAGTACCAAAAACTACATGTGAATCTACTACCCTACCCCTTCTTCCTTATCCATCTATCACTCCTTATACTTTATGATATTGCAAGGTGCTTATGTGACTACTCTTTAGACACAATCAAAAAACCCATGAGCACAATCATTACACTAAAGTTCTAGGTCCTTTTCTCATATTGATTCATTATGAATATTGAGAAAATTATTTTAAAATATAGTTATCTCTTTAAAAATACTAAGTTACAAAATAGAAATGAAATAATCTAATCATAGAAGTTTAAACTTTGATATTCTTGCATTAGGTATACAAAAGTATATTTCTAGCAATGACTAGGATTAATGGAAATACAGAAAAGAGAAAGGATAATGTCTTGAAATAAGATTCTTAATACAATAAATAAAGTGGATTGGATCAACTTAACAAACTCATAAGAAACAAAGAAAGGAAATGAAATATACAAGTTATGTTAAAAGCATGAAATTCAAACTTATGGTAGGAATCAACAAATACTTTTTAGAGAAAATAAGGAATCAAATAAGATAAGAAAACATTAGATATTCAAAGAAAGTAAGGATATCCAAAAAGAAGAAGAAAATGATAAGTTAGTAAAGTTTGATAATTATTTGGAATGATAGAAAATATTTATCGAGGAATTTATAGAAAAAAGAAAATATATGTTGGGCATAAGGATTAGGCGATGAGTTCATAGATTAATGAACCCATAAATACTAGAGAAAAAAACATCACTTGACTAAACTAGAATAGGTTGGGAATTATGTGAGCTCACATTACTAAGAATAGGAGAGAAAAATAAATATGAAAAAACTTAAAGATGAGGAAATATAACATAGAAAGAGAAGATTGCATCCTAATACTACGTAATTCTAGAGGAATGAAATTAAGTGTGTGCATGAAAATACCATGTTATTATATAATGCTAGAGGAATGTGATTATGTGCATGAAAATACCATCATTGAGGTGGAATCACACATTGGTATGCAAATGGATAAATGAGGCAAGTCATGCAATGGTTGTGCATACATAGGACTTTTGTTGCAGGAACACAATATTGCAACATTATGTGTGCATAGGAGTAATGTTACATGTGATAATACCAAGATGTGTATGGAAATTCCATTGATCAGGATTATGCAATAATCAATCTCATGGATACATGAATGCACTATTGTAAAGATGGGGATGAACTCCATCATAAGTGGAAAATATTGTTAATGATATTCTAATTTAAAATGGCTATTTAAAGGTGAAATTATGACTTGAAAAAAATAATGGGTTGATTGAAATTGGTTGTGATTTGTCTAGTTTGGACATTTGATAATGGTTAGAAATGGTTGTGAAATTTTGTGGTCGACATGTTTGAAGCCTAGTTATGGTGTGGCTCGAGCAAATAAGATATAAGGATGTAATGCAAATTCACATAGGAGATAGTACTATTGTAGTGCAAACTCATTGCAAGAGGTAGCACTGCAATTGGTGTGGATTCACTATGAGCACCATGGTTAGCATCATGTACTCTCTGCAAGATCTTGCCATCATCGCTACTTACACCCAGCTGGTTTATATCTATCTAGAGTATAGACCACCACCTAAACAAAGAGGTCAAACATGTGAGTAAGATCCATTCCTTAAAGGTGATCGAGAACTAGTGGATCTCTAGTAGTATTACTCAAACTGGTCCTAAGATAGGAAAATAATCCTTGGCAGGCACAGTATGTGGGGCTAGTGTACTAGAGAGACCCAAATAAGAAGAGTAAGAAAGGGACTTGGGATGAGGTCAAAAACATCGAATGGCATGGTGAATGACCAATGATGGTTAAAATACAAGGCTAGAGATTATGAGTAAATATAAAAGGAACTAAAATTGTGTTGAAATTTTTATTGTTACTCTCTTTGTGTATGTGGTTGAAGGCATTCAAAGGATAATATATAAAAGAATAATTAAAAATTTTGAATTCATATGTTTAACAATGTGGTAGAATGTAATTAGATAATTACACATGCCAAGTGTGTGCATAGAAAGAGGGTGGATGGCTATCATGTTGATGTTGTATAATGGATGGGTGGACACAATTAGTCAAGTGATTTCCAAAAGAGTAAAAATAGGAACAAAGCCCAATGCTGACTATCTACTGTCTATGTCTTAGAACCTGACTATGCATTGTTTTAGGGGACAAGAATTGAGATTATATCTTATGGACAAAGGCACTTTCTATCTTATTCATTGAGTTCTCACATCTCTTGTGCAGAAAAGATGGGTAGGCCTAAGCTAGTTGCAAATAAGCTTCCGCTCAGAGCCCCATCATCATGTTCAGCCCCTTGGAGCATCTAGTAGCTTAGATGCACCCCCCTTCTCAACCTAACCCTGCTTCCTCAAGAAGCCACCCTCACAAGGGTCCTGCTCAGCATCCCCACAAGAAATTCAAGTGGAAGCTAGGTACAGTGGCCTTGAGAGAAATCAGGAGATATGAGTGCTCTTTTGATCTCATCATTCCAAAGGCAAGCTTCTCAAGACTTGTTCACGAGATTGTGGAATACCTCTACCGCACAAAAAGCACGAGGTGGTTTTTGGCACAAAGTTAGGATAGACATGATCACTTCACAAAAGAATTTCTTCATGCTCTATAGTGTGCTACTGCAAAGGCCTTTTTAGTTGACTTGATGACTGATGCTCAATGTTGTGCAATACATACAAAGCGCATCATTGCAACTCCCAAGGACTTCCAACTTGTAAGAAATCTTCAAGCAGTCAAGGATGCATTTGTTCCAATGGAATGAACACAGCTTGTAATGTTATCTTTTTTGGCATAATGTTCTCCTCGTGCACTAGACATATGACTATGTCCTAGTGCAAAACTCTTGTATGCACCCACAAAATATGAATTACATTTTTACTCTTGTCCTTTCAACTTTGGCCATGCATCTTTGCTGTATTTTCAACTCTTACTTACATTTTTTGCTAACACTATCAATTTTAATAGGAAAAACATGCAAAAATTTACCATTTCTTGTTGCAGACTTTACTCCTGATACCTTTGTATAGTCTATGTGGTACGAAGTTTCTAAGAGCCAGTAGTTGCAATGTTGATTTCTCAATTAACAATCCATCCATAATTTTGGTGTGGGATAATTTTTAAAATACTAAATGGTATCGAAATGCGACAAAACTTCACATGCGACAGGAAAGTGGCTCCAAATGCCAGACTTCAGACTAGCGGTTTGGAGGTTTTTTTTCCAAAAAAATAATTTGGGCTCTTGGCCACCTAACCAATGTGCATGTGAAGTTTTGTCGCATTTCGATAAAAGGTTATGGATTTACGATCACATGATGGATAGTGCATATGAAGTTGCATATTTAACCCGATTTTGGGTTAAAATTTTATTCTTCTTCTCATTTTCACATCTTGCTTTCTTTGCTTCCTCCATTCTCACACCCCCAACCTCTATCTCTTCTCCATCTTGCCCTCCTTGAGCTTGCATGGCACAAACCAAGCAAGCATGTCGCCATTTTAGTCCCACAAGAAGGCCTCACGCCAAGGCCTGCCACCTGTAGCACAAGGTGGAGCCTCCTCTATTGCAGCAGCAGTAAGTGCTCCCCATAGAGTACAATGACCACCACAGAAGAAGAGGAGATGGAAACTGGGCAATGTCGCCCTTCAAGAGATAAGGAGAATCCAACATAGATACAAGCTTCTCATCCTGATAAGATCTTTTCATAGGGTTGTTTGGGAAGTTATGCAAGACTTGGATTTGAAAGGGATGGGAAGTTTTTGGGCATGAGTGTGGAATGGCCCACCACTAGAAAGGTGGACTATTGTAGCTATGGAGGCCATCCATGCAAAGTGCATCACAATCACAGATAAAGACATGAGCTTTATCGTTCAGCTTTGGCATGATAAGGGGACTCCTCCATAGGTTATGAGATTAATGATGCAAGATTTTATAATGAGTGTTATAGCACCGTATCATCTTAGAAGGCCAAAACATTTTGTATACTCTACTACAATGGAATATATATATATATATATATATATATATATATATATATATATATATATATATATATATATATATATATATATATAATATCCCATGCGATGTGTATTGAATTCAAATAATTGAGTAAAGTTATTTTTTTTTCTTGAAACGCACGACTCTTAATTTTTTTTAAACATACACACACATCGAAAGTAGTAATACGTACGGATACGAGTTACATTATTGCCAATGCACAATCGCAAGTGCAGTAAGTCTATGTGTTGACATAATTAAATTGGATTATGTTAAATTATGCCAATGTATCATTCACGTACCACACATTTTCGTCACACCTACACAAACCACACATTTATTTAATAAATATTTATTTATAGGGACAAAGTAAACTATCTTATATTCATCAATAAAAATACATTCGATGGTTGATAGTGATGGCATTTACAAAAATCCGATAGCCAACAAGAACTCTCATTTGTTCCTTGGCTTTTTCATCGGTGGAGAGGAGGGGCCAATTTTCGATGAAAATATAAGTTCCTTCTTTACTTCAAAAATGACATGCTCCCCCTTTAGCTCTTTCTCCAAGAGGAGAAGTAGATTTGACACTTTAGCAAGGTCACCTAATGTAGCAAGCACATATATTGCTCCAGTATGCATTTGGTCAAACAATTAAAGAAGCTTTGACCAGTATGCATTTGGTCAAACAATTAAAGAAGCTTTGACTACTTGACTAGCATCACCTTCTCCAAGCTAGATGTCACAGGTATCACTTGAAAAGGTCCAAACTTGGTCAAAGCTCAAATTTTCATGACTTTTTCCTATCCTCATGGTAAGCACTTCTTATGAAAGACCACCAAGTTTGCAACAAGGTTGCCAATCTACTCCTTCAGAGCTGAATCCTTTCATCTCGATGTGCATGCCGATCTCCTTCTTGCCTTGATACAAACTCATCTATATAAAGTATGTCTGAATGACAAAGTCAAATCAAAAAATATAATTAGTAACTAACCAAGAGTTATAAAAAAGTGACGAAACTTGACGGTAGGGTGCATTGGGTCCCTCGAAGTCCACCGATGAAATGTTGGTAAAAAAATAACACCTGTAAAAGTGGCACTAGACGCTAGACTTTGGATAAGGAAGCTGCACTTCATTTTTTGCCAAGATTTCACCGATGGACTCCAAAGGAACCCATTGCACCCTACCGTCAAGTTTCCTCGCATAAAAATATATGGTAGTTAGAAATCTCACCTTCTCCAGATAATCTTGTATCTTCATTTCCTCTTGTGTCATTGAGGTACCTCTTTGGGCGGAGGGATCTATAAACTCCTTGGTAGGAAGCTGGGGCCTTGTCCAAATAGATCATGGTGTGGTGCTTTAAATTCAGCATCGGGTACAAGGTAATGTTCTTCAGCTGAGGTAAGTGCTCCTTTGCTGCTATGATGACACTCACTGTATCTAAGCTTGTGCAATCATATCTTCCAATATTTGCCATCATTGGATGCACATTCATGTTATCATAATCAATCATGTCTTCCATCAAATCCTTGACTAGGATGGAAAACAACTCTTCTTTCTTCATTTCAAATTATTGCAATACATCCGACAGAAGCAAGTACTGTACACCATCTACTTCAATGGGCATCAAGGAGGCAAGGTTGGGTTTTTCAACTTGTGACTGTTCTGAAGAAGATGGCACTATGAGAGCCAACCCTTGCTCTACCACCACTCGATGTTCCTCTTCAACATTTATGATCTCTTCAATTGGCTCTTCTCCCGTATACGTGATAGCAATAACCTGTGGAATTGTATCTTCATTGCTCTCCTCCTCTAAGGGTGTATCCAATGCAAGGAGGTAAATTGCCAATGCGCAATCACACTCCACCTGATCTAAAGATGTTGTACCTATGGTGCATTGCCCATGGGAACAGTGCATACTTTGTGTGAAGGATCCATGTGGACCAGACACCTATTCACCACTTTTTGGTGATTCTTCTTGACCTGAAATACCATGAGCTATTCTAGAGGCACCCAAGTCATGTCCAATCCCTCGATGAAGTATGTGCAAGTAGCAATGGTGCTCACAAAGTTTTCCAAAACCTAAGGGAAGGATCGAACGATAAGAGCACACTTTCTAGGTTGAAGTTCTCAGAGAAAACTTGAAATATCTCGTCACCCTGACTAGCAAAGATAGTCTTGTGGATCCACTCATCAAAATGTGCACAAGCATCCATTATAGCTTGGCTTTGAATTTTCCTACCATCTAGTTTAAAATAGAAGCTAGCACGTGGATTCTACATTAACATTGTAATTTCTTGGTACATTATACTCAAGGATCAATCATCCTCCATTTGCAACACTTGGGGTGCATGGCCCTCACAAATAGCAATAACATCCACAGTTGCACTTTCACACGTGTCTTGATCAAGGCACAACCATTTAGCCTTGAGCATCCACCATCTACGATACTTGAACACTAGGCATAAAGTTTGTCATGTGACAAAGTACTTGTAATTGGAAAGGAAAGTTAGTTGATCCATCCCAAAGTAAGATAATAGTTAGCTAAGAGAGAAAACTTTTACCTGAAAGCCATGTTCCTTGTTATGACTCGACACTCCACTATATGTGAGGATTGTGAGTCATTTTTTATGTCCAAGTGTTACATAGAATCCTTGTTACATAATCCTCCAGTACACTTTTTATGACGTACATGCTTTTTGTATGTCTCAAACCCTTACATTCCTTGAACATATGTGCAAATAGTGATTGGTATGAACCAACTTAGATATATATTCTTTGAGCCATTGCTTGGCTTCATAGATTTCAATATGTTTGCTAGAATTTTTGTGCTACGCATGGGCAAAATGTCGCCACTACGCAATGGCCATCTGCGAGGTGCTTAGCTCTACGCCCCCCTCAAAGAGCAATCTACCAATTTTGAGGTGGCAACACTTAAAAGAACCTATGAAACTCTTGGCATTTTGCTACTCATAGCAATCCGAAGGATATAATTTTGTAAATACAAGACAAGTAATTAGATAGATATCATGAAATTTCTCATTCTCAATGAGTTGCAAATACTTACTCTTTGCAATGTTTTGTTGAAAGGGCAGAGTGGGCGCTTTTTTTTTTTTTTTTTTGCATGAATACATGTTGTACTAACACCTATGTTACAAGGTGAGAATCAATATTCCTTTGTCTGAGAGCAAAAATTTTACCCTTCTAGTGCTTTGATACATCTGCAATTGCAGATGCTTTCACCCTGAACGCTCCCTTCATACTTTGACACATATGTACCCAAGATGAGGAATGATACATATCAATGATCCAATTCCCTTCTTCATCTTTTTTGTTATGTACTTCTATTGAGAGAATTCTTGTTCTTGTCTCAAGCATTATAACCTAGGCATCAGATGTAAAAAAGTATGTATTAACCCCTAAACAATAAGCATTTTAAGTATGTCTAGTAATCACCAATATGCCATACAAATCAAAATGGCATTAAGAGATGTTTACACTTTTGTAAACATACACAAACATCAATATCAAAATGCATGTGGATGTACATCAACACAAATTATAGATTCAATTTCAAGGCATCACTTTAATCATACCATTTACATGAAATATAATGAAAAGAATAGTATAAGAATACTCAAAGAATTTTGCCAAAATAAATTTCATTATAATAAATAGGAGTTTGATTTGACTCAATACATTGTATAAAACATGGGTATTACAGAGCAGTTGTGTTATAAGGATAGCAACCACATGGTGCATGCAAATTTTTATAGGCACATTGGATTGACATATGAGATATTCTATGACTTAACACATTGTGTGTTATATGGATGATATGATACAAGAGTTTCATGGATCATTGCTAATTGGCATGGAGATCTGAATGGACACACAAGACCAATAAAGTAGAGGATTTTTGAACCATCAACTTCCAACAGATCTGTAACGTGTCCACTTGTATCTTCAGGACACGTCTTAGCAGTCCATCGGAAAGGATGTCCAAAAAGCTCCGCCCGGCACTCCCATGGAATGTTACGGGGTTTGCGATGTAGGGCTTTCCGTGTCTGCCACATAGTGGAACTATTCAAGTCATTCCCACTTAGGATCGACTTGAATTAGAGTTTTCCTTATTGGTCATTTCCTAACGGCAACTAGCGTCAGACCCACGCGAACTACTTTACGCAGAAACGCCAGGTCCGAAGCCGATTCACGCTACACTTGGTTGAAGGAGAATGGGAAACGAGAGGGATGCAAAGCTCAACCTCTCTGCCATAAGGCATAGTCCCATTCCGTTCCCCTAAAACAGCGTAAATTGGGATCAATCATAACTCTAGGTCAATGCTTTTGTTGTTCGTGTTCTTTGACGATCTTCCTGCTATCCATCGTGATTTGAGAAAAGTTCCTGGCCAACCGGGACCACCCATCCGTACGACGGACCTATGGCCCATCCTCCGCACTTTCCTCGGGTTGTTTAGTTATTTAATTACTCAACACATTAGTTGGACATGTAACAATCAGCTTTTTTAATTAGCTTGTTAGGCACTGGTTCTTTCACGTAATCTTATCACTTGACATAGAAAAAAATATCAGACAAGTTCCTTATTAACAAGTTATCATATTTATTTTTGAAATACAAAGAGTCTAGCCCATAGGCTTATCCACAATCCGTGCCCGAAGGCTATCCAACAATCCACAGGTGCTTCAAATCGTCCTAGTTGGAGCCGCCGCCCTCGATGTTAAATATTTTTCCCCTAAATTCCAGATTTTTTTGGCAAATTTTAGGCACATCTCGGGCTCAAAACTCCGCTCTCATATTCTTTGACGATCTTCTTGCTATCCATCGTGATTTGAGAAAAGTTCTCGGCCAACCGGGACCACCCATCCGTAGGACGGACCTATCGCCCAGCCTCCGCACTTTCCTTGGGTTGTTTAGTTATTTAATTACCTAACATATAAGTTGAACATGTAATAATCAACTTCTTTAATTAGCCCGTTGGGCACTGGTTCTTTCAGTAATCTTATCACTTGACATAGAAAAAAAATATCAAACAAGTTCCTTATTAACAAGTTATCATATTTATTTTTGAAATACAAAGAGTCTAGCCCATAGGCTTATCCACAATCCACCCGAAGGATTTCCAACAATCCACAAGGATTACTAAACCAAGTTTCCGCCCGTAGACTAGTATGCGGGCCTCGAGATCCCATCCGGAGTCACTTTAGCCTCTTATGCAGGGCCCGGAAGGTGAGGGATTTACTACCAGAGCCCCCGCTGGCACCCAAGCGTCCTCTTGCTCCAAGTAGCGCTCAACGGAGAGACCTCTCACAGTGGGTTCAGTCCACTTGCCCGGCGTGATTAACAACCCCCTTGGTTAGGGTCAAGCAGGCAGTCGGGGGTAACTAAAGTTGCCTCTCCCTTCAGGCCTTCAACCTGAAGTATAGATATCCATTGATCTTTTAATTCATTGATCAAACAAAGCCAAACAGTGCTCTAAAATCTGTAGCAAGCACAAACATTTCCATTGATCGTTTTTGTTGGCAAATTGCTAAGCAATGAATCCTTCCTTTCGAATGCGTCTAGCACTCGATCCGGGATGACCTATAACTTGGCAATATCCCCTATATCCTGGGTTAGGGCGTACCCTATTAACCTGACTTGGCCAAACTTTAAGTTCATAGGTTATTTCAGTTTATCAGCTGATCTTTTGCTTCCAATCAATCTTCTTTACTCAAGAAAGATACTAAATTAGGATGATTACTCATTCTCTTGCAAGATAACTTGCGTAAGGACATGCCAACCTCATTGCGAGAATTTGGCCATTCCCTTGTGATCTCATATGACTCCGCACTTGCTGCGCAAGTGTCGCATCAAACTATGAGATTTATTCTACTCATTGAACGGAGTCACGAAACAATCTGTTCCTGATTACATTAGGCTGACGTTGTCAGTCCTAGAGTTCCAAGTTCCATCTGGTAAGATTCTTGGGGACAACCCTAGTTCACTTTCCAATTACATTTCACTGACCCTACATTCAGTGAATATGGTCAAGTATTCAAGGTATAGGAGTTTCAGTTTTAGCAATACGTACGATTAGGTCACGTATTAATTTCCTAGTGAATTTCTTGGAATTTAACTCATTCTAAATGAGTACTCCGCGGTCTAGGTGTTTTAGGTTTATGCCAATTTGTTTAACTCTAGAAGATAATTACGTGATCATTTTCACATGACTCGTTGTCTATGCGTAAATTGATTTTTCAACCCTAACTTATCGATTTGAGGTTAGGCATAGGTTAGGTTAATTCCAACTAATCTTCCTATAACTTTGCGAACAAAAATTCATCCTAAACAAGAAACCTTTTACTTGATAATTTATGTAGTTGACAAATGATAATTTCCTAGAGTTATGCATCGTAAAAATCATTTCATGCCTTGCACTTTCCATGATGATTCATTGCAAAGAGGATATGGGTTAATAGTGTGATATGCAGTTTTATACTTCTAGGCTTAAACGAAGTATACTATTTTAATGGACATTAATCTAAATTTTAATTCATTTCAATGCATAAAGCTATTTGCTAGAAATGCATTTATGCTTCCTTTATTTTTCTTGTTTTATTGAAAGTATTAATGACTAAGTTCCTCCGTCATGAGCATTTAGGACAAAAATATATCCTATTTCCAATAATTAACATTGCATGATTGAATTACAATAATACCAAATAAAAATTAGGAAGGAAAACCTGAGCTTGGTGTGAGATGTCCACGTGGATGCCAGGAGACGACCCTCCCACGGCTGCGCCTTGGACTTTCTTAGGAGGCATCACAATTGTAGTCTTTCCGTCGTGGAAGCAGCTTTATAACTCCTTTTTGAAATTCCACAGTGGCTACCTTTTACAATAACTTGCACCATTCGTCGAAAGCAGTTTTTAGAAGGCTTACTCCTTGAAGTAGGGAATTTGAAAGGGGGTGTTTCAAAATCTTTCACGACTAAGACCCATTAAAGCCATGGGGAAGGCTTAATGGCCTTTGTAAGGACTCGCACGAAGGGGGAATAAAAAGGTGTGGAATCCCTTACGAGGGCTTTTGAGTGGAAAAGGGAGGTGTCAAAAGACCCTCAACACTCTCTTTTCTTTTACGAGTGGGGAAAAAAAAACAAAGCCCCAAGGGGTATTTAGCATGGGGAAAGAAAAAGGCTAAGGGGGCCCTTAGGGGGGATTTGAGATACGGGGGAAAAAAAATAAGGGCCTTTTAGGGAAAAACTTTTGGGGGGGGAAAGGGCTTAAGACTTCTTAAAGGCCCCTCCAAGGAGAATTTGGGGGGGGGGGGGGGGGGGGGGAACTTATAGAGGCCTACAAGGAAGTTTCCAGAGGGGGGGGCAAAAAGGGTAGTCCAAAAGTTTATAGGAAGGAGGCTTAAGGAGGATTAAAACACATGGGGGGAGGGGTTTCAAGAGGCACAAGAAGGGGGGCTTGGAAAGTTTTAAGACATGGGAGGGGGGGGGATAAGACCTTTAAGGTCTGAGTTCTTTTGGGGGGGGAAAGGGGGCTTATAAAGCCCCCTTAGAAGCTTCCCCCCAAGAAGCTTCTACATCTTCAGAATTACGTTGCAGGGGGGGAAATCACAACGCCGAATTGGCAGCGTTTGACGGCTCGGCGCGGACTGACACCAGAGGCGACGGATTTCGACGACGTCTCCTCCTTCAACAGTACCGTGGAGTCCTCCTCTCTCCCTCAAGCAGCACAAGCACAATCCTCTTTGGCTTCTCCCTCCCTCAAAGCCTTCTCTCTCACACTCATAGTTTCGGAGCAACATCATGGCGGCAACACTCCATCTTCATCCGGATCTCTGGCCCCGTCCCATTTTAGCCTGCGGCCCCTCAATTATATAGGGGAGGGGATAAGATCCTCCCCCCCTTGCGTGTCATCAGGCATGTATCATTGCCCTGGCAAGCTCCAGCAAGGAGCTTGTCTACTTACTAATCCCCTCTTCCTCCAGCTCGAGAGTCGGCTGGAGGAGAGGGGAAATTTTAAAAAAATTGCTTTTATATTTAAGAAAAATTATCCCTATGCTCCAATAGAAGTAGTTCACGCGTGATTGGTAGTGTTGGATATATTACATTCTCTTCCCCTTAGAGGAATCGAGATGTCCTCATCTCGAGATAAACTGGGGATATTGATGGTTGAGAGTGCCTTCATCTACCCAAGTGGCATCCTCTTTGGGATAACTTGACTAGGCATTACAACTTGTTGGTCATCAAGTACATGGTTAGGATTAGGTACATACTTCTTCAATAGGCTGATATGGAATATATTGTGAACCTTTAGGTTCTCAGGGAGTTGCAGTTTATAAGCATTAGGTCCTAAGCATTTGAGGATTTTGTATGGTCCACAATACCTTGGACTTAGCTTCTTGCAATCTCCTAAGGATAGGGAACTCTTCTTAGGGCGTACGCGAATGAAGACCGTGTCTCCTTCTTTGAAGACTCTATCTTGACACTTCAAATCCGCGTAGGCCTTCTGTCTATCCTTGGCCACTTGGATATCCTGTCTTATTGACTTTATTTGGTCATCCATCTCTTCCAACATCTGTCTTGAAGCTTCAACTCTTAAGGTTGGATCAGAGAAGTTTAGGGGACTTCGACAATCATGACCATACAATGCTTGGAAAGGGGTCATTTGAATGCTTTGTTGGTAAGAAACATTGTAGGAAAATTCAACCAAAGGTAAGTATTGAATCCACCTCTTCGGCTCACGACAGCAGTATGCCCTAAGCATGTCCTCCATGACTTGATTTACTCGCTCTGTTTGGCCATCCGCTTGGGGATGGTAAGCGGTGCTAAAGCAGAGTTGAGTCCCAATAGCTTCAAAGATAGCTGGAGCCCCGAGAGGAACACCAAGAAAAAGAGAATTCTCTTGCAAGAAAATCTATCTTGTAACATCAAGAAGCCTTTATTTCATTCTTTTGATCATCAAAACAAAGAAAACAACAATTCTTCACATAGCATCATAGTAGATTTCTCCCACGGATTTGATAGAATCAACCATAATCTTCAACATCTTCACAAAATTCATCAATAGAACAAAGAACACAAAGGAATACACCATCTTTGAATGGAAATCAATCACATATTATCCATCTTCAATGTCTTCATAGTTCTCTTTCTCAATCTCTCATATACCATTACACTGTTTTGATAGAATTGACTGTCTCTGACTCTCTCTCTCTCTCTCTCCATCAATAGTACATAATATCCTCACTACAATCACTCAATAATCACCCACAATAACCCTTGGTGGTGGGCTGGTGGGGGACTCGTGTGGCCGGCGAAGAGGAAGGGAGAAGGGAGGAGAGAAGAGGGGAGGAAGGAGGTAGGGAGACGAAAAGAGAAGAAGAGGAGAAGAAGGGGAGGCAGGGAGAAGATAGGGGGGAGGAGGAGGAGGAGGGGGGGAAGAAGGGGAAGAAGGAGAAGAGGAAGCGGGAGGGAGCAGAGGAGGAGGGTGATGGAGGGAGGAGAAACAGAAGGAGGGGAGAGAGGGAGAGAAAGAAGAAGAAGAAGAAGAAGAAGAGAGAGGGGGGAGAGAGAAAAGAGGGGTAGTTACAACAGACGGACGCGGGAGGGGGGGTAATAAGTGTTTTTTTAAATTAATTAATAAAGAAATTAAGGAATAAATAAAGAAATAAAGAAAAAGACAAAAGGCGTGCCCCCGTCTCGTGCACGTGCACGGGGCGGGGGAAAAAAATTTACCGTGACAGGAGCGAAATGGCACTGGGATGTTGGCACGGGGTACGCGTATGCGACGGAGGTGTGTTGAGACGCGTAAAATCGAAAACGGGTGCATTCACGAGCAGGATGAGTCGCGCGAAACATGTAAAAACAAAAAAAAAAAAATCTCCCAAGCCGGGCATCGAAATGAAATGATGTAAAAACAAAAATTGTGCAAGACGGCAGGGGGAAGACAGGAAAAAGTGCAACGAGGGTTTCGGGGGGAATAAAGGGCATTCACATACAAAAAACGGGTCCAAAAACGCAAACAAAAATTAAGATCGGAAGATCTGTGCATCGGAACAAAGTGCGGAAAAAAGGGAAAATATGCAAAAGAACGTGCTTGACAACCCAAGCATGTCAAAACACAGTTTCGACTGATAGAAGATGTGTTCACATGGGAAAAACTCAAAAAATGGACTCGAAAAGGGATTCGAAAACTAATACGGAATGATCCGTGCACCGGAACAAAGGATAGTAAAAACGCAAAATGTGCGAGGGACAGAGTTTCACAGGCTTGTCATGTTAAAACGCAATTCCGATAGGATTAGGAGGCGTTCGCATGCAAAAACCACGAAAAAGACACTCAAAAACACTTTTAAAAATTAATAATTAAAAATTCAGAAGTCAAAATAGGAGGGAGAAAAAAGGAAAAATGTAGGGAAAGTCGCGATGGACACGGCTGTCAAATCAAACTAGAATTCCGATGCAAACCAGGCAGGTTCATATTGAAAAATGTCAAAAAGACGCACGAAAAGGTCATGAAAAACTACAAAAATTAATATTGAACAAACGGTGCATCGGAATGACACGGAAAAAAAAGGAAAAATGGTAGGGAGAAAGTGGTTGTCAGGGCTAGGATGTTAGATCATCGTTCCGAAGCAAGCAAAGCACATTCACATGGAAAATGGTCTAAAGTAAGCAAAACCCGTCAAAAATTAATAACTCAAAAACCGTGCATTGGAACAAGGGTAGGTAAAGAGGAAAATTGGACAGTTCAAATGGACGAACAGGGGTAGAAGGACAGATGGGGATTCCGCTGAACGTAGGGTGCGTTTACATGAAAACACAGTAAAATAAGGAAAAAAGAGAAATGAAGGAGAAACAGCCCCAAGGGAGGGGTGACAGTGGACGGGTGAGTTAGGAAGGGACCCCAGGAGGGTAACAGAAAGTCATGGCATACATGCATGAGCAAAGTGAGGCATATGCAGGGCGGTATGCAAGGTAGACGCACAGGGACGCGTCCCCACACTTAAAACCTTAACGGATAGGGTTGATCGAGCAATAGGGACCTAATACCACACAACAGACCAACCGCTAACATTCGCACACTTAAAACATGACCGTCACTGACAAAACAAGATGTAGGGTTAGAAAAACTTGGCCCATGTTATTGAGAATCAAGGTTGACTGTCGATGGCACGTCCACTGTCATGGTCGGCTGCAGGAGGTACCAAGGCATCTTCACATCACATGTCCTTCGTGGCAGGGACCACGTGGCAGCACCCAGGGAGGTAGCTGATGGATGAATATCGTCGAGTCGATGTCACTGACGAAGAAGAGTCACTCAGCTTACAGCACTCAAATGGGATGAGAGAACAATCACTCGCCCCATTACGGACATCACTCGATGAATAATGATTGAAACCCATATCTCACACCCGGTTTAGGAATTGACAAGGGGGATGGTGCAGAGGGAGTATGCCAAGGTGCACAGTTGATGGTGCGTTAGTGCATTCATCCCCGTTTGGCATAGGTGCAAGCAGGAAGGCCAGGGAGCCTTGGAGTGCAGTGTACAGAACAGGATGACGTGTCTGTGATGGCGGCAAAGGCCCATCCCGTGTGTGCATAGGGAAAAGAGAACGTACCTTGCACCAAGGGTCGTAACGTCCCTCAATCCTCACCTCTCGATAATTGTTTTGAGGACACACCAATCACACTCTGTCCCCCCTCTGTCTCACGCTCTGTTGATAAATACAGGAGGCAGCCCGTTCCTTACACCCATTGATGTAATCCTCACATTCTCTTGTGTAGAGGTTGTATGCCTTGTGTGCATTTGATGGTGCAACAATGCATCCCGCCCCGTGCTGGCATACGGTGCGAGAAGGAAGGCCAGGGAGCCTTATAGTGCAGTGCAGAGAGACAGATCGTGCTTTGTGCCTTGAGAGGCCCATCCCGTGCGTGCAACACTTCATTCATACTTCTCCCCTCTCAGTTGATTTGAAGGGAAAAGACTGGTCACTCGCCCCACCCTCTGTCTCGCTCTCTATTGATAATTACAGAGGGCAACCATACTCACTTCCCCATCCGGTTAGGATGAAAGCTCGCGTCACTCAATTGTTTGTCGATGAAGATCGCGTTGTGAGTTGTTAAGAGGCATACATAGGGAGGTAGCCATCAGATCGAACGTGGGGCTAGATAGGAACATGGCGTCTGCTAGAGGACTGTCAAACGCTCTGCAGAAAGGCACAGGACACAGCGTACCAAGGGAGGCAGCTCCGGAACTGGATCCCAGGGATGTCAACTGATGAATCCACTTTCTGGACTGTTGGGTGTTGCTACCTTTTCCACAGCCAGCTTCTCGCCCAAGGGTGTTAACCACCTTTTCGTGGAACGAGGCCTGCTATGACAGGGAATTTCTTCCTTTTCTCCCATAACAGTTTTTTTCTTTTCTTGTTTCTTTTTTTTTTTTTTCCCTCCTATTCCCGAGGGTGTCTCCACCTTTTCTCGAAGAATAGGTCGGCATGACAGGGACCGAAGTCCTTTTCTCCCATGACCGATATGTATATATTTTTTTCTCTCTTTTTTTTTCGAATTAAGTAAGGGAATGGTGGAAATACCATTTGTCAGAACCCACATCGCCACTGCCGCTGGTGGAAAATAGAGGATAAGAGATCAGGGCTGGAAGGTGGGGTTAAGGGGACGGAGGATTGCGTCCACCTCATCAGGAGTGGCTGAAGAACAGCTATCAGAAGTAGTATCATAAGAGTTACAGTGCCACGCCAACGAGGGGAAAGGATCAGGTGACCGTGATTGTCAAGATCCCCAAGGAGGGAAGTACTTCTTCAGGCGATATCCATTGATCAGGAAGGGATCATCAGAGGCATCAACAGTCCGCACTTGGACAGAGCCATTAGGATTGACAACAAGTACCTTATATGGGCCCATCCACTGCTGTTGAAGCTTGCCATGAAACTTGCCAAATCATGAATCATAGGCTAGGACCAAATCACCTTCCTTGAACTCCTTGTGCTTGATGAAGCTGTCATGGTAAGCCTTACGTCGAGCTTGCATGGCTTCCATGCACTGTAGAGCCATCCTGCGAATTTCATCCAAACGTTCCAAGTGCAAGAGACGACGTTGCAGTGAATCATCATCCCCCAAATGCTCTTTGATAGCCACTCGCAAAGAGGGCAATTCCAGTTCAACAGGGAAAACAGCTTCTGTACCATACACTAGCTGGAAGGGTGTTTGTCCTGTTGCTGCTTTATGGGAGGTTCTGTACGCCCAGAGGGCCTTTGTAAGTCGATCATCCCAATCATGACAATGTGAAGCAATCGTCCTTGTCAGGATCGAGTAGAGGATGCGATTGGTGACTTCAACTTGGCCATTGGCTCTGGGGTAAGGAGTGGACTTGCGATGGTGGATCTTATATAGCTCTGTCAACTCTTCCATGACTTTATTAATGAAATGAGTGCCTCTATCACTTACCAGCTCTAGGGGACTGCCAAAACGGGTGATGATATTCTCGTACATGAACAGGGCCACGCTATTACCATCGTCTCGCTTTAGAGCTTTAGCTTCACACCACTTTGTGACATAATCCGTACATACCAAGATGTATCTGTTCTGTTTTCTTCTGGTGCGAGGATCGATTGGGCCGACGAAGTCGATGAACCACTTCTCGAATGGCTTCAAAGGAAGGATAGGTTGCAGTGGCATAGCACTAGTCTTGGTGGGTTTCCCTATCCTCTGACAGGCATCACATCTTTTACAGTAATCATATGCATCCTTATGAAGGGTCGGCCACCAATATCCTGCTAGTAGAGCTTTCCTTGCTGTAGCTTCTCCTGTAAAGTGGTCTCCACATGGCTCGTCATGGCAAGCCTTCAAAACAATCCCAATCTCATCTCTTGCAACACATCTTCTGAGCACTTCATCTTTGTCTTTCTTGTATAGTGCACCGCCTAACAGGGTGTAGGGGGCTGATTCCAACATAAGCTTCTTCCTTTCCCGACTAGAAATGCCAGGAGGGTACTGTTGGGTTGCCAGTAGGTTGGCAATGTCTGCATACCAGGGGGTTACAGTATCTACCAGGAATAGGGAAGCATCAGGGAGGTCTGGATCATCCCGCTCCTCGTTTGCAGTTTGTGGGATACGCGACAGATGATCAGCCAGAACATGGGAACGACCAGGTTTGGTAATTACCTCAAAGTCGAACTCTTGGAATAGAAGGAGCCATCTCATCATTCATCCTTTCACGTCTTCTTTGTTCATCAGGAAGGACAGGTCCTCATGATCCACATAAAATTTAAAGTGGGTAGATAGTAGGTAGTGGCGAAACTTCTCTAGGGCAAACACCATTTCCAAGTACTCAAGCTCTATCACTGTATAGTTTCGTTCCCTATCAGTGACTTTTCGGCTTGCATAATAGATTGGTTGATCTAATTTGGAGGGGCCCTTTTGACATAGGACAGCACCTAGCCCTTCAACTGATGCATCAGTGTATCCATGAAACTCCTTCGTCCAATCAAGAGGTTGCAAAATGGGTGCCTCAATCAGACACAGCTTCAGAGTGTTGAAGGCTTTGTCACATTCTTCCATCCAAATAAACTCTGCATCTTTCCTCAGAAGCTTGTGCAAGGAGGTTGCCTTTGTTGCAAAATGGGCTATGAACCTTCTGTAGTGACCCACATGGCCTAGGAATCCCCTCAACTGTTTGAGGTTAGTGGGTGCTGTCAAAGCTGCAATCTTTTCGATCTTTGCAGGGTTTGTTGATATCCCTTGTGCAGGGACAATGTGGCCCAACAGAACTCCAGAAGAGACCCCAAAGATGCATTTTTCGGGGTTGAGGGAAATCCCATACTCCCGGCATCGGTCAGAAAGCATTGTTCCAAATGTCCCCAGTGTTCACGGATCAAACTATAGACACAAAAGTCATCTAAATATACCTCAATAAAGTCGTTCAGATGATTTTGGAATGCGGCCATCATGACTCGCTGGAAAGTAGCAGGGGCATTGCAGAGTCCAAACGGCATCACTCGATAAGCATAGGTCCCCCATTCTGTGGTGAAGGTTGATTTGGACTGATCTTCTTCTGTTATCTGCACTTGGTTATATCCATTGAATCCATCCAGAAGGGAATAAAGCTCATGTCCTGCCATTGTGTCCAATAGTTGGTCTGTGAAAGGGATAGGAAAGTGATCCTTCTTTGTCTTGGAATTCAACTTGCGGAAATCCACACATATACGAAGCTTGCCATTCTTCTTGGGTACAACCACGATGGGTTAGACCCATTCACTATTTGCCACTGGATAGATGAACTCAGCTTCCAGAAGCTTCAACAGTCTGCTTTCACCAATGTGGAATAATTCGGGTTCATTTCCCTCTGTCGTTGTCATACTGGCTTGGCATCAGGCTCCAAGTCAATATGATGCTGACATATTGTGGGATCAATCCCCTTTAGGTCTTTGTAGGACCAAGCAAACACGTCCAAATTCTCTTTCAACAAGTTGTACAAGGTTGACAACTCCTCTTCTGGTAGGCTGCTACCCACCTTCAAGTGGCGTTCAGTGCCATCTACATCCACAAAGGTTAACTGCCTTTCACCTTCTACTTCACGGATAAAGGTCCCACGGATTGCTTTTGGATATAGATCTGACTCCCTAAAGGGGGTGATGTCCTCTTCTGATGTCCCACTAGACCCAACTTCTTCTTTTGGTGGAGACTTAGGTTGCCCCTTGAGATGTTGAAATGGGACTAGAGCCATTTCGGGTTTGGTTTCACGATTAGTTACCTCTTGGCTTGAAGACTCATCTTCTAATGACGCGTCCAGGAACATCACATAATAGGGGCTCTCTGATGCCTGTTGGAATCGTGAGTTTGGTGCTTGTTGGCACGGTGCATTATCATCATCTTTTCTTGGCAAAGGTGGGTGAGGGCAGCATGAGCCACTGCTCAAAGATGGCTTGGTATTCTTTAATCATTTCTTATAAAGATTTTGCATATGAGAAAATCCATTTACCAGACCAAATGGTACCATCGCCATTCTGTCCCACAGCATGAGCTCGTCTGCTTCTGATGCTTCTGGAACTTCCTTCTCATCTATGCCTTCTGTGGGTGGGGTGATTTCTTCTGACTCGCTTTCATAACCTTCTTCTTCCATATCATCTCTGTCCTCCTTAGACTCTATCTCTGTATTTGTCTCTGTCTCTGTCTCTGTAGGAGCTCTATAAGAGAAGAACAGGTTCTCTGTTTCATCTTCTACCTCTGTCTCTGGCTCTACTGTGGCCATGTAATAGGGAGAGCAGTACATCCAAGCCTCTATCTCACTGTCAGAAGTGATTTCGAAAATCGTTCCTGGTTTAGGCAGGAAGTATTCACCCATTGATAATGGCTTTGCATCTTTTGGGAGTTGGCTTACCGTACCCATTGTTAAGGAACGTGCCTCTTTTATCTTGGGGAGGATCTGTTTGACAGCATCTTCTTCTGCTGATGTTCCATCTCTAGCCTCATTGGGGGAGTCAGAAGATAATTCCAAGGAGGTGGATCCATGTCCTTTTTGAGCACCATATAGCTTCAGCACCACTTTATTGGGTCCTCTACCCAAGGTCAAGGTTCCTTTGAACCAATCCGTCCTTGCTCTGACTTCAAAAAGCCATGGTTTGTCCAGTAATAGGGGGTAGGATGTACCATAAGAGTTTGGCTTCACCACCAGATAGGTTAGCCAATAATCTTTTCCAGCCACTATAGTCTTCACATATGGGAGAATGCCCAAAGGCTTGATTCTGCTCTGATCTGCCAGTTTGATGAGCCATTGGGTGGGTTGCACACCTTGTAAGCCTAGATCCTTCATTGTCAAATCCATCATAATGTTCACTGATGAGCCACCATCAATCAGTGCATTTGCAATAAAGCAGCCTTCTATCCACACGCCAGTCTCTAGGGTACCCGGATCTAGGAAGGCGTTAGCCACGTCCACTTCTTTTACAAGCTCTGGAGCTTTGTTGGACTTTGTTGCTGTTGAGGGAGCAATCCTTAAGCCACGTCTTCTTGTTAGTATACTTTTGAACCTTTTTTGGCAACTGGGAGACAACATTAATAATTGTCGGAATGTAAGGTTTGGTTTAAAGGTATCTAGATCTCTAACCAGATCGTATTCCTTAATAGGATCCACTGGCTTCTCTAACCGGTTAGGGAATGGGGCAACACCCATTTTCATTTTCTTTTTTTCTTCCATCAAGGGAATCAAGGGGACTTCTTCTGCCACTTGTGGCACTTTCTCCTCTTCTATCTCCTGGACCTTTGGTCCTATCTCTGGAACTGTCTCTGTGACTCTCTATGGCACTGTAGTGCTCTGTACAACACTGTCAGGCTCTGTTCTGTTCTATTCTTCTGGTGGAAGATTGAACTTCACTGTTCTGGTAGGAGGATTATTTTCTTTCTGGATAGGTGGTTCCTTCTTCTTTGCACACGTGATGGCAGCAACTTCCAATTCCACTAAATTGGAGGTAGGCTCTTGGGCCTTGGTCGGACTATCAGTAGCACTATTTTTCACTGGGGGCTAGGCTTGGACAGTCTTTTGTAGTGTGGCCTTCTCCTTTGCATCGACTGCATAAGGGCTTGTAATCCACTAACTTTCTGGGATTTGGACAATTTGGTGAAATGTGTCCCTTTTCTCCACATCTGTAGCACTCCACTTCTGATCTCTGACCACCGCCAGACTGTCTTCCTCTGTAACTTTTAGAGAGAAACCTCCTTGGACCAAAATTAAGACCAAACTCTCTAGGCTTGGGTCTAATATCCTATGTTGTCATTTTGGATTCCAATAAGTTGAATCTTGCATCTTCTTCCTTCCTTCTCCTATCATGCATCTCCTTCAGAGAGCAAATATCCTTTGTATGGTTCTTCCACAGTAGGAACAGAAGGCTCCAAGAATGGTTGGTTTTCGTATACATTCAGTGGATAAATGGCCTGCTTGATGACACTTACCACACCAAGTATTTGACCACATCACATCTCTTCCTGCTCCTGCAACATTGGATATGCTAGCGGTATTCACTTTCAGTGTCTGTAGCTGCTCTATAATTACATCCATCAACTCCTTTTTGATATTTGCAACTGAGTTGGATAAATAATCCTTCAAGATTTCTCCTCCCAAGGCACTAGCAGTAGGGTTTTGAGGAGTCTCTGTAATCACTACATAAACAGGTCGGGCTGGTGCAAAAGGGTTACTGTTCTGATTTTGATTCAGAGCTCCTGTTTGAACTATTGACTGTTGGCTCCAGTTGGTAGGGTTCCAATATTGCTGCTGATTTGGCATTGAGGAAATTGGTTGGGACCATTGTTATTGTGGTTGAACCATCATTTGAGACGTTGATTGTGGCCACTATGGATTTGGTGCACTGTACTGTGATACTTGGGGCATTTGTTGGTAGGGGTTGGGGACTGTCCCTGGGATTGCATTTGGTGGGTACATCATTCCTAGCATTAGAGGAGGTAGGACTCCTCTTCCTAGATTCATCGCCAATCTAGCTTCCACTTCATTGTACAATATTGCACCTTCTATTGCAGCTTGCAGTGTGGCTGGTCTTTGTAGCTCCACAAACTTACGGACTTCTGGTTGTAATCCTCTGAGAAACACTCCCTTCTAAATGCCATCATCTAGATTATGGTTAGTCCATCTCTTCAGGATGGATTCCATTCATGAGACATAAGCTTCTACTCTTTCTCCAGAGGACTGACTTAAATTCATAAATTTCTCTCGCATCCGCTCTTCAAAACCTTCACACTTGAATTTAGTGAGGAAGGCCAACTTCAGGTCGTCCCATGTGCCAAAAGTTCCTGCTGCTTGTCTCTCATACCACTGAAACACCGTGCCCTTGAAAGTGGTAGGGAATATTGCTAACCAATACTCAGGGGTTCTGGCATTGTTAGCCACACATGCTACCATAAACTCTGCTACATGAAGATCAGGGTCTTCATTGTACTCTCCCTTAAAAACTGGCAATGGGACTACATTTGCTGGCCTATCATCAATATTTCTAGGATGAATCTGGCTTGGAAGTGGACCTCCAGCAGGAGAGGAAGGGCTTGATGTGCCATCGGGACTTCTGTAAAGAGTTCCGCAAGGGCGTCAAAGGCGGCTTCTCCTGCTAGCACGTTCTTGGCTCTGATTTTTGCTTTCTCTCTTCTCACGTTTCTCTGGACTTGTTCTAATGCTTGCCTCTTTATTGCCTTATTCATTAGGGGGTTGGCTCCACTATGTTGTTAGTGCTCCACAGAGGGATAACAGAAGGCTTCAGTCTCTGGAGGACTCTCTTGCCAACATTTCTTCTACTTCTTCCTTTTCAACGTCTCTGAATTCTACTTTCATGCCATTGCACAGAGGAAGGTATTCGGTTCTGAAGGTGTCAAAATGCATACGTCTAAGCATTGTGGCGGTGCCATCATCATAGTAATGCCAGCTTCTAATGGTTTCAACAGTGTATGTTGTAAAGAATACTCTGTCTACCAACTTCCACTGGGTTGCTAATTGAACAAATAGAAGATTATCAGTGCACCAAGCATCCCATGTATCTTGTTGTTGAGCATCCACCAACAAATTCCAACTCTTTTCCTTCTTGTCTTCGTGAATCTCTACAGACCAAGACTCTTGAAGCTTCTTCACAATCTCCCACTTGATGATGTCTGGAAACTTCTCAATGAATGCCAAATCTTCCATGGATGGTCATTCTCTCTGTTTCTGCTCTTCAGTTTGTTCCCAAACAGTTTGCCACCAAGATGCAAGTTTCTACTGCTTCAACAGGAAGAGGAAACTATCCACCACCTAGAGCATGCATCATGAT
This sequence comes from Lygodium microphyllum, assembly GCF_053477565.2. Lineage (NCBI taxonomy): Eukaryota > Viridiplantae > Streptophyta > Polypodiopsida > Schizaeales > Lygodiaceae > Lygodium > Lygodium microphyllum. The sequence goes on along the minus strand of NC_141144.1, from coordinate 64,310,799 downwards.
GGCGATATGTTTCTGCCATTGTGGGATGAACTTCTTGTGGAAAGTGGCTTTGATAATGAGAAATTCCAACTCTTCAATGGAAGAAGGAACTTTACAAATGTAACGTGTCCGCTAGAATCCTCTAGGACACGTCTTGACAGTCCATCGGAAAGGTTGTCTAGAGAACTCCGCCCGGCACTCCCATGGAATGTTACGGGTTTTGCAAACTAGGTCTTTCCGCGTCTGCCACGTAGCGGAAGTGTCCTGGCCGTTTCCCACTTAGGATCGACTGGAATTAAGGTTTTCCTGTTTGGTCATTAGCTAGCAGTAACTAGCGTCAGACCCAAGCGAACTACTTTACGCAGAAATGCCAGGTCCGAAGCGGATTTGCGCTGCACTTGGTTCAAGGAGAATGGGAAACGAGAGGGATGCAAGGCTCGACCTCTCTGCCATAAGGCATAGTCCCATTCCGTCCCCTAAAACAGCGTGAATCGGGTAATAGTTAATTCTAAGTCATCGTTCTCGTTACTTGTTTGGAGATGACGATCATCCTCTGTTCGCCGAAGACTTTGAGAAAAGTTCCCGGCTAACCGGGACCACCCATCCATAGGACAGACCCATGGTCCATCCTCCGCACTTTCCTCGGTTTGTTTTAGTTATGTAATTACCTACCACATTAATTTGACATATAACAACCAGCTTCCTTGATTAGCCCTGTTAAGCACTGGTTCCTTCACGTAATCTTATCACAGGACATAAAGAAAACAATGTCAAACAACTCCTTTATTATCATTTTATCCTTTTATCTTTGAAATACAAGGAGTTCCGCCCGTAGGCATATTCATAATCCGCCCGAAGGCTATCCAGTAATCCACCAGGGATCACTAATCCAAGTTTCCGCCCGTAGACTAGTATGCGGGCCTCGAGATCCAATCCCGAGTCACGTTAGCCTCTTGTGCAGGGCCCGAAAGGCGAGGGATTTACGGCCAGATCCCCCTCTGCCACCCAAGCGTCCTCCTGCTCCAAGTAGAACTCAACGGAGAGACCTCTCACGGCGGGTTCGGTCCACGTTCCCGGCGCGGTTAACAACCCCCTTGGTTAGGGTCAGGCAGGCAGTCGGGGGTAACTGAAGCTGCCTCTCCCTTCAGGCCTTCAACCTGAAGTATTTAGATATCTTTTCATCCTTTAGTTCATTGAGCAAACAATGCAAACAGTGCTTTCTAAACTGTTACAAGCACAATCAATTCCAATGGTCGTTTAGCTGGCAAACTGTTAAGGAGTGACTCCTTTTCTCCGAATGCAACCCGCATTCGATCCGGAATCAATTGCAACTTGGCAAGATTCCTATCATTCTTGGGTTAGGGTCATACCCTACCAATACTTTAGGTTTTGTTATGGTAGATTCCAGTGACCATGTCGCTTCAATCTATTGATTGGTCAATTGCTTTCAGGCAAATACCTAACTTTCCTTTTCCTTAGCAACTATTTCCTAGGAAAGGTGATGTAACAGGATGATTACTCATCCTTTTGTAGGTTAACTTAGCGCAATAACTTGCCAACATCATTTCCAAGAAATGACAAAACTCTCTTGTGGACAAATCTCGAGTCTATGCGATGTTGCAACTTTTTGTACATGTGTTGTATCTATTCCACGGGATCATTTCACCCATTGAATGGTGTATTCAGGTTACGGAATTAACTTCAGGCGAGTAGCAGGGTTTAGGGTGTCTTCTTACCCAACCCATTCCTAATTATATTGGTCCACGGTCCTAGGAATTTCCAACCCAGTCGGAGTTTCATCATTTGAACGAATGATCCTTAGGATAAAACCTTAGATCATTTTATGCATGAGCATCCAATTGATTCGACATCTCGTGAATGTGTGTAAGATCTTTGGGTTTACAGGTTTTGACTTGGCAACCAGTGTAAAACTAGGTCGAATTCTTATTGCACTAAACCCTAGTTAGCACTTGAGATACCTATCATATCGACCCAACCATGTCCATAAGAATCCTTGTGGTTTAGGTGACTTAGTCATCTCAATATACTTGTCTTGCGTCACGGATGAACCTTTCCTAAAGGTAATAAACTAGATCTAGTGGAGATTAATAGTTACAATTACACCAATACGTGTAAACATGCGATTCACTGCATCACATGGTTCACAATAACCCTATCCTTCCTTGGTAAGGTAAAAATGCCTGATAACCTGGACACACTAACTTTCCTAGGTCCTACTAGGACTTACATCAAATAGTCATGCCTACAACCTTATTGTCTATACTTAGAATCTTATGCTTTGACTCCTAAATGCGGCTCCTAATGAATGACATTTTTACATGATGACTATGCAATACGCAACGTTCTCCTAGCTACAATGAAGTTCATACAAAACGACAGCTAGTGATAATTTATTCCATTTTACATGCCACTTGCAAGCCCATAAGATCATTTCCGTACTCTCTTCTATTTCTTTTCGGATAATATCTTATGGGTGTTAACTTTTCCTCATGAAATCATTACGAGGAGGATGTTGCCTAACACGCGGCACATACTTATTCCTACCATGTCTAAGAAGAAAAAATGCACTTATAAATTCCATTTCTTTGCCTAAGTAATATATGTTTAAACTCATTACTTTGATAATGTACCAAAATAGCATCATGCAGCTAGTGTCCTAAGGCAGGCAACCTGTTCGAATTCAAGACATACTTCAACCTTGCCTAACGTTTCAAGAGATACTTTATCAAATGTCTTTTTACCACTGCCACATGCATTAAAAATAAGCGTAAAATGCATTCTTCCTTATGGAACTAAGTGCACCTAATCATTTCTTTAAGCGAAAATAAACTTGAAAGAACCTGGACTTGTGGGCTCGGGGAGATATCCACTTGTATGCTCGGAGATGGACCTCCCGCAGTCGCACCTTGAGATCTTTTTGGGGCCATCGTAGATGTAGAGGATTTGGGCTCTGGGTTTTGTCCTTACCCCTTTATGGCTCTCAAAATTTCCTCCGAGTCTTGGCAAGTAGTCTCAAAAATATGTTTACTTCTCCCTTATGTAGGAATACCCCTTTATAGGGTATGTATTTTAAGATCCCGGAAAGCTCGTGGAAACGGCTTATGGGAGGCCTTTATGAGCTTCACCCTCTCCTCTTCAAGGGTCCGGGGGGTATGAATAGACCTTTGGGGGATGTAGTGGGAAGGGGGGTTAAGGAAGCCCCCCCCTTAGAAGCTTCTAAGAAGCTTCCAAGCTTCTGCAGCACGTCGGGGGGGGGGGGGAAGGGGTCGTGATCTAGGCGGCGGCGGACAGTGTCAGCAAGGCGGCCGTGGCGGCGGCTATGGCGGACTGGCGACTACAGCACGGCGGCGACCTCCACCTCGACCAGCACGGCGACCTCCACCTCCCACGCATTTCCCTCTCTCTGCACGGCCCTCTCTCCTCCCTGGGGAGGGGGGTTTTTATAGGCCTTGGGGGGTGGGGAAGAGGGCCTCCACACACGTGGAGGACTCCCCCTCATGCAGTCCAACTCACTCCTCCTTGGCCATTCCCCCCCCACACTCCCTCTCCTCCAGCCATGCATCGGCTGGGGGAAGGGATAATAATTTAAAAAAATTTGCCTTGGATTTATCGAATTTCCCTTCAAAAAGGGTGTTCCCACGCGGTTTTTACGGTCCTCAACCCCAGCCTCTAATTTACAATGTGGCGGCCTCATTTTTGAACGTGAATGGTATGGATTTAAGCTACCAATAATACGATGTAGGTGATACCCTTGCACAGGATTTACACGGCGTGCGGGAAGTCAATATTTACGGTACGCAATGTGCGGAAATATTACATTCTCTCCCCCTTGGAAGAATCGAGATGTCCTCATCTCGAGATAAACTGGGGATATTGAAGATCGAGAGAGCTTTCATCCATCCAGGTAGCATCCTCTTCGGGATAATCTTTCCACTGGACGAGGTATTCCTTCAAGGTTCTAGATCTTAGCTGTCTCTCCCTAACATCTAAGATCTTATCCGGTCTTAGTTCAAGGACTCCTTGACTAGGCATTACAATTTGTTGGTCATCAAGTACATGATTTGGGTTGGGTACATATTTTTTTAAGAGACTAATATGGAACACATTGTGAACCTTTAGGTTATCAGGAAGTTGCAATTTATAAGCATTGGGTCCCAGGCATTTGAGGATTTTATACGGTCCACAATACCTTGGACTTAGCTTCTTGCATTCACCTAGAGATAGAGAACTCTTTTTCGGCCGTACACGAATGAAGACCATGTCTCCTTCTTCGAAGACCCTCTCTTGGCGTTTCAAATCTGCATATGCCTTTTGTCTATCTTTGGCTGCTTGTATATCTTGTCTTATTGACCTTATTTGGTCATCCATGTCCTCCAACATTTGTCTTGAAGCTTCCACTCTCAGGGTAGGATCAGAAAAATTTAGGGGACTTCGACAATCATGACCATACAATGCCTGGAAAGGGGTCATTTGAATGCTCTACTGGTAAGAAGCATTGTAGGCAAATTCTACTAACGGCAAGTACTGAATCCATCTCTTCGGCTCTCGACAGCAGTAAGCCCTAAGCATATCCTCAATGATTTGATTTACTCGCTCTGTTTGTCCATCTGTTTGGGGATGGTAGGCAGTGCTAAAACAGAGTTGGGTCCCAATAGCTTCAAAGATAGCTTTCCAGAAGTGTGAAGTGAAAAGAGAGTCTCGATCGCTAATGATCCTTCTAGGTAACCCATGTAGCTTGAATATTTCTTTGATAAACACTCTAGCAATGTCGAAGGCTTTATAGTTTGTCTTTACTGGAATCAGGTGTGTAACCTTAGTAAGCATGTCAACTACAACCATAATGGAGTTGTATCCTCCTTGGACTTGGGGTAAGCCCACCACAAAATCCATACTGATGAATTCCCATTTCATTTGGGGAATGTCAAGTGATTGCAATTTTCCTGGCATCATGACATGTTCAGCCTTGATACGTTGGCAAGACAAACATTCGGTGACATATTTGAGGACGTCACCTTTGAGCCTCTCCCAATGATAGCTCTTCCTAACTGCATTAAGAGTTTTTGCATAGCCAGGATGTCCTGCGAAAGGGGAGTCATGAGCTTCCCATAATATCTTCTGCTTAAGTGACTAGCTTGTTGGAATACATAGTCTTGTTCTGTAGTAAATAAGTCCATTGTCAATAGAAAATTCATGATACTTGGCCTGTAACTTCAGATTCTGCTCCTTGGTAGCTATTTCTTTTATCATGGTTTGGTAGGCCAAATCATGGCATGCCTCCTCTCTAGCTAGTTCGAGTATAGGGTTGCTTGGCATAGATACCTTTGTAGCCAGAGACCTGGCCGTTGATGGATTCTGCAAGATTAGGGAGTTTAGGAATGCCTTGCGACTGAGTGCATCGGCAACTACATTATCTTTCCCTGGTCGATACTTGATTTCAAAATCATATTCCTCCAATACTTCAATCCATCGACGTTGCCTCATGTTGAGCTCGTTCTGGGTAAAAATCCATTTGAGACTCTTATGATCTCTTACTAGAGTAAACTTGTTACCCAAGAGGTAGTGTCTCCAAAGTTTTAGAGCATGGATGACAGCTAATAACTCCAGATCATGCGTGGCATAATTCTTTTCGTGACTCTTCAATTTCCTTGAAGAATATGCTACTGGATGACCTTCCTGCATAAGAACACACCCCAAGGCAATAATGCTGGCATCAGTTACTACCTCGAACTCCTTATTGAGGTCGGGAAGTTTCAGAATAGGTGCCGATACCAAACATTGCTTCAATTGGTCGAAGCTATTTTTCTCGGGAGTTGACCATGTAATGGAAGTCTGCTTCTTTAGTAAGTCGGTAAGAGGTGCTGCAATCAAAGCATAGTTTTTGATAAAGACCCTATACCATCCTGTCAAGCCAAGAAAACGGCGTATCTCTTTGACGGATACTGGTATTGGCCATTCAAGCACATCTCTGACTTTGGCTGGATCTACTGATATTCCTTCTGATGATACTATGAATCCTAGATATTCAATCTGACGCTTGAAGAATGCACACTTCTTCATTTTTGCATACAGCTTATGAGACCTCATTGTCTCCAAAACAATCCGTAGTTGAGGTTCATGATCTTCTTCCTGTTTAGAATAGACTAAAATGTCGTCGAAGAAGACAAGCACGAAATCATCAAGATATGGTCTAAAAATATCCTGCATTAATCTATTGAAGGTGGCAGGTGCATTTGTAAGCCTGAATGACATAACCAAGAATTCAAAGTGCCCATATCTTGTATTGAAGGCTGTTTTTGGAATATCCTCATCCTTGATCCTGATTTGATAGTAACCTGACCTGAGATCAATTTTGGAGAAGATCTTTGCACCTTGAAGGCAATCGAGAAGCTCATCTATTCTAGGAATAGGATACTTGTTCTTGACTGTTGATTGATTCAACCCACGGTAATCAATACATAGTTGAAGTGTCCCATCTTTCTTTTTCTGGAATAGAACTCGAGCTCCCCATGGTGAGTTGCTAGGCCGGATGTAGCCCTAATCTAGTAGTTTCTTGAGTTGCTTCTTAGAGCTCATTTTCTTCCGGTATAGACATTCTATAGGGTCTCTTCGCAATTGGCGCAGCCCCTATTACTAGCTTGATCTCATGATCTACTTCACTTTGAAGCGAGAGTCCTGTTAACTCTTCAGAAGCTACGTCCACGTATTCCTTCAGCCAAGTGACTAAATCACTTTACTTCTTAATCAATATTCATAGTCAGGACAATCGGAAAAAAAAAATTTTATTCCATTCATATCAACATAGCCCTTTCGAGGTACAATTATTTCTTGGGGCGATGGAACAAGTTGATACATTAATTCAAGGAGAATAAGATATTATTGCATTCAGCTACAGGAATTGAGTAGTAGTACGGATTGGGGTCATCGATTTTCAGGAATCGATAGTTCATTGGAAGATTAGGGTGTCTTTTCCTTTGATATCCCTTCTTCACATGACGTCCCAAAACCTTGATTCGGTCGGCAGGGATTCTTTGAATCACTTCCCCGTACACATACTTATTCTGGTTAACCCTTCGACCTCCAACCTGTAGGGTCGCGTTTGCGTGAGCCTCAACAAAGATGAACAGCTTCACGATCTTCAAATCCTCCATCCACTTGATTCTCTTTAAGTTAATTTGAAGGTACGCAGGTTGATAGGCAGTTATGTAATAGATCCCTAAAACACCCATCCATCTCCATTCCACGTACACAGGTGATGGATTGTAAATGCGGTCTAGGATGTTCATCATCTCAACCCTTTCTCGATAATCCGTGGAATGCATCGCGGTCATAAACATGACTCGGAACAATAAGAACTTGTTCCATGCTTCATAATTCTGCAAGACAGTATTGAAGATGAGGAATTGTTTGGACAGGAACAATTTCTTTACTTCATTTTTAATGAAATCTCATGAAAACAAATCCATTGTTGGTCGGCTCTAATACCAACTGTAACGTGTCCGCTAGAATCCTCTAGGACACGTCTTGACAGTCCATCGGAAAGGTTGTCTAGAGAACTCCGCCCGGCACTCCCATGGAATGTTACGGGTTTTGCAAACTAGGTCTTTCCGCGTCTGCCACGTAGCGGAAGTGTCCTGGCTGTTTCCCTCTTAGGATCGACTGGAATTAAGGCTTTCCTGTTTGGTCATTAGCTAGCAATAACTAGCGTCAGACCCAAGCGAGCTACTTTACGCAGAAACGCCAGGTCCGAAGCGGATTTGCGCTGCACTTGGTTCAAGGAGAATGGGAAACGAGAGGGATGCAAGGCTCGACCTCTTTGCCATAAGGCATAGTCCCATTCCGTCCCCAAAAACAGCGTGAATCGGGTAATAGTTAATTCTAAGTCATCGTTCTCGTTACTTGTTTGGAGATGACGATCATCCTCTGTTCGCTGAAGACTTTGAGAAAAGTTCCCGGCTAACCGGGACCACCCATCCATAGGACAGACCCATGGTCCATCCTCCGCACTTTCCTCGGTTTGTTTTAGTTATGTAATTACCTACCACATTAATTTGACATATAACAACCAGCTTCCTTGATTAGCCCTGTTAAGCACTGGTTCCTTCACGTAATCTTATCACAGGACATAAAGAAAACAATGTCAAACAACTCCTTTATTATCATTTTATCCTTTTATCTTTGAAATACAAGGAGTTCCGCCCGTAGGCATATTCATAATCCGCCCGAAGGCTATCCAGTAATCCACCAGGGATCACTAATCCAAGTTTCCGCCCGTAGACTAGTATGCGGGCCTCGAGATCCAATCCGAGTCACGTTAGCCTCTTGTGCAGGGCCCGGAAGGCGAGGGATTTACGGCCAGAGCCCCCTCTGGCACCCAAGCGTCCTCCTGCTCCAAGTAGAACTCAACGGAGAGACCTCTCACGACGGGTTCGGTCCACGTTCCCGACACGGTTAACAACCCCCTTGGTTAGGGTCAGGCAGGCAGTCGGGGGTAACTGAAGCTGCCTCTCCCTTCAAGCCTTCAACCTAAAGTATTTAGATATCTTTTCATCCTTTAGTTCATTGAGCAAACAATGCAAACAGTGCTTTCTAAACTGTTACAAGCACAATCAATTCCAATGGTCGTTTAGCTGGCAAACTGTTAAGGAGTGACTCCTTTTCTCCGAATGCAACCCGCATTCGATCCGGAATCAATTGCAACTTGGCAAGATTCCTATCATTCTTGGGTTAGGGTCATACCCTACCAATACTTTAGGTTTTGTTATGGTAGATTCCAGTGACCATGTCGCTTCAATCTATTGATTGGTCAATTGCTTTCAGGCAAATACCTAACTTTCCTTTTCCTTAGCAACTATTTCCTAGGAAAGGTGATGTAACAAGATGATTACTCATCCTTTTGTAGGTTAACTTAGCGCAATAACTTGCCAACATCATTTTCAAGAAATGACAAAACTCTCTTGTGGACAAATCTCGAGTCTATGCGATGTTGCAACTTTTTGTACATGTGTTGTATCTATTCCACGGGATCATTTCACCCATTGAATGGCGTATTCAGGTTACGGAATTAACATCAGGCGAGTAGCAGGGTTTAGGGTGTCTTCTTACCCAACCCATTCCTAATTATATTGGTCCACGGTCCTAGGAATTTCCAACCCAGTCGGAGTTTCATCATTTGAACGAATGATCCTTAGGATAAAACCTTAGATCATTTTATGCATGAGCATCCAATTGATTCGACATCTCGTGAATGTGTGTAAGATCTTTGGGTTTACGGGTTTTGACTTGGCAACCAGTGTAAAACTAGGTCGAATTCTTATTGCACTAAACCCTAGTTAGCACTTGAGATACCTATCATATCGACCCAACCATGTCCATAAGAATCCTTGTGGTTTAGGTGACTTAGTCATCTCAATATACTTGTCTTGCGTCACGGATGAACCTTTCCTAAAGGTAATAAACTAGATCTAGTGGAGATTAATAGTTACAATTACACCAATACGTGTAAACATGCGATTCACTGCATCACATGGTTCACAATAACCCTATCCTTCCTTGGTAAGGTAAAAATGCCTGATAACCTGGACACACTAACTTTCCTAGGTCCTACTAGGACTTACATCAAATAGTCATGCCTACAACCTTATTGTCTATACTTAGAATCTTATGCTTTGACTCCTAAATGCGGCTCCTAATGAATGACATTTTTACATGATGACTATGCAATACGCAACGTTCTCCTAGCTACAATGAAGTTCATACAAAACGACAGCTAGTGATAATTTATTCCATTTTACATGCCACTTGCAAGCCCATAAGATCATTTCCGTACTCTCTTCTATTTCTTTTCGGATAATATCTTATGGGTGTTAAATTTTCCTCATGAAATCATTACGAGGAGGATGTTGCCTAACACGCGGCACATACTTATTCCTACCATGTCTAAGAAGAAAAAATGCACTTATAAATTCCATTTCTTTGCCTAAGTAATATATGTTTAAACTCATTACTTTGATAATGTACCAAAATAGCATCATGCAGCTAGTGTCCTAAGGCAGGCAACCCGTTCGAATTCAAGACATACTTCAACCTTGCCTAACATTTCAAGAGATACTTTATCAAATGTCTTTTTACCACTGCCACATGCATTAGAAATAAGCGTAAAATGCATTCTTCCCTATGGAACTAAGTGCACCTAATCATTTCTTTAAGCGAAAATAAACTTGAAAGAACCTGGACTTGTGGGCTCGGGGAGATATCCACTTGTATGCTCGGAGATGAACCTCCCGCAGTCGCACCTTGAGATCTTTTTGGGGCCATCGTAGATGTAGAGGATTTGGGCTCCGGGTTTTGTCCTTACCCCTTTATGGCTCTCAAAATTTCCTCCGAGTCTTGGCAAGTAGTCTCAAAAATATGTTTACTTCTCCCTTATGTAGGAATACCCCTTTATAGGATATGGATTTTAAGATCCCGGAAAGCTCGTGGAAACGGCTTATGGGAGGCCTTTATGAGCTTCACCCTCTCCTCTTCAAGGGTCCGGGGGGTATGAATAGACCTTTGGGGGATGTAGTGGGAAGGGGGGTTAAGGAAGCCCCCCCCTTAGAAGCTTCTAAGAAGCTTCCAAGCTTCTGCAGCACGTCGGGGGGGGGAAGGGGTCGTGATCCAGGCGGCGGCGGACAGTGTCAGCAAGGCGGCCGTGGCGGCGGCTATGGCGGACTGGCGACTGCAGCACGGCGGCGACCTCCACCTCGACCAGCACGGCGACCTCCACCTCCCACGCATTTCCCTCTCTCTGCACGGCCCTCTCTCCTCCCTGGGGAGGGGGGTTTTTATAGGCCTTGGGGGGTGGGGAAGAGGGCCTCCACACACGTGGAGGACTCCCCCTCATGCAGTCCAACTCACTCCTCCTTGGCCATTCCCCCCCACACTCCCTCTCCTCCAGCCATGCATCGGCTAGGGGAAGGGATAATAATTAAAAAAATTTTGCCTTGGATTTATCGAATTTCCCTTCAAAAAGGGTGTTCCCACGCGGTTTTTACGGTCCTCAACCCCAGCCTCTAATTTACAATGTGGCGGCCTCATTTTTGAATGTGAATGGTATGGATTTAAGCTACCAATAATACGATGTAGGTGATACCCTTGCACAGGATTTACACGGCGTGCGGGAAGTCAATATTTACGGTACGCAGTGTGCGGAAATATTACAACAAACATCCATTGAATTCTTCTCTTCTTGGCAATGCCATTTCCTTCATTTTCAGCCTCTTCTGGTGCTTGTTGATGGCAAGTTTCCTCGGCTGCACACCAAAAACATAGAGCCCCAAGAGGAACACCAAGAAAAAGAGAATTCTCTTGCAAGAAAATCTATCTTGTAACATCAATAATATTTTATTTCATTCTTTTGATCATCAAAACAAAGAAAATAACAATTCTTCACACAGCATCATAGTAGATTTCTCCCACGGATTTGATAGAATCAACCGTAATCTTCAACATCTTCACAAAATTCATCAATAGAACAAAGAACACAAAGGAATACACCATCTTTGAATGGAAATCAATCACATATTATCCATCTTCAATGTCTTCATAGTTCTCTTTCTCAATCTCTCATATACCATTACACTGTTTTGATAGAATTGACTTTCTCTGACTCTCTCTCTCTCTCTCTCCATCAATAGTACATCATATCCTCACTACAATCACTCAATAATCACCCAAAATAACCCTCAATAATCCTTCTTAGGTCGTGGATGCACCTCCCAAGAGGTATGTCTAATATGAAGAGTCACCAGAGCCACTATAGTGTCTTTTCACAGCTCCCTACTGTCACTGTCACTTAGTCTTCTCTTCAGTCTTCAACAGTTGTTTCTTTCACCTGTTTTAGCTCTTTTGAACTTAGATTCATCCTTTCCAAAGGTTAGAAAATTTTCTGAAAGTCACACATACATTCTACAGAACACCTACATAAGATCTACAGAACAGTCACAGAACAGTATCAAAACAGCTACAGTACAGTTATAGTACAGGGACAGTACAGAGACAGAGGCTCTACATAAGATCTACAGAGGGTTACAGAAGGTCATCAAAACCTCATAACTCATACTCAAACCATTTCAAAATCTTAAAAACTATTTAATAAACTTTCACAAGATCTCAATCTTCATCAATCATCAATCCATGCTTCATACAGAAGACAATCAGAACAAAACAGAAGCTATACAGAAGGTATACATAACCAATCAGAACCTATCAGAACATCACAGAACCTCATATCTCCACTAAAAATCATCATGAACTCCCAAAACATAATCAATATCATCCAAAACACTCTCAAATACTTCCATTAACAATCATGCATCACTCTAAATCTACCAAAAATCAATCATTCAGACCTCAAAAACAACAAAAATCAGGCAAAAATTCAGTCTTTTTCCACTCTCAACAATAGCTCTCCAGAAGTGTGATGTGAAGAGAGAATCATGATCACTAATGATTCTTCTAGGTAACCCATGTAGCTTGAATATCTCCTTGATAAACAATCTTGCAATGTCTGAGGCCTTATAGTTTGTCTTTATTGGTGTAAGGTGTGCAACCTTAGTAAGCATGTCAACCACAACCATGATGGAGTTGTATCCTCCTTGGACTTGGGGTAGGCCTACAACAAAATTAAGCTGTTGGTGGATTCTATAGGATTAGAGAATTAAGGAATGCCTTGTGACTCAGTGCATCGTGAACTACATTTTCTTTTCCTGGTCGGTACTTGATTTCAAAGTCATATTCCTCCAACACTTTAATCCACCGACGTTGCCTCATGTTAAGCTCGTTCTGGGTAAAGATCCACTTGAGAATCTTATGGTCAGTTACTAGTGTAAACTTGTTACCCAATAGGTAGTGTCTCCAAAGCTTTAGAGCATGGATGACAGTTGGCAATTCCAAATCATACGTAGCATAATTCTTCTCATGACTCTTCAAATTCCTTGAAGAGTATGCTACAGGATGACCTTCCTACATGAGCACACAACCTAAGGCAAGTGTGCTAGCATCAGTTACTACCTAAAACTCCTTATTGAGGTCGGGAATCTTTAGGATAGGTGCTGTTACCAAACTTTGCTTCAATCTGTTGAAGCTATTTTGTTCGGGAGTTGACCATGCAATGGAAGTTTGCTTCTTCAGTAAGTCCATCAGGGGTGCTGCAATCAAAGCATAGTTTTTGATGAAGACCCTATACCATCCTGTCAATCCCAGAAAGTTGTGTATTTCTTTGACAAATGTTGGTATTGGCCATTTAAGAACATCTCTGACCTTGGCTGGGTCCAGTGAGATTCCTTCCACTGATACTATGAATCCCAAATATTCAATCTGACGTTTGAAGAATGCACACTTCTTCATCTTAGCATACAGCTTATGTGATCTCATTGTCTCAAGGACAATCCGAAGTTGGGGTTCATGATCTTCTTCATGTTTAGTATAGACTACTATGTCATCAAAGAAGAAAAGCACGAAATCATCAAGATATGGCCTAAAGATATCCTCCATTAACCTGTTGAAAGTGGCAGGTGCATTCGTAAGCCCGAATGACATAACTAGGAACTCAAAATGCCCATATCTTGTGTTGAAGGTTGTCTTTGGTATATCTTCTTCCTTGATCCTTATTTGATAATAACCTGACCTGAGATCAATCTTGGAGAAGATCTTTGCACCCTGAAGAGGATCAAGAAGCTCATTTATTCTAGGGATAGGATACTTGTTCATGACTGTTGATTGATTCAATCCTCGGTAATCAATACATAGTCGAAGTGTCCCATCTTTCTTTTTCTAGAATAGTACTGGAGCTCCCCACGGTGAACTGCTAGGACGGATGTAGCCCTGATCTAGCAGTTTCTTAAGTTGTTCCTTCAGCTCAATTTTTTCTGGTATGGAGATTCTATAAGGTTTCTTTGCAATTGGCGCAGCTCCTAGTACTAACCTAATCTCATGATCCACTTCTCTTTGAGGCGCGAGTTCTGTCAACTCTTCAGGGAATACATCCATGTATTCCTTTAGCCAAGAAGGTCCTTCATTAGACTCTTGCTTCTTATCTAACTTGTTGAGTTTGATCAAGTAGACAGGTAATCCTTTTCTGACTCCTTTTATGATCCGAGATACTTTGGCCAATTGGATTCTTGGCACTCCAACCTCACCTTGAGACTAATTCCCTTTCAGAGTTTCGAAAGGAAACTTGACCCTTTCCACAATGAATGTGGGTATCATTAGGCTTAAGCCAATCCATTCTGAGTAGACACTCATGGATACCTAAATTCATGACTCTGAATTTAACTGAAGTATTCTTTCCTCCCAGAAAGATTTCCACCTTAGCAGTTTGCCTGGTACAAGTAACCTCACGACCATTTGCCAATTCCACAAGCAAGGTAGGTGCTTCTACTATGGCTATTCCTAAACTTTTTGCACAAGCTGGTGAGATAAAGGAATGTGTATTGCCACAATCAATCAAGGTCTTAAAACTTTTACCTTGATAGTCCGATGGTGTCTGAATCACCGAGAACTGGCAATTCGGCCCTTTCTTATGTAGAGCGGCATGGACTGTCGCCCTTTCAAACTCTGGCTCCATGGTCGGATCTTCTTCTTCTTCTTCTTCGCACATTTGCCTATTGGCAACACAGGCAGTTCTTCCTCTGCCTTGGGTAGTAGCTCCTTGACCATGGCCCGTTCCTTGGAAAGGTGCTTAGGAATGTCCTCCAGCAAGCTTAGGACATTGCCTCTTGAAATGACCGGGCTTGTTGCAGTGGAAATTGTCAATATTGTGGGAGAGAAGGAAGGAGTCTCACTTGTAGCTTTCTCACTTACACAATGGGGGAATACACACAAAGGTGGAGGCTGAAAACAGTTTTCCTCTTCTTAGTTGTGTAAGCTAAAAGAACTCTAGTAGAGAGAAATAGAAGAACCCTATATATGGGTCTCAAATCAAACTCAACTAACTAAGGTGGCATACTAATTGAGCCACGAACTAGAGTAGATAAGGATAGTTGTCATCTAGCTATTATTCATGGGCAGTGTACCAACCGCTTCTGCAGCTAACAAGTCGGTGACATAAATGCACAACGGTCACCCTGGCATATCACGAGTGGAGCTCGATATCTCAACACTTCCCCTCGAGCTCAATCCCAATTCCTGCACACCAAGTAGGTCTCTAAACTTGTGCAGCTTCTCTGCGCCCAATGCCTTCATGAATATGTCAGCTACCTAATCCTCTGTGCTGACATAAACTAGATCAATAAGACCTAGAAAAACCCTCTCCTACACATAGTGATAATGCACCTCAATGTGCTTTGTTCTAGCATGATAGACTCAGTTTTTTGCCAAGTGTATACTGGTCATGTTGTCACAATAAATGACAATTGGCCCATCTGTAGGCTGATGCATATCATAAAGTAGCTTATGCAACCAAGCTACCTCACATGCAGCCATTGCTGCACCCCTGTACTCAGCCTCTGTGCTCAACAAGGCAACTGTAGGTTGTTTCTTGCTGCTCCAAGTGACTGCAGCACTCCCAAAAGAGAACACATATCCACTGGTAGATGGTCAATCAGAAATACTACTAGCCCAATCAGCATCAGTGTATCCATGCAACTGTATCTGAACCCCAGTCTCATAAAATAGTCCATACTGACTTCACATACCTAAGTATGCATCTAGCTGCATCCAAATGCGGTTTCCTTGGAGCCTGCATAAATTGACTTACCAATCCAATAGCATAGCTCAAATCTGGCCTGGTAATAGTCATATAAATCAAACTTCCTATTATGCATCTGTACATAGTAGGGTCTTCAAGAAGCTCACCTACATCTGCGCTCAGCTTCACATTCTGCTCCAAAGGAACTGAAATAGGCTTATAGCTTGTCATCGCATATTTGGACAGCATGTCCAATCCATACTGCCTCTGCAAGAGTCGCATCCCACTTGGTGATCTAATCACCTCAATGCCCAAGAAATAACGCAGCTCTCCCAAATCCTTCATCTCAAACTTCTGCTTCAATAGCATTTTCACATGAAGGATATCTTCATCACTATCACCTGTGATAATCAAATCATCAACATAAATGACAAGCAGCATAATACCTTTCTCTATTTTTCTCACATAAAGTGAGAAATCTGCCTTGAAAATCTGAAAGCCAATAGTGACAAGATACTGTCCTATATTGTCAGACCATGCTCTAGGTGCTTGCTTCAAGCCATACAAGGCTTTCTTCAACCTGCAAACAAACTCAGGATGAACATCATGCACATAACCTGGTGGCTACTCCATATAGACCTCTTCTTGCAAATCACCATGCAAGAAGGCATTCTTTACATCCATCTGATGTAAAGACCATCCCTTTGATGCAGCCATAGCAATGACTACTCTTACGGTTGCCATCCTTGCAACCGGACTGAATGTTTCTTCATAATCAATGCCATATGTTTGTGCATACCCCTTAACTACTAATCTTGCCTTGTATCTGTTCACAGGACCATCTGCATTGTGCTTCACCTTATAAACCCACTTACAACCAATTGCATTCTTATCTTTAGGAAAAGGTACCAATTCCCTTGTAGCATTTGCTTCCAAGGAATCCATTTCTTCATCGATGGCTTTCTCCCATTTTTCTTTTCCCATGGCTTGCTCAAAAGAAGTGGGTTCTGGTTCCTATATCTTTTTTACCATATAGGCATAGTGAATGGCTGTAAATCCATCATATTTCAGTCTATCCACAGGATACCTAGCTTTGGTAGACCTGCGCAAAGTAAATTCACTCCCACGTGCTCTCAAAACATCCCTAGTCTTCCTTACTCCAGGTGTAACAATAGAAGAAATACCCAACTCATCATCAATGCTCTGTTCTGAGCCATTGGATTAACCATCCACATAAGAGTGACCTGCATTCATATCAAACATGGGGTAATCTACCTTCTCTTTTCCTTTTCGTGAAATTTGCATACCACTATCTGCATTGTTTTGAGGAGATTCTGCTGATCTCAATCTGCCTGTCCATGGTGAAGAATGTGAACTACTACTAGAGGACACTCCAGGTCCACTAATATTTTGTGACTGCTGCGGTGAATTCTGTGCAGCATTACCATTTTGTGCATCTACATCATCAATCACATTTATTGGTTTATACCAGTTACTCATCTCATCAAAAACAACATCTCTGCTCACTGTAAGCTTACGAGTAGAAGAGTTATAGCATCTATACCCTTTCTGTTTGCGGAGAGTAACCAATAAAGATGCACTTCTCAGCTTTTGGATCCAACTTGGATCTCAACTCATCTGGCACATGAACATAGGCGATGCAATAAAAAATTTTCAAATTAGAAATATCTGGTTTTCTACCAATATACCTCTCCTCTGGAGTAATCCCATGTATTGCTGCAGTGGGAGTCTTGTTCTTTATGTAGACTGTTGTAGTAACTACTTCAGCCCAGTAAAAATCTGGTAAGTCTTTTTCGTTGAGCATGGCACGAGATACCTCTCCAATATGCATGTTTTTTCTTTCTACAATTTCATTTTGTTGTGGGGTATGGGTGCATGAATATTACTGCTTTATGCCGTGCTCCTGTAGGAACCTTGCAAACTCATTTGAGAGGTACCCTCCCCCTCCATCTGACCTTAGGAATTTTATTTGCAGGCTTGTTTCTTTTTCAACCATAGCTTTAAGAGTTTTGAAATGCCCAAACACTTTACTTTTCTTTTTCATAAAATACACCCAAACTTTTCTATTATAGTCATCAATAAAAGTGACAAAATAATGACAGCCTCTAATAGATGCAGCTTTAGTAGTCCACACATCAGAGTGGATTAATTCCAATGGCTTCTTACTCTCTTGAACATGTCTAGGAAATGGTTTCCTTGCATGTTTTCCAAATTGACAGGCTTCACATACCTTATGCATTTCTGCAACCTTGAATTTAGGCAATCGTGCAACAATATTTTGGGCTTGCATTGATTTAAGTCGTTGTACATTAACATAACCAATGCGTTTATGCCAAATATCAATATCTGCAACTACACCGGTCCCATGTGCAAACATTGCTGCACTCAACTCAGGCATGTCTGCATCCAACGTAAACATTCTCTCATTCTTCTTTCCTTTTGCTATCAAGTGACCTTTATTTTTCATATCCTCAACAAAGCATCCATGAGGATTAAATCTGAACTGCAATCCCTGCTCAAGCATTTGACCAACAGAAACCAGGTTCTTTGTGATATTCGGGACATGAAATACATCTGATAGGTATTTATTTTTCCCATCCTGCATAGACAAAGGAATTTTTCCAATCTACACAATAGGATGTGTAGTATCATCACCAGTTTCCACAAATCCTGGTTTTTCCATTTTCCTTGCATCTTGCATCCATTCTGCATGACCTGTCATGTGGTTTGATGCACCTGAGTCAACATACCACACATCATTGCTTTCTTCTATACTTGTCACAGAATTGGTCATGTGCTGCACCATAAACAAATGCTCATTTCTGTCATCACCCTGTCTACTAGAAGATGCATAATTTCCTTGTTGCAATTTTCCATTCATGAGGTCATTCTGCTTTTTATAGAAGTCTTTAGCCATATGACCCATTTTACCACAGTAGTAGCATTCAACATTGCTGTTTGCATTTTGGCCTCTTTGCCATCCACCACGACCTCTTTGGTTCCCCTTGCCTCTAGAATTACCACGCCTTCCTCCATAGGACTAGTTTTCTTGAGTTTGCTGCATATTCTGATTTTTACCATGGCCTCTAGATCAGCCTCCTCTACCTCTGTCTCTACCTCTTCCAGCATTTGAGTAGAAGACAACTTCTTTTGAAGTTTCTCTTGAAGAAGATACACCACCATTTCTCTGCTCCTTAGAAATTAGAAGAGCAATCAACTCCTCAAAATCAAGAAATCTTTCACGGACGGAAATGGATGTTCGGAACTGTGCATAATCCTTTCCTAGACCATTCAAGGTCATAGAAACTAAATCATCATCTTCCACTGGCGACCCAATGGAAGCAAGTGCATCTGCAATCTTCTTCGCCTTCATGTGGTAGTCATTGATGCTCATACTTTCTCTTTGCACATTATGCAACTCTTGCTTGAGCTGCATTTTCCTAGCTTGCGTATTTGTGCTATACATTTTTGACAAAGTATCCCATGCTTCCTTTGGCGTACTTGCATCCTGAATATGCACAATCATAAAGTCTGAAATACTGATAGACAGCCAGTACAAAACTTTTTTGGCTCTCTCATGCCATCCTTTAAATGCCTGCATTTGTTGTTGATTGGGAACATCAAGAAGAACTGGTTCTTTTTCATTTCCTGCAACGAATTTCCAATATCCTTTTCCCATAAGGAAATTTGTCATTCTAAACCTCCATGCTTGGAAGTTGTTCTTGTCAAGCTTTTCAGTGACAATCTGTGAAACAGAATCAGACGCCATTACAGGAACACTGCAAAGAATTTTATCACTGCAAAAAAACACAACTTCAGCCTAATAAGGGCAAATCTGCAAATCTGACGAAAGTGGTATTTGACCACTCAGTCACTTCGTAGTGATGATTTTGCATCAATAGGCAACAAGAAAGATTCTGTAACTCCCAATGTCTCTGCGCACAAGCATACGATGCAATTTCTATGGTAACTTTTCACCGACCTGTAGAACAGTGGTCGCATAGCAAAAAATATGGCCTTTTCCTGAGTGCGTGCGAAAAAATTCTGCCTCCAAAACAGGCCCCAAAATGGCCTCGAATTTTAAAAAAAGGGCAACCAAGGGCTAAAGCCCTCCCCAGAGCATATACTTTCCTCTTGCTACACCCCGAAGGGTGTCTCAATCTGAGACAATGCATTCTTGCACTTTTCGGATGTGCTACCTGTAGAGACTTGCTCCCAAACTCAAAAAATGAAAGCAACATTGGTCCTCTTACCAGAACACCGCGAACTTGGTTTGCTTTCTTGAGCTCCTTACCACGAACCAGGCTCTGATACCATGTCAATATTGTGGAAGAGAAGGAAGGAGTCTCACTTGTAGCTTTCTCACTTACACAATGGGGGAATACACACAAAGGTGGAGGTTGAAAATAGTTTTTCTCTTCTTAGTTGTGTAAACCAAAAGAACTCTAGTACAGAGAAATAGAAGAACCCTATATATGGGTCTCAAACCAAACTCAACTAACTAAGGTGGCATACTAACTGAGCCACGAACTAGAGTAGATAAGGATAGCTGTCATCCAACTATTATTCATGGGTGGTGTACCAACTGCATCTGTAGCTAACAAGTCGGTGACATAAATGCACAACGGTCACCCTAGCATATCAGAGTGAAGCTCGATATCTCAACAGAAACAACGGAGGTTTCGGCCATTACTTTGAGTAGGAACAAAGTTGTTGATGTTGTTAGTCCTTGCTTTCTTTATTTGTCTCTGATTATGAACTTGAGCTCTCTTCATTTGAGGTCTAAATGCTCCTCTGTTCGAGTCATTGTAAGACCAAGTTTTGTTACCCCTTGGTCTAGCTTGCACCTCCTGAATTATAGACGCAGCTTGAATGAGTGCGTCCTAAAGATCTGATGGACGCATAGATTCGAGACGGGTATTTACTGGTGGATTTAAACTAGCACAAAATTTTGGACACCTGCTGTGTCATGTCCATCTGTGGTGCATACTTAAGAAGTGAGACAAATTTTGAATAGTATGCGTCAAGTGTGAGTCCTAGCTGTTTTAGCTCATAGAACTCATTCATTTTCTGCGTGTGATATGCAAGTGGTAAGTATCTTCTCTACACGGCTTTCTTCAGCTTCTCCCTGGTAACAGATCCCTCCGCGATCCCTTGATCCCTGCACCATTGCTTCCACTAAATCCTGGCTTCGTCGGTGAGCTTCAGCTTGGTGAGCATAGCCTAATTGGCAGGTGCAGTACCAGCTGCTTCGAAGTAATCCTCCATGGATTCAATCCAAATTTCAGCATCCGCTTGGACGGACCTGCCTCTCCCGTCAAACTCCGGTGGCTTAATCTGGTTGAGAAGAAATTTCTTATCTTGGATTACAACAGTACTTGATGTAGGAGGCGAACTAGGAGCCTGTACCTGGGGTTGTGCCTGGATAAATCTTTCTTAACGTCATTATACGATAAACGTTATTGATTTATATTACATCTTCAATTTTTCTATCACGCAGGCAATCTAACCACTTAACTTTTTATCAATTCTAATGCACAATCAGACATTGATAAAAAGAAGTCTTATTTGTATTTTATATGGACATAGCCCTTTCGGAGTACAACATTTCTTGCGATGAGAAACCAACTGTTACATTTAGTTTCGGGAGAACAACATTGTATTACATTTATCTATAGGAACTGTATAATAGTATAGTTCTGGGTCATGGATCTTCAGGAATCAGTAAATCATTGGAAGTTCAAGGTATCCTTTCCTTTGGAACACATTCTTTTCATGGCGCCCTAATACTTTAATCCTGTCGGTGGGGATTACATGGGTTACTTCCTCATATACATATGAGTTCATCTCAACCCTCCGACCTTGAATATGTAAAGTTGAGTTTACGTGAGCTTCCACAAAAATGAACAGCTTCACAACTTTCAAGTCTTCCAACCACTTGATCCTTTTTAGGTTGGTTTGTAGGTAAGCAAACTGGTGGGCAGCTATATAGTAGATTCCTGAAGCACCCATCCATCTTCTTTCCATGTACAAAGGTGATGGATTATAGATTTGCTCTAGGATGTTCATCATCTCAACCCTTTGTTGATAATGCGGAGAATGCATTGCAGTCATAAACATGATTCAAAATACTAAGAACTTTTTCCATGCTTCGTAATTCTACAAGACATCATTGAAAGTAAGGAAATGTTTGGAACATCCACATTTACTTCTTCTTATTAAGATTTCATTAAAACAATTCCGTTGTTGGTCGGCTCTAATAACAACTGTAACGTGTCCACTTGTATCTTCAGGATACGTCTTAGCAGTCCATCGAAAAGAATGTCTAGAAAGCTCCGTCCGGCACTCCCATGGAATGTTACAGGGTTTGCGATCTAGGGCTTTCCGCGTCTGCCATGTAGCGGAAGTATTCCGGTTGTTCCCACTTAAGATCGACCTGAATTAGGGTTTTCCTTATTGGTCATTTTCTAATGGCAACTAGCGTCGGACCCAAGCGAACTACTTTACGCAGAAACACCAAGTCCAAAGCGGATTCACATTGCACTTGGTTCAAGAAGAATGGGAAACGAGAGGGATGCAAAGCTTAACCTCTCTGCCATAAGGCATAGTCCCATTCCGTTCCCCTAAAACAACGTAAATCAGGATCAATCATAACTCTAGGTCAATGCTTTTGTTGTTCGTGTTCTGATGGGACCTGAAATGGGCCGGCACTGGCTATGGCACTAGCCGGACCTCATACTCATAACAGACAAACACACCCTCACGGCCTCGCGGACCAGAAGCGTCAATCTAATGCTAAAGGAAAAACTTTCCTAAAGCCTAATCTATGCGTTTATAGTTTCATCATTTTGTAGTCCAACGTTTCCCTTAAGATCCTCAAAGGGAGAACCCATACTTATTGGCAATGCCATACACATATGGAGGCAACCTCATGGTAAAAACACCGCGGCCCCACTGCAACTCTCCTACATCATAGGGATTAGCCCCTTGATGCGCTGCTCAACATATAACACAATCAGACACAAAATCCTCTCTTTTATATTTCTCATATTTTGAGGAGATATACCATGCTTCCTCACTTAACAGTCCCTTAGGAAACCGGCCCTCTATCCTACGGCAAGGGACAACCTTTGTGGGAGCTCTTCAAGATCTACCCCGAGACCTACAGACCACTTATTGCTCAAGTGTTTTGAACCGAGCAGCCATGGCTACCTCTCACATAGCCGTCGCGCAATGCCTACCTTACGGGTATAGTGAGCTTACCTTGATGCTCGATCGAGTACCTTCCTCTCTCTTGCACCCCTGCAGCTCCATGATCCTTGAGGCAAGCTCAAGCAACCTCAATCCCTCTCCCATGAGCTTCATCCTCCATAGCCACGTACGAGACAAGAGAAGAGAGGAGAGGAGGAGAAGATGAAGAGAGAAGATGGAGAGCTTCTTCTCCAAGATCCCTCACCCTCACATGATCACTCCCTCACTCCCTCACACTCTCTCAATCTCTCTCTCAAGCACAAGCAAGGAGGAAGAAGGAAAGAAACAAGAGGAGAAGAAGAATATGCTTTCTTCCACACACGAGAATGAGCTTCTCATTGAATTTTTAACTTTATATACATGCCCTAATTTCCATGGGCGGTCATCCCCCTTTTTTTTACATGGCCGGCCATTAGCCTAGGCCCCTTTTCTCATTGTCTGTCTATCCTTCTAGGTTCCTTTCCACTGCCTGTCTACATTTACAAATTTCACGGGTGAGAGCCCGGCGCTCTTTTACAAGATTTCAGGGTGCGCCTTTTCCATTTTAAAATGCGCCTTTTCCCTTCGGCATTTTCCTTCGACTTTTAAGGTTGCCCTTGCGCATTTGGTCTTTTTTCCTCTTCTTTCTTCAGTCGGGCTACCTTTTTTCCGCCTTTGCCTGTGTCTTTTCCACTTTCTTTTGTTTTCTTTGTGTTAGGGTTAACATTACCCCCCTCCTAGACGAGTGCCAGTCCCATGGCACTGTGGTGGGAAGTAGTGGGATAGATGATGCTATTGCTAGGTGTAACAGGTGGGTAGAGGACACTGAGGCTTGTGAATGAGAGGTGATGGGGTTTGATGATGATGACGAGGAGAGATTCCAGTGTGCTTTAGTCTTCCTGATGATTCTCGGCATCTTTCTCATTGTTCTGGCACCCTTATGGAGCCGGTCGCCGTTTGAGTATCCGAAATGCTTGAAATAAGAAGTAGTCCCTTAGGAGGATGGTATTGGAGGGATTTATTTTGGAGAAACCCCCCGAATGCTGTTTGCCTTGAAAAGTCGTGGCCCAAGCTAAAAACCCTTGTATGGGAGTAGAGGACCTTCAGTTTTGAGTTGAAAGTCTTCAGACTTGTGGTGCTCATAAGCGATCCGTAGATCTTGAAGTAGTGGGCATGGATGGATCATCAGACGGTGAGGTTCCAAGATCTATGCCAATGGTAGCCCATCAGTAGGCTGATGATTGTCAACATGAAATCTGCTAAGCCATTGAAACCTTCGTAGCGAAGCTCCTGAAGTTGGAGTAATGGGGTCATGTTCGACTTCTGGAGAAATTCCTTGTCATTGGAGGATGTAGTAGATGATCGCCTTCAGCCAAGCAGCCCGTTCTTGACATATGAACATAACCTGCAAGAAAAGTGGTGCACTTCCTAGGGGGTGTGTCTGTTTCACTGTGTACTGCATGGTGCCCATGCCAGTGGAACTGGGAGATGGGTCTAACCTTGGGCAAGGCCTTGTTAATGTCCCACACTTGAGGACCCAATTCGTGCGGCTTCTGAGGTGCGGTGCGAAACTCAGGGTGACAGTTCTGAAAAACCTACCCTTGATGTGCCCTAAGTGTGAAGTGGGGGAGGGGCTAGAGAGGACTCTAGATGCAGTGAGTATGGTGCACCATAATAGTAATTGAAGACAGCAAGCACTTTTTTTTTGGGTGAATGAGAGAGAGTGCATTGGGCAAGGTATGGGGCACCTCTTTAATCACGGGGTGGTCGCAGGCCTCGTGATAAAAATGTGCCACTTTGTAGGTATTCCTTAATACCGGCCCTAGCTCTCAGGGGAGTGCTGGACAAAAAAGGGTGATTACACCTTGCAAAACGGGTGTCACTCATATTTTCTAATAGCTCTAAGAAGAAGGCTGGGAGGAGAGTAGCGCGCATCATCAACCTCGTCATGGCTCTACTATCTATTCCTAGGTTAAGAT
The DNA here is from genome assembly GCF_053477565.2 of Lygodium microphyllum. NCBI lineage: Eukaryota > Viridiplantae > Streptophyta > Polypodiopsida > Schizaeales > Lygodiaceae > Lygodium > Lygodium microphyllum. Next base: position 64,285,902 of record NC_141144.1, on the reverse strand, counting down.
AAAAAAAGAGTGGAGGGAGATGGGCTTCCTCTGCTGCAGGTTTCTGGAGTAGCAGGAATTTGAGAAGTCGGAGGTAATTACAAGTGGTTAAGAATGTTGGATTGGGGCAGGAAGAGAAATCTACAAGGAGACGATTTATGGAGGGGAGCAGATCTTCTACCCTAAATACTAAGCACTCCTTTGGGCTTCTAGCATTTACATTATAGATTCTCGGGAAGTCAAAATCCCCATGCAAATCTCTATTTTAATCCACTGCATGCCTACGGGGGTAGGGCATGTAGATGGGATCATTGCGCTCTTCGGGGAGGGAGCTACAAAATGCGGTCCAGGAATCAAAATTGGTGTCCCAAATCCTCCTCTGCTATTTCGACTGTGCCTCGTAGCCTTGGACGGATTTGGGAACCAGACCGACCTTGTCTTCCCAGTATTCTCATGGCTCTTGTCTCCACTTGGTTATTATCATGCTTCTCTCTCCCATCCATCTGTTTGCGAGTTCGTTAGCCAGATCTTTGATCTTGGCTATGACTCCTAGAGGTAGGGCCCGGTCAAGGGAGCATGGAAAAGTGAATGAAAGCTCGAATGGCCTCTTATGTAGCTCTCTCTAGTGCCATATGATCAACTCCTGGGGCCAATCTACAGGATGTGTATCATTTCGCAATGGCATGGGCTCCTCAGGAAGTTGTTGTGGAAGTATGCGCGCTCGGCGTTGGGCCTCCTTTGCTAACTCTTGCCTTCTTCTCCTTGCTGCAATTATGCGTTTAGGTAGCTCGGCGTCGGCAGGTTCCTGCTGTGGGATCTCTAGTTGAGGCAGACTCGGCATCCTTTATGGCTCTTTGTCCTCATCTTGCTTGAAGTCCGGGCCCTCTCCGACATTTCGCTCTACCACAGGAGGAACGACTGGTGGTGGTGGCGGTGGCTACTTCTGCTCCTGAAAACCCAACTCCTTGAGCTCTGCAATGGAAAGGCCCATACAGCACAGGTAGTAGAACTGTTGATCTTTAGTTATTCATGTACTTGTTGGAAGCTCCCGCTCTTGAAGGCCGTATCGTAGCGTCCATGTGCTTAGCTCCAACCTTTGACTTTGGCGGGTCCCTCTATCAGTTCACTAGTCTGACCTTGTCTTTTTGCACCTAGCAGGACCACCACTCTATCACCCTTTTAAAATTTTGTAAATCGTTTGGGTAGATCCTGTGGTTTCCTCTGCCTTTCCGCTTCCGAGTCCCTTGCTTGCTTCCTGGCCTCCTCTTTTGGCCTCCTGTGCCTCAGGTGGACTGGCAAGTCTCCCTTGGTGTGTTTGACCTCAGAGGGTTGCGGTATCTCAGGATCACTCTCAGTACTAACTTCCGACTCTGAGTTGAACTCGCATCCTTCACTTGAGGAAGGTGTTTCCCCAGGGGGTCTTAGTTTCGTAGGTGAATCTGACTCGAGAACTGGGATTACCCATCGTTGTGCTACTCCATCTTGCTCGTAATCTACGGCTTTTATTCGTTCCAGCTAGGATCTGTCACACTCCATTAGTATGACTCCTTTTTCATTTCGAGTAAGCCCTTCTTTCCCAGGCCTTAAGTCTGCCCTGATTTGCTCTATCGCTTTTCCCTCCGTGTCGTACTCTATCGTGTCTACCTCTTCTTCACTCTCTTCTCCCGCAGAGCGACAGTCCTCATACTCCTCATCGTTTGGGTCCTGTTCTTCTGACTACTCATCATCCCCTAAGCTTCCCTGTTCACTATCCTTGTCGTCAGTAACTAAAGCCTAGTTATATAACAAGTTCAGGTCATGGACTTTGTTCCATTTCCATTCTGGTTTAGCTAAAAGGTCACGTAGAGGCTTTAAGTTAGCGGCCAAATTGCCGTTCAATTTATCGATCAGATACTCTATGATCTCTTGAAGCTCTAGTTTGTTGTTGGGGATGTGAGACAAGGCCGGTTTGCATGGGTTGAGCGAGCTTCCTACCATCATGCAAAGCGGCACAACTGGCTCCTCAGTTGGCAGGGTGGCGGTTTTAGCAGCCTGCTGATGTGGTCCTTCCTCATTCGAGAATGGTAGGTCAATGGTTGCCAGCACGTGTATCCAATCCCTCTCATCCTCAAGGCAATGAATATATCTAGCTAGCGATCCATAGGGCTTGGCTGGTTGAGTATTGCCTTTTAGCATGGGTGAGATGGCAGCCAGGTCAACAGACGTCATCGTCCAAGTGTCCATCTCTACCCTCACTGCACTAGTTCTGTTCCCTAGGAAAATCAATCCATTGCCCCAATCCTCTATGACTCGTGCATTCCTCATCCAAGGTCAACCTAATAGTATGTCGTAATCCACTCCCTTCATGACAATGAAGTTTACCCAGAATTGCACACAGGCAATCTTTATCGGTCAATTCTTTAAGACCCCAAATTATCTTACCTTCATTCCGTTTGCTAGCGTGACATTGAACTAGCAGTCTCTACGGGAGGGTTTCCCCATGCCTCTAGGACCGCATAGTTTAGCACACTAACACTGGCGCCTGTGTCTACAATTCCCTTTCAAGTCATGTCTCCTAAGGCTAAGACGGAAAAATTTGCGTGCATTTCAGTGCCTTCCCAAAAAGCATTGAAGTGCAAAGACTTAGGATCTGCGTGTAGAGTTAGACTTGGGATCCGTGTAATTGCGTCGTGATCTTGCGGATCAATGCCCACAAGTTCCGCGTGTCCCTCGATCGATTCTTTTAACTCCTGCCACAAGGAGTGATTTTGCCTAAGCAGATCCTCCAGGCTTAGAGTTACTGGGGTGGACAGCAAAGTTGTGAGGAGGCTATTGGACCCTTGTCTTCCTCTGAGACTGGCAATTCTAGGCCATTCATCTTGTCTGCCCTTGTAAGCTTCCCCCCGGCCTTGCTGCTGAGCCGCTTTTAGTGGTGCAGGCATGTTCCCAGTCTGTGGTTGTGAGGGTGAGACTAGTGTGCTAACACTGGAGAAGTCGCCCATAGGGTCTTCCAATATGGGTTTAGCATCTTCAAGGTGCTTTTGGGCGTCCTTGACCCACTCCTTGACCTTGGCTATAGCTTCGAGTTGCCATTTGGGATGGGGATATTCCCCTACCTTGGCACTCCCTAGCTCTGCTGTCTTAGGAGCCGAGGTCTCTACCTCTGCATCTGTGACCCTCTTTCCCATTACCAGCATAGTCGTTTCCTCGGTTTTAAAGGTTATCTTTGCATTAGTTCTCTTTTTCCGTCTCCTCCGGCTTTTCTTCCCTATTGAGGTTGCATCAAGGTTGCTTGGCCATGGTAAGGAGATGCCTGCTTGTTTTGTTTGAGCTCGCGTCATAGCATGTAGTGGGATGGGCATATCCTCACTACCAAAAGTTTCAACTCCAAAGAGCCCCAAAGGCACCGATGGCATGTTGGCAGCGCTCATTGATGGCTTCCGCCTAGGACAGTCAAGAAACAGATGTGTGATTCCACACTCTGTGCATCGGAGATCCGCTTTGCCCTTGTTAGCTTGTTCTCACTCTGGGCAGCATGATGAAATGTGGCCTGGGTGGCCGCAAGTCCAGCATGTGACCGGATCCTAGCTCGGCCCTCCAAAGCCTCTGCCTCGTCCTCTTCCTAAGGCCATCACCGATACTGGCCGATAGTCCATCAGGACTGGATTGCCCTCCTCGTCGTAGGATACATAAGGATTGACATATGCCTCTTCCTCATTGGGCTCCTCCACAAAGTGAACAGGAGCATCGCTAGGTGGGTGAGTCACAAAAGGCCCTGGTGGCCTAGGTATACCAGTTGGGTTCATCTCCAGCCTAGGCACGACAGGTCTTGGGTCACTTGGTGCTGGAAGAGCTAACTGGTTTCCCTTGCCAAAGAAATTAGGTGGCCTATTACCTAAGTATGGAGGGTTGTACTGATGTGTATATGGGAGTCTCCTCGGCATTCTACAATGCACTGCATCATGTGTGAATCTACCGCAATTTGAGCACGACCGAGATCTAGGATCTTGGCACTCCACTGGGAGGTGATTGCCACCGCAGTACACACATTGTACATGCGATCTCACAGGCTTTCTAACGAGCTCTTGCAATCGCGCAATCTCTAGTCTCATCTCTACCATCCCTTGGTCGTGGTCTACACTCTTTCCCTTGTCCTACGCACTAGCAGTTACTTTTTCCCCTAAGATGGCTGATCTCTCAGGGTCCCTCTGGCTCACACTATCTCAGTTGGTAATCCTCATGCTACGTTCCCTGAGTTGATCATCTACGCATATTGCCTCCTCGAAGACTCGAGCTAGTATATCTCGTTGTAAGGTGGAGTTACTGGCCAAAGCCTTGTAGAGCTCCTCGCTTCGAATCCCATTCATGAACATTGTAGACACTGCCCTCTCGATGGGTCGCTTATTGGCACGGATTCTCTTATAGATACTGCGTATGTGGATAATGTAATCCCTAATGTCCTCCTTCTCCCTTTGACTGATATTCATCAACCTAACAATGAGGTTGTCCGAGTACCCTGCCTTTGAAAACCTCTTGATGAAGAGGCCCTTAAGACGAGCGAAGTTAGTACATTCTGGGTCATCTAGACTAGAGTACCAGGTCCTCCCCTTGTTGCCTAAGCACAGGCCGAAAGCTTGAGCTCGCTGCACAAGGTCAGTAAGACCGTTCGCCTCACATACTTGCTTGAACTGCTCCATGAAGCTGTACGGGTCACTGCTAGGTTCGTATCGAGCTAGTTGTTTCGCTACTATGGGGATTCTAGCCTACCCTTCAGCTCCTTGCGTGACTCCCAATCCTGACAATAGCGTGGTGGCTAGGGCAGTAGCACTTTGCTCCACGGATGTATTGTCCATGAGTCGCTTTTCCACCAGTTCACTCAACGTCATGCCAGCCTCTCTTGCCCGTTCCCTCTCTACATTCAGTCCGGACTTGGCTGCCCCAGCAAGGTCTAGTACTCGTCTGACCTCGTACATATCCACGTCCTACTGTAGCCTTCTAGCCCTCTACTCATGGTTGTAGGCAATGATGCCTTCCAATGCTCTCTTGATAGCTCTTCTCTCTTCTTCCAGGTTTGCCACCACTTCCTCTACATGTCTACCTTGGATCTCAGTCCTAGTGAGTAGATCGTAGTCGTGTACCAGTTCCTGGACCGAAGTTGGAAATTCTCCTAAATCTAATTGGTCTTCCCCTTGATTGCCTCTTGATCCCCACATTATTTCTGCTTCCAACTCCACGAGGTTTTCGATAAATCCAATCAGCTCCGGTAGCTTCCACTCCTCTATTTTGTTGCTTCCCATGTCTTTGTGTTTTCTCCAAGTACTACTAGTAGGGTGTTCAGGCACCTGTCTAAGTCTTGGGGTCTCCTCCTACTAGTGGGTTCCTTAATGTTATTAGATATCTAGATGTGTTCCTTGTTATTTGAAAGCAGCGTCAATCCTTACTTACATGTTGTGCTTAGAACTTTCGTGGTGCTTGGTGCAAAAATAGGCTTTTCTCTTTTCTTGATGTGCAGGTTTAGTGGAGCACAAAAGTGAAATGTCGATGCAAAAAGAGTTTAATGCAAACTCCACCTTGTTTCTACCCATGTTCTGAGCCTAATTTGAGTTTTCAACTTGGTTCTCGGCTATTCTATGGTCCTTCCGCACCCTGAGTTCGATAAATCTCTGAGGTTCTAATGGCCAAATTGGGTTTTGGGGATGTTCAGGGTTGCGTCCTGGGGTCAAGTCTGTGGTCAGGTCAGCAAAAGATCCTTATCTTTGTGTTCTAGCAAGATGGTCTGATTCTGAGAATTGGACCACGATGGTTCAACTCTAAGAGTCGAACGGTCTGATTCTGACAATCGGACCAGTATGGCCTGACTCTAACAGTCGGACGGTCTTATTTTGGATTGGTTCGAGTCGGACAAAGGTGGGTCCAATTTCTTCAATCGGACGAGGTGTCTGATCGGATAGGCTGGTTCGAGTGGTTCGATCAGACAAGATGGTCCGATTGGGCAATTGAGTGTCTGATTATAAGGGGCAATCCGAGTGCCACGTGGCACATCTAATCCGGCTGGTCCGATTCTAGTAATCGGACCAGACTGGTCCAAGACTCACTCTCAGTCGGACGGTCCGATTTTGGAAGTCGGACGATCGGACTCTAGAACTCGGGTGGTCCGATTCTAGGAATCGGACCATTGTAGGTTGGTCCAACTGCGTCGGCGGCGGGCGCGATTCCGGGGCATTTGAATCCTTCCTAATGCTTGCTGCACTCAATCATCACAAAACATCCCATAATCGATCAGAGCGCTACTAGAACACACTGGACTCACCTGAAGTAGCACGAATCGAATGCGCCTAGAATCGGGGTTGCGTTTCCTCGTCATGTAAACCAGAAACTCTCTCTCTCTCTCTCTCTCTCTCAAACAAATCCAACTAAGAAAATGAGTCCTGGCCTCCCAAGCCTCTTAAGGTTCTTTCACAGCACTACAACACCTTACAGCCAGTTCCCTGTCCCTATTTCACCCAGAAGCTTGAATCTGGTCCCCTGTTTTCTTGTTTCCAGCAGTAGCTGGAACCTCTGTTTTCTCTGGTTTTACCCTAATCTAACCTCAATCTAATGCATCCAATATGAAAAACAGAAATGCAGAATAGTAGTCCTAATCTAATGCTTCCAACAAACCCAAATACTTACATGTTCCTTAGATTAAAACCTCCTAAGTCTCCTAGTTATCTTGAGCACTGGTTCAGGCTGCAAACCTTACTTCCATGCTCGATCTGATGCACGCAGCGCTCAAAGCTTGATTCCGCAGGTCCCGGCAACGGAACCAAAATGTGGGAGCTCTTCAAGCTCTACCCCGAGACCTATGGACCACTTATTGCTCAAGTGTTTCGAACCGAGCAGCCATGGCTACCTCTCACATAGCCGTCGCGCAATGCCTACCTTACGGGTGTAGTGAGCTTACCTTGATGCTCGATCAAGCACCTTCCTCTCTCTTGCACCCCTGCAGCTCCACGATCCTTGAGGCAAGCTCAAGCAACCTCAATTCCTCTCCCATGAGCTTCATCCTCCATAGCCACGTACGAGACAAGAGAAGAGAGGAGAGGAGGAGAAGATGAAGAGAGAAGATGGAGAGCTTCTTCTCCAAGATCCCTCACCCTCACACGATCACTCCCTCACACTCTCTCAATCCATCTCTCAAGCACAAGCAAGTAGGCAAGAAGGCAAGAAACAAGAGAAGAAGAAGAAGATGCTTTCTGCCACACACAAGAATGAGCTTCTCATTGACTTTTTAACTTTATATACATGCCTTAATTTCCATGGACGGTCATCCCCCTTTTTTTTACATGGCCGGGCCATTAGCCTAGGCCCCTTTTCTTATTGTCCGTCTATCCTCCTAGCTTTCTTTCCACCGCATGTCTACATTTACAAATTGCACGGGTGAGAGCTCGGCGCTCTTTTACAAGATTTCAAGGTGCGCCTTTTCCATTTTAAAATGGCCTTTCCCCTTCGACATTTGCCTTGGAATTTTAAGGTTGCCTTTGCGCATTTGGTCTTTTTTCCTCTTCTTTCTTCAGTCGAGCTACCTTTTTTCCGCCTTTGCCCTGCGTCTTTTCTGCTTTCTTTTGCTTTCTTCGTGTTGGGGTTAACAACCTTACGCTCTCAATCGTGGGTCAAATTCCTAAGAAAACAATTGCTATGCAGTCCAAGAGCTTTTCCTTCGATACCATGAACTATGCATAATGCATAATGTGAATGGTTTAGTGCACAAACAAAAGAAAATCAGCATTGTGCATCGTGCGAAACCAATCTTTTCATGATTTCCATGCTAGCGTTTATGTGATGAGAAGAGAAAATACACCGAGCCTTACGCTCATGCTGCCTTTCCCTTTATTTTAGAAAAACGTCCTATATGCATGATGCAACACATTAAATAGATTTTAATTTATATTTTGATGCTCAAGCTCCCCTCTCACCCTACCGTTTAATGTTTTGCATTCGTTGATAGGTAAAAATGTCATTTTATGTGTATTTCCTTATAAAGAAAGTGATAAACATGAACAAAAACATAGAAATGAGGGTAAATTGAGGCCAACCTTGTGCTTTACCTTTATTATACATTGCACAAACACACATGTAATTTTTTGGAATTTTCCTTTTACAGTTTCCTAATTTTCTCCCATTTAAAACCCATTTTTCACCATTTTTGGTATTTTTTCTCTATTTTCTTCAATAAAAAATAACTAGAAACTAAGATTGATTATGGGATGTGGCCCTTAGGTTTCTTGATAGCAAAATTTCAAGTTTTTTTGATATTATGTCTCATATCTCCCTTTTATTTTGCAAAAAACCCCCATTTTACCCCTTAAACGTATGTTTTATGGGTTTTACCCCATTAATTTCAGCCATATCTCTTATGATTTTCTGATCATAAACTAATAAAAATCATAAAAAACAACATCATGATGCATAATCAACCCATGGAAACAATGTTTCATCAATCAAATAGCATAAAAACTCATTTTTTCTTCATAAAAATTGAATTATTGCTTAGGCTTTGTATCTCGGGATCTCGGTTTTGGTACGGGACTATGGGTCAGCCCACATTCAATGTCTATCATCTTAACAATCAGCAATCTTCATGTCTTCATCCACCCAGAAGCAATCCGGTCTCAACCGGACAAGCTTTCCTTCACAATTCTTCATTTTCCTCTTGCACACAAGAACAGCCCCTTAGGGGAGAGAGAGGAAGGAGAGAGAAAGACTAGATCTGGTTCTTCTCATTCCCAGAGCCATTTCACAGGCAAAGACAGGCGATAAGACCAACAAGAAAGGAGAAGATTGGGGCCATGATCAGTTGGATGGGTTGTTTGTAACCTGCCATCTCCATCATGAAGATCCATGGCGCAATTTTCGGCGTGAAGATGGCGCCTTCTTCCTCCATTCTCTCTCCACGTTTTTTCATACCCCCCAAACTCAAAAATTGAAGGGGGGTTAAAATTCCCCCAAAGGGCACCCCTTTTGGTCCTCTCAAATGTCCACATTTTCATATCTTGCCAATTTTGTGGCCATTTTCCCGTCTTGGCTCTGATTTGAGCTTTGAAAAATCTCGAGCATCCGGCTTTACATCCCGCATTCACTGGCAGCTCCTGACAACCCGCATGGAATCTATAAAATTATCAAAAATCCACAAGTGTCGCTCGGGCGCCTTTTAAAAGTCGTATTTCACTTGGTGCTTAAAATCGTCCTAGCTGGAGCCGCCGCCTTCGATGTTAAATATTTTTCCCCTAAATTCTGGATTTTTTGGCAAATTTTAGGCACATCCCGGGCTCAAAACTCCACTCTCATTGGAGACCATGGGATAGGGCGACTTAGCCCGTCGAATCCCACAACAGATCTGCAGAAAATAACCAGAGGAAGCATCAAGCTGATACAAAATATATATATACTTAAACACAGCACAATGCTCACCCTACCCCCTGACAAAACCAAGGCATGAAACCCATAAGGAGTAGGCCTAGCATAATCTGATAGAAGGTCCGAAGCCAGCCACTAACTGACTGCTCCAACACGGCCAGACTAAAAAGAACTATCAAAGAGGTTGCCCTAAGTGGTTGTCTGAACTACCTACCTAACTAAGGACACCACAACCAGGAGCTCCTACCAAGCGAGGACTCCTATGGCCTGATCAAGAAGTATTTTCTTTTAGCATATTTCTTCTTTTAGGTTTTAATTTCCCCATACTCGGGCATGTAAAAAGGAGGGAGCTGAGCGTAGTGACCCAAGGAGAACAGGGCATCGGCCTCATGTCCTGTCTCGGTACCCAAGAACCTACCAAGCCCTCGCAAGGCGACACTTAATCCTTTTCTGACGCTCACTTTTATTTTCGCTCCAACCGTTCTTAATTTCTTCTTTTCTAGCAAGATACCACCACTAGGAAGAAAAGGCATCGGCCCCATGTCTAACTCGTCCCCATGAACCTACCAGGCCTTTGTAAGGCGATCATCAATTGCTTATAAATTTTCCTTCTTTTCTTTTCTATTTTTATAGGGGTTAGAATACCTTTTTACACACCTTTGTATATATTTATTGTCTTTAAGATATTCGGGGTTTTTTTCTCTCTCTATCATCATCATTATTTTCTTCTGGCAGGCTTCTCTAACTGCCTAACAACTAGGAAGAACTCCTAGAATGGCTGCCTAGCAGGCTAGCAAAATAGGGTCACTAGAACTACTTTCTAAAACAGGTCTTTCAATGCCTGGCAATGTCTTTACGGGAGGCAATGACTACTCAGACCTCCCTCAAACATACCTAACCAAAATCTGGGACTTCATGCCTTGGTCGTCCATCCTAAACAAGAAAAGAAAATCCCCTACAAGTACACCGACACATATAGCATAAAAACACGGTACTCATAAAGGAGAAATATCACTTAGATAGAGCCACAAGAAGCTCTCGCGCAACAAAGGCTCCTTCCAAGCTCTTCTTCAAACCTGTCTAGCACAAGACTAAAACAAGAAACCATTAACCACGCCTGTACTAAACAGACAACTGGCCCTCTTGGCCTAATGAAATAAAGCACTTCACTACAAAACTTGATCGGCCCTATTGGCCTAATGAAATCTGGACGTAATATCCAAAGCATCTAGCCTTCCTAGCTTAAAACTAGATAGGTCATTTTAGTCCACGTAATACTGATGTCCTTGGCATATACATCACACCCTATCAAACTACCCAGGGTGCCAAGGACAGCATACGATAGGTCGACTAGCCCCATGCTACTCATGCAAGTTAGCTAAAAACTTGATCTTGTAGTTTTTTTTTTAAATCTTAGGTTTTTGTAGAGATACAAGTCCAAGCCTTTCCACAAATACCTCATCAATAAGGCCGATCCCTTCTTGGGCATTATGAGCTGAATGAACGGCCTCAGTGGGCTCGCATGTCCTACATTTATTGTAATCCGAATAAACTAGTTGTTCAAGCGACTGAGTGGCTCCTTTGGGAGAAAGAATCATAGCTTTGTACTCATTCGAACCTCGCCTATTTGGGTTTTCACATAAATCCGTGCTCTGACCCAAATTAGGTAGAGCTTCAAGCCTAGGCACATCACATGGGTGGATCCCAAGGCAGTGTATATTATCACATGTATATCCAGTCTTATCCTCTTGGGGGTTCAACAAAATATATCCAGATGGGATCCTTGACCTTGCATCCGACAATCTTGCCATACTTTTGGAGATTTTGGGTCTCCAAACCCATCTCACATTTCCCTTAATATTCTTGCATTCCCTCAATTTTCTGCGCTGGTCTAAGGAACTCAATGCAAACTTATCCCTATGGCCAAATGGCCTCACATCCTTATGACCTTTGTGAAGCAGAGGTGGACTTTTAGCATTTTGCATTCTCTTTACAAAAGATGTATTTACTTGTTTACATCATATTGCAAAGTTTTTTCCATAAGAACCATGCTTTCACTGAAGGGAACAACATCCACCCGGAAGCATGATTCCGACACCAAAGGTCTCTCAAGAGCCTTACTAGCAACAAAATTAGAACCACACATAGAATGCTTATCAACACTCATAGGCCCAGTAGTTCTATCCATGTTGCCATCACATCTACCTCTCGTGGAAGTGTTGCAAGCCCTAATGGGACTTACATGGCTTGGAACCTTTTCACTGAGAGGCATGTCATTACTACCCATAGGATAGCCATTTTCTACTTTGAGATTTTGGCCACCATTGCTCCCTTCATAGGCTGCCTTGGTATCAACAAATGAGCTGTCTTCTTGCAGAAATGGTTGGAAGCTAGGATGCACTTGTACTGAGCGGGGAAAACTCCAAAAGTTTTCCCAACATCTCTGAATATGACCCTCATAATCAATGGCATGCATTTTTTCTTCCCTTAATGACTTAGGATTCCGCAGTCCCACTTGGATTTGTGTATTAATCTCTAAGCCATTCAGAAAGAGCTCACATAGCACATCATCTAGTAGTGCACTGGCTCTTCTTGGCCAAAGCCTAAGAGTACTATCAAAGGCTCTAGCATACTCTTTAATAGAAAGATAAGACTCCTATCTAAACTGCATAAGCTGCCCTAAGACCTGAATCATAGGGAGCTTCTTTTCATACTCATCTAGAAATCTATCACAAGACTCCTCAAACGATTTAATCAACCCTCTTGGGAGGCTCCAGTACCATTTCCTTGCCTCTCTCTTTAGGGTACTTGGGAATACGAGCATCCGATGTATATCGTCGAACCCACTTGCAATGCAAGTTAGGTCATATTCTCTTAAATGAAGCATCGGATGCTCATTTGGCAACCCATAAAACACTAGGAGATCCCTATAAAGAGGAGGACATTTGGTTCTCCCCTTTGGGATCAACACTGGGTCATTAAAATGTTCATATTCATCATGATCTGGGTCCAGTCTCTTAGGATCTTTAACCTCTTCCATCCCCACCCTTTTCGGTGTAGGGGGGTTAATATCCTCATTGGCATCCCTTTCTGCCAACTCACTAAGTGGTCTAGGGAGTCCTATAAATTTCAACATATCATTTTGATCCCCTCTTAGAAGATCTTCCATACCTTTCCCTTTAAAAGGAAAGTCCATAAGAGTTTATATAAAAGCTTTTGGTCCTTATCTAAAGCAGATTTATCATTACCACTTCTTAAAACTTGGGAATCGTGCCTTTTAAGCAACGGTTTTCCCTTGACAACTAGGGCTTCTAACATCTTTGTGATACCTACTATGTCATCCTGGTGGCCCATTACACGGGATGTTTCAACGACAAGCATGTTCCATCATATATCTGCACTTTCCCATGGCATTATGGCTTTAGCATGATGACTTGTTGATGCCACGACTACCATGGTTTCCAACATGCTTGTTTCATGCCCTCTAAGTTGATGGATGGTTCAACATGATTTCTCTTAGGTAGAGACCACACCAAGGTGAACCTCGGCCCATGCCATCGTATTAGAGGATGGGGTAACCACTAATTGGCTACTCTTTTCATCACATAAATTATCTTCTGTAGAGGACTCATGCTCTCCATAACTAACTAAGTCCATTAGTAAGTTTTGTATGGGGAAAGCCAAGTTTTTCCATTCGTGAACAAACCCCATTTTATGGATAATTTAGGGTCCCTTTAAACCCTAGATTCGAAAACCGCCACTTATAGGTAGCTCCTGGCAGACGCACCATTGATGGGACCTGAAATGGGCCGGCACTAGCTATGGCACTAGTTGGACCTCATACTCATAACAAACAAACACACCCTCACGGCCTCGTGGACTAGCAGCGTCAATCTAATGCTAAAGGGAAAACTGCCCTAAAGCCTAATCTATGCGTTTATGGTTTCATCGTTTTGTAGTCCAACGTTTCCCTTAAACTCCTCAAAGGGAGAACCCATACTTATTGGCAATGCCACGATCACACACATATGGAGGCAACCTCACGGTAAAAACACTGCGGCCCCACTGTTGATGCCAGGAGGCATATTTCACGGTGGATTCCATGCCACAGTGGATTCCGTAAACTTTGATGACCGGGGCTCATACACAAAGTGGATTCTTTGTGCGAGAAGTTGATGGGGACGGCTGTCGTTTTCGGGCGTTTCATTAATTTAGTGTGTACATGGGTGATAAAATAGCAGGTGATTTCGCAAAATGCATATTAAATTAATAAACATTTATGAGTTTAGAGTGCGCACTCGTAAAAAATTAAGGTTAGGATTTATTTCTAACCAATTGATTTATTTATATAGCTGAAGACTGCTAGGTATTCACTTTTGTCGGTTTAATTGTATTATTTTACTAATGATTGTGAATGCTTCAGTTGATGTGTAGAGATAGCAGCAGTGGCGGAGGAAAGCATTGGAGGATAGCAAGTATTCGATTTATGGATTATATTTTGATGGGCGCATATCTTAGGTATGAAGCCTATGTTTTGTCATGCCTACTTATTAAGGCGTCGGATATTTATTATTATTTTGTATACGCATGGGCGCATGATTATGTTATTTCTATTTGGACATTGTATTGGGCGTGTGAGACTCTTTGGGCACCGTCCATTAGCTTAATTCCTATTTTTTGTCAAAGCAAACTCGAAAAGCTAAAAGCTTGCTATTTTGTAATTTGGGCTATTATTTGAGCTTGAAGATGAATAATACATAAAATACATGCTTTGTGGAGTGCTCACACAAGGAATAGGGGGAGATTGCACCCAATTGGTCTCTACGGAACCGTCCTGGAACGATCGGGCTCTACGGTCAATCTCGTCGCGAACGGTTGATACAGGAAAATTTCTCGCGATCAAGAATCCCTGTTTCCATCATCGGATCGCGAAGGATCGGTCTGCAGAGGCGAATGAGCACTCCCAACTCTCCTACATCAAGTCATCAAGAGCAAAGATAAGCTCTCTCTTAATCCCAAAAGTTTATAAGTTAATCAAGATTTAAAAGCTTGAGAAGCTTAACTTAAGCTTTAAAGAGCTTAAAATTTTCAAATTTTCGTGGCACCTCTAAGGATGTCAGCGCAAATCTCGCCGGCTGAAAAAACGACCCCCCCCATGATTTTCACCGTTGGCTATTGATCAAGCTCCAAGCTTAATCACTTAAGCAATAAGTCACTTAAGCTCCTCAATCTTGCAAGTCATAACAAACTTCAGGTCACACACAATCAATCAGATTCAGCAAGTCTATTAAGTTGAAGTTCTGCAAGTTTTGTAAAGCAAGCAAGTACTGCAAGTCAACAAACTCTGCAAGTCGCATTAGTCTGGTACTCTGCAAGTTAGACAAGTCAACTGGAGTCAAAACTAACTTTTGTCCAAAACTCATAGAAGGGTTGTTCCTGCGCAGAAACTCCGAACTGGAAAGTTGTTCATTGGAAGGTACTCTACCCATACGCAGGTTTGCTAAAGCATTTTCAGCATAAGAAGAAGGATAAACGCAAAATTTCCAAAGATTGTGAAAGCCACACCCAAAAATACATAAGCCTTGTATTCCCAAACTTGAGCTACGCTCATCCCGCTAACTTGATTTTGAGTGCGAAAGGTCTTTTGAGTTTTGCAGGATGACGAAACCACATATGGATGATCTTATGGCTAAAGGTGACCTACCTGAACCTACGATGGAGCAAAAGCTGGATTTAATTATGATGCAATTGGATGAAGAACGAAGGGCTAGGCAAGCATTGCAAGTTCAACTGGCAAATTTACAAAGATCGTCTACCGACAAAGAAGAACCTCAATCTGAAGATCTTATCTGACGTACCATCGACGCAACTCTCGAAGCTCAAACCATCCGCAAGGAATCAAAGATAAGTAAAAGAAGTTTCAAATTTCATACTTTCAATGGTATCCGAGAGGGAAAAACTGTTCTTACATTCATTAGTCAGTTTGACGACTACTTTCATGAGGAAACCTATGCAGAAAAAGATAAAATCAAGTGTGTCACTAATCATTTAGTGGATAGAGCATCTCTTTGGTGGACTGTAGTACGCAAGAGTATAGATTGTCCCGCTACCTAGGAGAATTTCAAGAAGAAGTTCATGCAGAATTTCCTTCCTCCACAATTTCATGAGAAAGCCATTAAGCAATGGGATCTTCTTCAACAACGGGATCGTGAGCCTATTCCTTAGTATACAGAGCATTTTTGGAATGCATTACTCCAGCTACGCATGCTTGAAGGCATACCTGAAGCGATACACAAGCGCAAGTATATGTCTAGACTCCTTGGACATTACTATGCTGAAGTTAACATGTTCAAGCTTGCTACTCTTGAAGACGCCATTTCACTAGCTCACGACACTGAAGACAAGCTGCGAGGTAGAGACAGACATCCACAGCAATTCCAATCCAATGGTAACTATGGATCTAAGCAATTCAATTCCAATTTTAGAAGATTTAATCCAGGTCGTTTCTCTTCATCATCTTTCCGTAAAAATTGGGCAAAACCACCTGCTTTACCATCCAATGTCAATCAAAACCCTAAGCCTATTCCACAGCCAAATCCTAATGTCCCTAGACTTCCTGCCATTGCAAACAATGTAACCAAAGCCAAGCTAATAGTATGTTATAAATGCCACCAGCCTGGACATTTAGCGGCAAATTGCCATTCAAAGAAGCCACCTGTCCATATCAACTACCTTGGAGCAATGGAAGAAGACGAACATGAAGATATGCATGATTTCACTGAAGATGAGGATGATATTACTACTCCTTCGGACACTTTACCAAGTATGCGAACTCCACATTCTTTATTGACTATGAAATGTTTAGTGCATGGAAAGGAAAATATTATTTTGTATGATGACGGTAGTACGCATGATTTTATTTCAGCAAAGTTAGTAAAGGAATTGAAGTTACAGACTGTACCTACGCATTATCGCATCAAAGCAGCATTCTTAGGTGCTAGGTATAATGGTACACATGAAGTGCATGACTTAGAGATTCTGAAAGAAGAAATTTTCTAGTTGTTCCATTACAGTCGAGTGACATTATTTTAGGTATGCCTTGGCGTCATCAGCATAACCCAGATATAGATTATTCCACACATTCAATTAATATTAAATTTCAAGGAAAACATATTACATTGTATGGTATGCATGCATCTAATGTTTTTCCACTGCTTTCGCATACTCAAGCTAAACGTGCATAATGCAAGAGTAGTAAATCCTATCTCATTTGGGTGAATGAACTGCAAGTTAAAGAACATCATATGCATCCTAGGCATAAAGAAATTCTTGCACATTTTAAGGACTATTTTGCCGACGACCTACCACCTGGTTTACCTCCTTCACGCCTAGAAGACCATAAAATAGATTTGATTTCTGGTACACAACCACCTTGCAAAGCACCATATAGGCATAACCAGATAGAGCAAAAAGAAATTTAGAGTCAAGTTGAGGAATTACTCAATAGAGGATTGATTAGATCTAGTAGTTCTCCATTTGGTGCACCTATTCTGTTAGTCAAGAAAAAGAATAATACCTATCGTATGTGCATTGACTATCGAGCTTTAAATAAGATCACTATAAAGAATAGGTATCCCATTCCTAGAGTTGATGACCTTATGGATAAACTGCACGGCTCTGCTATATTTAGTAAAATAGACCTTAAGTCTGATTATCATCAAGTGAGACTAGATACGTCAGACATATTCAAGACTGCATTTAGGATACAGTTTGGTCATTACGAATTTTTAGTGATGCCATTTGGATTGACTAATGCACCTGCTACATTTAGTAGAATGATGAATCGTATATTTTTGAAATATCAGTATTGTGCAATTGTCTTCTTTGATGATATTTTGGTGTTTAGTCAAAATGAGAAAGAACATTATGAGCATTTGTCATTGGTTTTTCAGTTACTAAAAGATAATCAACTGTATGCAAATCTTGAAAAGAGTGAATTCTTTAAAACAAAAATTGAGTATTTAGGTCATATTGTATCATCTGATGGAATTAAAGTTGATCCTAAGAAAATAGATGCAATATTGAATTGGCCTATACCTAAAAATGTGCATGAGTTACAATCTTTCCTTGGTCTTGCTAGTTTCTATAGGAAGTTTGTACGTAATTTTTCATTACTTGCTTTACCACTGACTAAACTTCTGAAGAAAGGTATTGTCTATCATTGGTCCGATAATCAACACAAATCCTTTGACTTATTGAAACATGCATTAACCCATGTTCTTGTATTACAGTTGTTTGATTTTAATAGACCATTCTTTTTAGTAGTGACTGATGCTAGTGGATCAGGAATAGGAGCCGTACTTATGCAGGACAATCATCCTATAGCCTATTCTAGTTGTAAGCTGAAACCCTCTGAACTGAAATATTCCACATATGACAAAGAACTATTAGATGTTGTACAAGCATTAAGATAGTGGAAACACTACTTAATGGGTTCAGAATTTATGATTAAGACCGATCAGCAAAGTATTAGACATTTACTTAGTCAACCCCAAATATCTAACCGACATATCAAATGGGTATCCTTTATCCAGAGTTTTCATCATATCATTCAATATCAACCAGGTAAAGAAAATGTAGTGGCCGATGCATTAAGAAGAAGACTTGCCATTCATAATATTTCTATTATATCTTTTGATTCTTTGATTGATATGAAAGATACTTATCATCAGGATATTACTTTCCATGCTAACTGGAATAAATTAGTTCAAAATAACTTGATTCCTATTGATTCATTGTCATATAATGATGGATTTATGTTTTATGAAAAGAGATTGTGTGTTACAATTCCATTCAGATCTTTTGTTTTGAATGAGATTCATTGTCCCCCATATCAAGGTCATAGAGGTATCATATCTACTTTACGTACATTAACTGAAGATTTTTATTGGCCGCATATGGACACTGATGTATCTAACTTTGTTTTTGAATGTTTGATTTGTCAAAGAGTTAAGAGACATCATGGTAAACAGTATGGATTACTTATGCCTTTATCTATTCCATCTAGACCATGGGAACAAATTTCTATGGATTTCATTACTGGTTTACCTAATACTAAATCTAACCATGATATGATTTGGATGGTAGTAGATAGATTTAGTAAACAAGCATATTTCATTCCATGTTAGAAAACTTTAACAGCATCACAAGCAGCACAATTGTTTTTTAAAACTGTTTTCACTAACCATGGATTGCCAAAAGTTATTATTTCAGATCGTGATTCTAGATTTTGTAACAACTTTTGGATTACTCTGTTTGCTAACTTAGGCACAAAGATTGATTTCTCATCTGCATTTCATTCTGAAACTAATGGACAAACAGAAGCCACTAATAGCACTATTCTAGATCTCTTACGTGCATATACTATTTCTAAACCTCAGACATGGGACACACATTTGCATTTATTACAGTTTGCATATAACAATACACCACACACATCTATAAAGAAAGCACCGTTTGAAGTGATTTATGGATATAGATTATCTACACCTGTTGCATCTTTGTCAAATAGAATTCAGAGTGCTGATGATATTGCTAGTATGCATAATACTATTTTTAATGAGGTTAAAGACATGATTGCCAAAGCCCAGCAATCACTACAAGGAATTGGGCAATTAGCGACGTCGATTAGCAACGGTGGATATCGGCGTCGCTATTGGCGTCACTATTTGCGTCGCTATTTGCGTCAATAGCGACGCCGCAGGAAAAAAAGCGCGGCCAAAACCCGAGCGCCATTTTCATTTCTTTTGCTTCGACTTTTGAGAGCGAGAGCGAGGGAGAGAGCGAAAGCTTTGTGAGAAGGAAGGAGAAGAAGAAGACTTGCTGCCGCCGCCACCACCGTTGTTCGCGAAGGAGAGGAGGAGCCCTCATTGCAAAGAAAAACCGCCCCACGCTTGCTATATCTCATTGGTAAGTCTCCCTCTCTCTTTCTTTTGCTTGTTCTCTTTTTCTTGTTTAGGAGAGGAAATGAAAGAGAAGGAGAGGGAGAGGGAGAGAGAGGGAGAGAAAGAGAGGGAGACCGAGAGGGAGAGAAAGAGAAAGAGAGGGAGAGTACATTCTCTCTCTCTCTCCCTTTTGCTTGTTTAATGTTTAAATTACTTTCTTTTTTTCTTGTTTAGGAGAGGAAACGAGAGAGTAAGAGAGAAAGAGAGAAAGAGAAAGAGAAAGAGAAATAGAAAGAGAAAGAGAAATAGAAATAGAGGGAGAGGGAGAGGGAGAGGGAGGGGGAGGAAATGAGAGAGGGAGAGAAAGAGAAAGAGAGGGAGAAGGAGGGAGAGTGCATTCTCTCTCTCCCTCTCCCTTTTGCTTGTTTAATGTTTAAATCACTTTATTTTTTGCTTGTTTAGGAGAGGAAATGAGAGAGAAAGAGAGCGAGAGGGAGAGGGAGGGGAAGGAAATGAGAGAGGGATAGAAAGAGAAAGAAAGGGAGAGGGCATTGTATCTCTCCCTCTCCCTTTTTCTTGGAGGATGTTTAAATCACTTTATTTTTTGCTTGTTTAGGAAATGAGAGAGAAAGAGAGATAGAGAGGGAGAGGGAGAAAAAGAGAAAGAGAGGGAGAGGGAGAGGGAGGGGAAGGAAATGAGAGAGGGAGAGAAAGAGAACGAGAGGGAGAGGGAGAGGGTGAGAGAGAGAGTGTGCATTCTCTCTCTCATTACGGGTTTGGTTGTTTGTTATTTGAATCACTTTCTTTTTTGTTTGTTTAGGAGAGAGGGAGAGGGAGGGGAAGGAAATGAGAGAGAAAGAGAGAAAGAGAGGGAGAGAAAGAGAAAGAGAAAGAGAAAGAGAAAGAGAGGGAGGGGGAGGAAATGAGAGAGGGAGAGAAAGAGAAAGAGAGGGAGAAGGAGGGAGAGTGCATTCTCTCTCTCCCTCTCCCTTTTGCTTGTTTAATGTTTAAATCACTTTATTTTTTGCTTGTTTAGGAGAGGAAATGAGAGAGAAAGAGAGCGAGAGGGAGAGGGAGAGGGAGGGGAAGGAAATGAGAGAGGGATAGAAAGAGAAAGAGAGGAAGAGTGCATTGTATCTCTCCCTCTCCCTTTTGCTTGGAGGATGTTTAAAACACTTTATTTTTTGCTTGTTTAGAAAATGAGAGAGAAAGAGAGATAGAGAGGGAGAGGAAGAAAAAGAGAAAGAGAGGGAGAGAGAGAGGGAGGGGAAGGAAATGAGAGAGGGAGAGAAAGAGAACGAGAGGGAGAGGGAGAGGGTGAGATAAAGAGAGGGAGAGAAAGAGAGGGAGAGGGAGGTTATTGATAATGGTATGCAATGTGTTTTTCCATGGGCCACGTACATTGGTAACTCTTTAAGATGGCTTAAAAATGGTCAATTCCTTCATAATGTCCAAGTAGGGGATCTAATTGTGATATGCATAATTCATTGTTTTTGTATTAACTTTATAGGCATGCCAAATTAGAAATCATGCCAACTAGTTAACAGAAGGACTAAAAGAAAATGATACCCTAGCTAATGGTCATTAAGGTACTTCATCAAAATGAACCCAAAAGTATTGTTATAGAAGAATAAACCCTTAAATTGAGTATAGGATAATTTCTCTCAGGTCTTATGGTTATGAGTAGAATTGATTGAAATAAATTTTATTACTATAGTTATTAAATTTCATAGATGGCGCACATTAATTTTAAAATGGATTACTTATACTCAAAGCTGAGATATAACAAATAATTATCTACCGGGACAAACAAATCCTTGAGCATGATATAAGGCCGAGATATAACATCGGAATATCTCTCAACAACTATATACAATGCAAGATTTATGGTCAACTTGCAACTTGACGTACATCTCCATAAAGCTATCCATTTAAGCCTTGTTTGCTATAATGTAGATAAGATGGAAAATGAAGAAGGTCTTATTGTTCAAGACCGCGAGACGTATCTTAATTAGCGTGTCCCATGTCCTTGCTCTCAATGCAAGTTGGCAATTAGACGAAAACGTTGATTGTCTATAGAACACGTACAACAATTTGGCGAGTTTCAATCTAAGATCATCGATCAGACGATTGCAGATTTTCAGCAAACGGTAATTTGAAGTTAATATTAATCATGCATTGTACTCTCAAGCTAATTGAAAACCATACACAATAAGATTGGGTCTTGTTGGCAAATTTTCTATCCAGGGGGGTGATGTCTCGACCCAAGGGGGAGTGCACCCTTTGCGGCCAATTAGAAGAGTTCATGGACGTGCGATGGATGGATTGCAGGAGCCAATCGACCACTCGCAAGTCCCATCTATACCGTCAATGCCAGAGGAGACAGACAACCTTCCCGACCTGCCTACAAACTTGGAACCTGAGATGGAGGCAATGATCGATGCATTGATTCCCATGGATATTGAGACATCTGACCCGCTTAGAGAGGAAGCATCCATACCATTATATGATGGGTGCCGAGTATCTCGGTTGAAGACATTGCTTGCACTCTTAAGTGTGCAAGCAAAATATGGTTGGAGTGATACGAGTGTGACTGAGTTATTCAGGTACCTTGCACACAGGCTTCATTGTTTTTTTTTAAACAGTATTATTACAAACATTTGTATTTTTTCAAGGTATGTTATGATTTTTTTCAGGTTATTGAAATATCATATATTGCCACCTACAAATACCATGCTTGAGTCTCATGATGATGCACGACATGTTTTATGGAAGCTTGGCATGGATTACAATAACATCCATGCATGTATCAACGACTGCATATTGTTTCGAGATGAATACGAGACTATGGAGACATGTCCAAAGTGTAGTGCTAACAGGTATCGACAGGACTTGCAAGGGCAAACCATCCCTCAAAAAGTTCTCAAACACTTTCCGCTCATCCCCCGTATAAACCACATGTTTTGCACGTCTGCCATGGCAAGCTTGATAACGTGGCATGTGCAGAATAGGTCCACGGATGGAGTTCAACGAATATCAGTGGATTCACGTGCATGGAGCCACATTGACTCTACCTTCCCAGACTTTGCGCGAGAGCCAAGGAATCTTCGGCTCGGTCTCGCCATGGATGGTGTGAACCCATTCGATCTGCGCTCGACCTCTTACAGTGTGTGGCCTATAGTGCTTGTCAACTACAACATCCCTCCATGGCTTTCTACGAAGAAAGGACATCTCATCCTTAGCTTGCTCGTCCCGGGCCGCTACAAAGTAAAAAATATGGATGTGTATCTTCGTCCATTAGTCGATGAGCTTAAGATTTTGTGGGAGGAGAGGGTCACGATGCAAGATATGAGTAGGCGCGATGGTCGACGGTCAGCCAACATTCGAGCCATTCTCATGTGGACGATGCATGACTTTCCGGGATTGAGAGAGTGCTCAGGTGAGCAGACCTTTGTTCTCGCTGGTAATATCTATATTTTATTTCATTCAATCAAGTATTCACTAGGTCATGGATCGCCTTACAGGTCTGGTTACCTCAGGTTATCATGCATGTCCATTGTGTGGGCCACAGTTAGACTCCCGAAGGTCACGAACCATGAAGAAGATGGTATATCAAGGACACGCCGCTTTCTTGCCGGAGGATCATGAACTCAGGGAAGGTTTTCTTGGACGACCTCAAGCACGTATGAACGCTACAAGCTGGTATGAGCTGAAAATGGTAAACCCGGAATCACATCCAAATGGAATGCGACGGTTCTCAGTTTTCTAAGAGTTGCCATATTGGACCCACTTACAAGTCAACCACTTGTTGGATCCCATGCATATTTTCAAAAATGTGGGCAGCTTGCTATGGGACCACATCACAGGAAAGAGAGACACTATAGGGTCACGAATGGATTTAAAGGAGGTAGGTAAGATGGAGGCGCTTTGGCCACAGTCGAGTGCTGAAGGGGGAGTGGAGCTTCCTTGCGCTCCCTGGGTTTTGTCTACCAAAGAAGAGCGCATTGTGAAGCAAGTAATCAAGTCTATCCGCACTCCGACGGGTATGATGCGTTCTCTCAGGTTCGCATTTTCTAAAGATGACCAAATGTCTGGGCTAAAATCCCATAATTAGCATAAGATATGTCAGGTTTGTGAACAGAATGGATTGTAATTAGCGTGGGCATTTTGCAATTTGAAAAGTGGCCATTATTCATAATGCTTTCTTATTTGTGGCAGTTTGTCCTACCAATCGCGATCGTAGGATGCCTTACTCCAGAAATTCGTGGGGCCATTTACAAGTTGTCAACTTTGGTGCAATGGATCTCACAGAAAGAGATTAAGACGTGCTTTATTGAATCCGCAAGGCGGGGAGCAATTGAGACAGTCTGTCTCTTTGAGAAATACCTGCCCACTAGCATGCTCACGATACAAGTTCACCTTCTTGTGCATCTTGTGGACGAAGTGGAGATTGCTGGACCTATCCATACACGATGGATGTTCTTCCTGGAGCACTTCATGAAAACCCTGAAAGGCTTTGTGCGACAACAAGCTCGTCCAGAAGGTAGCATGGCGGAAGGTTGGTTGGTGTCAGAGGTGTTAGTACATATCTCACAATGGCTACCAATGGTGGAACCAGACAATGAAATGCTATAAAGGCTGAAGGACGATGATAGGTTGACTGGAGATGTGGTGGTTGGAAATGGAGTAGAAAAAAGAATGGATGCCTCAATGGAAGAGAAGGTGAATCGCTTTTGTATGTTGCACCATGCCTCCATGGAGACGTGGCTCGCCAAGTACCAGATTGCAAGGCAAGATCGAGAGGAAGCACGAGCTGAGTTCCGATGCAGTACGCGTCACCGACCGATTTGATATCGCGAAGGCATGGAGGAGATGCCGCGGTTTATGCCAACACGATGGTTGCATGGAGCCTTGACCGCAGCATCCAGCGAAGGGACAGAGGTCTCAATGGAGGAGTGGGAGTTCTCGAGGGGATATAGTCCAAAGATAATGAGGGGTTTAGAATGTGTCGTATCTAAATTTGCTTGCTACATCTAATTTGAGTGTTTCAATGTGCAGTACAAAATATATAGTGCAGCATGGTCGCGTGGACGACATTTTCGGGTGGAGCATATTGACAAAATGCACTCCACAATGGACTGTGGTGTCATGGCAAGGTTTGAGCAAGAGAGCCGGCGACAAGCAACGGATCCGAACATGGTTGTGGATGAGATGGAGTATTTTGGAAACTTGCAAAGTATTATTACGGTGGATTACCGTAGCTTCTCCATGATACTATTCGATGTGCAGTGGTTCAAAATGGTACTTGAAGGAGCTGGAGCAACAGTTCGACGAGGTCCATCTGGATTTCTCGAAATAGATTCCGAAAAAAAATGGACGGATTTGCGCGACACCTTTGTGTTGCCGGTCCATTGTGAACAGGTACAAATAGTCATTTGCTTGCTAATTGTAATACGACATGGTTTATGTTACGCTGGTTTGAACTCGCTTTGTAAGTGTTTGTGAACAGGTAATCTTCTATCCAAATCCCCGACAACCTCGATGGTGGTATGTTATACCTTCAACTCCTCGAGGTGCGAGAGTATATGATCAAAGCGATGTTCCAGGCATAGATGAAGAAAATATGCAAATAGAGGGATCGATATTACAAGGGGTGGAGGCCACCGCAAGCTTGGAACCCGCATCGGCTAACAATGATGGAAATACAGAAGTCATAGAATTTTTTGAGAACGAGGCAGACTCGTTCTTTTGTGGTGACATGTCTATCGACCTTCCAGTGTATGCAGAGTTGTGTCAGGAGATTAACATGGGATCATAGAATACTTCATTCTTGGAGAATTGTATTACTCAATTCATTGTTTAGATCTTCCATAAAGGTAAATAAGATATGCATTTTAAGAGGGATTTTTCAAAAATTATTTATATTAATGTGCTTTGTATAGTTTAAATTGATTATTCTAACATCATTTTTTATCTGTACAGGTATCGACATTTTCAGGATGAGTCGAGGAATGAGCGATGAGGAGTTTCAGGACATGATGGCACGCATGTCTCCAGATCAGCTCGCGAGATTTAGAGAGATGGAAGATCAGGAGCTGTCTCGTTCTTCGTCAGGGCGCTCTGCTAGATCAGCTTCAACGCGATCAAATGCTTCAACTTCGAGCAGATGATCTCGATGCTCGCGACTTGGGCCAGAGTGAGGGACTGCGACTGCAGGAGGATCAGGGGGGTGCTGTTGTGGAGACATGGACGTGGTGTCTCCGTCTCGTTGTTCAGCTGGAGTTGCGTCACCTCCAGGATTTGTCACACCTGTGGGGACGTCCACTCCAATTACTTGGGCATTTGCACAGCCGTCGGCAGATGGCACTCCTTTTGGTGGCACCCCTTTGAGTGGCACTCCGGGAGAGGGTACCCCCGTCGGTATACCGGATGTACAGGGGTCTCCTGGATATGCCCAGGAGCATGGACAGAGATGGGAGAGGGCCCATCTTAGGCATACTCCTAGGGGTTATGGATACCTAGTGGATAGTAGGTCAGGAGCCATCATCATGAACGATGAGGGGAGGAGGGTGATGGCTCGCATGAGGGAGTTGTGCCAACAAGTTTTTCGACACAACATCTTGGATCATTGGAGGAACATATCGGAGGGGAGCAAGGACTACATAGTAGCATCCTTGCACGAGGAGTTCCCGGTGCATGCAAGGCTGGATGATGGATTGCATGCGTGCATATATGTCACATAGACGATTCGACGCATGCAAGGCAATCAAGAGTGGGGCTCCAAAGCCCGAGTGGTTAGATGCAGATGACTGGCACCGACTGAGGGAGGAGGCTATAGATTCGCCAGGACGTTGGAGTCAACAGCGGGAGGCGGCGAGGGCACGAATCGAGGCCGGATCGGTGCATCATCTTGGGAGTGGCGGCCACAGGACATATTTGGAGGACTTTGTAAGTTTCTATTTTGTTTTGCTTATTTGTTTTTTTGAGATATTCTTTGTACTGACAATCGTGTTTCTAACAGTTAGCATTTTGTTTTCTTTGTAGCACTCCATTACAAATCGCGATCCGCAAGGCCTTGAGACTCGATATGCAGAGAGGCATGGTCTCAGGGCATTGATCGACCGATTGTATAGACGTGGCGGCCCTGTAAGTCACTCATCTTTCTTGTCCGTAGTTACCATGAGATATTTGAATGCATTATTGTATGGTGGATTGATATGTTGTTTCTTTTTTTGCAGAATCCATTTGATGCTCCTTTACAGTGGGACAAGCTTTCGGGGGACGAGGATTTGTAACTCGCCCATGGATCCTTAGAGCTCACACACCTTTAGTTTTTAGTCGCCTGATATATGTAGACATTTTCTATGTATTAGTGATATCGTTTCATGATTGTACCAATCGCATTTTATGCGATCATGTATTTATTTCATGTATCAGTTTTATGATTTCAGTATACATTCTTTTTGTTTGCAAACGCTTTGTATGCAGCAGTGCAGAAACTATTTTGTATGGCTCTCATACAGCACACAGTGCTATATGCTGCCCTGCCACAAATTTTTTTTTCTCTGTTACCGTCGCTATTTGCATCCCAAATTTACTGCTTACGTCGCTATTGGCATCGCTATAAGCGTCGCAAATTCTCTGTAACTGTCGCTAAATGCGACGAATAACGATGCTTTTTGCGACGACGAGGGTAAATTTTGTTGTTTGTATTTTCGTCGCTTTAAACGTCGCTATAAGGTCTATATCTTGTAGTGAATCATATACCAAACAAGCCAATAAGAAAAGACAAGCAATGAATTTCAAAGTTGATGAATATGTTTGGTTGAGAATAGAAAAACGTAGACTACAAAGTGTAGATAGACATCCAGTTGTGAAATTAGCCCCTAGATTCTATGGACCGTTTAGGATCATTCACAAAATTAATGATAATGCATTCAAATTAGAATTACCACCTCATTGGAAAATTCACAACACATTTCACATTAGTTTATTAAGACCCTTTAGAGGCCAATTACCTGTACATCCTGTTTACGAAAACCCACCTTTGTTAGAGGAAGAGACTGAAATACCTGAACCAGAAGCTATCATAGATACTGATTTTATGACCACTAGAACTGGCCGAAGATATTCTAGATATCTGGTTAAATTTAAGAACAATCCTGTAGAGAAACCATAATGGATGCACGCTAGAGACTTAAATGCTTTCCCCACTCTGTTAGTTCCACATTGAGCTAATAGCAATTGAGGTCAATTGCTATCCCACCCCGGGGGTATGATGCCAGGAGGCATATTTCACAGTGGATTCCGTGCCACGGTGGATTCCGTGAGGTTTTTTGGTGGATTCTGTAAACTTTGATGATCGCGGCTCATACACAAAGTGGATTCTTTGTGCGAGAAGTTGATGGGGATGCCTGTCCTTTTCGGGCGTTTCATTAATTTAGTGTGTACATGGGTGATTCCATAGCGGGTGATTCCGCAAAATGCATATTAAATTAATAAACGTTTATGTGTTTAGAGTGCGCACTCGTAATAAATTAAGGTTAGGATTTATTTCTAACCAGTTGATTTATTTATGTAGCTGAAGACTACTAGGTATTCACTTTTGTCGATTTAATTGTATTATTTTACTAACGATTGTGAATGCTTTAGTTAATGTGTAGCGATAGCAGCAGTGGCGGAGGAAAGCATTGGAGGATAGCGAGTATTCGATTTATGGATTATATTTTGATGGGCGCATATCTTAGGCATGACGCCTATGTTTTGTCACGCCTACTTATTAAGGCGTCGGATATTTATTATTATTTTGTATGCACATGGGCGCATGATTATGTTATTTCTATTTGGACATTGTATTGGGCGTGCTAGACTCTTTGGGCACCATCCATTAGCTTTATTCCTATTTTGTATTAAAGCAAACTCAAAAAGCTAAAAGCTTGCTATTTTGTAATTTGGGCTATTATTTAAGCTTGAAGATGAATAATACATAAAATACATGCTTTGTGGAGCGCTCACACAAGGAATGGGGGGAGATTGTATCCAATTGGTCTCTTGTTCATGTCGTTCATGCTTTTTACATTGAATTTTGTGCAAAAAGCAGAGTTCTATTGTTCTTGGGGACCTTCCGGCATTCACCACGCGAGCGTACAACATCCGATCTGTGCACCAACTGTAGCTCTCCTACATCGCAAGGATTAGCCCCTTGATGCGCTGCTCAACATATAACACAATCAGACACAAACTCCTCTCTTTTATATTTCTCGTATTTTGAGGAGACATACCATGCTTCCTCACTTAACAGTCCCTTAGGAAATCGACCCTCTATCCTATGGCAAGGGACAACCTTACACTCTCAATCGTGGATCAAATTCCTAAGAAAACAATTGCTATGTAGTCCAGGAGCTTTTCCTTTAATACCATGAACCATGCATAGTGCATAATGTGAATGGTTTACTACACAAACAAAAGAAAATCAGCATTGTGCATCGTGCGAAACCAATCTTTTCATGATTTCCACGCTAGCGTTTATGTGATGAGAAGAGAAAAGACACCGAGCCTTACGCTCATGCTGTCTTTTCCTTTATTTTAAAACAACGTCCTATATGCATGTTGCAACACATAAAATAGACTTTAATTTATATTTTGATGCTCAACCTCCCCTCTCACCCTACCATTTAATGTTTTGCATTCGTTGATAGGTGAAAATGTCATTTTATGTGTACTTCCTTATAAAGAAAGCGATAAACATGAACGAAAACATAGAAACGAGGGTAAACTGAGACCAACCTCATGCTTTACCTTCATTATACATTGCACAAATCCACATGTAATTTTTTGGAATTTTCCTTTTACAGTTTCCTAAATTTCTCCCGTTTAAAACCCCTTTTTCACCATTTTTTGTATTTTTTCTCTATTTTCTTCAATAAAAAATGACTAGAAACTAAGATTGATTGTGGGCTGTGGCCCTTAGGTTTCTTGACAGCAAAATTTTAGGTTTTGTTGGTATTATGTCTGATATCTCCCCTTTATTTTGCAAAAAACCCCCATTTTACCCCTTAAACGCATGTTTTACGGGTTTTATCCCATTAATTTCAGCCATATCTCTTATGATTTTCTGGTTTTATAATCATAAACTAACAAAAATAATAGAAAACAACATCATGATGCATAATCAGCCCATGGGAACAATGTTTCATCAATCAAATAGCATAAAAACTCATTTTTTCTTCATAAAAATTGAATTACCGCTTAGGCTTTGTATCTCGGGATCTCGGTTTTGGTGCGGACTGTGGGTCAGCCCACATTCAATGTCCAGCATCTTCACAATCAGCAATCTTCATGTCTTCATTCACCCGGAAGCAATCTGGTCTCAACCGGACAAGCTTTCCTTCACCATTCTTCATTTTCCTCTTGCACACAAGAACAACCCCTTAGGGGAGAGAGAGGGAGGAGAGAGAAAGACTAGATCTGGTTCTTCTCATTCCCAAAGCCATTTCACGGGTAAACATAGGTGATAAGACCAGCAAGAAAGGAGAAGATCGGGGCCATGATCAGTTGGATGGGTTGTTTGTAACTTGCCATCTCCATCATGAAGATCCATGGCGTAATTTTCGGCATGAAGATGGCGACTTCTTCCTCCATTCTCTCTCCATGTTTTTTCATGCCCCCTAAACTCAAAAATTGAAGGGGGATTAAAATTCCCCCAAAGGGCACCCCTTTTGGTCCTCTCAAATGTCCACCTTTTCATATCTTGCCAATTTTGTGGTCATTTTCCCGTCCTAGCTCCGATTTGAGCTCTGAAAAATCTTACGCATCCGGCTTTACATCTCATATTGTTTGGCAACTCCTGAAAACCCGCATGGTAGTCTAGAAAATTATCAAAAATCCACAAGTGTCGCTTAGGCGCCTTTTAAAAGTCGTATTTCACTTGGTGCTTAAGATCGTCCTAGCTGGAGCCGCCGCCTTCAATGTTAAATATTTTTCCCCTAAATTTTGGATTTTTTGGAAAATTTTAGGCACATCCGGGGCTCAAAAATTTGCTCTCATGTTCTTTGACGATCTTCCCGCTATCCATTGTGATTTGAGAAAAATTCTTGGCCAACCGAGACCACCCATCCGATTTCCTCGGGTTGTTTAGTTATTTAATTACCTAACACATTAGTTGGACATGTAGCAATCAGCTTCTTTAATTATCCCGTTAGGCACTGGTTCTTTTACGTAATCTTATCACTTGATATAGAAAAAAAGTATCAGACAAGTTCCTTATTAACAGGTTATCATATTTATTTTTGAAATACAAAGAGTCTAGCCCGTAGGCTTATCCACAATCCGCCCGAAGGCTATCCAACAATCCACAGGGATTACTAAACCAAGTTTTCGCCCGTAGACTAGTATGCGGGCCTCGAGATCCCATCCCAAGTCATGTTAGCCTCTTGTGCAAGGCCCGGAAGGCGAGGGATTTACGGCGAGAGCCCCCTCTGGTACCTAAGCGTCCTCTTACTCCAAGTAGTGCTCAACGGAGAGACCTCTCGCGGCGAGTTCATTTCACTTGCTCGGCATGGTTAACAACCCCCTTGGTTAGGGTCAAGCAGGGAGTTGAGGGTAACTGAAGCTGTCTCTCCCTTCAGGCCTTCAACCTGAAGTATAGATATCCATTTATCTTTTAATTCATTGATCAAACAAAGCCAAACAGTGCTCTAAAATCTGTAGCAAGCACAAACATTTCAATTGATCGTTTTTGTTGGCAAACTGCTAAGGAATGAATCCTTCCTTTCGAATGCGTCCAGCACCTGATCCGGGATGACTTATAACTTGGCAAGATCCCCTATATACTGGGTTAGGGCGTACCCTATTAACGTGACTTGGCCAAACCTTAAGTTCATAGGTTATTTCAGTTTATCGGTTGATCTTTAGCTTCCAATAAATCTTCTTTACTCAAGAAAGATACTAAATTAGGATGATTACTCATTCTCTTGCAAGATAACTTGCGTAAGGACCTGCCAACCTCATTGCGAGAATTTGGCCATTCCCTTGTGATTCAATCACAAGATCATATGACTCCACACTTGCTGCGCAAGTGTCGCATCGAACTATGGGATTTATTATACTCATTGAACGGAGTCACGAAACAATCTGTTCCTGATTACATTAGGCTGACGTCGTCAGTCCTAGAGTTCCGAGTTCCATCTCGTAAGATTCTTGGGGACAACCCTAGTTCACTTTCCAATTACATTTCACTGTCCCTACATTCAGTGAAAGTGGTCAAGTATTTAAGGTATAGTAGTTTCAGTTTTAGCAATACGTACGATTAGGTCATGTATTAAATTCCTAGTGAATTTCTTGGAATTTAACTCATTCTAAACGAGTACTCCGCGGTCTAGGTGTTTTAGATTTATGCCAATTTGTTTAACTCTAGAAGATAATTACGTGATCATTTTCACATGACTCGTTGTCTATGCGTAAATTGATTTTTCAACCCTAATGTATCAATTTGAGGTTAGGCATAGGTTAGGTTAATTCCAACTAATCTTCCTATAACTTTGCGAACAAAAATTCATGCTAAACAAGGAACCTTTTACTTGATAATTTATGCAGCTAACAAACGATAATTTCCCAGAGTTATGCATCGTAAGAATCATTTCATGCCTTGCACTTTCCATGATGATTCATTGCGAAGAGGATATGGGTTAATAGTGTGATATGCAGTTTTATACTTCTAGTAGGCTTAAATGAAGTATACTATTTTAATGGACATTAATCTAATTTTTAATTCATTTCAATGCATAAATCTATTTGCTAGAAATGCATTTATGATTCCTTTATTTTGCTTGTTTTATTGAAAGTATACCAACAATACCAAATAAAAATTAGGAAGGAAAACCTGGGCTTGGGGTGAGATGTCCATGTGGATGCTAGGAGACGACTCTCCCGCAGCTGCGCCTTGGACTTTCTTAGGAGGCATTGCAGTTGTAGTCTTTCCATCATGGAAGCAACTTTACAACTCCTTTTTGAAATTCCACCGTGGCTCCCTTTTGTAATAACTTGCACCGTCCGTTAAAAGCAGTTTTTAGAAGGCCTCCTCCTTGAAGTAGGAAATTCGAAAGGGGGTGTTTCAAAATCTTTCACGACTAAGACCCATTAAAGCCATGGGGAAGGCTTAATGGCCTTTGTAAGGATTCGCACGAACGGGGAATAAAAAGGTGTGGAATCCCTTACGAGGGCTTTTGAGTGGGAAAGGGAGGTGTCAAAAGACCCTCAACACTCTCTTTTCTTTTACGAGTGGGGGAAAAAAACAAAGCTCCAAGGGGTCTTTAGCATGGGGAAAGAAAAAGGCTAAGGGGGCCCTTAGGGGGGGATTTGAGATACGGGGGAAAAAAAATAAGGGCCTTTTAGGGAAAAACTTTTGGCGGGGAAAAGGGCCTAAGACTTCTTAAAGGCCCCTCCAAGGAGAATTTTGGGGGGGAAAAAAACTTATAGAGGCCTAAAGGGAAGTTTCCAGGGGGGAAAAAAAAAGGGTAGTCCAAAAGTTTATAGGAAGGAGGCTTAAGGAGGATTAAAACACGGGGGGGGGGGGGGGGGGGGGGGTAATAAGACCTTTAAGGTTTGAGTTCTTTTGGGGGGGGAAAGGGGGCTTATAAAGCGCCCAAGAAGCTTCTACAGCTTCAGAATTACGTGGCAGGGGGGAATCACAACGCCAAATTGGCGGCGTTTGACGGCTGGGCGTAGACTGACAGCAGAGGCGACGGATTGCGATGGCGTCTTCTCCTTCAGCAGTACCGTGGCAGTCCTCTCTCCCTCAAGCGGCACAAGCGTAGTCCTCCTCTCTCCCTCAAGCGGCACAAGCACAGTCCTCCTTGGCTTCTCCCTCCCTCAAAGCCTTCTCTCTCACACTCACAGTTTCGGAGGAGTGTCATGGCGGTAGCACTCCGTCTTCATCCGGATCTCTGGCCCCGTCCCATTTTAGCCTACGGCCCGTCAATTATATAGGAGAGGGGATAAGATCCTCCCCCCCCCTTGCGTGTCGTCGGGCATGCATCATTGCCCTGGCAAGCTCCAACAAGGAGCTTGCCTACTTACTAATCCCCTCTTACTCTAGCTCGACAGTCGACTGGAGGAGAGGGGAATTTTTTAAAAAAAATTAATTTTATATTTAAGAAAAATTATCCCTATGCTCCAATAGAAGTAGTTCACGCGTGATTGGTAGTGTTGGATATATTACAAGATCCATATCATCCATCACAAAGGAATCACTCACCACAACAAAATAGTCTATCGAGAATTATGTGCTTAATCTAAGCCTTGTATAATACCTGCATGTACAAAAGAAATATATGCATGAATGCCTTTTAACAAAAAATATCTAGATAACTGCTTGAATAGAAGCAACATAAAATAGGGCCAATTTACGTATAAGATGATATGCTGAAGATAAGGTTGAATCATTGTTGATCAAAACCCATTGCAAATCATGGACAAAAGAAAACATCAATCCCATCAAACATAAAAGTCACTAATCAAATTAATAAATTTTGGCACAAAAAAATATGGCAGATTTACTTGTAAATTGAGCTACGAAATATCTTCTCTACCTTGTGTTAAAGTGCTGCAAGAACAATTGATCCTTAAGTTAGAACTAGCATCAAACCCTATTGTAGAAAAGGGAAAACGTAGAGAGAAAGCTCATAGTGCTTTGATATTTGCCTTGAAGTTGGATGAAGTACATGTTCAAAAAGGACAAAAGATAGAAAGAGTCAACATTTGTATCATGAACAGGGTATTAGACTATGGCAATGGTGAGGATCAAGGACTGGTGCACATAAGTTCTAGTCCAAGATGAAGATTTGGTGAACTGGTGTAGCTCAGGTACCAATTTAGAATCATCAAACATTGAAATAGTTGTTTACTCATATAGGTATTTCAAACATTATTAAGTCTGAAAGTGAAGGAGAAATCTTCATTGTTAATGGGGTTGGTAATTTTGATTGGGAATGGCATACGAGTGTCAATTTAAAAACTATCCAATGTGTGCTTGAAATGTGCAAAGGAAAAAATACAAAATATCATTGTGTTTATTACATGAAAAGTATTGGGTCTAGAGCATGCACCTAGAAAGAGCCCCAACTAGAGACTTTAGATTTGAGTAAATTTAAAAGCATAAATATATATGGGATTCCATTCTTTCAATTCAATGTGTGCTTGGAATGTGCAAAGGAAAAAATGCAAAATATCATTGTGTTTATTACATGAAAAGTATTGGATCTAGAGCATACACCCAGCAAGAAGACCCCCAACTAGAGACTATAGATTTGAGTAAATTTAAAAACATAAAGATATATGAGATCCCATTCTTTCAATTCCTCTTAGAAATATCCATATTTGTACTTTGTATGTATTGATAAACTTATTAGGTTATATATTCACTATGCATGCTTGATTAAGCCCTTGTCTTTATCAAATAAGTGTATTGACAAATGTGAGATATTACTCTTAAAAATGGGTTTTCCTGGAGGTTAAGTTCACTTACAACACTTTCAAGAAAATATACAACAATTTGTGGAGAAGCAAGGCCCCTAGCAACTTATAGTGGCCAAGGCATGGAAAAATCTCACTATCAAGCACATATAAGTTTTTTCGAAGCACAAGACATGGAGGAAGAGTTACGAAAAGTAATGCTCTTGAGGAGCTATTCAATTGGTTTTTTTTAATGATAGCTTTAAAGAATGAATACTAAAGATGACAATGAAACCTAAGAATTCATAGTATTTTTTTAAGATAGAAAAATACAAAGATAACTCTCAAGAGCTTTTACATCCTCTCTCTCCTCAAGGACCTTTCCTCTATAATGCAAAAATTGTCTTCTCTCGTAGGCAACTATGGAATTTATATCTTTTCGATTTACTCCCAAAGCATAAGATGAGAGGAAAAAAAAGTATCCTACTCTAGAAGCAAAGAAACCAGGACCATAACAAAAAATCCTAATTGTTGCTATATTCTCCAAAAACATCACCTTGTGAGCATTATAATGTAATCCAAAGAAATCAAGTAGCCTTGTAAATGCCTTAATATATAGCATAGGCCATGTTGCTTCCTTTGAGAAGATGTTATAAAATAGTAAGAAAATATGAGAATCAATCCTTGCCAAGTAATGCCCAAGCGCAACATCCTTCAATGAACTACCACGAGCTCTGATCCTTTGCCATGTCCTAAGAAGTTATCAGAATCTTCAATCTCCAAATGCAAAAAAGATAAATATCAAATAAAAGTCAAACTCAAACCTATCAATGTATCTTAAAAAAATAGAGATAATATTACCAAATGGTTTTTATTGTGCTCTAGCTAAGTTGAGTTCCATAGATTAATTGATGATGATGATGATGTCTCATTGGCATCTTGCAATTCTTTAACATACTCCAATTGTTCTATTCCAAAATTGAAAATTCTAAGTCAATCTTGAAGATGGTTAAAATCCTCATCAATAATCCCCAACTTTTTCTCAACATCTCTTGCCTTGTTGAAACAAAGAGAAAGGATATCCCTTACATCAATAAACTTGTCATCTATAATTTCTGTGTTTAGTTTCAGTAACTCTTTCTTGGATTCATTCTTGACATCAACTATGCTATTTGTAGCATCGTAAGCCTCTGCAATGATTGATAGATAGTAGCTCTCTTTGAGATTAAAGAGCCTTTGGATGTCTAATATTAGTATATATTCCTTGTCCTTAATGGGAAAAGTTGAATATCTAGTTTGTTAGTAATATATGCTTCTTGCTGAGGGTCCATACATTCCTCTAAATTGGGTGATATCTAGTTTGTTAGTAATATATGCTTCTTGCTGAGGGTCCATACATTCCTCTAAATTGGGTGATATCTAGTTTGTTAGTAATATATGCTTCTTACTGTTGAGGGTCCATACATTCCTCTACATCCTTCTCATTTGCCACCTCATCTAGCAAGCAAAAGCTAGAATATTTTGCTGCCTCCAATTGTTGTTCATTAGATTTAATATGATATTTAACAAGAGTGTATACAATGAAGGCAACTGATTTTGACATAAGCTTGCATTTCCTAGAATGAGCAGAACAAAACACATCAACTCTAGAAAACATGCCAAGAGAATGAGCTCCATGCTCCTTGGTGAATAGTGACTTCTCTAAAGGTGAGGTCCCAATAGGTATGTGAATATATTCCTTTGTATCCTTTTCAACCACATGCAATGCTAGACTTTCAAACTCAACAAAGTCCTCCACACAAAACTTTTTGTAAGAGTTCACCACATGGTCAAGATCCTAATCAAGGTTGAAAATATCCTTTGCAATTGCAGAATAAGATAACTTCATGTCATTTTGAAGAAAAAAGTCTAGGAGCCCTTTTGAAGGAGAAACCTCTGTGATTTGAGACAATCTAGGAATCCTCAATGGTGACTTACCTTTACATGGAAATTTCTTAGGCATTCCCACAGTTACTGCTAAGCATGGAGAAGAAGCTGAAGGAATTTCAGGAGCAAAGGTAGCACAAGCTGAACCCCTTGACCTTGAAGATAACCTTCTTCTTTTCCTCTTTTGTGTGTCCACATTTGGGGAGCCTTGAAAATATTTTGGATTAGACATCGAAGGGTCCAAGATAGGTGCAAAAAAAGATACCCAACCACACTAGAAATGTGTCATTGCTTTGTATTGAGGCAATGCAAATACAGTGTGCAAACAAACTTGCGAGCCTGACGAATGACTTTCCTTGCTTTGTATTATCTTCCAAATAACAAGCCAAAGAAAAAGTATGAGAAATGAGAAGAAAAATTTGAACATAGCACTAAAAGCATAGGACAATCAAGTTGGAAGGTGACGTAAAAAAGCATACGAGGAGCTTGCCATGGGTATTCATACACCACCTAGGTACCTTGCCACATGGCCATTCAATGCAAGCCTCGGCCAATGATAGAACGCCATGTATCATGGACGAAACCAATTATGTAAGATGGTCCATGGCTTATGTGGACCATTTTAGTCATTACATAACCTTATAAGAGTCGTTTTTAGGTTTCTCCTCCTTCTTATTGCACTTTTGGCCCCTACCTCGTAGTCTCCTCCATGATACGGCATGATCATACGTCCTCAACGGGATGCACTACCCTTCATCGCACCATATCTAAACTTTATCTTGTACCTTTCGAATGTTTTCACAATACCGTGCAATTCAAGTTCTCCAAAGGAACGCGTTGCTGCTCATCGCGCCGTATCAGTAAAGTTTTTCATGTGCCTTGTAGCGTCATGATAGGACACGATTGAAGGCCCTCGAAGGGATGCATCACTGCTCATCGTGCCATATTACAATATTTTTATGTGCCTTGTAACCCTCACGATACAGTGCAATTCAATCTCCTTGGAGAGATACACTATTGCTTTTCATGCCATATCGGCTAGTGCTTGGCCCCTCTTCCACCATACGGCATAATAGTTTGACTGTGACAGGATCCACGTTTATTGTCCGTGCCATATCATTCTGTACTTTTTCCCTCAATCAGATAATTTGCTTTTGGTTCTCGTTGTCATTTTTTGTCGAGCCAATATCAAAAACAAAGTAGACAATAAGGGAAGTCTATATAAATACCAAGGATAGTGGACAAGAGCCTAGGCCATCACAGGTTCTAGAGACTATTGCTCTTGAGATCCCTCATATTCTTGATTTTTTCCAATCTTTTTCTATGCAATGAGAGCAATCAAAGA
The DNA here is from genome assembly GCF_053477565.2 of Lygodium microphyllum. Lineage (NCBI taxonomy): Eukaryota > Viridiplantae > Streptophyta > Polypodiopsida > Schizaeales > Lygodiaceae > Lygodium > Lygodium microphyllum. The sequence goes on along the minus strand of NC_141144.1, from coordinate 64,247,883 downwards.
GACTATGATCTAGGTTCTAATATATGCAAAATTGTTTTATTGAGATAAGGAAGGCCTAGAGAGCCACACATCATGTCATTCCAAAGATAGCTTTTATGAGAGTCGTCAAGGATATTTTTGACAGATTATCAAGAGTGTCCTATGAATCTTGCCTTTAGAAGAAATGGCAACTTGCACCAATTCTTTGTCTCCACGAGGCAGTTCAAGATTTTGTTATTGACTTTATGAATGACTCTTACATTGCTACTGCTCATGCTCATAGGATCACCTTGGTGAACAAAGATTTTAGCATGATTAACAATATTAGCAGGCACATGTTCAATAAGATATTGAGACCGTTGCCTACTATTGATAAGAAAGCTTTTGAAATCCTTAACATTCCCCCAAAGTTGTCCAAGAAATTCATAGAGCCAAAGATCAAGGATGTGACACATCTACACCCAACAAGGGGTGCATCCCAAGAGTTTTTCCAAGAAGAAAAAATGCAAGAGATCATAGCAGTGGAGATAGGATGTCATGGCCACTTATATAGGGGCATGTATTTAAGGCCCTAAGTTTTTTAAAGGGTTCCCTTATAGTTCATAATTCCACGCTTTTTAGTCTTAGGTTTTTTAGCTCAACACATTACCAAGTTTTTAATTACCTTTTAAGTCAATCAATCATAGCTCAATGTAGTTTATCTCAAGTGCTTTGGTGCATGTAATCAATGAGGCTTTTATCTTTCCAAACAATGTATGAATCAAACAATGAATTATCCACACAATTCATGCATTTATCAAGGTTTGGCTTAATGATTTTGATAAATGATTGACCTTTGTAGCTTAGCACATTTCTAATGTGTGTGAAGTAGTGTCATTATGCATTCAGTGTCGCTAAGGATTGAACATGTGGTTATGTGCACCCCTGTATCACATTTAAGGTATATGTGCAACCGTGTGCTTGTGGACACTATGCACCATGTATCACACACTGTGCCTTGTACACTTGGTGTGGAGAAATATATCTTAGCTTCTGCTCCTGTCCAATGTATGAAGCAAATAAAGCGAGACTATATATAAAGTGACCTTAAAGTCAAATTTATATCTATGCACTTTGAGAGATACTCAATGTGTAGTATGTGGAGAGTGGAAGAAGAATGAAGAAGGAAGAAGGAAGAAGAAGAAGATGGATTGAGCATTCATATCGTGTGCCTATTTTCCTTCCATTGCACATCTATCTTAAGTATTTTTACTTGTTATCATAGTGAGAGTGAAGAATCAAATTGAGGAGCACATCAAACGAAGTCCACAACCAAATCGAGTACAAATCTTTATCTAATCAACTTAAAACAAGTGTATGGATTGTAAGAGCCATTGTAGCTTGGATTTGAGGGCTCTATTGCCCGCTTTGATGCAATCCAAATGCCATTGAAGGCTATAAAAATCATGTATGAAAATCTCAAGGTTTCAAGTGGCTTTTGGTCTAGAATTGGGCATGGGGGATTCACTAGTAGTAATAAGGAGACATCACCCGCATGCAAGAAATATATGAAAATACCCCTTATCTACCCCCTGTTTATGGACCCTTATCTTATAAAGCATACCTTCCTTCCCTTAAATAACCCCCCTCCCTTACACTCACGTGGTACCATACGGTAAACCCTAGTGGACCCCTTGGGGAATTGGGTCATGTATGGATGTGAGAAGCAACAGGCTACTTAAGCTAAGGGGCTTGCTTAAGCTAGGGGGATGCTTAAGCCCAAAAGCACAAGGGTAGATTGCCCAAGAAGCACATGGCTTGTTTGGAAAAAATAAGCAAGGCGTGTATCTTTGATAAAGAGAATAGAGTTTAAAGTTCATTATGTGATTTATGAAAGAGCTTAAAGCTCTACATATTACTGAATAGAACATCAGGATGTTTTGGATTAGTTGACTATGCTAACAATATGACTCGAGGCCAAAAATGCCAATTGATGGCAGTAAGTGCTACCTCCCTATTGGAGAGCAAAAATGGCAGTTTACATGAAACTATATTGATGTTTTTAATTGCAATCAAGCACATGTATAGTGCTTACTTCATTGGATCTTAGTTTACATGCATTTCTTGGGCCTGCTACTTAATGGTTTTTCCTCTTGGAACTATTGAGATGGTAAGCTCAACATTTCAAAACAATATTGATGATGAATTGTGCAGTTAGATATATATACACCTCTGCACTTAGCATATCAATGATCATTATGATCCTCAAATGGCCATTGACTTATCAATTATTTATATTTGTTTTGTTACACCTACTTAGAACTCGCATAATTATAGCACTAATCAATTAGTATAGTTACTTATGTATTATTTGACTTAGTAATAAGCTTTCAATTAATTATATATTATATATACTTTGCATACATTGTATTGTGTGAGGAAGAAAGAAGGAAAACTAGCAAGAGAACATTTTGGTCACCATCTCTCTCTTTCTGTTCTTGAGTAATCTTCCTCTTGTCTATATTATATGTGTGGCACACTAGCTCAAGCACCATGAAATTCGTGATATGACATTAGAGTGGTACCACTAAGAAAGACTTGTTTTGAAGGTTGATCTGAAGGAGAAGGAGCAAGGATTCAAGCAAGTAAGTAATCAGCAAGAAGCCCTCCCATTCCTTCTCTCTTTCTCATGGATAGTACTTGTGGAGCGATTGGAAGCAAAGTAAAGCAAAATTTTTAGATTGCTACGAGATTTGGCGAGTAAGAATATCCATGTACAAACATCCTTTAGGGCTAGCTTTTCTACTTTTTTTTTGCCATTTGGGGTCATTTCATGCTCCATTTTAGCTCCATAGGGTTGTAGATAGTAGTTTCACAACATAAGTTACAGATTTCAAGTCTCTAAGATTGAAGAGATATAGGATTTACAAAGTGCAAGTTATACAAAGATAGATGATGATATATGTCATTTGATTTTACGTATTGAAAAAACTCCCTTATCATTGCATGATGGTTGGATAAAGTGTTTGTTATATATTTTATATGTGCCATCTATCACTAAGAATTTGTGAAAGAAACCCTCCCACAAACAGAAATAACTACAAAACCAAGGACAAAGTACACAAAATTTATGTGTATGGCTCTGCCATTAATCTCAAAACTAAAAAGAAACCATAAATCTCTCTTTTAATAATGAAACAATTTGTCATCTTCATCATCTTTATCCATAGCTTCAACCATTATGAAAGAACAAAAGGGAAAATAGGAATTTCTGCACAAAAGACAGAGGAGAGAGGAGATAGAAAGATTGGCACCATAAAGGGAGAGTGTGTGTAACTTAGAAGAAAGGAGAGAAAGAGGCATATAATCAGCCATGCACTCCACCCCACCTTTTCCCCAAAAGACACACAACCCTTCATATTTTTATTATTTCTTTGATATTTTAATACATTTGCATTCATAAGGCTTTAGCCTTTACATTTCAAATCTTTCTAACCTTTTAGAATGCATGCACGTGCACTTTTATGCATTTATTTATGATGGATGTGGATCCCCCCTCCCATGTAGGGTGTATTTCTTTTTGATGCTTTGGCAACAAAATAAATATTATTCCCTTTACAAAAGATAAAATTATGATATATGCATGAATATTTTTATGCACTATTTTTGTGCTTCTTTTGGTGCCATCATTTCCTCCCACACTGAAATGTGAAGCATCCTCGCGAACCTTGTCAAAGAAAAACACTGTCTAACACAAAACATTTCCAAACTTATTAGTGAAGCTACTTCGATTACAAGGCCTAGCCATGGTAGGGTATGGGGATTCCAAATCCATGACTACCAAAGTAAGGGAATTCTTGCCTCCATCACACTCCCACACTGAAAAACTTCCATAATCTTCAAAGGATAGGGTTCAATCTTCAATAAGTGATCATAAGAACAATTTCTCCATCCCACAATGGAGGAAAAAGAATGGCTCCCTCCAACACATAGCTCCAAAGGCACTTGATGTTTTGTTAGCATTTTTAGCTATGATGATAAAATTGTTTTAGCTAGTTATCCCCTTGGAAAAGGGTTTGTATTGTGATTGGTAGTGATAGGTATCACAAGGGTGTGTTTTAGAATTTTAGAAGATGTGCTTAGGTTTGATGTTTTTAGAGTTTTGTTTCTTTGATAATGTTATGTCTCAATTTAGATTTGTCATTATTTGTTCTTTAAAAGGGCATTGAGGGTTGGGTATGTGGACATAAGAAGGAAAAGAGGGGTGAAGCCGTGTTGGAAAAATGGTGAGGGTAAATATATGAGGCCCATGGGAGGGTTTGTTAAGGAAGAGGCAGGGCTAAGGTTAGCCACACAAAGCTTTCATTGTGTTATATAAGCAAAAGTAGAGCATGGGAATGATCTCTTATGAGATTTGTTTTTTCTTTTTTTTTTTAAATGTCAAAAGTAGGACTTTTTAAAAAAATTATCTTGTGTCTATGACATTTGTAGTGGATGTGGTAAATTGGATAAGTTATCAATTGTCTTGGCCAAAGGAGGGCGGGCAACATTTGGTGTGCGGCACTGGTATCAAGAAAAACCCTAGGGATCACACACATTAGGACTCATTTCTTTCTTCTCCCATCTCCTTTGTGATTGCATAGGATGAGTGTTTTGCCAGTAAATCATGAGAGAAGGAAAGAAGATTTGGAGGGGCTAATCGATGAAGAGGAGAAGAGGAATTATTGAGGGGAAAGGTCATTTGTTTCCCTATATGAGTCGCATGCGAAGTGTATCTATTCCTACTGATGGGGATTCTTGGTGCAGTCAAAATTGGCACATCCAGATGGTGCACTATAGCCTATCTTCTTCTTCTTCCCCTGCAAGGCTAAAGACATAGGTAGGAAATGAAACGGCAAAAGCAACTTGGTGTAGAGGGGGTGTGAATGGCCAAAAGATAGAACGATGAAGGGGGAGGGGCTTGGAACAAGGAGGAGGGATAGGGGAAGAAGGATATGAAGCGACTTCTTGTGGCTAACCCCTACGTGCGTTGTTTTTTTTTCATCTTCTTGTTATTCTTCTTGCTATAAGGAACGCCGAAGCCTTTACCTCTCTCAAACAGGGTAACAGAGCCCCTTCTACCTCTGCCATAGTTTCTTCTACTCTTCTTTGTTTTCTTCTCCATAGATCCCATAGGATGAGAGCTCTTCTTATGCTTCTCTCATCGCCATAGTAGGCCCTTGTGCACTTGATCCAAAACTACATTGTCTTCTATAACTCCATCATTTCCTTCCTCTAGCTCCCCATCCCCTTGATCTTCCGTTACTTCTTGAGAATGCGGATAGGCAATGGGCGAGATGAGGTGTATTGTTGCTTCAATCTTCTGAGAGGTGTTGGCAGGAAAAAGAGGGCCATGTTAGAGATGAGGAATGAAAGAAGCAATGGAGTGGGGCCAGACTTGTGACCCACACCAGATTTTCCTCAGGACCTTCCCTATCAAGATCTCCACCCATATCACTCTTCCTCACGTTTGGATTTAGAGCCATTATGAGGAGGAATAGAGCCCTTCAATCTATGTTAGTTCACACATTGTTGCCACCGTTGTATGTTTTTCTCCTTCTCATTCTTTTCATCATGTGTGATTAGGCTATGCATCCTACCCTATTGTATTTGATGCCTACATTATCTTCATCATCTTGTCAAAGTGCATCCTTCCTTTCCTCCAAGCACCTTCAGTTTGCGGCATCTAAGTAGAGTTTCTCCATCCTCATCTCAGTCCCTATCACTCTTGTTGTGGAGTTCTGAGGCTTGTTTCTTCCTCTCCAAGAACCCTGCTCACTTCTTTTGGATATTGTGTCAGAGACACCCTCTTTTGAATTTACCATGATTTGGATGTGCGGACCATTAGATATTGCATTTGATGTAGCCCATGTTGCCTCCTTCTTGATCTCAAACTCAACCTTTTCCAACATGGATTTTGCTCCATGTTCCCCTATAGTCATGTTTGATAAGCACATAATCTGCCACAAGCAACTGAGGTTTCAAGCTCTTGTGGCTCTGGCCATTGTTGCCTCTTTCCCATCTAATCTAAATCACCAATTACTCCTCAATACAGGGGGCAATTGACCATTGCTATGATGAGACAGGGGCATAGCATGGTATAAATTTTAGTGGCAAAGAGGTAAACGAGAGATAGGACCACACGGGAATTATGAAATGGCCCTTATTTGCAGCATCCTCCTCTTTATCTTCATCTTCTTGTCCAATGTCTTCAATTTTTGCGTTCCTATGATAATAGTTCTTTGAACAACAATGATTCCTAATTTTTCTAGACACCTTTGCATACTTGCCATCATTTCCTTCTTATGTTGGCTGCTTCTTCTTTACTTGTACTTCATCCGGTCCTTTTCCTACCAAAGTATTGGGGAGCCAAGGAAGTGCTCACAGGAGACATATTCATCTTCATAGAAAATTATGTGCTTTCATTATTCTTCCTTATTCTTGATATCAAGGTTTTGAGAAGAGATAGGCCACCTTGTCTTCCCTTTTCTCTTACTGCTACTGCGGGTTTGCATGGAGGAAGAGGGGGGGGGGGGGGTATCAGAAGACATAGGCCTTTGGAGCATTCCTTTATTCAAGGAGCGACCATTATCTTCAAGTTTTATCATTTCAATTTTCCTCTCAAAATCTTCTTTTGCCTTTCCCAAATTGTCTTCCTCGAAACCTAAGATGTAGTCTTTCCCCCATTGTGATCTAGACTGCAATATATTGTAAATATTGGCAACTCTCAACCATGGTTTTGGTAAGGCTTAATACAATGATAGAGTGACTCTTCTTCTGTTTTTTCTTCATACTTTAGTCCTCCCTTTTCCCTTCCCTTGAAACTATAGTTATTGCGATTAGTTTCTTCCTCGGCTGCACACCAAAGTGAAAGTAACCTTTTCACGAACAGAAATAACCACAAAACTAAGGACAAAGCACACAAAATCTATGTGTATGGCTCTGCCATGAATCTCAAAGTTGAAAAGAGACCATAAATCTCTCTTTTAATAATAAACCAATTTGTCATCTTCATCCATAGCTTTGACCATTATGAAAGAACAAAAGGGAAAAGTTGAAATTTTGCACAAAAGACAGAGGAGAGAGGAGAGAGAAAGATTGCCACCATAAAGGGAGAATGTGTGTGACTTGAAAGAAAGGAGAGAAAGAGGATCATAATTAGCCGTGCACTCCACCCCACCTTTTCCCCAAAAGACACATAACCCTTCATATTTTTATTATTTCTTTGATTTTTTAATACATTTGCATTTGTAAGGCTTTAACCTTTACATTTCAATTCTTTCTAACATTTTAGAATGCATGCACGTACACTTGTATGCATTTATTTATGATGGATGTGGATCCCCCCTCCCATGTAGGGTGTATTTCTTTTTGGCGCTTTTGCAACAAAATGAATATTATTCCCTTTACAAAAGATAAAATTGTGATATATGCATGGATATTTTTATGCACTATTTTTGTGCTTCTTTTGATGTCATCAATTTGGGATCTATTGGTCAAAATGGTAGAGCAAGGACTATAATTTAGATTTAATGCAAATGAATATTTTATTGAAGACTTTAACAATAAGTATAGGTTGATTGCAAAAGAAAGCAGAGTTGTTGGCCACTTATTTACTTTAGATACTAGAATCCCTATCATAGATGTTGCTATGTATACTAAAGATAAAGGTATGGTTCTAGACATTGAGATATGACACAAACATATTGGAGATACAAATATGCAAAGTCTGAAATTACTGTAGTCCAAAGGGTTGGTTATAGGTTTACTTATATTTAGAGTTGAAAAATTAAATAAAGTTTGAAAGTATGCAAGGCAATTGTTTTTGCATGATAGAGATGTAAGTAAGAATGTACTTGATATTGTACATATAAACATTTGGACGCTTACCTCAAATGCATGTCTTGATGGAAGTAAATATGTTGATATATTCATTTGTTGAGATAGCAAGCTCATCACATGCATGTATTGATGATGGACCACCTGGTTAGATGGGTCTGCACATTGCGCGTCTACCATTGCAAACTCAATGGCGGGATTTTTTGCGAAGCTTTTTAGACTACTAAGTCAATGACATTAGGGATTTATTTTCCATTGTGTGTATCTTTTGTGCTTGAATTTACATGACGCACGAGCACATGTAGTTAGGCTAGGCACAAATTCCTCATTGATGCATTCATAATTTTTAATGTGGAACATCGTTCGATTGAATGCATAGCATGGGCTCAAATTTGCAAACTATATGAGTGATTGAACACGAAGTTTTTTTCTAAAGCATGTTTTTTTGATAGGGCACAATTCATGGGGAAAAACAGATCATATGCATAAAATTTGAGGACTTGATGAAAATTGGATGAATAAAATTGAAACAATATAAAGTCCTTGAAAGTTAAAGGATATCCATTCATATGTTTCAACCAATACTTGCACTCTTTGTGGAAACGAAGGAGACTTGCTATGACCACTGTTCCTCTACCTTTTATAGTGGTCATGCAAACTGGAATTACTACTATCATCACCAAACTATCAACCATACAATCGAGTCACAAAGGCTAAGGAAGTCTTTAAGCCAAATAAAAAGGCAAAAAGACAAATTGATCTATTGAATCAAAATCACATGCCTAATGGTAAGTACAAAATGGCCTATGAACTAAATAGAATTATGGCCTAAGAAAAAAATTAGGCTCAAAAAACCCTTTGAGGAAGGTTAAGGCCTTTGAGCATACTTTAGGCCTAAAGAGGATAAGGGCGGCAGACTGTAGTATAGATGTGGCAGCTAGGTGACGAAAGCCATGATGACAAGTAAAAATCTTAAAAGTGATAAATTGCGAGCTTTTCTAACAAGAAAAGCACCGTGCTGAATTAGGATTGAGAAAAGAAGATGATGGATGAAGACAATGGATATAACGAAGCAAAACAAGAGGATGAGGGAAGAAAAAGTGGAGCACATTGTCGAACTCGATGCGTATAAAGATGGCAGCTGAGAGACACAGAGGACATGGAGGAATGACGATGATAAAGAAAGGACATCAACTGAGGCTTTGTCTTCTTCAGCAAACATGAAGTTGAGGGTGGAAGCATCAACGAGCGCCGAAGAATGATGAAGCTGACAACACCATCAAATTGAAGCGTTCGTGAGCTTTGAAAGGTTCTGCTAGTGATCTAAGCTTGTACACTACAAAAAACATCACGCTGGCTAAGAAAAATAAAAAGGTAGCAGAAGAAGAACACGGCGGCCACAAAACAGAGGAGAAAAAGAATCAACCTGTTGTGGCCGCGATGGATGATAAATGCGAAGTTGAAGCTGAGGTGAATGAGGTGAAAGACAGACATGAAGCTGTCTTCTAATGCTACGACGGTGCATGCTTTTGTATCCTTCCACACCAACAAATGCTGCAATACACACTGACATAACTCCCCTTTAAACCTCATTGCTATGGGAGAAAGTAGAAGCTGCTATTGATGCTATGAATCCATGAAGCACTTCGTTCCGAAAACTGCTGCTCCCTGGCTTACAAGGTATCGTGTACTCGCCCTTCTCACAAGATTCTCTCTCTGCAGCTCGGCTCTAAAGCTTGAAGGAAACTGGACACGCTCTGGTAAGCGATCACTATCCTAAGTAAAAGAATCGAATCGTCTACCATTAATGCTTATTGTAGCTAAGGAATTGCTCAGGAGTTCAAACAACGGAGAGAAGCGTAAGGACAGGGGCAATAAAGGTTCTCTCTCTCGACATAGCTGAGGAGAGTTGATATGGAACAAAGGACGAAGACATGAAACTTCGGTGAGTTGTGAAAGATGTTAACTTCTTCTTCTATATATTTGGATGCGGACTTCATTCCATGTTTCTGAATAATAATCAAGTCCTTTTCCCTTTTGCAAGCAAGGACCTTTGTATACAAAAGAAGCCTCTAAGAATTGTTCCCAAACACTTTCAAACTACAATCAGAACATCTTTCTTATTGTGATCTTCAATATGAAAAATCAGTGTACATCCATGAATTAATGTTGAATTCTCTTCTTTCATTATTCCCATCTCATTTAGCATCCCTGCGACGAGTGACAATCACAAACCCCCCGCCCAAATTCCATGTGACAATCACAAACCCCCCGCCCGAATTCCATGTGACACTCGTCCCTGCGACGAGTGACAATCACAAACCCCCCGCCCGAATTCCATGAGACACCTGGTGAACCCGACATGAAAGCGTTGCTTCTGATTTGCTGAGATGGGAGATTCTTCAAATACCCCACCCACTTCATCATCGAGTGCTTCTTTCTTTTCAATCAATGAAATGAAGAATTTATTGCAAACTCTATCTTCGACTGTAAAGATGCATAATCAACAGATGCAGTTATCTATGCAACAATAGCAACAACTACATCAACAACAATTGGATCAACATCGGATGCTACATCAAGAACAAGAGCATACACATGGAGAAACCAAAGCAATCGAGGCCGTGGTAAGTGAACGTAAATTATTTGATGGCTAGAATGTCTCAGCTTATGTCAAAACTTTTGAAAGCCAAATGCACTTTTTTTGAGTTCCTACCAGCTGAAGAAATTATTTCTTACGGCTTGTCATGCCTGCTTTGCAGGTTAGAGTGACTGATTTATTTGTGCAAGATTCAAACTGAAATGTCTTCAAGAAGGCACTTAAAGATGAATATATTCTAGAAGATTATGGTATTGCTACTCGAAAGACGTTCAAAGAGTAGGTCTATCAGCCGAACAAAGGACTTGTTGCTTCCGAGGTATTGTGCGAGTTTGAAGAACACTACAACCACTTGGATACACTTGAACAAAGATCCCTATACTCGAAGAAAGTGGAGTTATTATTGTAGGTGGTTGATCCTGCACTTCAAGACGAGCTAGGAGAGCTTCTTGAAGACCGTACACAGCCTATGGGATTGAAGACAGATTGGCAAGATGCTGTTGATGCGGTCTCCACATTAACGAAGAGGTGAAGATGGAAGGCTAGCCTACAAAATGATATGCAAACTCCCCTAACGATAACTACTCCTACCTCCACTTCTCCTACTACTCCTTCCACCTTTTGTACCTCCCATCCCATGTCTATGCCTTCTTCTATGCCCATGCCTATTCTTGCCGCAGTTGTCAGGCCATCTGCCAAACCAACTGTCGAAGACATGGTGGAAGAAATTTCAAAGAACCTGAAGGATCTTCACATAAAGATGGCCAGAAGAGATCAACATCCACTTAACCCAGCTCCAATTTCTGTTCCCTCTTCTTCTACTCCTATGTTTTTTTCCAGAAATGATCGTGTTCACCATTGCATATGGTCCGACAGTCCAAACCATGAGCGCAAAGACTGTCAAGACTTCAAAGAGGCAAAAAGATTGAAGTTGGTGGTATGGTAGGATAGGATGATATGTTTTGGAGACTTAGAGAAACCACTCAAAACAAATTTTTACAAAGGAGGTATGACGAAATTATTGGAAGAAACTCTTTTACATTCCTCTTATGTAAAACAAAAGGCATCAAGAGAAGATGTAGCCTATGTTCTTCAATTGGAGCAATTACCACAAGATAAGTCTCCTTTATGGTCCTATGCATAGTATGCGGAAAAGAAAGGTAAACTTCTTCATCTAAACTTTCATTCATAGGAGATGCAATTAGAAAAGTAATTGAATGGAATGATTGCGTAGATGTCTTCTCTATCTATGCTTATATTGCAAAATCTCAAGGATTTGAAGCACTTGTTGAAGAAAAGCGCAAAAGAGATAGTGATCAACTTGAAGAATCAAAGAAAGAAACTAGGAGGAGTGAGCCAGTTCTTCAACCTTCTTCTTCAGGACCAGAGTAGAGCATGGCTGATGAGCAAAAGCCAAAGATGCAAGAAGACAAAAAGGCCCAAAATTTAAAGGATTCGAAGCCGAAGAAGCAACCTGGATTCAAGTTGCTATTCAACATCGAGTCTTCCACAAATTTGAAAAAGGTACTTGAAGATCGACTTCTTAATTGCAGGATTGAATTTGCACTTGGAGAAGTTTTGGGGATTGCCAAGAGAGAGTTCCATGATGTTATTATAGACATCATAAAAAGAAAGCGCCAAATTATTGAAGAACCATTGCAAGATATGATCCATCGAGAGGTTTTAGCTATTGCAGAGGCTATTCTCTATGGATTATAGATTGAGGAGGTTGATTGTGAAGAAGAGATCAACAAGAAATCTACAAAATGATCTCTATGTATGCAGTCCAAGAAGTCTCTTCAACCTTTACTTCAGCCCATGCAGTATGATGTGCCTCGTAGCCATTTTCTCAAAGTCACTAGGCTCATGCAACTACGAAAACTGCCATCAAGCTTGGTGAGATTAAAACTCCTTGCATTGCACTTTTGGATCATGGTTCTGAGATTAATGTAATTGTGCGAGGATTATATGATATTGGTAGATGGCCAGTTGATGTTGATCATGGTTGCCGCATGCGTGTGGCCAACAACACTGTAGGGGATTTATATGCTACTTGCCCAAATCTAAAGATTTCCATTGGAGATGTGGGTGAGTCCTATCATTTCTTTGTACAAAACTCTTGTTATTATCCTATTATTTTGGGGCAGCCATTTATTGCTAAGTCACGGATGGAGACTAAGCTTTTGGATGATGGTTCTGCCTATGCATGGATCTGAAGCAAAGATGGGAAGATAGCTGTTCAGTTCATGACTATTTGTATTAATCATCAGCGGAATAAATATTCCTTGAGGGATTCCCCTCTTCCAATAGGAGAGTCGGATTTTTTGCTAGGTACCATTGTCTTAGGAGACGATGGTGGTACGAGTCAGGAAAAGCTCTCGTCTCCTAGCAGCGGCAATTTTTCCTCATGTGTTTATGGTGTATCCACTGAAAGTACTTTGTGTTTTATATGCCTCGAGCTGCTAGGTAGTATGTAAAAAGAAAAGAAAAAGAATTAATAATTGCATATGTTTTGTAGGAAGAAGACCGGATAGATAGTCTCTATGATGGCCTTTCATGCTAAGATACCATGGAAGAACTTTTGGTTTTTCTTTATGCTAACAATCAAGAGATGTCATATGTCTTACAAGTTCATTCTCTAGGGATGTATTGTGAGATTGCTGATTTCATGATTCAAAAGAAATTGGGTACTAAGGATTCTCAGCAAAAAGAATTCCTTGCTGACATATTTTAGTAAAAATATTTGGGTGTTGCTTTTTATACACAACAAAATTTGTGCTTACCAAGGTTTTCTCATCATGAGGTGAAATTTGTAGGTTATAGCAATGAAGCCAAAGTTCAGGTAAAATATAAGACAGTTGACAAGAAGGTTTCACCACTTGTAGGACCGCTACCTTTGGATAGTTTGATGAGATGATTAGAAGAACTGTTATGCAACCTCCTTTGCGAGATTTTGTAGGTATTGGACATAAGTTTTCAACTGAGACATTGAAAGAGATGAAGATTGGGATCGAAGGTTTTCTACTTCCTGAAGAGGTAAGATTTTTTGAAGATATGCTATGCAGACATGAAAAAGTTTTTGCTTTCTTTCCGCACGAGATTGAATGCATTGATCCTAGGGTTGTGACGCCTAAGGTTATTTTTACCATTCTGCATGTCCCTTGGAATCTTCGGCCTATTCCTATGCTGAGGGCTCACTTGCCCAAACTGGTAGATCTCTTAAATGAGCGGATCAAGATGGGAATTCTAGAGCCATCTTCAGCTCCATATTCCAACAGGTGGTTCACAGTTCCTAAGAAGTATGGGACGCTCAGATTCATAAAACACCTACAGCTAGTAAACAAGGTCACTATTTGAAATGTTGGTACTAGACCTATTGTAGATGAGTTCGCTGAAGCTTTTGCTGGATGTGCTATCTATTCACTTGGCAATATTTATTCCAAATATGATCAATTCCATCTTGCCCTTGAGAGCAGAGATTTGACTACAATGAAGACACCCTTAGTCCTGTCCAAATGTGTACGCTTCCACAAGGAGCTAGTAATTTGGTTGCTCACATGATGAATGGGATGAATAAGGCTCTACAAGATTTTATTCCTAAGCTCACTATGCCTTTCATTGATGACTTACCTATCAAGGGTTGTTTGGAAGAAGGTAAAGATGATTCTTTAGATGATCATGGATGCAGATTCTTTGTGACTTTGCATATTAGAGATGTTGAGAAGATTCTTTGCAGATTGGAAGAAGTGAATTTGGCCTTATTAGGGTTGAATTCTATTTTTGGTGCCAGAGAAGTTTTGATTGTTGGTCATATGTGTGGCTATTATGGCAGGAAGCCTTCTCCTGTTGCAAATATTGATGCCATAGAAAAGATTGCGGAAACTTGTTCCTCAACTTCAGAGGTTCGCAGGTTTTTAGGAGCTTGTGTCTTTTATCTTATTTGGATTCCTCACTTTGCTCATGTTGCAGATGATCTTTATCAGCTCTTGAGAAAAGGGCAATGTTTTTCTTGGGAGATGAAACATACTAAAGCCATGCAGAAATTGAAGAAATTATTGAGAGCTGCTTTGACTCTTCGAAAGGCAGATTATGAGTGTGGAAGACCTATTGTGCTTACTCTTTATACTAATCCTATTGGCATTGGATGGGCTGTTGGCCAAGATGATGCACATGGGAATAGGTATGCTATTAGGTTTGGGGCGAAAGTCCTAAATGAGCGACAATGAAGGTATCCACAAATTAAGAGAGAGCTCTTGGGAGTTATCACGACTCTCAAGAATGACAAAGACTAATTGCTTTCCTCTTCTAGGTATGATTATGAGTTGTTCTACTCCAGATATTGCCATGCTTAGGTGGATTGGGTACATAAAATCCATGAACCTTGAGTTTAGGCACATAGCAGGTAAAGACAACCCAGTAGCTGATATGCTTTCACGAGCAAGGTATGATGATATGGATTTTTCTTGCATTGATGATGCTGATGATGGGGCTGATCTTTCACCCATGCATGTTGATCATACTTATTATGTGTCTGCTTTGGAAAGATTTGATGAGTCTTTATATACAGGAGAATATTTGTAGATTGGTCGTTATTTGAGCATAATGTCTAAACAGGATGGACAGAGTGACACGAATTTTAAGAAAATTTGAAGAAAAGCTTATGGTTTCTTCTTGCAAAGTGGGCTACTTTGGAAGCATCCACAAAAGCGAGGAGGCCAGCCATTGAGAGTTGTTTGTGACAGAGCGTCCTAGGTGCGCATCATGAAAGAATTCCATGAATTTTTTTGGGCTGGACATCAAGCTATTTGGGCGACCTATGAGAAAATCAAAGAGCGTTATTGGTGGAAAGGAATGTATAAATATATCTCATAGTTTGTTGAGACATGCCTTGATTGTCAATTGTTCTCTTCAGTGAGGCATAGAGATGAGCTTCATCCTACCTACCCGCTATGTATTCATTACAAGTGGGCTCTTGATTTGATTACTATGCTTGTTGGTTTATGGCAGACACGCTATATTGTTTTGGCATGAGAAGATCTCACAAATCAAGTGGAAGGAAGAGAATTACGAACAAAGTCTACTTCAGTGGTTTGTAAATTCCTATTGGATGATGTTTTTTGTAGATATGGATGTATTGGGAAAGTTACTGTAGATAGAGGTGAGCTGGATGCTGAAGAGGCTAGAGAGTTTTTCTCCTGCCTTGGCATTAAACTTTCTTTGACTTTGGCATATAATCCAGAAGGCGACGCGAAGAGCGAAAGAGGCCATCTGCTAATTGTGAAAGCCTTTGCTAAAGCCTTGGATAAGTTACTTATGAATATATGTGTGCATCACGTGAGTTCAAAATAAGGTATTTTTAAAATACCATTTTTATATATTTTTTACATAGAAAAGGATGTAATGTAAAATGATTATTTGAAAATTGAATAGAATAGGGTTATGTTTTATTCAAGAAAAATTCACAGATAAGGATACTTATAAATAGACCTTGAACACACATGATATATAGGATATACATATAGTAACTTCCCTAAGGCTAAAGCATGCAGTGGACGGGTTCAAGAGTGGCCTAGGTTGTTGCCTTATGCCTTATGGGCTGATCGCACTACTCACAGTGTGACTATAGGTTATATTCCAACCGAGTTAATGTATGGACAGAAGCTAATCATGCCTACAGAGACTTGCACACTTACTTGGAATGCTTTACTATGGCAACAAGAAGAGATGATTGGGGAAGATCTTTTGGCTCTTCGTATTTCTCAATTGGAAAGAAGACCTGAAGATATTGAGACAGCAATTCAAAAGCTCAAAGAGGCCAGAACTTGCAACAAAGACCACTTTGATAGTAGACACAGATTGAGGCCTAAAGAGATTAAAGAAGGAGATTGGGTGTTGGTCTATGACATCCATCTAGACAACCAGTATAGTTCTATCTGCAAGGTTTCTAGACGATGGTTTGGGCCCTATTTAGTGTTGCATGTCCATGACAATGCTACATATTCTTTAGCAGAGCTTGATGGTACATACTTGCAGATTCCGATTGCAGGGAAGAGAATCAAACTATTCAAGAGAAGAGATGATGTAGTCTATGCATTTGAGGAGATGGATGATGCGATTTATGATGGACTTGAGCCTAGAGATGATGAAGATGAAGATGTGGACATTGAAGATGCTTTTGCAGAAGATGATGAGATTACATTGACCATCGAGCTTGGCAGTGATGAGGATGGGTAGTTGTGGCCCATTCGGAGGATGTGCAGGTTTGGAGGGGGTGGTTGTCGTGACGCTGCGCATCTACCACTGCAAACTTGAGGGTGGAATTTTTTGCCAAGATTTTTGGACTCCTAAGTCAGCGACATTAGGGATTTATTTTCTGTTGTGTGTATCTTTTGTGTTTGCATTTATATGATGCACGAGCACATGTAGTTAGGCTAGGCACAAATTCCTCAATGCATTCATAATTTTTAATGTGGAACATCGTTCGATTGAATGCATAGCATGGACTCAAATTTTCAAATTACATGAGTGATTGAACAATTCCGTCAAACTTTGTCCACTTCCACACTCCATCTTTCAAATATGTGAGAAGAGGCTTATCCCTTCCGATGACATATTCTCGTACATCATATCATGGAGCCTATTGTATCTCAAACACCCATTGATTAGTTTTGTTACATATTGTCGGTCTAGAGAATTCACCTTCAAGTGGTGCATTGTAGGCTCAGGCCATATTGGCCAATTAGAATGTCGATTTTGTAGCTGATGTGCACTGCATGATGGCTTCTAATATTGCATTTGGTGCTAGAAGGCATGCTTGCCCTGCTAGACATGAAGCTACATATCTAATATGATATATCCTCATCGGGCCTCCTACTAATTACTCTACTTTGATGTTTTCACAGGATGCAATGATATATTTATAAAGGATTGAAAATGATTTACTCCAATATATTCGGTATTTGTGCCTATTTAGTGATTCATAAAACAAACGTTGCAATGATTTTCTCAACCAATAGTTTTAGGTATGCTTTTGTAGCTCTGGATGTCAACATTGTTAGAGAGATAATGATCAAATTGACAGTACAAAGGTATTGCAATGTGTAAATCTCATCAAGTCAATCATGGTAATTAGATGAAAGTCATGGTAATTATGATTTATGTTTTATTCAAGTATTGTCTTACCTTCCTTTTGGAGACCTAGTCGCAATGGATGAAGGTTATTTAACACACCAAATGGAGTACATTTTTAAAAGTGTAGTAAGTGGACATATAGATAACTAATAGTATGTAAAGTGATACATCACATTGCACTTACATTGATGGAACACACCAAATGGAGTACATTTTTAAACGTGTAGTAAGTGGACATATAGATAACTAATAGTATGTAAAGTGATACATCACATTGCACTTACATTGATGGGACCTAAAATGGGCCGGTACTGGCTTTGCTATGGCAGTAGCCGGACCTCATGCACACAAGAGACAACCCCACCACACGGCCTTGCATGCCAAAAGTGTCTATAATACACTGATGTACATTAGATAGACTTAATTATGCGTTCATAGTAGCTAATATATAGTCCAACGGCCCTTTTCCCAAACTCCAACGAATGGAGCATCCCATACATATCGGTAATAAATACCACAAAGAACATACATAGGAGGCACCCCATCAACTGATTGTCATCGTCCTAGTGCGACTCTACTACACCTTAGGGATTGGCCCCCAAGATGCGATGCTCTAACATGAAGTACATACGATACAAGCTCCATTTTTTCATTTTAAACGTATTCCAAGAGATACCATGTGTTCTTACCAAACAATTCCCCAAGAAAACAATCGACTAACCTACAGCTTAGGTCGTCTCACACACTTAAGTGTAGGTCATCATAACGAAAAACATGTGCTATGGATCAAGCTCTTTGTATTCTGATACCATGGTTGATATGCACATGCAAAAGTGGATGATCCTAAAGCGCTCAAATATAATTTTCAATTAGAAACATGTTGAGCACAATCAAGCTTTTCAATGCTCATTTATTAACTCGTTGTAGCGATGTAAGGATAGCACTGAGACAATGCTCATGCTACTATCCTCTTAATTAAAATACAATGAACCCTATATCATGATATGTATAAGCAAAATCAGCAATAAAGAGCACCCAATTTGCATCATTCAAACACCCCACCCCCTACTTTTAGGTAGTGCTTCCGTTGCATAGATGTAAGGGTTCATTTTGTCATGTTTTTATGTATGAAAAGTGATAAATCACAAACTTTGACAAAGAGATACCACAAACTGAGGCTAAACCTCATGCTTTGCTACTACCATACATTCATAAACACTCATTATATTTTTTCTTATTTTAATGAAGCATATTTTCTTACTTATTTTTTTATTTTTTGCATTTATTTTTTCAATAATCACTATTTTTTTCATACCAATAATTTTACCATACTAAAATTCAATTTTATTTTCCATTTTTCCCAATAGGAGCTCATTTCACCCACCCAAAACGATAAAACTATCATTTTACCCTTAAAAACTGCATTTCAGGTTTTGTCGGATTTAAATAGCACATGTAAATTATTAAAAAATTAGAATTTTTTTATAAATAAAAATTAAACATGATGCAACTAGCATTCACACAAAATTTCATCGAATAAAGACATCATTCATATCATAAAATGTCAAAAAACCTTCATTTCCTTCATTAAAAATAGTCATATTGTGTTTCTACGAAACCTGAGATGCATTGAATGACTTTGTTACCAATGGATGGAGCCTCCATCACTCTCAATTCCATACTGCACATCAATCTTGAGCATTTCCATTAATGTCCATCATCATTTTCTTCAATCTTCTTCTCCAGATTCCTCCTTCAAAGTAATGTGCATGAACAACCCATGGAGAGAGAGAGAGAGAGAGAGAGAGAGAGAGAGGAGAGAAAGAGTAGTTTTCATTCTCTTTCTATAGAGCATCAATTCTTAATCAGATTGTGGCGATGGAGAGTGAAAGTTAGAAGCATCTCAAGGCCTTCTTCATTCCCCCTCTCTCAAGTGGTTGCAAAAATCTGATTTTGTGGGCCAAAAATGGCCGCACGAAAAACTACGCCCCCTCCCCACGTTGTTTCATTTTTGGAGCTTAGCTTCTTACTAATCAAGGTTTAAAGTTAACCTTGCAAATAACTAGTTCCTATTTTCCTTTTCACACTGCCGGCAAATGGACATTTTGATTTTGAAGACCTTAATGAACTCGAAATTGAAATCCGCGACTGGCTAGGCAGCTTCGTGCCATTGAGCTCCATCATCTTGGCCTCCCCCACACACTTTCTGATATTCGGATCCAGTAGCGGCTTCATGACGCCAACCCTTGCGGGGATTAAATGGGGGATCAAATGACCTCCAATTGACAAACCAAGACTTGCATTGGATTCTTAGCGTTGGAATGCACCTAGGAAAACTCTAGCTTGCCCATCTACCACTATTTAATTTTTCATGAAAATTCACTCTTTGGCATCTCTTGGACACTTTTTTGCTCCAGAACCGACCTTAAATGCTTCAAGAATGCTTCAAAGTTGGCTCCTAAAATGCAACTCTCATACATATATATACATGCATTTGTCACTTAATATGTGGGTCTATATATGTATATAAGCAAAGTAGTTGTATGGTGGATGACATGAAAAGCTCCCTATGATTAAAAAATGGTTATAGATAGGAATTTCCTACCGTATCCTAGGCCATTCAAATCCAAAAAGGAGAGACTTATTCCACACTTTAGAAAGAACAGACTAGTCATCTTGGTTGAGTATGCTTTCCCTCTTACTTGACTAGTCATCTTCTTACTGTATATGTAAAGAAACATTTATTTCTTAATAATTCAATCTCTTGGAATTTAAAATTTTTACAAGCCTAAAATTTGAGGATTGTAACACTCTTCACATGAGCTTTTGCGCTTCTAGGGAATTTTCTATCATGCTGCTAGATGGCATTGGGGAGTATAGGGGATATGTGAAAATAAACAATAAACACCATAGATGTTGTATTATTTAAAGCTACAATGGTTTCAATAATGACTATGTATTTATATGCTATCTTGCAATGCACTTTATTGAGTTTGTGATTTAGGATGTAATGGTGGTTATGTAATTAATACTATCTTAACCTTTTACAAACATAAGAAGTTTAAGATGTAATAATGGTTGCATAATTAATGTTTGAGTGCTTAAAAAATAAATTGAGGGCATCATATGAGGAGATGTTAAGCCACACTGAGAATGGATAACAGTTGTGACGAACTACTAAGTCCCAAGGACATGACCTTCCTATTTGTGTTTGGTTTGGCATTGCTAAGTATTGAGACATGCTATTATATTTATACATATCTAAGTTAGTTAATCATAAAAAAAGGTTCTACTAAATATAGAAGTGTGATTTCTTAGGAAATCCTAGCTTATATGTTTTACTTTGGAACTTATAGGAAATGGACAAGGAAAGAAGATCAACTTTAAGAAAGTGCGCATGCAATTATAGGTGTTCTTGTACTTTGGAGGGTTGGTGGATGGTTAGCCAAAGTGCTTACTATGAATATTACCAACATGACTTGAGGAATGAGATTCATCCTTCATGTGTGCCATGTTCTGCACCTATGGTAGTATCGCTTGTCCTCCTCCAACTAGGAACCCTCATAAAGAAAATAAAATGTGGTGTGATTGTGCATCTTTTTGTCAAGGGGGAGGATATGTAGCTACCTAAATCTTTTACAAACATAAGAAGTTAAAAGAGAAAATTGAGAATCTTGCTATTTCTCTTGGTCCCAATGTTATAGATGGAGATGAAGAAGACTTGCAAGTTGAAAGTGTAGAAGCTAATGCATGTTATGTGCATGTAGAACACGGGGATGAAGACATAGGATTCAATAGTATAGAGGCGGATGATGTCCCCATGGATAATATAGAAGTGCATGAAGATGTAGATTTTCCCAATAATCCTTTTCATGGATCTTCAGAAGAAACATTAGAAAAACAAATCATGGAGAGTATAATTGAATTATAGGCATTGTGGGATGAACACAATGTCTCAATAAAGGTACAAGAAAAGATGTTAGAAATACTCTTTGGTGGTATTGGGGATCAAAAGAGTAATGAGAAGAAGACTTATCTTGCAAAGCTCCTAATACAGCTCCCTAGTACTACATG
Organism: Lygodium microphyllum; assembly: GCF_053477565.2. Lineage (NCBI taxonomy): Eukaryota > Viridiplantae > Streptophyta > Polypodiopsida > Schizaeales > Lygodiaceae > Lygodium > Lygodium microphyllum. The sequence continues at coordinate 64,226,243 of NC_141144.1, read as the reverse complement.
GAATGTGTATCTCTTGGGAATTAAGGTCCCACTAAATTGGGACGAATTAAAATCTTTCTTTAATAGTCTTGGCATGGTTCAAGCAGAGTATTACAAGTTATGTATGGGAACATCCACAAATATGCATCAGCCTCACCTACTTCATCCATCAAACTTGGAGGATAACTATGTGGGAAGTATGGTTTATTGTGTATGCAAGGGCAATCAATCAAAGAAGTTTCTTCAACGAGAATATGGATTTTGTTGTGCAAAGTTCCCTCAATGTGAGACTCCAAGGTGAGAGACAATTGTATTTGAGTACATACTAGTAGGAAAGAAAATTGAGTTACTTACTAAAAGTAGATCATTTTGTCATGAACTACTTGAGATGTGGCATAACAAAGATAGATGGCCTGGAAAGGAAGCAATTGAATAGCTAGAACACATTTTTGAGTTTTCAGATGGTTCTAAATGTCGAGAGATACAAGATTTTTAGAACCCAAATACTTCATATGAGTTACTTGTGGTATGCAACAATCCACAATGTGGGAAAACATATGTAACATTTCCAAGCAATGCAAGATCTCAGACTTTGCAAGATGGATGGAATGAGCTACAAAATGAGTATCACTTTTCATGCAAGGAGCAAACGCACAAAAGTTTGGTGCAAGGTATAAAGTTCTCAACTTCCAAATGTCTTTTGAAATGGCAACTCATATTAAATTGTTACATAACAAATGTGATATTGGATTTGCAAGGAGATCCAAGGAATATTGCTTTGTTGCTACATTGGGATGAATTCTAGGCATCATGAACTACTCTAAAAGATTGTGGTGTTATTGAAATTCTCATCCTTAACTCTGGAAAAAAATTGACATCAAAAGTAATACTTGTTTTTTTTTTTGCCATTGAGTTGCACAAAAATAATCAAAATTTATGGAGATGTATAATTTTGAATCTTTTTAAAACCACTAGTTGAAGAGTTGGAGCACTTGTTTGTGGATGGGATTGATTTGGTGTTTAACTATCCTTTGCAAGAGATATTTGATAATCCCCATGGATTCTCTAGACATTGTATAAGGTTCGTGTCATGTTGATGAGGATGACTAGAGATCACCCTGCACAATGTAAAATAGGCCTTTTTAAGGATGGAGAACAATCTTTTTGTCATTGAGATAAACCTATTGCATCGCTAGATTGTAGCAACACATCATTCCAAGGGCGTGACATATATGACAATAATCGTTACCAAGCTAGATATCCACCCCAAAAAAGAAGGATATTAGAGATGATAGAAGCTCTCTCACAAGTAAAAAGAGCTTTTACTCAAGCTTAGAAAGAGGCTATTTTGAAGACGATATGTTTATCTAGGGAGTCAATCTTATGAAGACTTCATGATCTATATGGCTTCAACTTGTCATGTGATTTGGTATACGATACAATGCATATACTCAATCTAAATGTATTCCACAAGTATATATCCATCTTAATGAGAGAAGTGAGCTCGGAAATGAAAATGTTAATTGACTCTTGTAATTAGTCAATATTCAAGCATGCTCCTCCCTCAATTCGCTCTGGGAATTGGCCACATTCACCGAGTAAGTACCATGATAGCTTCAAAGTTGAAGATAATCTTATGTTTATACAATGGTGTCTCCCATATACTTTGTGTCACTCACGATATACCAATTTAAGCACATGTATGAATTGGGTCTTCTATTGATTGACATTTCCAACTTTTTTTATACATTTACAGGTGACAATGGTTAGTCCAATGAAAATATCAAAGTCGTTAGGAATTTTTTACTTGGTTGTTGGAGAGTTCACAAAAGAGGAGACACTCAGACCCAACTCACCTCCTTTAGAGCATGTGGTAGGTTAGTATTGTAAGTACAATATGTTTCTATGTTACTACACTAACAATTAATTGTAACTTAAGCTTTTGTTTTTTTTCATTATAAGATTTGGAGAAATTTTGGACGATGTCATTAGACATGGTCTACATTACATATTTTGGTGTTATGAATTTGAAATATATATATCACAATATATGAATATCTCTTCGAACAATCAAAATAATGAGGTTACTTATATCCACTTTTATAGAAGAAAAATTCTGAATGTTACTATACTAAGAATTAATTGTAACTTAAGTAAGCTTTTGTTTTTTTCATTATAATATTTGGAGAAATTTTGGACGATGTCATTAGACATGGTCTACATGACATATTTTGGTGTTATGAATTTGAAATATATATATCACAATATATGAATATCTCTTCGAACAATCAAAATAATGAGGTTACTTATGTCCACTTTTATAGAAGAAAAATTCTCAATGATGTGTTACGTGCAAAGCACATTGATAGTGAATGATGGAGACTTGCCCCACCAAAGAGCACTTAGAGTTCTTCACAAAATTCTTAGGCCTTCCCATATTTGATTCACTTTTGATACCCATTCATCATATGAATGTGATTATTGGCATGCTCAAGGCCTCGGGGGGGTCACCATGAATATATGTATATATAACGTGAGTTCAAAATAAGGGGTTTTTTAAACACCAATTTTATACATTTTTTACATACAAAAGGGTGTCATATAAAGGGGTTACTTATAGATTGAATAGAAAAGGTTTGTGTTTTATTCAAGAAAAATTCACAGATTAGGATATTTATAAATAGGCCATGAAGGCACGTTATATAGAGAATATATATATTCTAGCATCGAGGCTAAGGATATATAGACTCATTGTATGATACACCTTCAAAATAATGCACCCTGCTATATCACTTTAAGAGAAAATGGCATAGCAGTAACACCCAAGAAAAGAGTATGTCGAGCTATAACTTTATAGGAGCTTCAATATCTTCAAACCTTCTCTGGGTTATCAGATGAATGGTTGAGAACTTTAGCAAAGACAAAATATAAACGAGTCTTTTAAAAGGGAGAGGTGTATCATAGTAGAGATTATGTGGTTGTCAAACATGATGAATATGATTCTCAAGCATCAACAATAGGACATTGGAAAGCGAAAATAAAAACTATATTTGGTTTATTCTTGAGAGAGAAGTTTATACTCTTTGTGGATGCAAAGTATTACAAACAATGTATTAGAGTTGAAAACGATTTTAAGGTTCTTCTTGTAGACAAAACTATGGTGTCATGATGTTGCCGTTCCACCATTGCAAGGCCACTTTCGAGTGTTCTGATGATAGTCATTTGTGTTCTGATGATAGCTATATTTATGTGTGACAGAACCTCGAATTCAAAATATCAGCTATTATGGATGAGAACCTTCTTGCCCAAGTGAAGGCAAACAGTTTCAGATGTGTGTGAGAAAAACATCGGGTTGAGTTTGCAACATGTATTTGGAAATATGGGAAAAACATACTTGTTGTGGAAGGGGCCACTGTTGCACTCTTAAATAGATTGTCTTGTACGAACTAAAATCTCCACTAGAACTTGAGTAACTGCTAGGTTTACTACATGATATGCTTCTGCATTGAACCTAGTGCTTCACACAAAGTGCAATATGCACCAGTTATTAGTTGGATGGTCAACTTAGTGCATGACTTATGTATATGTTATTATTAAGTGGGGACCTATCTAGTGGCTAAAGCTCCAAAATATTCAGTATAAGGTGGCTACCCTTCTTTTTCATGGATGCCATTCAAGAAGTGCTTTCTTCTATGAGGCTATTATCAGATGAAAATGAAAATGTTGATTATGATAAGGCTAATTTTGGAGGGGAAGAGGGGAGAACAGCCTCATAGAGTTGCTTGGAAGGGAGCCAAGCTATAAAAAATGGGATAAAAGAAGAACACAGGACCACAATACATCATATATACTGGAGGAGCATAATATTATGGGCATTGAAGTCTAAGAGTTGGAGGGAGCATCATGGATTGCGAGCACAGCTCTTTGATGTGATAAGAATTTTTTCCACGAGCATCGAGTAGCTAGAAAAATTTGAGTTTGTAAAAAACTTTTGTGAATCAATAATTCAAATCATTTTGAATTCTTGGAGTGTTTGTGATCTCGAGTAAAGAGAGGTTGAGTTCCTTTTGGATATTGAACCATGAGATGAGAATTATCGAACCATCTCACATTTGGTGAACCCAAAGTGAAGGCCAAAATTTGGATTGCAAGCGATGGAAATGTGAAGGTGACATGAAACCAACCAGATAGTGAAATTGAGAATGAAATATAGTATAAAATGATTTTGAAATGTTGTTATACAAGTGGGTGACTGTTATTTGGAATTGAAAATAGAGAAAACTTTTGGTGATGCAGGTGTTCTGGAAGAACAAAAACATCGGGGTCTATGGAAAAAATCAAGGTATGACAAAATTTAAAGAAAATTTGTGCAAACCCAAAAGCAAAAAAGGATTCATGCCTAATTAAAGATGGTGATGTTCTAGAACCTCATGATGAGGACATAGTTTGCATTCTCCATGCACAATTGGAAATAAGAGAAAACCATGTTTAAGACAATTCTACAGAAGTCAAATATATAAACTGAATTGAAGCTAACCAAAAATTTTCAAAGGTAATGTATGTCACAACTACCTCTAAGAGCAATTCTAGTGAGGGTGGAGATGAAGGTGTACACGGACATATGACTAGCTTGGAGAAAAATACTATCTACATGGACTATTCTCATGTTTTTGATTATGGTTCATATGATTGATTTTACTATGGAGAATGATGTGCAATCTCTTGGTGCATTCAATAAGAAGGTTTGCTATGATGCTACTATGGAAAGGGAAATTAATGCTATTTTTATGATGCATGTTGTGTCTTGTGATATTGCAGTTCACAAATATGTTATGGAGGGTAACAAGGAAGAGGATTTTTTGGTTTTTCATTCTAGATGATAAGAGTAACAATTAGTGTAAAGACAACCTAGACTTAATGAAATAGGGACAAGAGGATACTAAATAGTTGATGCAGATTCTTGATAGGGGTTTCACCTTTTTGTCAACTATCTTATACTTTGTCTCCATAAGTGCTTCAACCCATTGTAATCCTTCCTGCTGAGCAAACAATGTTATAACATCATACATATCCAAAGAACATACTGACAACACTCTGTTTTCAGTCTCATTTTCTGCATGTATAGTTGCTGAAATTTCAGCCATAGTGTCATTAATATTTAGCCCATAAAAGATGCCTGAAATGCCATCATTTTTAGCTAACAATCCCAATGCTCTCAATTCCTTAGTAGCCCATTTCATAGATATGCGAGCCTTTCACATAGCTTCCGTAGGCTTAAACCAACATGATCTGTTTGCTGTAAACTGAGAATAACTAATAGGAAATACATGCTTCATTTCATCAAGAGGCGAGTACACCCTTTGAACAGCACTACTGTAGCCCCGCATTATAGCAGTGCTTAATGAAAATCCAGGTATTTAAATTCCCTTGCATTTGGAGCCAAAGGAGACTCTAAAAGCATATCTCGATTTCTAGGATGGTTAACACAAACAATAAGAAATTGGACTACTTTCCTCCCATCCTTGCTTCTAACTCTTGCATAAGCAGAACCATCATCAAGCACCTTTGTTTCCATACGCACTCCTGTAATATAGGGCTATCCCAAAATCACTGTATATGAGGAATGATCTTGCACAAAGAAGTGTTGCTCTTCTTGTACATCACCAATTGTCACTTTTACATTAGGACATGAAGCATAAAGCTCTCCCAAAGAATTATTTGTAGCCCTCATATGCCAACCATTATCAGTATCTATAGGCCATGCACCATTTTCATACAATCCACAATCAATGACATTTATCTCATACCCATGGTCAAGTAAAGCAACACAAGGAGTTTCACGTTCTCCTATTTTCACTACTGTTTCAGTGGTAGCCCTAGCCCAATAATTTCTTGTGTAGTGACTTCGAGGAATAAATCCTAGAGTCTCTTCTCCATATTGTTACATCTGCCTTACTCCACCATGCATATTGCTACAAGACAATGCATTTTTAGCCACTTTCTTCTCTTTTTCATATGATGTCCATTGATTAGTAGCATCCTGCATAGACAATCCTATACTTACTTCATGCTCATATTCAGCTCCAATACCCAACAAACCAGTTTTCTCTTCAAATTGCAGCAATGCACTAGTGGTATCACCAAGAAACTGGCGCTTCCTCTTAATTATGTCAATGATCTCATCATGAAATTCTCGCTTGGCAATGCCAAGAACCTCTCCCAAGGCGAATTCCACCCAATTGTTTAAGATCTATTTTTCAAGAACCTTCTTAAGATCTGTGGCTGTCTCAATGTCAAACTGCAACTTATATCCTAGCTGCTTGCCCTTCTTTTGGCCCTCTTGTTTGTTATCCTATTTTTGCTCCTGACTGACCTCTTCCATGACATGCTTGGGAGGTGGCTGATTTGCAACTTTAGGCTGATTCACACTTCTTATCATTCTTTTAGATGTCCCTACGATATCTTCATCTCTTTTTCATTTTTCTTCCATAAGTACATCCATGTTTTGTACCTTTGCTAAATATGCATACATTGAATATGCATCTACCAATGATTCCCAACCAATTATGTCACGAATGTCTTGCCCTGCATGAGACATTTCACAATCAGTAACCTTTCTCTTTTCAGCTGCATGTAAAGCATGTGTCCATATTTCAGCCTTTGGACCAACCATCACTTGGCCATGCATTCTATCCAACTATAGCTCAAAAGTAGAAGCATGTACCGCCGCATAAGCATTTTGAACTGCCAAGTCTTCCAACAGGAGGCAATCCAATTTCTTATGCATGGATCTTACCATCTTTCCAAAAGATGAGCTATCGTGCCAAGGCCTCCTGATAAGCAGCACAATCCTTTCTCTCATACTGCAAACTGTCACACCACATACATCTTTTTCTTGGCTTAGGGCTGCTGTCCGTCCCCTTTCCTCTTGTCCTTTTTCATCCAATTTTGCAACCTTCAATTAAAGATCCTGCATGCCTTTGACCAATTCATTCAAGATATCTTCCCTAACAGAGGAAACAATAGCAAGTACAGACATAGGGTTAGCCACAAAAGTAGGTGGCTTATTGGATTCATCAACTGTCTTGCCCATAATAGTAGGCAAGCTAGAGACACGCAATATTTCTCTTCTTCTATGCTTCTTCACAAGTGCAGTAATAGCTTCCTTGAAATTTCTCCACTCTATTTTCAAATCTTTCTTTGTAGTCTAATCTGCCAACAAATCATCAAGTTTCTCTTGAAGCTCAAGATCAGCTACTTGTAGAAATAATTCAATTTTTTGACTTGCAAGAGCTTACTGTTCTACAAGATCCAACTGCTCAAATTGACTTTCAAATTCTCTTAATAATTATATAGCCACAAGACCCTTATTGGGTTGTAAAACCCACTCCTGAAAATTCTTGCGCGTAATCAAACTGGTGTCCTTAGTGTAAAATTCTTCTTTGAGTGTCTTCTTGAAGGCTACCCAGTCAACATCCTACAAGTATAATTTAGTAATCCATGCTTTCAATTCATGAACAATAACACATAGAAAATACCGGCTTCATGCAGGTTGAGCCACCCCAAATAATTCCATCTTTTGAGCATAAGTATGCACATATACAGATACATTCCTGCCATTGAATAACTTCACCTCACACTCAACTGCTTGCAAAGCATTCATCACAACACTTTCTGTTTGAGCAGAAGCTTGCATCACTTGCATCACTTGTTGTTATTGTTGTACATGCATAAGCATATTCATATTTTGCACCAACTATTGCAAAACATCATTGGAGATCGTATTTGAAGATTCTTCCATCTTGTATTTCCTTCTTTTGATGACCTTTAACATCAGGTTCACCAATGTCGAAGGGGTTTTTATTGAAAGGTCGAATCTACCGGGGATCAGAGGTAGAAGGAAGTAGAGATAGGAGATGCAAGAGAAGAAAGAGAATAGACAAGACGTAAACACGAAAAAGACAAAGCACAATGAACTGAACCAATATGTATTAAAAGAATCTTGAATCCTTGCACTACTCAGAATCAATCTCCAGGCATTAGATCTCCTAGAGCTTCTTCATAGAACAAAACGTGCATCAAATTTACAGCTCCTTCTCTCCTGCTCGGAACCTATATATGATGGCTCTGTTGGCTACAAAAGGGGGGTAAAACCCTAGGACAAGGACAGCTGGTCACGGATCTCCCAAATCACTCCTTCTTCTTCTTTCAGTTCAAAGTGCAATTTTCATTCTGTTTACAGCGATCGCGATGTGCACGATTTCGTCAATCTTTATTTTTTTAATGAAAAACCCATAACTTGCTGAAAAACCAACTTACTTTTTGCATGCCATCCTAATCTAGAAGCTTTTTAAACATCTTTGGGTTTTTTTACAATAAATAATATAAAAAATAGGTTAAAATTATCCACAAATCTATTATTTTTGGATAATCCATGTAACTCACACTAATACTAATGACTCAGATCATATTGACTCTCTTGATTAATAAGAAGTTGGATCATGATGTATTCCATGCTTTTTCACACTGTGTCCGCATAGCATCACGACACCTGGTGCGTAGCCATGAAGAAAAAGCCAAACTATACGATACCTATGAAGTGAAGTAAGACTCAATCGAGCGTGAATCCCGCTTCAACCAATGGAGTTGTGGGTCAAGGAGCCGTGACACTTGGTAACTAGGTGCATTCCATAAATCTTACATGTGGTAGGAATATTTGAAAAATGTAGATCGACTACATTAGAAGGAGTTTTTCATGCAAAAATCTACGATAGCTAACCATCAACTAGGCTATATTATAAAAATCATGTTCGGCATTGTGTTTTATTGCACTCTAGCATGTTTTAGAATGAACAACTTTGCACAAAAGTTTACACGTTGGTGCACTCTGAAATCAAGGACTTTATTGATTGTGTTCATAATGCATTGGATTTATGCACTAGCATTAGCATGCTTGAGAGGTAAAAGAAACTGAAAAATGGGTTATTGGGATAATAAAGCATAGTCATCATTAAGAAAAAATCATACTTTTTGCATTGCAAAATTGTAAAGGTAGGTGTAAAGTCTTGAATCAAGTCTATGAGGATCATGAGTTGCCACGATAATGGTTAAGTATGTTTAGGTCGTCCCAATACTAAGCCGGGTATTAGTCTCCTATAAACTTGTAGAGAGAAGTAGCTCGCATTTGCATTAGGCCTAATGACTTCATGTTCCTCACACAAAAGAAAAATACATGTCTCTATTTATGATTTGCATAAGTGCATTGAAATGAATTCCCAAGAGGAGAACTCTGCATTGCATCATCATGTTAAGAAAGACTCGCATCTAGATTGCGACAACTTTGTTCCAACACAAAGCAATGATCACAACCCACGTTGCCTCCATTGCAACAAGCCTGAACACTTCAAGAGGGAGTGTCCCAAGCTTGGCAGAGGGCATCACCAAGGGCAATTCCAAGGTCAAAATAGAGCTGCTCATGGCCAAGGAACCATTGTTATGGCCAGAGGGAGGACCTCCAATGTTTCCAACAAGGAGCTGGACAATGAAGAAGATCCATCCATGGATGCTGACATTGAGAGGGAAACGGTTCACGCCACTCTTCACAAGAAGGGTCCAAATCGCCAATTCTCAGTGATTAAAAATCCATCAGAATATCAAGGTAAAAACTTCAAAACCTTCATTGACTGTGGTAGTACACATTCCTTCATCTCACCAATCTGTGCAAATAGATTAGGGATAGCCACAATAGATCCACCTACCTTACTTGTGGAATTAACAAATGGTCGTGACGTCACTTGTACTAGGTAAACTACTAAGGTGAAATTCCTACTGGGTGGGAAGCCAACTTTTGTGAGATTCAGGGTAATGAACCTAGATGTCCACAAATGTTTACTCGAAATGGATTGGCTAATACCCAATGATGCCCACATCCACTGTGGAAAGGGCCAAGTCTCCTGCAATTCTGAAGGAAAAGTAGTCACGACTCAAGGTGAGGTTGATAAGCCAAAAATATAGTTGGCAAAAGCAACACGGATAATAAAATGTGTTCAAAAGGGTCTACCTGTCTATCTGATTAAACTGAATAAGCTAGATCAGAATCATGAATCTGGAGAAGAACCTTCATGGCTAAAGGAATACGTAGACGTATTCCCTGAAGATCTGACGGAACTTCCTCCCCAAAAAAAATTCGACCACGAAATCAAACTTGTACCAGGAGTTGCACCGATCCCAAAGAGGCCATATAAGGTATCCATCCTGGAAGCTATCGAACTGAAAGAGCAACTCAAGCAACTGTTAGACCAAGGCTACACCCATCCTAGCAATTCACCATGGGGAGCTCCAGTGTTGTTCCAAAAAAAGAAACATGGAATGCTTCGCCTATGCATTGATTACAGAGGGTTGAACCAAGCAACTATAAAAATTAAATACCCCATTCTAGGAATAGATGAATTACTTGACCATCTTCAAGGGGCGAAGATCTTCTCAAAGATAGATCTCAGATCTGGATATTATCAGATAAGGATCAAAGAAGAAGATATCCTAAAGACTGAATTCAGTACAAGGTATGGACACTTCAAATTCCTAGTGATGTCATTCGAGCTGACGAATGCTCCTGCTACCTTCAATAGGTTAATGCACGATATCTTTAGGCCCTATCTTGATGACTTTGTACTCGTCTTTTTTGACGATACCCTAGTCTACTCAAAATAGGGAAAGGATCATGAACCCCAGCTTTGGATTGTTCTTGAAACAATGAGAGCATGCAAGCTTTATGCCAAGAAGAAAAAGAAGTGCACATTTTTCAAGCAATAGATTGAATATCTGGGATTCATTGTATCAGCAAAAGGAATTTCAATAGATCTAGCTAAGGTCAGAGACGTTCTGGAATGGCCAGCACCGACTTTTGTTAAAGAAATACGTAGTTTTCTTGGGTTGACAAGGTGGTATAGAATTTTCATCAAAGAATATGCTTTGATTGTAGCACCTCCGACTGATCTACTAAAGAAGGAAGTAGCAATTGTATGGTCACCTACTAAACATACCAGCTTTGACAAACTAAAGCAAAGCTTAGTATTATCATCCATCTTGAAACTTCCTGATCTTAATAAGGAGTTTGAAGTGGTAACTGATGCTAGCACACTTGCTTTAGGATGTGTATTTATGCAAGAAGGTCATCCCATAGTATATTCTTCAAGAAAATTGAAGAGCCATGAAAGGAATTATGCTACCCACAACTTGGAGTTGTTGGCTATCATCCATGCTCTCAAAATTTGGAGACATTACTTTCTAGGTAACAAATTTTCCTTAGTAACAGACCACAGGAGTCTTAAATGGATTTTCACTCAGAATGAGCTCAATATGAGGCAACGTCGATGGATCAAAGTGCTGGAAGAATATGATTTTGAAATCAAATATAGGCCTGAAAAAGAGACTGTAGTTGTCGATGCACTAAGTCACAAGGCATTTCTAAATTCTCTCATTTTGCAAGATCCATCAACAGCAAGGTCTCTAGCCACAAAGATATCAATGCCAAACAACCTGATTCTTGAGCTAGCAAAAGAAGGGGCATATCATGATCCAGTCTATCAGAAAATGCTAAGGGAGATCCCCATCAAGGTGTTGAGATATCAAGCTCCACTCGTGATATGCCAGGGTGACTGTTGTGCATTTATGTCACCGACTTGTCAGTTGCAGATGCGGTTGGTACACCGCCCATGAATAATAGCTAGATGATAGCTATCCTTCTCTACTCTAGTTTGTGGCTCAGTTAGTATGCCACCTTAGTTAGTTGAGTTTGGTTTGAGACCCATATATAGGGTTCTTCTATTTCTATGTACTAGAGTTCTTTTTGGCTTACACAACTAAGAAGAGAAAAATTGTTTTCAGCCTCCACTTGTGTGTGTATTCCCCCATTGTGCAAGCAAGAAAGCTACAAGTGAGACTCCTTCATTCTCTCCCACAATCTTGACATGGTATCAGAGCTTTGTTCATGGCAAGGAGCTCAAGAAAGCAAACCAAGTTCGCCGTATTCCGGTAAGAGGAGCAGTGTTGCTTTCATTTTCTATTTTGAGAGCAGATCTCTGCAGGTAGCACAACCGAAAATTGCAAGAGTGCATTGTCTCAGGTTGAGACGCCCTTCACGGTGAAGCAAGAGGGCAGTATATGCTGCGGGTAAGGGCTTTAGCCCTTGGTGACCCTGCTTTTTTTATTTGAGGCCATTTCAGGGCCTGTTTTGGAGGCGGAAGTTTTCTGCACGTACTCAGGAAAATGCCCAGTTTTATGCTGTGCGACCATTGTTCTAAAGGTCGGTGAAAAGTTACTGTAGAAATTGCATCGTATGCCTATGCGTAGAGACATTGGGAGTTACAGAATCATCCATGTTGCCTGTTGATGCAAAATCCTCACTAGGAAGTGACTGTGTGGTCAAATACCACTTTCGTCAGTTTTGCAGATTTGCCCTTGTGAGGCTGAAGTTGTGTTCTTCGCAGTGATAAAATTTTTTGCAGTGTTCTATAATGGCGACTGATTCTCTTTCACAGATTGTCACTGAAAAGCTTGACAAGAACAACTTCCAAGCATGGAAGTTCAGAATGACAAATTTCCTTATGGGAAACGGATATTGGAAATTCGTTGTAGGAAATGAAGAAGAACCAGTTCTATGTTCCAAATCAACAGCAAATGCAGGCATTTAAAGCATGGCATGAGAGAGCGAGGAAAGTTATGTACTGGCTATCTATCAACATTTCAGACTCTATGATTGTGCATATTCAAGATGCAAGTACGCCAAAGGAGGCATGGGATACTTTGTCAAAAATGTATAGCACAAATACACATGCCAGGAAAATGCAGCTCAAGCAAGAGTTGCACAATGTGCAAAGAGAAAATATGAGCATCAATGACTACCACATGAAGGTGAAGAAGATTGCAGATGCACTTGCTTCCATTGGGTCGCCAGTGGAAGATGATGATTTAGTTTTTGTGACTTTGAATGGTCTAGGAAAGGATTATGCACAGTTTCCAACATCCATTTTCGTCCGTGAAAGATTTCCTGATTTTGAGGGGTTGATTGCTCTTCTAATTTCTTAGGAGCAGAGAAATGGTGGTGCATCTTCTTCAGGAGGAACTTCAAAAGAAGTTGTCTTCTACTCAAATGCTGGAAGAGGTAGAGGCAGAGGTAGAGGAGGCTGATCTGGAGGTCGTGGTAGAAATCAGAATATGCAGCAAACTCAAGAAAACCAGTCCTATGGAGGAGGACGTGGTAACTCTAGAGGCAGGGGGAGCCAAAGAGGTCGTGGAGAATGGCAAAAAGGCCAAAATGCAAACAGCAATGTTAAATGCTACTACTGTGGTAAAATGGGTCATATGGCTAAGGACTGCTATAAAAAGCAGAATGACATCATGAATGGAAAATTGCAACAAGAGAATTATGCATCTTCTAGTAGACAGGGTGATGACAGAAATGAGCATTTGTTTATGGTGCAGCGCATGAACAATTCTGTGACAAGTGCAGAAGAAAGCAACGATGTATGGTATGTTGACTCAGGTGCATCAAACCACATGACAAGTCATGTAGAATGGATGGAGGATGCAAGGAAAATGGAAAAACCAGGATTTGTGGAGACTAGTGATGATACTGCACATCCTATTGTGCAGATTGGAAAAATTCATTTGTCTATGTAGGATGGGAAAAAGAAACACTTGTCCGATGTATTTCATGTCCTGAATATCACCAAGAATCTGGTTTTTGTTGGTCAAATGGTTGAGCAGGGCTTGCAGGTCAGATTTAATCCTCATGGATGCTTTGTTGAGGATATGAAAAATAAAGGTCGCTTGATAGCAAAAGGAAAGAAGAAGGGCAGAATGTTTACGTTGGATGCAGACATGTCTGAATTGAGTGCAGCAATGTTTGCACATGGGACCGGTGTAATTGTAGATATTGGTATGTGGCATAAACGCATTGGTCATGTTAATGTACAGCGACTTAAATCGATGCATGCCCAAAATATTGTTGCAGGATTGCCTAAATTCAAGGTTGCAGAAATGCATAAGGCATGTGAAGCTTGTCAATTTGGAAAACAGGCAAGGAAACCATTTCCTAGACATGTTCAAGAGAGTAAGAAGCCATTGGAATTAATCCACTCTGATGTGTGGACTACTAAAGCTGCATCTCTTGGAGGCTATCATTATTTTGTCACTTTTATTGATGACTATAGCAGAAAAGTTTGGGTGTATTTTATGAAAAAGAAAAGTGAAGTTTTTGGGCATTTCAAAACTCTTAAAGCTATGGTTGAAAAAGAAATAGGTCTGCAAATAAAATGCCTAAGCTCAGATGGAGGGGGAGAGTACCTCTCAAATGAGTTTGCAAGGTTCCTACAGGAGCATGGCATAAAGCAACAATATTCATACAGTCATATCCCACAACAAAATGGAATTGCAGAAAGAAAAAATAGGAATATTGGAGAGGTATCTCGTGCCATGCTCAATGAAAAAGACTTGCCAGATTTTTACTGGGCTGAAGCAGTTGCTACATTAGTATACATAATGAATAGGACTCCCACTACAACAATACATGGGATGACTCCAGAGGAGAGGTATACTGGTAGGAAACCAGATATTTCTCATTTGAAGATTTTTTGTTGCATTTCCTATGTTCATGTGCCAGATGAGTTGAGATCCAAGTTGGATCCAAAAGCTGAGAAGTGCATCTTTATTGGCTACTCTCTACAGCAGAAAGGGTATAGATGCTATAACCCTTCTACTCGTAAGTTTACAATGAGCAGAGATGTTTTTTTTAATGAGATGAGTAGCTGGTATAAACCAATAAATGTGATTGATGATGTGGATGCACAAAATGGTAATGCTACACAGAATTCACAGTAGCAGTCACAAAATATTAGTGGACCTGGAGCTTCCTCTAGCAGTGGTTCACATTCTTCACCATGGACAAGCAGATTGAGGTCAGGAGAATCTTCTCAAAGCAATGCGGATAGCAGTATTCAGGTATCACGAAAAGGAAAAGAGAAGGTAGATCAGCCCATGTTTGATGTGAATGCAGGTCACTCTTATGTGGATAGTGAATCCAGTGGCTCAGAACAGAGCATTGATGATGAGTTGGGTATTTCTTCTAGTGTTACACCTGGAGTAAGGAAGACCAAGGATGTTTTGAGAGCGCCTGGGAGTGAACCTACTTTGCGCAGGTCTATTAGAGCTAGGTATCCTGTGGATAGGCTAAAATATGATGGATTTACAGCCATTCACTATGCATATATGGTCAAAGTGATACAGGAACCAGAACCCACTTCTTTTGAGCAAGCCATGGAAAAAGAAAAATGGGAGAAAGCCATGGATGAAGAAATGGATGCCCTGGAAGCAAATGCTACATGGGAATTGGTACATTTGCCTAAAGATAAGCATGCAATCGGTTGTAAGTGGGTTTATAAGGTGAAACATAATGCAGATGGTTCTATGAATAGATACAAGGCAAGATTAGTAGTCAAGGGGTATGCACAAACATATGACATTGATTATGAAGAAACATTCAGTCCGGTTGCAAGGATGGCAACCGTAAGAGCAGTCATTGCTATGCCTGCATCAAAGGGATGGTCTTTACATCAGATGGATGTAAAGAATGCCTTCTTGCATGGTGATTTTCAATAATAGGTCTATATGGAGCAGCCACCAGGTTATGTGCATGCTGTTCATCCTGAGTTTGTTTGCAGGTTGAAGAAAGCCTTGTATGGCTTAAAGCAAGCACCTAGAGCATGGTCTGACAAGATAGGACAGTATCTTGTCACTATTGGCTTCCAGATTTCCAAGGCAGATTTCTCAATTTATGTGAGAAAAACAGAGAAAGGTATTATGCTACTTGTCATTTATGTTGATGATTTGATTATGATAGGTGATAGTGGTGAAGATATTCTTCATGTGAAAATGCTATTGAAGCAGAAGTTTGAGATGAAGGATTTGTTAAACGATGCAGATCTAGGACATGACACAAGCTATGGTGGATCAAAGATGAAGACCAAGTTCATAATGACATGGACAATTAGAGATAAACTATTACACAAGTGAATTAGGTTCCAAGATAGATTAGCTTGGACTCATAAACACAATCTTGTGTAGAATTGACAATGACAGACACTTAACTGAAAGTACAAAGCATCACGATATTGTGTTCATTTCATAGTCAAGTACAATGCTTTATAGGCTTTGAGTTGTTCCACTCTCCTCACTGTGCATATGGGGTTCAGGACAGCTCCTCTTGGAGCATACATCATTTGTCTATTTCTCAACACCCCCCCTCAAATGATGAGTCCCTACACTTGCTGGCTTTTGCCCCCCCTTCATGATGACATGGCTCGGAAGACTAGCTCATAGGCAGGCTAGTCAAGTTAAAGCTTGAGACTTTACATCTTGGCAAGGGTTGTACAAATCAAATTCACTAACATATGAGAGATACAATGAAAGTTCTTCAAAACAATCTATCAGAGTTGTTGATGGTAGTGGAAGCATATTCTTCTTCTTCTTTTTCCTCCATGTATTGGTTCTGGTGATGATCACTTTGCAATTGTTGGGCTCTCTTCTTGTGGAAACATTCACTGGCTACATGGCTAGTCTTACCACAATAGTGACATGTAATCCGATCCGTGTTATTGTTGTTGATGAATCCTGGACCTCTTCCTTTAGGTCCAGCAGCTCCTTTGGTGTACAAAAGATTGTCCCTAGATGATGAGACATTGTCTTTTGCATTCTTGGTTTTTACTTTGCCTTCTTCATCGAGTAGTGAGTGCTCAATATCTTTAAGTGTAAGGCTTGGAACATTACTCAAAGTGGACATAAGATTTTCATATGGATCCTTGTTTACACTTGCAAGCAGTATGGCTATTGCTTCATCTTCCTCAATATTCTTTTTAAGAGATGCAAGTTGAGTTTTTAAACTCTTAAAATTATTAATGTGTATGGTCATAGAAGCACTGTCTTTGATATCCAGTTTATAAAACTGCATGAGAAGTTTCACCTTTGAATTCTTTTCTTGAGTACCAAACATTTTATCAAGTTCCTCCCAAGCGGTTCTAGCATTTCTAATGCCAGATATATGATGTAACACGTCATCACTTAGTCCCCAGGAAATGATGCCTAGTGACTTATTATTCATCTTCTTCCATTCTTTGGATTTGAATTGTTCTTCTTCAATGAGCCCGTCTTCATCATCTTCCTTCTTGTTATCTGCATCATCTTCAAACAGGTCCCACAAGTCTTTCCGCATTAGGTGATACATGGTCTTTTCCTTCTAGGCACATGGAAGCCTTCTCCATTGAACTTTGCTATTTTCTCAAGCTCTTCCATGTTGCTAATCTCCAGTTAACCAACAAAAAATTGTATTTTAATGTGTCAAGAGACACAAGAGAATCAGTGTCAAAGTGACACTAGTTGAGTGTTAATGGATACTAGTCGGTACTTGATCTGCTTCCTCTTAGGAACTTCATGGGTGGCTTCTGAGCTTCCTTGGACACTTCCAGACTAGTAATGAGCTTTAGAGAGTATTCCTCAGTGATCAAAATCATTGTTGATGATGGTAATGAGAAAGAGGAATAAGGTTTCCAAGCTTCCAAATTTTTGGATATGGCTTCCTGGATTAGGGTTTCTGTAGCAGCGTGGTTTTTTGGTCTGTGTGCATTACACACTTGATCATTCTCAGAAATTTTTACATGGCCATGAAGCTTATGTCATGGGCTACAAAAGCCCTATGGTTGCTGCGTCGATTGCGTTGCGTGTTGTGTGTGTAGTTATACGAACCGTCACGTAGTTTCAGACTGCGCCATTTTTGGAAATCGTGCAATGCTGCCTGCTGTGGATGCTAATGTTGCTGTCGGATGTGATAGGCTGAAGTGCATGGAGTAAGGGAACATACTTCCAGAAGGATTCACTTGAAGATATGGCCCATAGAGAGAGATCCAAGTGCTCCAAGGTGGGTAGGTGCAGTCTGGCTATGGCTGCCACAAGGTCCAACTGAGATTTGAAGTTGAAACTGAAGGTATGAGCTAAATGTGGGTTGGTTAGAGATTACCAGAGGTGAAGGGAGACTAGAGATTCAGAGTATGAGCTGTGCCATGCCCAACTGGGCTCTGATACCATATTAAACGATGCGGATCTAGGACATGACACAAGATATGGTGGATCAAAGATGAAGACCAAGTTCATAATGACATGGACAAGTAGAGATAAACTATTACACAAGTGAATTAGGTTCCAAGATAGATTAGCTTGGACTCATAAACACAATCTTGTGTAGAATTGACAATGACAAACACTTAACTGAAAGTACAAAGCATCATGATATTGTGTTCATTTCGTAGTCAAGTACAATGCTTTATAGGCTTTGAGTTGTTCCACTCTCCTCATTGTGCATATGGAATTCAGGACAGCTCCTCTTGGAGCATACATCATTTGTCTATTTCTCAACAGGATTTGGGAGAGCTGCGTTATTTCTTGGGCATTGAGGTGATTAGATCACCAAGTGGGATACGACTCTTGCAGAGGTAGTATGGATTGGACATGCTGTCCAAATATGGGATGACAGGCGGTAAGCCTATTTCAGTTCCTTTGGAGCAGAATGTGAAGCTAAGCGCACATGCAGGTGAGCTTCTAGAAGACCCTACTATGTACAGACACATAGTAGGAAGTTTGATTTATATGACTATTACCAGGCCAGATTTGAGCTATGCTATTGGATTGGTAAGTTATTTTATGTAGGCTCCAAGGAAACCGCATTTAGATGCAGCTAGACGCATACTCAGGTATGTGAAGTCCACATTGCAGTATGGACTACTTTATGAGACTGGGGTTTAGATACAGTTGTATGGATACACTGATGCTGATTGGACTGGTAGTATTTCTGATAGACGATCTACCAGTGGATACATGTTCTCTTTTGGGAGTGCTGCAGTCACTTGGAGCAGCAAGAAACAGCCTAGAGTTGCCTTTCAAGCACGGAGACTGAGTACAGGGGTGCAGCAATGGCTGCATGTGAGGTAGCTTGGTTGCATAAGCTACTTTATGATATGCATTAGCCTACAGATGGGCCAGTTGTCATTTATTGTGACAACATGAGCAGTATACACTTGGCAAATAACCCAGTCTATCATGCTAAAACAAAGCACATTGAGGTGCATTATCACTATGTGCGGGAGAGGGCTTTACTAGGTCTTATTGATCTAGTTTATGTCAGCACAGATGATCAGGTAGCTGACATATTTACGAAGGCATTGGGCGCAGAGAAGCTCCGCAAGTTCAGAGACCTGCTTGATGTGCAGGAATTGGGATTGAGCTCGAGGGGGAGTATTGAGATATCGAACTCCACTCGTGATATGCCAGGGTGACTGTTGTGCATTTATGTCATTGACTTGTCAGTTTTGCAGATGTGGTTGGTACACCGCCCATGAATAATATCTAGATGATAGTTATCCTTATCTACTCTAGTTCGTGGCTCAGTTAGTATGCCACCTTAGTTAGTTGAGTTTGGTTTGAGACCCATATATAGGGTTCTTCTATTTCTATGTACTAGATTTCTTTTTGGCTTACACAACTAAGAAGAGGAAAACTGTTTTCAGCCTCCACCTGTGTGTGTATTCCCCCATTGTGCAAGCAAGAAAGCTACAAGTGAGACTCCTTCCTTCTCTTCCACAATCTTGACACAAGGATAAGACCCTAAGCTAAAGACGAAGTATCAAGAATTCTCCATCAGTAGTGGACTTGTCTACTTTAGGACAATATTATGTATCCTTGCAAGCCAAACTCTCAAGTAGAAGATACTTTGGGAAGCCCATGACTCCCCTTTCTCAGGACATCTTGGTCCCAAGATCCTTAATACAATTAGGAAGAGCTATTTTTGGGAAAGGCTCAAGGGAGACGTACTCAAATATGTCAGAAATGTTTGTCTTGTCAACGCATTAAGGCAGAACATGTTAAAATGCCTGCGAAATTGCAACCACTTGACATTCCACAAATGAAATGGGAGCTCATTAGTATGGACTTCATTGTTGGCTTACCCCAAGTTCAGGGAGGATATAACTCTATTTTGGTCACACATCTCATCCCTGTTAAGATGAACTATAAAGCTTCAGACATCGCAAGATTATTCATCAAGGAAATATTGAAACTTCATGGGTTGCCCAGAAGACTCATTAGTGATCGTGACTCTCTTTTCACATCACACTTCTGGAGGGCTATCTTTGAGGCTATTGGAACTCAACTCTGTTTCAGCATAGCTTACCATCCTGAAACTGATGGTCAAAAAGAAGGAGTCAATCAAGTCATTGAAGATATGCTTAGGGCGTACTGCTATTCACGAACCCAAAAAGTGGATTCAATACTTACCATTGGTTGAGTTTGCTTACAATGCTTTTTACCAACAAAGTATTCAAATGATCCCTTTTTAAGCATTGTATGGGCATGATTGTCATACCCCCTTGAACTTCTCGGATCCAACTTTGAGGGTAGAAGCTTCAAGGCAAATGCTGAAAGACATGGACGATCAAATCAAATCAATAAGACAAGACATTCAAGCTGTCAAGGATAGACTGAAGGCCTATGCTGACTTGAAACGGCAAGACAGATCCTTCGTCAAAGGTGATATGGTCTTCATCCGTGTACGCCCTGAAAAGAGTTCACTGTCCTTAGGAGAGTACAAGAAGCTAAGTCCGAGGTATTTTGGACCTTATAAGATCATCAAGTGCCTAGGGTTTAATGCTTCCAGATTATAGCTGCTCGCAACTCTAAAGATTCATAATGTATTCCATGTTAGCCTATTGAAAAAGTATCTACCTAATCTGAATCATGTACTTGATGATCAACAAATTGTAATGCCTAGCCAAGGTGTCCTTGAGTTATGGCCTGATAGAATCCTAGATGTTAGGGAGAGGCATTTGAGATCAAGAACCTTGAGAGAATACCTTGCTTGCCAGTCCACCTACGGTGCAGACGACTAAAGGATGAGGAGGCCAGGAAGCGGGCTAAGGAATCAGAAGCAGAGAGGCAAAAGAAGTCGCAGGATCTCCCCAAACGCTTCACAAAGTTTAAGAAGGGTGATAGAGTGGTGATTCTACTATGATCAAAGAGATAAGGGCAAACTAGTGAGCCAATTGAGAGACCCGCCAAGGTCAAGGAAGTCAACTTGGCATGGGAAGGTGAGAAGCCTCAACCTATGTTCATTGCTGACGACTTGACCAAGGATGAAGAGGCTAAACTTGTTGCTTTCCTACGAGAGTATGTCACGTGTTTGCCTGGTCCTTGGAGGAACTTAAAGGAGTCGATCCTAGGGTTGTGACCCATAATATCCCAATGGTTCTAGATGCAGTGCCAACAAAGCAACGACCTTACCCTATGAATCCCAAACACACCCATAAAGTGAAGGAGGAGATCGATAAGCTCATAGAGGCGGGGTTTATATATGAGATTGAGCACATGGATTGGGTATGACCCATAGTGATCGTTATGAAAAAGAATGGTAAAATTTGAGTGTGCGTAAATTACAAGAAAGTTAATGCCGCCATGAAGAGGGACAACTACCCCTTACCATCTACCGAGCACATGTTGGAGAGGGTAGCAGGCAAAGAAGCTTACAGCTTCCTAGATTTCTTCTCTTGCTATAATCAAGTGAAAGTGCACCCTGACGACAGGCACAAGATTGCTTTCGCCACGGAGTGGGGTGTGTTCGCCTACATCCTCATGCCCTTTGGGCTAATGAATGTGCCTGTGACCTTCCAATGATTAATGTGCACCATCTTCAAGGATATCCTTAGACGTGAGCTAGAGGTGTTCGTAGACGACTTATGCATACACTCTAGTTGGGCTGAACACTTAGAAAAGTCAGGGTCATTGTTGACCTACCACCACCCATTAACTACAAGGGCATTCAATGTTTCTTAGGCCATACGGGATACTATTGACGCTTTGTACTGAATTACGCACTGATTGCTAGACCATTGTACAAGGTGCTGATCGTGTTTGAGTGGACTGAAGAATGCTAGCGTGCATATGAAGAGTTGAACAAGGCTCTCACCACTGCACCAATCTTAGAGCCCCATACTGGAGCATAACATTCCATGTACACATAGATGCCTCTAAGTTTGCTATCGGAGCTATTCTATGCCAGCCTAGTGAGCATAACCTTGATTACCCCGTGAGTTTTTCCAACAGGCAGCTCACTGAAATGGAGATGAACTATTCCATGACAAAAAGGGAAGGGTTAGCCATGGTGTTTGCTGTAAAGAAATTTAGGCATTATCTGTTGGCCATCCCCTTCGTCTTTTTTGTTGACCACCAAGCCTTGCTTTATCTCATGAACAAGCCGTGTGCTACAGGTCGCATAGCTAGATGGTTGCTTCTCTTGTTGAAATTTGATTTTTCTGTGGTTGTATGTAAGGGAAAGCAGCACTACATGGCTGATCACATGTCTTGCATACCCGCAGGAGAAGCTGTTGGACAAGGCATACCTGACGACCTACCGGACACTCATCTCTTTGGCCTGTCTAGCGAAAGAGACTTATTTAGGGCCGATCTGACACCATATTGGGTTGATGCTGTAGTTCAAGTGCTAGAGAACGGTCTATTTGAGAGACCTATTGAGAAAGCGAGGCTAAAGACACTTATCTTAAAGATCCAGCCATACCAACAGATCACTGGCCAACTCTATAGGCTAGGACAAGACAGTTTGTTGCGTAGATGTGTGATACGAGATGCACAATGTATTGAGCGCATGGTGGAATAGCTGGAGGACACTTTAGTGGGAACACAATAGCTCGTAAGGTGCTACAATCCCAACTATGATGGCCCACCCTATTCTGTGATGCTGCTAAGTTTGTAAAACACTATGATGAGTGCCAGAGGACTAAGGTGCCCATGTGAAAGGATAAGATGGAATTGACCCCCGTAATAGCATGATAGCCCTTCAAAAAATGGGGCATTGACTTCATTGGACCTATCAATCCTACGGCACAGTACTCCCCAGCACGCTACATCATTGTGGCAACTGATTACCTAACAAAGTGGGTAGAGGCAAGAGCCACTAGGAAGAACGATGCTAGAACCAGTGCGAAGTTCTTGTGGGAGTAGGTCCTTTCACATTTTGGTTGTCCAACTGAACTAGTAAGTGATCATGGCATGCACTTCATTAATGAAGTGATATCCCACATGCTCTCGACCTTCCTAATAATTCATAGAAGATCCTCACCCTACTACCCTCAAGCAAATGGCCAAGCTATCCACATCACGAAGTGACTGGGATAACAAATTAATGGCAGCCTTGTGGGCCTATCGTATAGCTTATAGGACATGGCTGTAGGACAAACGCCCTTCAGGCTAGCTTATGGAATGGAGGCCATTCTACCCTTAGAGTTCTTTGTCCCTAGCTTAAGGATAGCACCCTAGGAGCGTTGGGAGGGAAGAGAGGCAGACCAACACGGAGACTAGACTCTTGGCCACCCAAGCTCTGATTTGTGAGAAGGCACGAAGAAAGATGTGTTTTGACAAGCATATCAAACAGCGCAACCTTGATCGGGGGGATCTCATTCTACTATACTCTGTGAAGGGTCACAAACAGAAAATGAAATCTCGAGGACTAGGACCTTTCTAAGTATGTACAATTAGTAGAACAGGCAATGTTGAGTTGGAGACGCTCGAAGGTGAAGGAATAGGCTTCTTCAATGGCAGTTGCATGAAAAAGTACGTACAATTAGTAGAATAGGCAATGTTGACTAGGACCTTTTCGAGTACATACAATTAGTAGAACATGCAATGTTGACTAGGACCTTTCCGAGTACGTACAATTAGTAGAATAGGCAATGTTGAGTTGGAGACGCTCGAAGGTGAAGGAATAGGCTTCTTCAATGGCAGTCATATGAAAAAGCACTATCCTCCTTCCCATCCATTGCACAAGCCACCTATGCTTGAAGCCCCCTATCAATGTCTGCATGGCCACTATTACCGAGCTGACAGATCAAGATGAAGAAGCAGTGGCACCCGCCTACCTACGAATCATGGTCACTGCAGAATGGATGTATTCTTTTGATGCCTTGATCGACGAAGGTGCTGACTATAATATCTTGACGCATGACCATTTGACATGCATTAGTCAACCTAAATTATAGTCCACAAATGCTAAACTCAGCCCATTTGGGAGCAACACTTACCTACTCTTAGGAAAATGCAAAGTGGCCGTCTCTATCGAGTCTCAAAGTATGCCAGTCTTCTATTATGTGTTGTCAAACACTAAAGGGGCTGGTAATAAGTCACTACTAGGTCACACTTTTAAAAAACAGATGAACTGCAATGTGGACTATAACCTAGATCGCATCCATCTTGCTATAAGCAATGTGCACATAGTGACTACTTTCAGCAAGGGTTATCTTGATCCTTCTACAATTGCAAAGCCACCAATAGAGACCCCTACGACCACACCCATTACCAAGCCTAGGGAGAGGAGCTATGATATCTCACCCCACGTTCAAACTGCTAGAACCAAGCCCATCAAGTCCATTCACAAGGCCAAAGAGTCCACGCTCATATGGGTGCCAAAATGACAAGGGTCACCTTCTTGTAAACTGCAGAAACATGCTTCTAAATGTAAAAACTATCAGTCACAGCCTAAGAGGCAACTCAAACACTATCGACATAGGCGCAGTATCATGCCGTGATGGATCCCCAAAGATCTCTTGCAAGCACAAGGATACTATGAGGGCAACCCCTGGATATGGGTGCCTAAGAGTGGACATTCAAGAGGCTCAAATCTAAGCAACTCCACTCCAGCTAGAGAGGCTTGCACATACAAAGCCCAGGCTGCAAAGCAAGCTGGAACCAATACCGGTTGTGATTAATGAATCCCAACACATTTATCATCCAAAACTAGATGCCCCTGCATTATCCAAGTCAGAGGAGTTGAGCATCCCCATGCCAACTCAGATAGAATGCATCACACCTCCTATGCCACTGGAGCCCCCTGCAGCATCTCAAAGTGCTTCTGAGTGCAAAGTCCCATTTGTGACGGCATCAATGGGGTCACCACTGTCTAGCCCATTGCATCATCACCACCAGTAGGTCTTAGGCTTTCGTATGAAAGACAATCTTTCCTTTCAGTGGCCAAGGATCTTGCTGAGACCTCAAGAGATGACGTAGTGACATGCATCAAGGAGTTAGATAACACCTTTACCACATTCGCTAGGAGCTATGAGAGGCTTGACCTAGGACTTCTTGATGAACCCCTTACTTCTTATGTCTGTGTGTTGCCATGCACTTGGGAAGACTACAAGTTTATGACTGTCAAATTCCCCAAAATTGCCGCCGAATTAATCGGTAATGGAGAAATCTCAAAGGAGCAAGCCGTTCTCAGAAGACTAATTACCTTGTACGGCAAGCCTACTTGCTCTACACCTGAGAGGAGCTCACGCATCTTGCTAGCTCTACTTCTCCATTCTTATAACTATGGTATGCCTTGGGACTCCAATGGGAGAAAAAAGGCTGTCGTATCATGACCAATGCCGAGCAAAGAAGGGCAATCAAAACAATTGAACACGACCCTACTTATGTGGCACCTCTTTCGATTAGGGTTTGGCCATTACATGCAACATACACTTAGACGACCATGTGTTGGCCCACCCTTACATTGACCAGTTCCTCATGGAAGAGGACTTGCACGTTGCTAGTCGCCTCAACTCTGGGGACATCTTTCATGTTGTCTTGACCTATATCACCCAAGCTTCCATATGACCATGCAAACTTGATCGTCATTCCCAGCTTGAATATAACCCTAACCTCTATACTTGGCTATTGGCCAAGTAAGTCGCCCCACAAAGTCCATGTGAGCCCTCCTTCTCCCCTTGCTAATCCTAGGAAGGATTCCCTTAAAACTTAAGGAAAGTGGGGGGGGGGGGGGGGGTAGCAAAGTGAGAGCCAAGTGATGTAGCAAGATGTATAATGGATGAAAATGATCAGCTGAATTCAAATAGGAAAGAATGGAAGGAGGAAATAGATGTTTTTTTTAAATTATTTCTAAGTTTCACGCCTCTAAATTAGCACGGAAAATTGTCACATGCATTCTTTCTTGGGTTTTTGTTAGTGATGAGTCAATTCATAACGCTAATGTTGGCATGGTGTAATGACATGCACCTACCATGGCAGGACAGGGTAAACTTCCATTCACCAAAGAGGAACTGACAAAGTATGGAATTAGTATTGAGACACGTGGATTCAGCCAATTCACATTCAAACATACCATGAATTTAGATGAAGCCATCCTGGAAGAGCCAACAGTGAAGGAGTTGGTGGACAAATGCAACCTCTGAAAGTACGTGGGAAAGGTCGCACAGGCTATAGATTACAGCATGTGCCCTGACTTCTTAAGGAGCTTTGATGAAGGTAGGAGCTGTGGCACGGTCACAGTAAGGACTGGTGACCAGGAAAGAAGGGTGCAAGTGCCCCTTAATGCAGCTATTGTCGAGAGAGCCTTGGGGCTTGTGTCCAAGAAGGAGAGGTGCCCAAAAAGAGATGTGTATGCCATGATGGGAGTCAAAAAATAGGACTTGCACACAGTGGATGGAATCAATTTGACTGATATTCCAGACCCCGCAACAAGGTTGCAAGCTAAAATGGTCCACACCCTTTTCTCAGGACGCAGATACAATGCTTTAATGAACAGAATTGGGGTGCCATTGCTAGAAAGCATCACTGCAAGAGTTCCAGAGGAGATGGATTGGAACGACTTTGTTCAAAAAACTATCAAGAGTTCAGTCGCGGTCCTAGTTCTAGCCGCAACACCAACTGGTGGGGACTCTCTTGCCTCTATTGCAGGATCCGCAAGAAAAAAGCCAGCCTCCAAGGCCTCTACAATCAGATACGGAGGTGTCCTGATGGAAATCATCGATGAGGCTATCAAGGATACCGGTGTAGATGAAGAGAAAGCTATGCACCAAAGTTCACCTCACCGCGAGGAAGAAGGCTCAAGTGAAAACACAATAAGCAACAAAGGAGAGCCGGAGGTACCACCCACTCAAGTGGCTAAACCACGAAAGCAAAATAAGACTGATAAGAGCTAGAAGAAGAAGGAAGAAAGACTAAGCAAACAAGAGTGAACCGAGACAAAAAGGGCTCAAGGAGAGTCAAGGAGGGTGGAGGAGGAATGAAGGAAAAAGGAAGTGGAAGAACTCTAAAGAATTAGATAAGAATCAAAGAGGGCAGAAGAAGAGAGGCAAAGAAGGGTGGAGGAGGAAGCCGACAAGCTAAGGACGAAAGAACTTGCTGAGTTGGCAGAGGCCACTCGTAGATCTATCGAAGAAGAAACCCATGGGGGAGGAGAGATCCACCCTTTGAGTCCCTGCCATGAGGTTGAAGCAAGTGGCAGTGTGGAAGTGGCCCCAGTGGGTTGTAGGAAAGGGAAAGTCCTTGCTGCACCCCCTGCCTTCCTCCTTCGTGCCTGTGCCAACAGACACCACAATTGCCCGGCAACCCATGTCCTCTCTAGACATGGCCCAACTGATGAGCATGATGCAGATACTTGTCAGTAAAGTGGCTGAGATTATACCAGAAGTTGAAGCAAAAAGACCCACTGCCGCAAATGGTGAGTCTAGGAAAGATCCAAAATGACAAAAGCTTGAGGCATCAACCACTACAGCCCCTATTCCCATGCCACCTGGTGCCAACTACGATGCTTACGTGACTGAGCTTCTAGCACAATTGGACAAGGCAAAGGAAGAAAAGAAGATGGCCCTGGTGGAGCTAAAGAAAGAAAAGGAAACTTTGGTAGCCTTAAGGCTAGAAGTTTCAAAGCAAGGAGCCAATCGAAAAAGGGAGGTGAAAGCACTACAAGATCAACTGGAAGCAAAAACCAAGGAAGCCTAGGACAATGAGAGCCACCTGAGACAAAGGTTGGAAGATGAAGAGCAAAACCTAGTGGCAGAGAAGCGAAGCTTAAAGTTAGTAGTGCAGCAGTATGCTGACCTTGAACAGAGAACTACCAAACTGGAAAGGTATGGACAGATAACAGCTCAAAAGAGCGAGCCAAGTGAGCGACAAGAGGATGCCATAGCTTTTCAGCTATGGTATGGACTTGAAGAACAAGACAGATTGGAGAGAGAGATAGAGTTCCTAGAATAGGAAAGGCCGAAAATCCCCGCAGCAGAAGCACAAAGGCTGCAAAATGAGGCACAATGACTGCAAGGTGCATTGGAGATTGCCAAGGGAGACGTAGAGGCCCTCATGGCCATGGCCTTCACTCAAAGAAGATTGCACCTTGCAGAGATCCAAAGTCATGAGCAGCTTGTGCAAGAAAAGTCAAAACTAATTGTGGAGGCAGAAAAAAGATTCAGCATTGCAAATCAAGCAAAAGAAATTACTGAAGAATAGCTTTCTTGAAAATCTAGGGAAAGGAACCAACTTTGGTTCTTAACAAATGAGCAGCAAACAAGCACAACCTTGGCAAGTGAGCTGGAGGAGGGAAGAAAGAAGATGGATGAGAGAGCTAGAGAGTGGGAAAAGAACAACTTCGAAAGAGTTAGGCATTAAACAGAATGCTTGGTGGTGGCTGAGTATGAGAGAGTGCTTGTCGAGTCTAGGGTATAAGTTGCTCATGTATGCGCCAACGCGCAAAGGCAAGCCTTCCTCAGCACAGTACTACATGTCACCCAGGCGGAGGGCAATGATTCAGTGGAGAAGGTAAGAAGGAAGCTAGAACTAACCACCCGAGCACTAAGGTATGGCCTTTAAGAACAGGATCTTCCAAAAGGCACAGGAATTACAAAAGAGCAGCAATTTCACTATCTACGTACCGGCCTCTCCACACTTGAGCTTAAGGAACTTGGGTTCAAAGAGCATGAGTAGCCACCACCACCACAAGCGGCCCTAGCAGTTGCCGAGCAGAATGTCGAAGAGGGTCGAGACTTTGAGCAAGATACTGAAGAAGAGCAACAAAGAATGCCTAGTCTGCCTCTACCAGACCTCTCGCGTGAAGAGCCCAAAGATGCCCACATGCCCGAGCGCATTGTGGCAGCCAAAAGAAGAAGGTAGGAACTAGCAAAGGAAGTCCAACGCAGAGGATGATCACTGCCAAGACAATTCCCTGAAGAGCCGGTGCCACTATAGGGGGATCCCCATCCTATTGATTGGCCTTAGGAATTGGCCATATGGCATGAATGGGAGTTCCAGACAAGGCATTTGAGCTTTCATTTGCTTACTCACGCTCTCTGGACCATGCGTTGCCTCTAAGCATTCTAGCCAAGATCAAGGATCTAGCTAATGATCTTGCAAACAGGTGGATAGAGGAAAGAAGCCTCATAATAACTAGATGGAGGCAAGAGCCTGCAGACTATTGGCAAGACAAGGTAAATAGAGTTCCCAAAACCATCCAAGGCTACGAGGCATATCCGAAGTGGTGGAGGAGCATTTGGGATACCAATTTTGATTCCTAGACCGCCTTCTGCAGCTCGCTTCTTGAAGAACGCAACGACCCCATCTACATGCCCTACCCCCGTAGACATGGAGTTGACCACGATTGAAACATTCATGGGGATTTTGACTTTCATAAGATATATAACATTAATGCTCGGAGCCCGGAGGAATGCCTAGTGTTTAGGTTAGAGGACCTCCTCCCATCTATCAACCGCTTTCTCGTAGATTTTTCTTCTTGCCCAGATCTAGCCTTCTTAACCACCTGTAATTATCCTAGGCTTATCAAGTTCCTATTAATGTAGAGACCCACAACCGAGGAAGCCTACCTCCCTCCACTCTTTTTTGACATCAAGCTAGGGATAGATAGTAGAGCCATGACTAGATTAATGATGAGGGCAACCCTGCTTCCCTCCTTTTGCCTAGAAATCTTAGAGGATATGAATGATACCCACTTCACGAGGTGCAATCATCCTTTCTTGTCATCCACACCTCTGAAGGCCCGGGCCGCTATTAAAGAATATCTACAAAGTCGCACATTCCTATCCCAATGCTTGCGACCACCTCGTAATCTGGATGAAGGTGATAGGCATTAGCCAAGATATCTTCCCTGTATGCAATTCTTCAAAAAAGAAAAATAAAAAAGAAAAGAGAAGCACGAAGGCTCACTTCACTCACTACACCTAGGGTTCACACCTAGCCCCTCCCCCACTTCACACTTAGGGCACATCAAGGGCAGGACTTCTAGACCTGTCACCCTAAGGTTTGCACTGCACCTTCAACAACACACAAATTGGGTCCTCAAGTGTGGAACATTAGGAAGGGCTTATCCAAGGTTAGACCCATCTCCCAGTTCCACTACACATGCACTTACACCACACTGTAAGACAGACACCCCCCCTTAGGGAGTGCACAACTTTCTCTTACAGGCTATGATCGTGACTCAGTGAATGGCTACCCAGCTAAGAAGATCATCCACGACATCTGCTATTGGCTAGGAGTTTTTCCCTAAGTCGGACAGGACACCACTATAATAGTTTCAGGAGATTTTGCATACTCCGATGATTGGATGGACCAACATGCTTGATGCAGCTGACCATCTGCCTGTTGATGGCTACCATGACTGAACCAAATCAAGTAGAAGGAAAACTTAGTGATGGACCCACCATTGGCATATATTTTGGAACCTCATATTATCCAAATGATTAAAGACGCCCATGCAAAACCTTTATAAGTCATCGCAGAATGGGAGCTACAACTATGTGAGAAATGCCAAGCATTTTCATGAAGTCTAAAGGACGTCGGAATCTCTCGCGGTCGTCATTAATCAAACTCCATGACCTCCCATTCACAACATCACCTTTTGATTGTGGTCATCTACCCACTAATTCCACTTAGCAACAACCCCAGCTACCCACTACTCCCCACCACAGCGCCATGGGACTGGCACTCAACTAGGAGGGGGGTAATGTTTACCGCAACATAGAGAAGCGAGAAAATGGAGCAGAGGAGTGAGAATGGAAGAAAGAGATAACCGAAAGGGCACATGACAAAGGAAGGAAAAGGTGCCCCGAATGGGAGTTAGACCCTGAAAATTTTGAATGATGGCCTCTCTAGAAGGCCTCAATGTCGCCTTGAGAAAAGAAAAGAGTAAAAGCGCACCATTAATTGTGAAAGCGCTCCTGAAACCTTGTAAAAGAGTGCCAGGCTCACTCTTGTGCAAATTGTATGCACTAGTTGGGAATGGGATAAGTTAGAACAATGGGAAATAGGAAAAGAGGCCTCTCGGCTAATGGCCAGCCATGTAAAAAGTGGGGATGACTGCCCAAAAAGTAGGGCATATATATAAAGTTCAAAAGTGAATGAGAAGCTCATTCTTGTGTGTGGCCAAAGTTTCTTCTTCTTCTTCTCTTATTTCTTGCCTTCTTGCTTGTGCTTGAGTGAGGGATTGAGGGAGTATGAGGGAGTGAGGGAGTGAGTGTGTGAGAGTGAGAGATCATGGAGAAGAAGCTCCCCATCTTCTCTCTTGATCTTCTCTTCTCTCACGCGGCTATGGAGGATGGAGCTTGACGGAGAGGGCTTGAGCTTGCCACAAGGATCATGGAGCTATTGGAGTGCAAGAGAGAGGAGAGAACTCGATCAAGCATCAAGGTAAGCTCACTACACCCGTAAAGTAGGCATTGCGCGTCGGCTTTGTGAGAGGTAGCCATGGCCACTCGGCTTGAAACGCTTGATCAATAAGCGGTCCGTAGGTCTTAGGGTAGAGCTCCGTAGCTCCCCTCCACTCACTTGACAAAGCACTTGTCATTGAGCACGTATATTTTTGGCATGCACGATATTTGGGATATTCCTCACAAAGTTAGGAACCTCTAGTTGAGTGTGTAAGGTTGTTGAGTTAGAGGGTTGTGAATGACACCATCAATTGTGAGATGGGTTGTTCTTATTTGGTCAACATCTTGAGGACCATCATTTTCTGAGTGATTGTGAGATTCAGGGTGGGTGGAGTGGAGTACAATATTTTCCTTGTAGAGGTCAGGTTAAGGATTTAAAATAATCAAGGAATTCTGTTTGCATTATGCATGACATATGAGCATATCTAGATAGGTTAGGCACAATTTCTTCAATGCATACATTATTTTTGTGTGTAGCATGAATTGATTGGTTGCATACCACTATCCAACATTGCATATTTTCTCAAATCATGAATGATTGGGCATTGAGTTCATTTCAAAAAACCATATTCCTACTAGGGCACACTGCATAAAAAATAGGTTCATATCCAAAGAATGTTTGTTTTGAAGACTCAAGGATCAAAGAAAAATGTCGTAAGTTTTACATTGTCAACGAGTATTTCTTGGAGAAAAAGAGGACATGTGTGTTGAAAGTGTGTGCAATTACAAGAACAATAGGACAAGGAAAGGAATAAATCTTTCAAGATAAAAGATGGAGAAAAATAATGTGATTTACAATAATTAATACTTTTCTATTTTTGATGGATTTTTGCAATTCTACCCACGATTTCGTGTCGACCAGATGCATTCCAATTGTTTTGAGTACTCAAACAACTATGTTCATAGTTCATATGACAAAGTTATGATCCAAACAAGTTCTAAATAGGCATAGGGAAAAAAAATGAAAATAGTGAAAAGTAGTAGAAAAGAAAAAGCCAAAAGCTGAAACCAAAAAGCCTAATGTACGTGAGAGAACTTATGAAAAATATATAAGGATGAGGAAGAGAAGAGAAAAGGGCCATCCCTCTCAAATACAATTGTATCATGTGAGAGGAGAGTGGAGGGTCGCATGTGAGAGGATACTGTTGACATGCTAATACGGAAGATGCAGAATTTGGACTTTGTGGTGCTGAGTGTTGACTCAAGATTGTTAAGGTACGAGAATATATTTCACTTGGTTTGTCTTCGAATTGTTGGTGTTTTTTAAATTTGTGTTGGAGTGATGCTCTACCCGCTTTTGGGTTCTAAGTTGTTTTGAGCTACAAGAGGCATTGTTTGGAATTTGGTTTCATGTGTGTTTTGTGTGGCGTTTGTCGAAATATTTAAATTTTTGTGTTGTGTTGTGCATCCCACAAAGTCAGTTTTCGCAATTGGCACTCCTTAACGTCTCGTTATTGGGTTGTGAGTGAGGCTTGATCTCGATCATTGCTCACATAACATCTCTTTTTTGTGCTCCCATTGAGGAGTACCAAAATTGACTTTGTCTTGGTTGTTTTACTTGTATATGACCTAGTTTTGATTTCTTGTGATTGCTGAAAATGACTGATACTTTTTTTGAGTTCCATGGTAATTGTATAGAAGATCCCGTAAGATTTTTAGAAAAAATAGAGCTGTTTGTTTGATAGGGAGAGTGACCAACCCGGAGGATAAACTACAAATTCTTAGGTATTAATTGTAGGGAGAAGCATGAAATTGGTTGCTTGATTTTGAGAGAAGGCTAAATTTTAAGAGACAAAATATGGACTATGAGACCATTAAAAATGCATTTCTATCTAGGTTTAAAAAAAGAGAAAGTCAGAGTGAGATTTGGACGAGAATAGAAACTTGTGTTCAAAAACATGATCAATGTGTTGAGGATTTTGCTAGGGATTTTGAAAGATTATGGAATTGATGGAGTTTGACATTGTCAGAAGGTGAGATAGTTCCAATTATGTTGAAGATAATCTATTTTGTAATGGATTGAAATTAGAAGATTGGAGAGTAAAATTAGAGGTTAAGAATCCTAAGACCTTTGAGGAAGCAGTGAAGATAGCTAAATATCAAGAGAGAAAGACCAAAAGAAAAAAGAGTTAGGTTTAAACATGGGCCTTAAAGAACCAAGGGAAAGGTTGAGTTCAAGGTAAGTTGAGATAAAAGTTTTTGAGGAGAAGAGAGTTAGTTATACCAATCCTGAGAGAGGTATACTAAATTCTATGTTTAGGAGAGATGAGTTGACTTGTGAGAAATCAATTGAAGTCTATGAGGAGCAATTCCCTAGGGTAGTTGAGGAGAAAAATACTTGTTTGACTTATTGGAGTGAAGAGTCTAGGAATGTGAGTTCATGCCCATTGACCATGGATACTTCTAGTCCAGTGATTAGTGATTTAACTAAAGAGGAGGGATCATCTGATGATACTTTGGAGCTTGAGGACTATAGAGATGAGATAGAGATGGATCTAAGTTGTCACGAAGAAAATGAGAGACCAGATTGTTTTAAAGTGTTTTCATGTTCTTTGAGAGAGGATGAGAGTCAAGAGATTCTTGATATTTTTGACGAGGAAAGGAATGATGGAAGTTTTGAAAGTCTTGGGAGTACTGAAGAAAGTAGTGACAACTTTGAGAATGAGTGTATTTGTCTTGATGGACCTAAGTATTTGAGAGAAGAAAAGAGAATAGAGGATGAATTTTTGAGTTTATTAGAAGACCATGAGGGGGATGTCTTAGAATCTATAAGGTTTCAAGATGAAGTTGGGGCTTCAAATTTGTTGGTTGATGAGTTTGTTGAGATTTGTTGTGAGTTTGGTAGTGAGTTTGTTAATCAACAAAGTATTGAGATTTTGGGTTTTGACTCTTGTTGTTGTGATTTTAGTATTGGTATTGTTGACTCTGATGAGTCTTGTGAGTTGTCTGTTGATGGTTTAAGTAGCCCTAGAGAGACTTTTGTTTGTGATGTTTTTGCTATTGTTTTGAGTAGACCTAACCTCATGCTTCTTGATATTTATGTGGATTATTTTTTGGTTGGTTCAGGCAACAATATCGAAGAGAAAACTTCAGCTAATAGTCTTTCAGTTTCTTTGAGTTCTCCTAGAGCTTTTGATGTTGCTTGTGGTGATTCTGATTGGGGTTTTGAGGACCCTTATAATGACATTGATGAGGATGTGAGAAAGAATTTGAATAAGGCTTTGAGAAGAATTGAATATTTGAGAGAATAGAGGTTTAAAACCAAGGAAATAGAGTTGGAAGGGGTTTGTGAGGAGGTAGTTGGGGATTTTGTAGTTGAGGAGTCCTTGGTTGAGGTTATTGACCCAAAGTTGTTGCATTGTGAAAATGTTATTTGGGATGATGAAGTTTCTCGTGAGGTTGCTTATAAGGATACTATGGAAGGTGTTTACCACTCTTTGTGTGTGAAACACTTGATGGAGTCTTGTATTTTTGATGAGTTAAGTGGTGTGGATGGGTATCTTGGAGTGACCCCATGTGTTGATGTTGTTGGTTCTTGTGGTGTTGTGAGTCTGGAGTTGACTCCTTTTGACGTTATGCTTGATTTGGATATTGAGTTGGTAGATCCTTGCATAGTATCTTTAGGAGAAGTTGTTCATGATTGCATAGATAAATCAGTGGATGAATTTGATATTGACAACATAGAAATGGTCAAAACTTTATTTAGAGACTCTAGAAGTAACATGGTTTTTCCTAAGGAGGATGGGAGGGATATGAACATTTTTTAGTGTGGTTGCGATTTGAGGGATTTGAAGATGTTGGATTATGGTTTGGATTTGAAGAATTTGGAGGATGAGATATTTTCCTTAAATTGCAAGGATTGTCTTAAAGGATTTTGATCAAAAAAATTTAGTGATTTTTATGAAAATTTCATGGATGAGTTTTGTCTACCTGTAAAGGAGTTGTTTAAGAGAAATGTGTCACTTGTGTTTGTTGAGAAGATTGTGGATGTATCATTGGATCTTGTCTCATAAATGTTGCATCATTTTATGAGAAACTGTTGCACAAGAATGTTTGCAGACTAGGGGGAGGGCTAAATATGTTAAGCATTTTTTTGAAAAATGAAAATCTCTAGTCAAACTGTAGTTAGGCTTGATTTTTGCTAGCTTAGTTGTTTGCGTGACTAATTGCTTTGTTATTTTGTAATTGGATTTCTTGTGATTGTCTAGCTTAGGATTTATTTCTTTCATTTTGTTTGGTTTTTTTAGTGTGAAACTTGATAGCCTTGGTCGAACTTGGTATTTTTTTGGACAGGTTAAAGCTGGAGTTTGCTAGTAGCTACCAAACATTGCGAAACATGTTTGTTTTCTTGCCGAGACTATAGCATATCACGGGGACTATGGGTTCATGAGCACTTCATGTTGCACTTGTTGATGCACTCCACTCGAGGGTCGTCTCCTATTCTTATAAAATATTTCCATGCCATGGGTTGGGATAAATCACATTTTGCACCATCACTGAGCATTAGCACGATATGAGGTCCAATGCAGCTATATACAATAAATCCTAATTGCACGCGTACTTGAGAGAGCACCTCTCATTGAGCACGGATATTTCTGGTACGCACGATATTTAGGATAGTCCTCACAAAGTTAGGAACCTCTGGTGAAGTATGTAAGGTGGTTGGGTGAGTTAGAGGGTCATGAAGGACATCGTCAATTGTGAGATGGGTTATTCTTATATAGTTAACATCTTGAGGACCATCTTTTCTTGAGTGAGTGTGAGATTTTAAGTGGGTGGAGTGGAGTACAATATTTTCCTTGTAGAGGTGAGGTTAAGGATTTAAAATAATCAAGGAATTATGTTTGCATTATGCATGACGTATGAGCACATCTAGATAATTTAGGCACAATTTCTTCAATGCATACATTATTTTTGTGTCTAGCATCAATTGATTGGTTGCATACCATGATCAAACATTGCATATTTTCTCAAATCATGAATGATTGGGCATTGAGTTCATTTCAAAAAACCATATTCCTACTAGGGCATATTGCATAAACAACAGGTTCATATCTAGAGAATGTTTATTTTGAAGACTCAAGGATCAAAGGAAAAAGTCATAAGTTTTACATCGTCAATGAGTATTTATTGAAGAAAAAGAGGACGTGTGTTGAAGGTGTGTGCAATTACAAGAACAATAGGCCAGGAAAGGGAATAAGTCGTCCAAGATAAAAGATGGGATCTATGAAAATCAATATTATGCCCATTTTTAATGGATTTTTGCAATTCTACCCACGTTGGCTTGTCAACCAAATGCATTCCGATCATTTTGAGAACCCGGATGACTATATTTGGAGTTCATATGACAAAATTATGATCCAAACAAGTTGCAAACAAGAACAAGGCAAAAAAAATGAAAACAGTGAAAAGTAGTAGAAAAGAAAAAGCCAAAAGCTAAAAGCAAAAAGCCTAATGTTATACGTGAGAACTTGTGAAAACTATATAAGGATGAGAAAGAGAAGAGAAAAGGGCCTTCCCTCTCAAATACAATTGTATGATCATGTGAGAGGAGAGTGGAGGGTCACATGCGAGAGGATACTCTTGACGTGCTAATTCAAAAGATGCAGAATTTGGAATTTTTGGTGCCGAGTGTTGGCTCAAGGTTGTTAAGGTACGATAATATATTTCACTTGGTTTTTCTTTGAATTGTTGGTGTTTTTGAAATTTGTGTTGAAGTGATGCTCTACCTGCTTTTGGGTTTTAAGTTATTTTGAGCTAAAAGAGACATTATTTAGCATTTTGTTTTGTGTGTGTTTTCTGTAGTGTTTGTCGAAATATTTAAAATTTTATATTATATTGTGCTTTCGACAAAGTCAATTTTTCCAACCAACGCTCAACCTCATTATCGGGTTTTGAGTGAGGCTTACTCTCGACCACCGCTTACATAATAACGTGTGGAGCTAATCCATTGTTAACTCTTAGACAAATAAGGTGGAAAATCTGGAAAAGATAAAGCAGAAGACAAAGGCCAAGGCAAAGTGAAACAGAGGACAAAGGCGCGCCAAGAAAAATCTAGAAACACAAGAAGCGCAGAAAAGTCCTAAAGAAGGGAAAAAGGCGCACAAGGAAAAGTGCAAGTCAATACTTTTGTAAAAGAGTGCAAGCGTATCATGATTTAATTTAACGAGCGCCGGGCTCTCACTCGTGCAATTTGTAAATGCAGATGGGCGGTGGAAAGGAAGCTAGAATGATAGAAGGACAATGGGAAAAAGGGCCTAGGCCATGGCTGGCCATATAAAAAGGGGATAAGGCGATGACCGCCCAAAAGGGATTTAGGATTTTGTATATAAAGTTGAAAATTGAATGAGAAGCTCATTCTTGTGTGTGGCCAAAAGTGGCTCTCCTCTTCTTCTTCTACTTCTTTTTCTTATTCTTCTTGCTTGCTTGAGCTTGTGCTTGAGAGAGGGAGTGTGAGAGTGTGAGGGAATGAGTGTGTGAGGGTGAGGGGCAGGGGAGGAGAAGCTCTCCATCTTCTCCTCTCTTCTTCTCTTCTCTTCTCTTCTCTTCTCTTCTCTTGCTCGTGGCTATGGAGCTTGGAGCATCGAGCTTGAGGATGGAGATTTCTTGAAGCTTGCACTTGGATTGTGGAGCTACCGGAGTGCGCAGGAGAGGAGGTACCTTGATGGGCATGGAGGTAAGCTCACTACACCCGTAGATATGAATGGTGCATCGGCTATGTGAGAGGTAGCCATTAGTGCTCGGCTTGGAACGCTTGAAGCAATAAGCGGTCCGTGGGTCTTGGTGGTTGAGCGAAAGCTCCCACATTTTGGTTCTGTTTGCCGAGACCAACGGATTCAAACCTTGAGCACTTGCGCGCTTTGAATCAAGCATCAAAGTAAGGGTTTTTCTCGAACCGGTACTTGAGGTAGATAGGTAGGAACCGAGAGAGTTTGAAGAGGTATTCGATCTCCTTACCAAGTAGGTTTTTGGTTTTTTGGATTTGGAAAAGCATGTTGGAGTAGTGTAGTTAATCACTTTGTGATTTGGGTACATTAGGGTAGGAAAAAATAAAGAAAAAGAAGAAAAAAAAGCATCAAGGATTTTTCTATCATAATAGGATACGAGGGTTTGATTCGGTTGCCAATTTGCATTTTGGAGTTTATTGGCTATTCCAAGTATATAGAACTCTTCCCCTCCATCCATAGCTTTGATTTGGAGGTGTGTATGGTAGGCCCTGACGTGAATCGTGTGATTCAATTGATTTATTGTTGCACCGGTAAAAATTGCGTCGTGCTCCGCCCATCTGAGTGACGACGATTCTGGACCGAGTCCCATAATCAACTCTCGGCCCACTACCGCTTAGACCACCTGACTCAAACCACTCCACTCGGATGCGTCGAAATTCGGCCCTGGCCCACTCAACTCAGATACCCATCGCTCGGCTCGTCCCAATCGACCATTCGAACCAACTTTGAAATTCGGCCCTCAGCCCACCTCACTCAGCCCTCGGCCCACGAACGGGCCGAATCAAGCATTCGGCCCCTGCAAATCGGACCTGTTGGGACGAATTTGGATTTTTTCAAATTTTAACACGTAGACTTGAAACTAAGTGAGAGACCATATAGAGCCGAAATCACATCATAGATTTATCATTGGGCTAAAATCTAGAGTAAGTAGTTCAAAACTTGGTAAAAAATGGTCCTTCAAATCGCCCCCTCCTCACCTTCCCTAAGTAGGTTGGAGAGAAAACGTGTGTCGTGACAGGTCCTCCAAATTGGACCCTACTGTAGTAATGGCTCTGCACGAGCATGGATTCTCACTTGAAGAAGAGCAACTAAAAGCCCGTACCCAAACAAAGACAAACAGAGACCCTAGAACCTCAATGGTCCAATCTAGCCAACAAGGGCAAAAAGGCCACACTGCAAAAACACGTACGTGTTACATTCGGACTGCATCTAGTTAAAACGGAAAGCAAGAACATCAAGCTACAATGGCGAGAAGAATGACTAGATATGACAGTCCTGACGATAGATGCTCCTTGAATAGCACTGCAAATACGATCCATGACATCAATGGAGAATCCACATCTGGTCGTGCCATTGGGGACTCAAGGGCATTTGTCAAAATGCTTAAATTTACAAGCCAAGACCCCGAAGATGAAGACATAGTACCACCTGCTTATCTTAGGGTCAAACTCACTGTGGAAAGAGAGCACACTATCAATGCTTTGATTGATGAAGGATCATATTTTAATATCTTGACCTATGAAGCATGGAAGGTCGAACAACAAGAACCAGTGAGTGAGGCCACGCCTGAAACAAGAAGGTCTAGAGACAATGCCAAGGATGGGCTTTGGACTTACAAATATCGTAGAAGACCCCAAAATAAGCCCAAGCCTTATAGACGAAGTCATCGATGGAGGGTCAACACAACACCGCGATGGATATCCAAAGCGTTGCTATGTGCTCAAGGATATTATGTAGGTAACCGATGGATTTGGGTTCCAAAACCCCTGCTAAACCTCCTCTGTTGACTGAAGGCCAGATTGTATCAAGAGCTAAGAAGCATAGGAGGAGATCTAAACAAAAAAACAAGTCTTGAGTCGAAAATAGTAGAGTGATCGAGCCCCTCACGATCGAAATCAAGAAACCAAACGGGACCACTCAAAGGGTATGTCCTCAGCCTAACGTTCTTGACAAGCAGATATCAGATGTAATCCTTGAGGATATGCAAAAGCCATTAGTGCCCAAAAAGCCTTTGATTTCCCAAGAGGATAACAGGCATCATAGGCACAACATTGCTCATGGAAAGGTTAAATTCTCAACAAAGAAAATAGCAAAATCATCTAGCAGCCATGAGCAAATCTCATAGCCAGTGTCAAAGCCACTTAGGAGTCCCAAGTCTCCTACACACTCTTCTCCTAAACGGACATAGGAAGCATAACAATTGTCAAGTGCGGCTACTCAATCCCAATCTCTACCTACATCCGAGCTTCCAAATGTCCAAGAGGCAGGACATGACACCACCCTTAGCTCTCAACCTAAGGATATGCCTGTGCAATCCACTGTGGCTAGCTCAATTGATGCTCGATCTACACAAGTGAATGCTCTTAGGGAAACAATAGACAGAACCACTTCCAATCGACTTGAGGACTTGACACTGCAATCCAACAATAGTAGCAAGTCCACTGAACTAGCTACTACTACCTCCAATTAGGGATCACAAAAACCCTTGTGTAGAAACGTGTCCTTAGCAGTTCACCTGTGGAGGAGGTGCCGCAACCAGCATCCTTGACAAGTCGAGCACTTTCAAAGCACCTAAAGGTAGGCTTGAGGAGAAACCTCTCAAAGATGTGGCCGAGGAGATGGTGCATCTGACCAATTAGCCTAGCAAGGATGTCCATCAAGTCGCAGCTACGTCCCATGAGGACACACCAGAGAAGGGGAAATTTGAGGCCCAACCAAGCACATCAACACAACTAACCTAGTTTAGGGTCTTGATTCATTAAGTTATGCACCTTCACTGACCAAGAAAAAGATGAGAAAACAACGAAAATAATAGTAGTTACAGGTGGTTGTGGACCCCAAGAACATTGAGACAAAGAGCGCTAGAGAGCTGAGGAATAAAGCATCAAGTCCATCTACCAACGAACCCATTGATGTCTCTCCTAATAGCAGTGAAACCTTAGACATATCCATGTGTTCTAAAAAATCAAAGCAACCGTTACCATCAACGGTTGCTTGCAACACTCAATCCACCGACAAGAGAACTCACATTGACCAATCAAGAGTGGATACAACACTGTCACAACAGGGTGACAAATGTATACCAGCCATATCCAAGGAGAACCATGACAAAATAGAAGCAAAACCTCAGGAAAAACATACAATCCCCGAGGGCATAAGCAATCCTAGCATTGACCAATCTTGCTCATCTAGGCTTGAGCTCCCAGCTATGCTAAAGCCTAGGGAAAATCCTAGAACTTTGCATGAGATAGCAACTGAGCAAGCCCTCCTTGTGAACATAGAAGTGTTGTAGAATGCTTAATTGAGTTGGATGCTAAGCTTAAAGTGTTCACACGTGTCTATGTTCTTGCAGATATGGGTGCATTCCCTAGGAGTAGCTTGAAGAATACTTGCCATTTCCCCTATCCTGGGAAGAGCAAGTACATCTTGACGAGCACTATGATGGGCTCCTGCATGAATGCATGTGACTCACCTTTGACGAGGAAGCCGACGAACTACGCTTAACTGTAACATTCAATGATGTGCTCTTCCAACCAAATCTCTTAGAAATAGAGTAATTAAAGCGACAATCACAGGGTCGAAGTCAATACGAAGAGCGTTGGTTTGAAAACCGTGTTGCAATGGCCGAATTAGGAGCCCAAATTATGACGGTCTCAAAGGAACGGTTGGCCAAATGACGGGTCTCAAAGAGACCCAATATATGTGGCGACTTAGCCAGAACTAGCCAAGAGAACTCTCTGTCTAATAAGGTTCTCACTGAGGAGGAGCTACATGTTGCAAGTAGACTCGTACAAGGTACCATGATACTTGACA
Source organism: Lygodium microphyllum (assembly GCF_053477565.2). Classification (NCBI taxonomy): domain Eukaryota; kingdom Viridiplantae; phylum Streptophyta; class Polypodiopsida; order Schizaeales; family Lygodiaceae; genus Lygodium; species Lygodium microphyllum. The sequence goes on along the minus strand of NC_141144.1, from coordinate 64,184,122 downwards.
TTGCAAAATACCTGATGTTATTAAGAAGGTTGTTATGGGTACTGGATGGGTGTGCCACACCTCAGTACAATTTTGAGTTCTACAATTGGTTTTTATCCTCATGAAGTGACTTGGATTCATAAATATGTACATAAATAAATAATGAATTTTTTGACCCTATATAGATAATATCAACATACACAATCAATGATAGTCAAGTATAGGGAGAAGAGTTGGGTTTGACAAGCTAAGCTCCTTAGGTGAGAGCGGAATTTTGGTGCTGAGAAGTGCTTAAAGATAGCTAAAAATTACGAATATCAAGGGAAAAATATTCAACGTCGAAGGCGGCGGCTTGATCTAGGACGATTTTAAGCATCAAAGTGCTTTAAAGGCGCCCGAGCGACACTTGTTTATTTTTCATAAATTTTGAGACTATTGTGCAGGTTGACAAGAGTTACCGGCCAATGGGGGATGTCAAGCGGGACGCCTAGGATTTTTCAGAGCTCAATTTGGAGTCCGAACGGGGAAGGAGCCAAGAAACCGAGCAAGATACGAAAAGGTGGACATTAGAGTGGCCAATTGGGCATGACCCTTGGGAAGTTTGGCATTTTATGCAACATGAAACTTAGCAACAAATCGTGGAGAGAGATGATGAAGAAAAAAACGTCAACAGTATGGCGTCGAAAAATGCGCTTCACGGCATGGAGAGGGTGATGGCTGGCTGTGAATAACCCCCCCAATCGATTATGGAGCTTGAATCCTCTCTCTCTGCTGGTCTTATCACCGATCTTCGCTCCTCCAATGGTGTCCTAGTTGGAGAATTCTGAATCTATTCTTTCTCTCTCCTTCCTCCCTCTCCTCTAAGGGTAGATTCATGTGGTGAAGAAGAAAAAGAAGAATGGATGACGGGTGTTTGTACAATGAAAACCGGATTGCTCCGTGGTTCAAGAGGAATGAAGATTGTTGATTGTGAACTGTCATGAGCATTGATGGCTGCTAGAAATCAATCCCAAGACATGGCAAATAAAAACCCACAACCTGCAAAGAACGGTAATATCATTTTTAGAAAGGAAATTGATGTTTTATGCAATTTGCTTCATGAATACTTGTTCCTATGGGATGATTATGCATTATGTTGATGTTTGCTATGAGTTTGATCAGTTTATGCTCAGAAAATCAGAAAATCACAAGTGTTGTGACAGAAATTAATAGTGTAAAACCCATAAAACACGTGAAATAGGAAAAAATTGGGTGTTTTTGATATATAAATGGAAAATATAATAAGACACACCAACTAAATTTGTGTTTTTGATGCAAGTGAACCTAAGGGCCATAGCCCACAACTCATTTTGTATTTTTAGTTATTTAATATTGAAAAAAATAAGAAAAATAGGAAAAATAAAAAAATAAGGGAAAAATTGATTTTGAGTGCCGAAAATTAAGGAAAAATAAGAACCATATTTGTGGATGTATGGGGGGTTTGAAATATGAGGTTTAGCCTCAGTTCAGCCCTACCTTTATGTTTTAGTGAGTTTTTATTGCTTTTCATACAATAAAAACATGGAAATGAACCCTAAACCGATCAATAATGCACAATCTAAACGGGTGAGGGGGTAGAGTGTATAAAAGGTGTTTAAATGCTGAATGAACTGAGGAAAAGCTTGCTAGTTTTTTATGCATATCATATAGATCACTCGTTAATTAAAATTAAGAACCTAGTAGCACGAGGGTTTCTCGATGCTAGGTTCATGCAATGCCGCATATGAGCGATAGTCAAAATCATTGAAAGAAATGTTTTCCACATGTACACAAATGTTGATTTTCTTAATTGTTTGAGCAGATGGACATTCACAATTTGCATGAATCATAAAGAAATTAAAAAAGTATCAGACAATACCTCTTGGATGCATGGCAATTGCTTTCTAGAGGAACATGACCAACGTTGAGTGAGTAAGGTTGTCCAAGCTGCAGGCTAGGCATTGGTTCTATGGGGGAAAGTAAAGTGAGGAAGCATGCTATATCTCCTGGAAATACGCGAATCATAAAAGAGAGAACTATGTGCAATATTGTGTTATATATGTTTAGTGACGCATCGAGGGGCCAATCCCCAAGGTGTAGGAGAGTCGCAGTAAGGTAGCGGCAGTCAGCCGTGGGAGGACCTCCTATGTTTGTACTTCGTGCTATTTGGTAGTGTGATCGGACTCCCTCTGAGGAGTGTTAAGGGACTCCCTATGAGGAGTGTTAATGGGGTTAGAGTTGGACTACAAGACGTGATACAAACGCAAGATGTTTAGGAAGATGATGTAGGTGTCATCCACGCGCTCCTGGCCGTGAGGTCATGGGATTGTTGAGCGCATGATAGAGGTCCGTGGCTAGTGCATGAGCCAGTGACGTCCTGTTTTAGGTCCCATTAGTGGTGCGTCTTCCGGGAGCCGCTTAGAAGTGGCGGTCCTCGAATCCTAGTTATCTAGGGACCAGTTAGCAGTTTATGCCAAAGGATACTGAGATTGACCTCTTATTCATGGATAAGTATCGTCTAGCCGAAATCCAAAAGCAAGAGAGAGACGAAAGAGCTAGATGATGTGCTGAAATTCTTAGGAGGTATTCCCCTAAGCGTAGCATTGCTAAACCCTTACGAGGGAGTGGATCTAGTGGTCTTGGTGCTACAAGCAGTACGTTAGGAGAAGGTGGAAGCTCTAGTTCTTCCCTTTCTTCCATAAGGTAGTCTACATCAAGTGCAGGAGGTGTAACCTCATCGTCCCCTATTCCTAGTGCAAATCCAATTTCTGTCATGGCGCAGTCCATTGCAATTCCTACAGGAACAACGGATTTGCCGGCTCTAGGTTACCTGCTACCCATTTTTAATGGGCTAGTTGAGGAAGATGCGGAACTCCACATCAGGGAGTTTCAAAAGCTGATGTTTAACTGTCGCATCCAAGAAGAAGAACATTTTATGATGTTCTTCAACATGACTCTCAAAGGAAGAGTTGCCATATGGTATCATGGTTTAGAAGCCAGAACCATATTGAATATTGATTCATTTTATGGAGCTTTTCAAAGGGAGTTTGCCCCTGAAAGGGGTGGGCAATATTGGTTGCGTGTACTTAACGTGACCCGCCAAGAACCACACGAGGATATTCGTGCTTATGCAAAGAAACTAAAAGAGGTTTTCCGTAAGTTGGAAACCTCTATTCCTATCCCCGCAACTACCCAATTGCAATATTTTCTGCACGGTTTTGACTTTAATATCCAGTTGCAGTTGAGTAGTTTCCCTTTGGGGGATATAGATACTGCCATTACACGAGCACAAGAAGTGAAATCTTGACTACAAGCAGCCTATGCCTCTCGAGGCAATCTGAATATGGGTCTAGCATTGGGAAATAATATGGCAATAGCCAATGGCAGTGGTAGCCAAGGGATAGCGATGGCTAATCCTAATGGGAGAGGGAACATGATGCAGAATGTGCCTTTATTACCAGCTCCCCCTAGCATGTGGATGCCTACGGGAAGTCAAATGGCTCCAAATGGTGGATGTCAGGTAGTTAATCCTAATACCATGCTTGTGGTTCAACAATTAGTGCCTAATCAAATTTTTAGGCCGATGGAACGACAGGGTAATGATCAAGGCTACGAGTCGAGCGCTTTCAATGTTCTTGACGAGGTTAAGGACATGATGAAGCATTATACCGATATGATTACGGAGCAATATCGACAAATAGCCGTTGATGTCAACTTTCTTAAAAAACAACAAAATTTGATAGGAAGTAGATACCCAGATGAGGGTGCACCTTCGAGGTTTAGCTACAAATGGTGTGGTGGGCAACATTATCCATGAAATTGCCCAAATGTCAAGTGCGATATTTGTTGAAAATCCGGCCATTTAGCAGCCACTTGCTAGAGTAAGATTAGTTCCCTCCAGTGAGGTAGTCGGAAACCAGGGCCTGTTAATCATCGTGCGCAAGGAAATGATTCCCAGCGAGAAGACGGACCTAAACAAATACTCCAACAACCAAAGACTATAGTGGAGGAGTTGCCTAGTGGTAGTGGGGTTAGTTTGATTGAAGCTATGCGTGTTAATGATGCTAAAACCTCTAATTTGCGAGCTGTCCTTACAAGAGCTCAAAAGGGTAGAGAGGCCGACAAGGATAAGCCTGTCGATGGAAACCCTAAACAGGGCGACAAAGGAACGCAAGTTCTGGATCCTGCCATGGAAGGGGGACCTCTGAAGCCCGTGGAGAGTAAAGCCGATGTTCAGAAGGATAAGGAACCATCGAGGAAGAAAGTGAAAGTTAAAAAAGAGGCAATAAAGCCGGTTCAGCGACCTAAAGAGTGGATGGTTTGGCATGAAAAGCGAACTCTACTGAACTATCATGAATTCAATTTGGCGAGCTCTCTTTGCGAAGTCAAGCCAGATGTGAATCTTTTACAGCTTATTAAGCTTTCCCCAGGAGTACGCAAGGAATTTAGAAAGATCCTGCGTATCGGGTATATCGTAGAACCTTTGGGTATTGCGCGAGTTGGTGATGACTGGTTCGAGCATGCTGAGAAGAATTGCCCAAGGGTTGCAGCCTATGTCAATGGGATATTAGTAGATTATGCCATTGTCGACACGGGATCATCTGCTAATATTATGAGTTCTGAACTTATGGAAAGGTTGGGTCTTGTGATCCAGAAAGATACCTCCACAATTCTTAAAATGGCGGATGATAGTTTGAGACAGCCGGAAGGCTGCATTACTAAGGTCCATGTCACTGTTGCAAATGTAGAATGCATGTTGGATTTTAGGGTGATTCATTTTGCAGGGCATCCAAGTTACCAAGTATTACTTGGATGACCTTGGATCTTGCAAGCGGACTGTCAAGTGGATATACTCGTCGGTCGGTTGATATTCGGCAGAGGTGCTCAGCGCGTGGTGATTGATGCCTATCCTGAGTCCCTGCAGAGTGAGAGAGCTCCTCTATCTTCCACAGAATTGGAGACATTAGAGGATTTATCCGCCAGTGCCGACATCATCGAGTGATGAGTCTAAAGAGGGATCCACCACGGAAGACATCTATCAGATCACTTTGAACGAACCGATAGAGGCCCAAGATCGTATAAGAGATGCAGATGTTATCGAGCTAGACATTGGTACGCCTGATGAGTCGCGACCAATCAAATTAGGGTCCATGCTCAGTTTCCAAGAATGCGAGGAGTACGTCTCTCTGATCCAAGAGTTCCGTGATATTTTCGCCTAGAGTTATGATGAACTTAGAGGCATTCCTCCTAGTTTCGCCGTTCATACAATTCAGTTGAAGGAAGGAAGCCGCCCTGTACGACAGAAAGTAAGGCGTATGCCTTTCGAACTGAGGGATAGGCTCTTTGAAGAGTTACAGAAGCTACGGAAAGATGGTTTGATCTTTCCTGTTCAACACACAGAATGGTGTTCGCCAGTTGTGATCAGAAAGAAGAAAAATAATCAAATCCGATTATGTGTAGATTTTAGAGAGCTGAATAAGCAGATAGTTAAGGATTACTACCCGTTGCCATTCATTGACTAGATTTTGGATCAACTAGTGGGTAGGGAGATATATTCGTTTATGGATTGCTTTGCAGGATATAACCAGATGGCAATTGCAGAAGAGGACAAGTTGAAAACAACTTTTATTACTGTCTTTGGTACTTTTGTGTACCGTGTGATGGCCTTTGGTTTATGCAATGTGCCTGGTTCGTGGCAACGAACAGCAGATAAGACATTCAGTGACATATCCCCTGAAGAGTTGAAGGTGTTTATTGATGACTTAGGGGCTGCCACCGTGAGAGAAAGGCAGTTGATTATTTTGCGAAAATGGTTTGAGTAGTGTAGGCAATTTTGCATCGCTCTAAACCCACGGAAGTGTGTTTTTGGTGTACCTTATGGGCTATTGCTAGGCCATGTGGTCAGTTCGGTAGGAATTGCGACAGATCTCGAGAAGGTTAAAGTCATAGTTGCCATGGGTCCACCACACACTCCGAAAGAAGTTCATAGCTTTCTGTCTTCGGTTGGTTATTACCGTAGATTCATAAACGCCTTGGCAAAAAGAACGTTGCCGCTTACAAAGCTATTGTCCTTTAGCTGTTTGTTTGTATGGGGTGACCCTTGTAAGGTAGCTTTCGAGGATGTGAAGCAGGAGCTAGTAAAAGCTCCCGTTTTAAAAGCACCTAAAAGAGGTGAGGTATTCTATATATTTTCAGCAGCCACCATGCATAGTATCAGCTCTGCTGTTTAGCCCAAATTTGGGAGGAAAAGTGGTATCATCCGATAGCCTTTACTAATCGGAAATTGGGCATTTCAATGATCAATTATACCTACATGGAGAAGTTGTGTCTTGCGATGGTCTTTGGGACCAAGAAATTCAGGCACTATATCCTCTATGAGAAAGTTGTGCTTTATACGAAGGTGGAGGGGCTTCGATTATTGATGAAAAAGCTGCAACTGCTTGATCGTCTAGCGAAGTGGTTAATCACTTTGCAGGAGTTTCATTATGAGATCAGGAGTAAGCCACCAAGGTTACAGGGTATTGTGGAATGTCTTGTGGACTTTGGGGAGCCGAAAGAATCTGTGGCTGAAGGTAGTGACATGGAGTCGTTATTTAAGATAGATACGACGTCTATTCCCTCCTGGTATGCTGCAATAACGTATTATTTATCGACAGGAGAGGCTGGATCCGAACTATCTAAAGCTGAGAGAAGAAAAATTAAGCAGCAAGCATTAAAGTTTGCCTTGATCACAGGTACATTATATCGGCAAGGGGTTGATGACATCTATCGCCGATGTGTGATGCCTAACGAGGTGCCATTCATTTTGGAAGAGTGCCATGATTTCGCTTGCAGAGGTCATTTTGCTGGATGGCTTACAGCACAAAAGGCTTTAAGAGCAGGTTACTGGTGGCCTGCAATCTTCCAGGATGCGTTCGCGTATGCTAAGAGATGCGATACTTTTAAACGACATGATAGTCGAGAGAATAGGAAAAGACCACTCACCCCTATTATGGCGATACTTCCATTTGAGAAATGGGGAATAGACTTTGTGGGTCCTATTACTCCATTGTCGACTGCGCAAAAGGGGTATATTATTGTAGCAATTGACTATTTCACAAAGTGGTCAGAAGCACGTGCAACAAGGAAAGATGATGCTAAAGAAACTGCTAGTTTCCTTTTAGAGCAGATAATATGCCGTTTTGGTCCCCCGAAAGAATTGATGTCGGACCGTGGAACCCATTTCCTGAATAAGGTGATCAAAAGCTTGACTGAGGCTTGGCAAATCAAGCACAATAAAACAACTCCTTATAATCTACAAGCAAATGGGCAAGTTGAAAGTACTAATAAACAGCTTGTAGGTATCTTGTACAAGATAGTCTCTAAAAAGAAACGAGACTGGGACAAGAAGCTCTATGTGGCAATATGGGCATATAATACCACGTTCAAGCACGCCACTGGCCACACGCCGTTCAAACTAGTTTATGGTGAAGAGTGCGTTTTACCCTTAGAAATTGAGTTGCCGACCATTAGATTCGCAATAAACCATTCTTTGGGTAATGAGGACGCCCTATTAGAGCGATTTATGACCTTAGCACACCTAGATGAAATTAAGTTGCAATGCCTATTACACCAAGAGGTGGCTAAATATCGCATGAAACATTTGCATGACCTTAGAGCGAAGAAATATAGCTTTAAAAAATGTCAATTAGTTCTCTATTACGATGCGTGTAGAGAGTTTTTTTTAGGGAAGCTGGAACCTAAATGGGATGGCCCCTACAAGATTTTCAGGTTAGGGAAGAATATGTCTACGGCCCTATTAGTTGATCTACAGGGACTAGAGTTTAAAAATAAGGTTAATATTAATAAGATTAAACCTTATTATTTCTAAGTATACTAATATATAGAGAAATGCATTGCAGGTACATGCTAGAAATGATTTGAGACCTGCGAAAGAGCTTAAAGTCGGTTAATGGGTCAGTTAATCCCTTATTTGGAGCACCCATATCTGGAACAAAGATACCATCAGGGGAAACTCATCTGGTGGAGCAAAGGGTATAAAGTGATTGAGCAAGAAGACGGAACCTTTGTGTGGAAGATCAAAGTCTTCTGCCATCACTGCTTACGACTGTTGATAAGTATCCCTGTTGAGTTCAATGAACAAGATGGGATGGGGCCGTCAGTTCATTCTCTTAACATGCTAAACTTTTATTATCATAATTATGAATAGAGGAGTTTGTGATGGCTAGCTGTGTAAACCCATTGTGGATGTATACATTATATTTTGACAGAGCATCTAGAGGCCCTAATAAAAAAGGAAGTGTTGGAGTAGTAATCTGAGATCCCCGATGTAGAGTGACGATGAAGTTAGCTGCTTATCTCGGGGTAGGATTCACTAACAATATGGCAGAGTATAAAGCCTTGATTATGGGATTGCATATTGCCAAACAAGGTGGTATTCGTCGATTGTTAGTGAAAGGGGATTCCCAATTGATCCTGAATCAGCTAGATGGGACATACACAGTGCGGAATCCCATTCTTTGTATGTATCATCGACTGCTATGACCCTACTTGAAGAGTTTGAGGGAGTGTCTTTTTAGGTGATTCCACGTTACTGGAATCAGTTTGCGGATTCATTGGAAAATCTTGCTTATGAAGAAGACCTCTTCTTTAATTGTGGTCCTAGTCTGGATATTGTTATCAATGATGAAACAGGACGTGGTCGCTTGTGGGGGATGTTATCAGAGCATGCGATATATGGCAGATGATGGTTGATATGGGTGATGCAAAGAGTAGCCGAGACCAATCTACCGTTATTATCTGGGACCCATAGGTTGATTAGACAACATATTATGCATACGCCTCTTGCTATATATGTAGGAGGGATGGGTCATAACCTTATGCATTTAGTTTAGGGCTACGAGACTTTTTTTCCTCCTTGGAGGGAGCCTATTATTGTATATATGTGCTCTTCCAGGGAAGGATGTGTAGGTGCTACTTTGTTTGATCTTGTTAGGCCAAGAGGGCCAGTGTTGTGAGGTTTGGAATGCTTTATTTCGTTAGGCCAAGAGGGCCGTTCAAGTTCTGTCATGAAGTGCTTTATTTCATTAGGCCAAGAGGGCCAGTTGTCTGTTTAGTGCAGGTGTGGTTAATGGTTTCTTGTTTGAGTTCTGTGCTAGACAGGTTTGAAGAAGAGCTTGGAAGGAGCCTTTTGTTGCGTGGAAGCTTCTCGTGGCCCTATTTAGGTGATATCTTTCCTTTATGAGTACTGTGGCTTTTATCCTATATGTGTTCGTGTACTTGTTAAGGGGGGTTTTTCGTTTCTTATTGGGGACCGGCGTCCAAGGCATGAAGTCCCAGGTTTAGGTTCAGTATGTTTGAGGGAGGTCTAAGTAGTCATTGCCTCCTGTAAAGATATTGTCAAACCTCAAAAGACCTGTTTTAGTAGGGAGTCCTAGTGAGCCTGTTCTACTAGCCTGCTAGGCAGCCGTTCTAGGAGTTCTTCCTAGTTGTGAGGCAGTTAGAGAAGCCTGTCGAAGGAAAAAAAAGATGATAAAGAAAAAGAAACCCTGAATATCTTAAAGCCAATAAATATATATAGCGGTGTGTAAAGAGGGGTTCCAACCCCTATAAAAATCGAAAAGGAAAGGAAGAAAAATTTATAAGTAGTTGATAATCGCCTTGCGAAGCTGGTAGGTTCATGGGGACGAGTCAGACCTGGGACCGATGCCTTGTCTTCCTAGGGGTGGCATCTTGCTGAAAAAGGAAACAAGGAAGGTTGGAGCGAAAATAAAAGTGAGCGTCAGAAAAGGATTAAGTGTCGCCTTGCGAGGGCTTGGTAGGTTCTTGGGTACCGAGACAGGACTTGAGGCCGATGCCCTGTTCTCCTTGGGTCACTACGCTCAGCTCCCTCCTTTTTACATACTTGAGTATGCACAATAAAAACCCTAAAAGGAGACATGTGCTAAAAAAAAATATTTCTTGATTAGGCTATAGGAGTCCTCGCCTAGTAGGAGCTCCTAGTTGTGTTGTCCTTAGGTAGGTAGTTCAAACCACCACTTAGGGCACCCTCTTTGACAGTTCTTTTTAGTTTGGCCGTGTTGGAGCAGTTGGTTAGTGACTAGCTTCGAACCTTTTATCAGATTATGCTAGGCCTACTCCTTGTGGATGTCATGCCTTGGTTCTGTCAAGGGGTAGGGTGAGCATTGTGATGTGTTTAATATGTATCTATTTTGTATCAGCTTGATACTTTCTTTGGTTGTTTTGTGTAGATCTCTCGTGGGATTTGACGGGCTGAGTCGCCCTATCCCGTGGTCTCCAATGAGAGCGGAATTTTGGTGCTGAGAAGTGCTTAAAAATAGCTAAAAATTACGAATATCAAGGAAAAATATTCAATGTCGAAGGCGGCGGCTCGATCTAGGACGATTTTAAGCATCAAAGTGCTTTAAAGGCACCCGAGCGATACTTGTTGTTTTTTCATAAATTTTCAGACTGTCGTGCGGGTTGACAAGAGTTACCGGCCAATGCGGGATGTCAAGCTGGATGCCTAGGATTTTTCAGAGCTCAATTCGGAGTCCGGGCGGGGAAAGAGCGAAGAAACCGGGCAAGATACGAAAAGATGGACATTAGAGTGGCCAATTGGGCATGACCAATCGATTATGGGGCTTGAATCCTCTCTCTCTGCTGGTCTTATCGCTGGTCTTCGCTCCTCCAATGGTGGCCTAGTTGGAGAATTCTGAATCTAGTCTTTCTCTCTCCTCCCTCTCTCTCCTCGAAGGGCAGATTCACGTGGTGAAGAAGAAGAAGAAGAATGGACGACGGATGCTTGTCCAATGAAGACCGGATTGCTTCGTGGCTCAAGAGGAATGAAGATTGCTAATTGTGGACTGTCATGAGCATTAATGGCTGCTGGAAATCAGTCCCAACACATGGTAAATAAAAACTCGCAACCCACAAAGAACGGTAATCTCATTTTTTCAAAGGAAATTGACGTTTTATGCAATTTACTTCATGAATACTTGTTCCTATGGGATGATTATGCATCATATTGATGTTTGCTGTGAGTTTGATCAGTTTATGCTCAGAAAATCAGAAAATCACAAGTGTTGCTGAAATTAATAGTGTAAAACTCGTAAAACACGCGAAATAGGGGGAAATTGGGTGTTTTTGATATATAAATAGAAAATATAATAAGACACCAACTAAATTTGTGTTTTTGCTGCAAATGAACCTAAGGGCCATAGCCCACAACTCATTTTGTATTTTTAGTTATTTAATATTGAAAAAAATACAAGAAAAATAGAAAAAATGGAAAAAAATAAGAGAAAAATGGATTTTGAGTACCGAAAATTAAGGAAAAATAAAAACCATGTTTGCGGATGTATAGGGGTCTGAAGTATGAGATTTAGCCTCATTTCAGCCCTACCTTTATGTTTTAGTGAGTTTTTATTGCTTTTCATATAATAAAAACATGGAAATGAACCCTAAACCGATCAATAATGCACAATCTAAACGGGTGAGGGGGTAGAGTGTATAAAACGTGTTTAAATGCTGAATGAAATGAGAAAAAGCTTACTGGTTTTTTATGCATATCATATAGATCACTCGTTAATTAAAATTAAGAACCTAGTAGCACGAGGGTTTCTCGGTGCTAGGTTCATGCAACACCGCATACGAGCGATAGTCAAAATCATTGAAAGAAATGTTTTCCACATGTGCACAAATGCTGATTTTCTTAATTGTTTGAGCACATGGACATTCACAATTTGCATGAATCATAAAGAAATTTAAAAAGTATCAGACAATACCTCCGGGATGCATGGCAATTGTTTTCTAGAGGAACATGACCAACGTTGAGTGAGTAAGGTTGTCCAAGCTGCAGGCTAGGCGTTGGGTCTAAGGGGGAAAGTAAAGTGAGAAAGCATGGTATATCTCCTGGAAATATGCGAATCATAAAAGAGAGAACTATGTGCGATATTGTGTTATATATGTTTAGCGACTCATCGAGGGGCCAATCCCCAAGGTGTAGGAGAGTCGCAGTGAGGTAGCGGCAGTCAGCCGTGGGAGGACGTCCTATGTTTGTGCTTCGTGCTATTTGGTAGTGTGCTGGGACTCCCTCTGAGGAGTGTTAAGGGACTCCCTCTGAGGAGTTTTAATGGGGTTAGAGTTAGACTACGAAACGTGATACAAACACAAGATGTTTAGGAAAATGATGTAGGTGTCATCCACACTCCTGGCCGCGAGGCCATGGGATTGTTGAGCACATGATAGAGATCTGGTTAGTGCATGAGCTAGTGCCGGCCGGTTTTAGGTCCCATCATCAGGTCCTCGTCTCACCACATTTAGAAGTCATGTGACCATTCCCACCTCCAAGTGGAGGGCATGCAACCATCATTACCGCCATAGGAAGCTCTGACCAACATCTCTGATGGTGTAGGTGGGGCATCGTCCCTTTCTATGAACCTTTCCCCTTTCCGATCTATCCTTTCGAGGATGAGCCCTGTCCCACTCCATGACAACGAGTCCACGTTACTTAGCATAAGCCAAGATCTGCTAATGGCTGGAAGCAAAACGAACATCAACAGGGGGCTGTCCCTCTACAACAAACACTACATGCCTCATCTCTCCCCTCCTCATCATATGCACTTGATAACCCACTGTATAATTCCTTCCATCCGAATAGTTTTATCCTGCCTCAAGGCCTACTGATCCTTGATTCACATTTTTCAGGTCCCCCTATGGTAGCTGGCTTGAGTTGCTTGCCAAAGCCTTGTATAGTTCCTCGTTCTGAATCCCGCTGATGAGTACAGTTGATATTGCTCTTTTAGTCAGTCGCTCTCCAGTAGGGATTCTCTTGAAGAGACTCCGTACATGGATCACATAATCACGAATGTCCTCCTTCTCTTTCTGCTTGACAATCATCAAGCGTACTAGTAGATTATCGGAGTATCTGGGCTCGGAAAATCTCTTAATGAAGAGATCCTTGAGGCCATCAAAGTTGGCTCGCTCGGCGTTATCTAAGCTCGTATACCACGTCCTACCCTTTTCACCCAAGCAAAGCCCGAACACTTAAGAGTATTGAGGCAGGTCATTGAGGCTATTGGCTTTGTAGACTTGCTCAAACTGCTCAACAAAGCTGTATGGATCGTCATGGGGTTGGTACTTATCGAGCTTCTTGGCAACAATAGGAATTTTAGCCTGGCTCTTTGAGCCCTATTTTGCTCCTAATCCTGTGAGCAGCGATGTCGCTAGAGCTATGGCACTTTGCTCTGCAGTAGCCGTGTTATCGAGCAGCTGCTTCATGAGAAGCTCACTCAGCGTTAAGTCTCCTTCTAGTACTCTCTCATGGTCCGTTCGATTTCTGCCAGCCAAGTTCAGTACCCACTACACCTCTCGCAACTCCATGCTTTTCCTTTGGCTCCTAGCCTCCTGATCCCTATTATATTCAGTTATGCTTTGCAATGCTTTGCGGGCCAGCTTTCTCTCTTCTAGATCTATGATGATAGTGTCTGCTGTCCTATCGCGGTGCTCGTACCGAGCATGAGCATCGTAACTACTGACCAACTCTGCTGAACAGCATCTGGAAAGGCTTCTAAGTCAAATTCCTTGTTAGATCTGTGGTCTGAACTTTCTTCTGCCATTGTTAAGTTGTCATGCTCCACCAAGCTATCGATTAGGTTTAGTAGACTCGTCAGATCCACTTCGTCGGTGTCTCTTGCTTGGTCCTACTTCTGCGCATTGATGGTCTATCTATGTATTGGGTTCTCTCCTACTAGTGGGTTCCTTGAGTGGTTTATCTGGGTGAGTTCCTTCAATTATTTAATACACTCCTCAATTTATGGCCACTCAATGTGTCTTTCCTTGTGCACTTGTGCTCAATCAGGCTTTCAGTTTCCTTAAGTGTACTTTAAGTGCGAAAATTCAGGGTGAGTGCAGTAATCAATTTCTAGACGTCTTACGCACTCTTGCGTTGTTTTGGGCCGAATAATCTTGTTGGTCAATTTCCTGGCCATCTTGTCAGTGTTTAGGGTTTCTCTAAGGTGTTGCCTCCTTCGTTTTTGGTCCAATCAGGCCTTACAACTCAACAGTGTTGAGATGACAAGCTCAACACATGCGGACATTGATGATGGACTACCTGGCTAGATGGGTCCACATGTCTACACTTAGCATGTCAGTGGTCATTATGACTCTCACATGGCCACTGACTCATTACTTATTATATTTAGGTTGTTACACCTATTTACAGCTAGCATAGTTATAGCGCCAGTCAACTAGTGTAGTCAGTTATGCATTGGTTGACTTAGTAGGCCACTTTTCTTTATGTTGTATCTTATCTATACTTTGTGTACATTGTAAAGAGTGTGGAAGAAGAAGAAGAAGAAGAAACCAGCAAGAAAACGTTTTTGGCCTCCATCTCTCTTCTTGTCTCTTAAGTGAGCTTCTTCTTGTGCATTCTGTGTGTGTTCGGTGCAGCAACTTGAGCAAGTCCCTCGCACCATGCGATTCTTGACATGGTATCAGAGCCGTGCCACTGAGAGAGGCTGATTTCGAAGGCTGAAGTGAAGGAGAAGAAGCAAGGTTTAAGCAAGCAAGCCACGGGTAAGAAGCTCTCCCATCCTTCCACTCTTAATCTTGGATAGTGTATGTGGAGGCATCGGAAGCAGGGCATAGCAAAAATCTCAGATTGCAGGAGATTTGGTGTGTGCAAAGAGCATTGTGTATTTTGCAGATAAGCCCTTTGGGGCTTTCCCGTAGTTATTTTGGACATCTGAGGCCGTTTCAGGCCCCGTGTTAGAGCCGCAAGGTTGTAAACAACAATTTCAGGGTACACTATGATTTCAGCTGTTTAAACTGAAAGTGGGTGCGCAGGTTACAGATTGTGAATCTATAATTCTTGAGGTGTTTCCAGGAAGAAAACATAAGGTTTATCTGCAAATAGGTTGTAGATTGCATGTATTGTTGAGCAAACAGTGAAAAAGGCTGTCTGTGTATTGCTATGCACTATAGGTCGAGGTTTGCAGAAGATCTACTTTCTATTTGGTATTAGTTTTGTGATAATGACAGAGAATAGTGGAAGCCCCATCATTGAGAAGCTTGATAATAACAACTACCCTTCATGGAAGTTCCATGTAATGTCACGAACTTCCTTACTAGAAAAGGCCTCTACGAGTTTGTTTCAGGTGAAGAAAAGGAGCGGAGGTGAGTGATCCTCCAAATGCAGAAGAGACAAAGGCATGAAAGGAATTGAATGCAAAAGACAAGAAGGTCATGTATTGGCTGTCTGCAGTAATTGACAATAATATGCTGGGACATATTAGAAATGCAAAGAATTCATATGCAGCTTGGACCATACTTAAAAGTATGCTTTCCGTAAATACAAAGGCACAAAAGATTCAACTCAAGCAAGAGTTGAATACATTGAAAAAAGGGAAGATGTCTATCAATGAGTATGCAGTGAAGGTAAGCAGCATTGCAGATGCATTGGCAGCGATTAATGTAATTCCCGATGATGATGATTTGGTGTCGTCTACCTTGGGTGGACTTAACAATGAAAAGGCTTGGAAGTCTTTTGTAACTTCCGTATATGTCAGAAAGCCATTTCCAGATTTCGATGAGTTGGTCTCCCTTATGATCACTGAAGAGATCAACATGCAGAGTGAGACATCTGAAAGAAGTGGTGAACAGGTCCAAGCTTTCTACTCTAGTTCAGGAAGGGGATGTGGCAGGTTCTCTTAGAGAGGCCGTGGTACAGGACGTGGTAGTGACAACCAGCAAAACAGATTGAATCAACAATTTAGCGATATGCAGGTTTCAGGAGATCGTGGTAACTTTAGAGGCAGCGGAGCTTTAGAGGAAGAGGTGGATGGCAGAACAGAGGTTCTAACAACTCTGGTATTGTGTGTCACTACTGTGGCAAAAATGTCATATTAGAGCCCAATGTTATGCTAAGAAATATGATATTCGTAGTGCTAAGTTACAGCAAGGAAACTACGCATCGTCTTCACAATAGAATGAAGAAAAAAATGAACGTCTTTTTGTTATACAGCATATGCTGAATGCTGTTACAGGAAAGGAAACACATGATGATGTTTGGTATGTTGATTTAGGTGCATCCAATCATATGACCAGCCATGCAAAATGGTTTGGAGAGATGCAAGATTTGCAAAATGCAGGTTATGTGCAGACGGGTGATGATTCATGCCACCCAATCTCACACATTAGAAAAGTTCCCTTGTCCTTGCATGACGGTAAGACAAAGAGTCTTTCAGATGTATTACATGTGCCATCTATTACAAAGAACTTGGTGTTAGTCGGTCAAATGGTAGAGCAAGGGCTGCAAGTCAGATTTAATGCAAAGGGTTGCTTTGCAGAAGACTTCAATGACAAGTGCAGGTTGGTAGCAAAGGGAAGTAGATTTGGACGTATGTTTACTCTGAATGCTGAAATTTCTACTATGAATACTGCTATGTATGCTAAAGGAAAATGTGTTGTTGTATATATTGAAATTTGACACAAACGCATTGGATATGCAAATGTACAAAGACTGAAATTAATGCAGTCCAAAGGGTTGGTTACTTGTTTGCCTGCATTTAGAGTTGCAGAATTTCATAAGGTATGCAAAACATGTTAGTTTAGTAAGCAGGCAAGACAACCCTTTTCACATGACAGAGATGTAAGAAAAAATATACTTGATGTTGTGCATACAGACATTTGAGGGCCTACACAAAATGTATCTCTTGGAGGCAGTTCATACTTTGTCACATTCCTTGATGATTGTTCTAGAAAGCTGTGGGTATATTTTATGAAGGAAAAGAGTGAAGCGTTTGAGCACTTTAGAACTTTCAAGGTTGTAGTTGAAAGAGAAACAGGCTTTAAAGTAAAGTGCTTGAGGTCAGATGGAGGGGGAGAGTACCTGTCGAATAAGTTCAGTGATTTTCTGAGGTCTCATGGGATAAAGAGATAGTTCACATGCAGATATACCCCACAGAAAAATGGGGTTGTAGGAAGAAAAAATAGGCATATTGCAGAAGTTGCACGCGCCTTGATGACTGAAAAGAATATGCCTAAGCATTTTTTGTCTGAGGATGTTCATACTGCTGTTTATATTATGAACAGAAGTCCCACAGCTGCAGTTCATCGGATGACTCCTAAAGAATGCTTTACTGGCAAGAAGCCTGATGTATCACACTTGAAGGTATTTGGCTGTGCTGCATACGTTCATGTGCCAGATGAGCTACGGAAGAAGCTTGATCCAAAGGCAAAAAAATGTGTTTTTATTGGATACTCTTTAGAGCAGAAAGGGTATCGTTGTTATAACCCTGTCACATGTAAGTTCAGAGTGAGCAGGGATGTCATCTTTGATGAAATGAGCAGTTGGTATGCATCTAGTGGTGATGCATTGGATGATGATGATGATCGTGACACTCATGTGCAGGCTGAAAAGCAAGAATCACGGACTCTTAGTGGACCAGAGGCATCATCTGGTGGTCCTTGGTCTGGGAGACTAAGGAGTACCTCTACATCTTCAGCATCTAGTAGCACTACAGGTAAAGAAAAAGGAAAGAATAAAGTGTCAGATGGCATTGATGCAGTTCTTGATGGAGACTCTAGTGGCTCAGAGAGCTTGGATGATGAGCTTGGTATTCCTTCTGTTAGGACACCATGTGTACATAGAGCTCATAGTAATGTAAAGGCTCCATTGAGTGATCCGGTGGTATGCAGATCTAGTAGGGTCAGATACCCTGTTAAAATATTTGGTTTTGAAGGTTATGCAACTCACCATTATGCTTATATGGTGAAACTAGTTGAGGATGTTGAGTCAACATGTTTTAAGGAGGTTGTTGGTCATGCTCATTGGGATGTAGCAATGGATGAGGAGATGGCTGCATTAGAGGCCAATAAGACTTGGGATCTAGTATCATTGCCGAAGGGCAAGAAAGCTATCAGATGTAAGTGGGTTTATAAGATTAAGCACAATGCAGATGGTTCTATTAGTAGGTACAAAGCTAGGCTAGTTGCAAAAGGCTATGTCTAGACATATGGCATAGATTATGAAGAAACCTTCAATCCAGTTACTAGGATGGCAACTATCATATGTGTGAATGCTTTGGCAGCAATCAAAGGTTAGAGGTTGCAGCAAATGGATGTGAAGAATGCCTTCTTGCATGGTGATTTGCAGGAAGAAGTGTATATGGATCAACTAGCAGTTTATGAAGATTTAGAGTATTCCACGTATATGTGCAGGTTGAAGAAGGAGCTCTATGGGCTCAAGCAAGCACCTAGAGCATGGTCTGACAAGATTAGAGACTATCTTATCGATATTAGCTTTTATGTCTCTGATGCTGATCACTCACTTTATGTGAGAAAGGAAGATGCAAGTTTGGTCATCATAGTCATCTATGTGGATGACTTGATTATTATAGGTGATAGTGATAGTGGGATTGCTGAAGTCAATGATTTTTTGAAGAAGAAGTTTGAGATGAAGGATTTAGGTGAGCTAAGGTACTTCCTTGGCATTGAGGTGATCAGATGAGATGATGGTATATGGTTGTCCCAAAGATAGTATGGCTTGGATATGTTGTCCAAGTATGGTATGACAGCGTGCAAACCACTTTTAGTCCCATTGGAACAGAATGTAAAGTTGAGTGCTAATGTTGGGGATGAGATAGAAGACCCCACTATGTTCAAGACGATAGTGGGGAGTTTGATCTACATGACCATTACAAGGCCAGACTTGAGCTATGTTGTTGGTCTTGTGAGTCAGTTTATGCAAGTACCTAGAAAGCCACATTTGGATGCAATTAGACGTATATTGAGATATGTGAAGTCCACATTACATTATGGACTTTTCTATGAGGTAGGTACAGATGTACAGGTGTTTGGATACACAGATGCAGATTGGGCTGGTAGTATGTCTGATAGAAGATCTACCAGCGGATACATGTTCTCTCTTGGTAGTGCAGCAGTTGCTTGGAGCAGCAAAAAGCAATCTACAGTTGCTTTGTCGAGTACAGAGATTGAGTATAGAGGTGCTGCTATTGCAGCATGTGAGGTAGTATGGCTACAAAAGTTAATGGCCGATTTGGATATGCAGGTGGAAGGTATAGTTGTCATTTATTGTGACAACATGAGCAGTATACAGTTGGCTAGGAACCCTGTGTTCCATGCCAAGACAAAACATATTGAGGTACACTACCACTTTGTGAGAGAGAAGGTACTAGCCGGTGAGATTGACTTGGTGTATGTCAGCACACAGGATCAGACAGCTGACATCTTCACGAAGGAATTGGGTATAGAGAAGCTTCAAAAGTTTTGAAGCTTACTTGGAGTTGCAGAGATGAAATTGAGCTTGAGGGGGAGTGTTGAGATGACAAGCTCAACACATGCGGACATTGATGATGGACCGCCTAGTTAGATGGGTCCACACGTCTACACTTAGCACGTCGGTGGTCATTATGACTCTCACATAGCCACTGACTCATTACTTATTATATCTAGGTTGTTATACCTATTTACAGCTAGCATAGTTATAGCGCCAGTCAACTAATGTAGTCAATTATGCATTGTTTGACTTAGTAGGCCACTTTCCTTTATGTTGTATCTTATTATACTTTGTGTACATTGTAAAGAGTGTGGAAGAAGAAGAAGAAACCAGCAAGAAAACGTTTTTGGCCTCCATCTCTTCTTCTCTCTTGAGTGAGCTTCTTCTTGTGCATTATGTGTGTGTTTGGTGAAGCATCTTGAGCAAGTCCCCCCACCACGCGATTCTTGACAAGCGGTTCACGTCTTAGCTCCGGATCTCACAATTGCCCACTTCTAGCTGCTAAGTAGCGGTGACCTACAATTTTGCATACTCTGTGTGCCACAATCAAGTTTTGAGCGCCCTACGGGCTTTCGACAGTTTGAGCTGCTGAGTTCTAGCCGGGTTAGGTCAAATTTTTGAAAATCTGGTAAAAATCTACACTCGGCCCAACTGGTCCGAATTGTAGGGTCCGAGTGGGTTACTCCGATGGGCCGAGGCACATGGGCCGAGGGCCGAATTTGGGACTTGGATAGGGCGGACTTGGACGGAGTCACTTGGACGGGCCGAGTAGTTGATTCGGACAAGGTTGCTCGGACGGGCCGAGGCAAGTGGGCCGAGGGTCCAATTTGACACGTGGTAGAGGGCTAAATTTTTCCACAGTGTCGTACTGCTGCATATCCGAGGTGTGGAATCCACCAAAAAGTTGTTTGTGTGACATTTGCTATTTTTTACATAGTTAGTCGTTGTGTTTGCATTTGTTCTGCGTGGGCAGTATAGTGGAGAGGGGTCTGAAGTTGAGAGTGAAAATACACACCTGAAAAGTGTAGATTTTCGGATAGGAAACACATGCTCTAAAGAACAATTTGAGCTTGTAGGTGAAGTTGGTGAAGTTGTTGACATAATCTCAGGGATTGTTACTAATGACCAGAAAGGGTTTGTAGGTTCAAATGAAGACCAGGCTTTGAATGGGATTTTGGGTCTTGGGCCATCTAGGAATGCTTTGATTGTTTCACAGTTGGTGTATCAAAACCAAACTCCAGCAGTATTTACACATTGCTTAGAAGGAGAGGATGGAGAAGGTGGAATTCTTGTTATTGGTGAAGTTCAAGCTACAGGATTTGTTACACTCCCATAATTCCTAATCAGTCGCATTATAATGTCAACTTGCAAAGTATTCTGTTAATGGTGTAACAATACCACTTGATTCATCAATTGCTACACCGGGCCAAAGCAGTGGAACCATAATTGATGGTGGAACAACTCTTGCCTATTTTGCGGAAACAGTATATGAACAACTCATGGCAGCGATACTTGAAGCTTTACCATCCACTATGATAAATTATCCCTGTTAAATATAGATTCATGTCTAGCCTGGGGAAGGAAAAGCCACGGATGATTATTTCCAGAAAAAGGGGGTTTTTTTGGGGGACCTGCTTTTATCCGGTGGAAGGAAGCTCGAATGGGGAAAAAAAAAGAACAAGGAGGTGACTGATGCTCTGGACAAGGTTGCTACTGCTTATGACTGCAAGATTGCTGAGGGTGTTTTGAGTCATCAAATGAAAGACTACTGTTTCAGAAAATGACATAGTCAAAATTCACCTTGGGTGCCACATTGATGGTTTCATAGCTATTGTTTCTTATACGCATGTTATTCAAGAAGGGCCTGTTACGGGAAGAGTAGCAGATGTTCTGGCTGCCACAAGCACAACGCGGCAGAAGTTGCTCTAAGGCTAATCAGGCCTGGAAAGAAGAATAGGGCTTCATGTCTTTGACTAGACAATCCAAAAAACATCTCCTTGGGCACTCTAGATCAGAGAGAAGGACAGGCAATGGGCTTTCAAGAGATCAATCGAACTCTTCTCGAATGCTTATAAACCTTGTGAAGTAGAAGCTCGTGAAGAAGCGCATCAAGAAGTTCAAGTGACCTCAGAGCGACCGCAAGATCTCCGTCAAGCCAAACTGGCGTAGGCTGAAGGGTATTGATTCCCCCATGTCAGGCGGAAGTTTAAAGGATGCATATTAATGCCCAATATTGGTTATGGAACGAAAAAGAAGACTCAACATGTCCTTCCCAATGGATTTAAGAAGTTCTTGGTGCACGACTCTGCTGAGTTAGATCTTATGATGACGCATAACAGGAAGTTCTGTGTGCTGAGATTGCCCATTATGTCTCAACTCTCAAGCGGAAGTCAATTGTTGAGCAGGCTGCACAACTCAACATAGCTGTGACGAATGGTTCTGCCAGATTGCAACAGTTACCTCCAACCACCTCGAACGTGAATTAAGGCACAATTGGAATCAAAGGAGTTGCTCACATTCTGCATTAAACGACTAAAGAATCTGAACAAAGTAAGGCTTGTTGACGCTGGGTTTATACGGAGAGAGCCGCACTCTAAGAGACTGAAAGTCAAGTTAAAGATTTAAAAAGAAGTGATGAATGATGCTATATTGGAACAAGGGTATGTTGTTGAGTATGTTGTGGAAGATCATATGTGTGATAGCTGCTTTAGATCTGCAGCAAATCCAGACTAGTGGCTTGCTGCAGTGCAAGTGAGGCAGAAGGTTGACCATAAGAAAACATTCTTCTACCTTGAGCAGGTTATTCTGAAGCACAATTGAGCAGCTCTATGCCACAAGTGCACTAGATGGCATTGTCAATTTGTGGCAGATTCAAGGAAAAGGGATTGACCTCTCATTGCTGAGCTTAATTTATTGCCTTTCCTTGGGACAAAGGAGATGGCCGAAAGACATGGCATGGGACCCAACAGGAGATTGTCTGTTTGCTTGCTACTCTGTAGATGGAAATGATAGCCAAGTTGCCATAATTGGATCTTCTGGGAAGAATAAGGAATAGTTTTTTGAAGTCATAATATCATGTGAAAGGTATATTGTACAATATTGTCTTTATACCATGGTATGAGAACACTTTTTTTTTGCCCTTAAACTCACTATGACAGCATCATTCCAACGTCGTGAGGAAACAACCATAACCTTTCCCAAAGCCACATACAGGCCTCTAACAGAAATATCTAACCTCACCATCATTTCATGATTCAAGGTATCTACAGAAACATCTATAATCATATTCTTGAATGTAGTTTGGAGTTGGATCTTTTCATTGGAGGTGCTCTTGTTGACATGTATGTTAGATATGGGAGCCTAGAGAACAGATAGGTTGTCCTGCATAATGTGATCTCGCTTGATTGATCTTCTATCCTAAAATTAGTCAAGGTTCTCTGTGGACGCGACTTTGCTTTCGAAAACCCTTCGAAAACAGTCCGAATGATAGACTTAGAGGGGCTGATTAGGGTTTTGGCAGGATGGGTTGAATGGCAAGGGGCCAAGGGCCGAGTCTGGGACTCGGCCCAGAAGTGGCTGTTCGGACGGGCCGAGCGCGGCGCACGTAAACAACGCGAGCTCGATTTCGATCGTTTCTCATGCTTCACTCAATTATACCAAGCACAACCCTCCAGATCTTACCTAAGGGGGTAAGAGAAGGGATTCATATACTTGGATGGAGTGGCGGGCTCGTAGTTGGTGCGATCGAATTGAATCGGGCGGTAGCTCTCTCTCTCTCTCTCTCTCTTTCACACTGAAATGGTTGCAAATGAGTGCTTCCTTGGCCTCTTGGCTCTTATACCCCTTCCCAGGTATGGTGTTGATGCCCCCAATCACTCATTTGCCGATCTTAAGCATCGCAAGCGAGTTTTTTACCATTTTTGCACAATTTTTTGCCCTATTTTGCAATAGTAAACCCTACCCTTCCCTAGTGCGATTTCCTAATCCTATCCTACTCTAAATGCAACAAGAATCGGAAGCAAAATACTGAAATGATTTCTCCATGTTTCCTAATCATCAAACAAACAAAATAACCCAAAATACTTACTTGTTTTGAAGATCAAAAACACCCAAACTTCCTACCTATCTCAAGCTCCATTTTGGGGATAAATCCCTTACTTCGATGCTCGATTTGAGGTACGCAAGTACTCAAGCTTGAGTCCGTTGGTCTCGGCAACGAAACCAAAATGTGGGAGCTTTCGCTCAACTGCCAAGACCCACGGACCGCTTATTGTTTCAAGCATTCCAAGTGAGCTCTAATGGCTATCTCTCACCTAGCCGACACACCGTCGATCCTACGAGTGTAGTGAGCTTACCTTAGTGCCGATATGAGTTGCCTCCTCTCTCCCACACACCGGTAGCTCCACGATCCTAGATGCTAGCTCAAGCATCCTCAAGCCTCCTCCACCTCCAAGCTCTATCCTCCATAGCCGTGCGTGCAAGAAGAGAGAAGGGAAGAGAAGAAGAGAAGAGAAGATGGTGAAGAGCTTCACCCTCTTGATCCCTCACTCTCACACATACTCACTCCCTCACACTCACACTCCCTCTCTCAAGAGCACACACAAGTAAGAAGGTGAGAAGGAGAGAAGAAGAAGAAGACTCCTTTTCCACACACCAAAGAATGATCTCTTATTCACTTTTTGAACTTTATATATACAAACCCTAAAATCTCATGGGCACCCATCCCTTTTTTACATGACCGGTCATTGTGGCAAGGCCCTTTTTTCGTTTCCCTCTTTTAGCCTTGTGCCTCTAGCCTACACCCATCTAATATTTTACAATTGGCACAGGAGGGAGCCTGGCGCTCTTTTACAAGAATTTCTGAGTTTTTTGAGGCGCGTTTTCTTTTAAGGTTGCGCTTGCTCTTTTCCCATTTTCCTTTTTATTTTTCCTCCATTTTTTTGCCATCTCGACTTGGGGTTAACAGCCATCTTGTCCATTAGATATTGTTCCAAAGGCGTGCCGCTCTAATAGAGGAGATCGACTAATATGAGTAAGAAGTCCAGGTTTGATGCTATTTCTTGGGAACTTAATAATGCTGACCCTAGATGAAGGCATGAGTGCTTGAATGGGAACTTTTTGGAGGCAAAGCCAAAGTGTCATGATCACAAGAGTTATAACGCATGTGAACCAGAGCTCTTGTCAAGAGAGTAGGATAGATGCTTGTAGAATGTAGGCTTCCTTCTTGATGCCATAGTTGTTGACCATGAAGATGAACACTCACACCAACGTTAAGGATGTCCACCTAGCAAACCTGAGTACACACGAGCATGCCAAGTTTCAATGCTTAATATATGCAATTCCTATTAGTATGTTAGATGGGTAACTACAATCCTTCCAGAATGGATAATGCGTGCTCTAATAAATTTTTTTCATTCAGGCAGTAAATCGATAGAAAGGTTAAAAATTTTCAAGCTGTTTGTTTATTTGCTTTTGGCGTTTTTGATTGAATACGCAAAGAACCCAAATTTTGAGGCCACACGTTTCACAGTGCCTAGAAGTGTTTTGTTGTCGTTCTGAAAATTACAATTAGCATTATTAGGCCTCCTTTTTTCGGCTTTTTGTGAGCAGACACTGGGTGGCCTGTAAGAAGGGGACGAGGTTGTGTTATGTGGTTTTTGCATATTAACGAGAGAAGATTAGTGCACAATTCCAATATTTATCTTGCAGCGATGGTGGTTGGCAATATATTAAACCTGTGAACTCGCTCGAAGACATTGTGATGCAAATGCCTAAGGACTGGGAAAGTTGCCAGCGAGCTTGCAAGCAATAGCACCAGGATGCCCGAGCCAACGAGCTGGACGGTCAATGGAGCAGTGGCGTCATGCCTCCTCATGAGGACAAGGGCATAGATGAGCCAGGCTATAGAAGAAACCCCGCATCCGCTGTGGATGCCACCCAAGTTCTAAAGGAAGGCCGTCACCCACACCTTCAACCTGAGGGGGACACATTGCCTCCATGGCGTGCGGCGGCCCAGGAGAGCCACAACCATCCTGCATACTATCCTCAGGAAGGCCTCGCTGCAACATAGGACGACGGCCAGGATGTTGCCCACCGAGAAGAGCGCAGCTCTCTTCCTGGCGTAGTCAAGGTGACCGAAGATAAATATCAGTATGGCCCCAGAGTTTTGCGGACGTGTCGGTTTTCTTTCGGTAACTTGCTGGTCGCATAATTTTTTATATTTATTTGAATAATTAATTTGGATGATGGAGCTCTGTCATCATCTTCTCATGGGGGCGCATGGTTCTGAGCATCTGCCTCTGTAAAACAAGGTGCAAGGTTCGAAATCTGTTTGGGACTCAGTCAGGGAGAGACCAAACCTCATTTTAGGGGCCTTTTAATCTCTGGGACCCATAATTACCTGGTACGGGATGAACCCGTCAAAATCTGTGGGGCCCGTGCTGATATATATCCAGAGCCAGTCAAGGTGGCCGACGGCTGCCATCACTAGGAAGCAGAGGTTGACGAGGAGAGAGAGAAGGAAGAGGCGCTTGTAGAGCGTGAACCAGCCCTGTTGCGTCGCGCTCACGCTCGAGCCGAAGCTCCGCAGCTTCCCGTTAGCCGCCGCCACCTGCTCGTACCGGACGTCTTGCGGGCGCCCTCTGCTGCATCCGATCGTGGTATACCAGCACGAGAATTCCCCTGACCATCGTGAGCTTTTGCTTGACCACCCATTTCGTCATCCATCACCACCGCCACTGCCACCCACCCGTCCTTCGACCATTGCAGATCAGTGGACGCCTCGGCGTCCACTGATCAGAATACCCAACCACCCCTTGATCCTCCAGCCGTGACAGCTGGCGATTACCATGATGATGATCATCATCACTATTATCATGTTCTGCAACAATATCAGGCGCTACTGCACTCATCTTATAACGGCGTACTCGGCGAACAGGTGGTGCTGCTGCCGCCTCCATATCATCTGGAACCAAATCCAGTTGCTCTTCATCAAGGAAATCACTTATATGGTCGAGCTCGTAGGCCGTCATGCCGTGCAGCCTGCTCAGGACTTGCTGATCGCGGCCTGAGCCCATTCACTGTCCTCTCATTCTGGCGATGATCAGTTTCCGCCATCTGGTCAGCTTGCGGAATGCAGGCTGAATAGAGGAGGAATTAAAAGAAAGGTCGATCACAAATCTTTCACAACAAAAGCAAACTGCCGCTTCACTATTTATAGCCTCGCAATTCGCCATATACCAACGATTTTGCTTCTCCCGGACGGCTTCTCGCCGGCACGTAATATTTTATATAGTCTCGCAACTAGCCAGCTACTAATATTTTAACTAAACGTGGGTTGCACGATTTTCTTCTTACGCCCTTGACGGGTTCTCGTCATACTGGTATATGCGGTGCGTGGGTTCACTCCGCCGTAAGTTATACCCTGGATTACTGAGCCTAATAGTTAGCCTTAAACCAAGCAAAGGGTCCTATTTCAGCTTATGAAAATTTGAATACGCACCATGTACATTGTACAGCGATAGAGATTGACGATTACCTGTGGTGTGGCATAAAATTGGGAAAGAGGATACATATACATAAGGGGCATGCCATGCCCTTTTATATGTAGGTCTTTCCAACTAGAAGCGCCGGTTTTCAAGAGCAGGAAGCTTTTTCTTCATTTCTTGCAATAAAAATTTCAAGAGGGGCATTCTTGTATCATCAAAATATACGGGCACAGTAGAATCCCAGAGAGAGCAGGCAAGGCTCTACACATCGCTCATTTTTAGGGGCTTTTTTATTCTCATTAATCGGGAATGGGATGAACCCATCACCTTTGGTGGGCCCAATAAGTACAAATATCCTGCACCTAAAATTGGAATCACCTCCAATGTCCATGAAAAACCAAGGTTTAATCTAAACTGAATCGCTAGAAATATCAAAATTAGGAAAAACTTCAAACCTTAAAAGTGAGACGATTTAAAACCTTGGATGTTACAAAGTTTTGAATCATAAAAATCAAAAATACCTGTCATTTGAATTCTGAAATCCCTCCAAAAGAATTGACGTAAAGGTTATTGTATTTGCTACCAAAAATGTATCACCAGTTTGTTATAGCACATAGTCAATATTACTCAACTTAAATGGATCTATGACCATTTCTTCATTAAGTTAAAAGGCCATATGAAATTAAACCGTTCATTATTCTGGGCCTTATCACTTCAATGTAGCTCACAATCAATACTCTACCTAGCTTGCATTACATAGTTTTATTTATTTTACAAAAACTTTTTAAGAAACCACAATTACAATGGAGCATTGCCAAATTTCCAAAATCATAGTTTTAAAATTCTTGAATTAGCTATGTGATATTGTCATTATGACCTCAAAAGCATAGGAAAAAAGACTCGGGGAAGTTACTATATGTTTATCCTCTACATCACGTGTATTCAAGGCCTATTTATAAATATATTTATTTGTGAATTTTTCATGAATAAAACGTAACCCTTTTCTATTCATTTTGTAAATAATCCCATTATATTACACTCTTCTATATGTAAAAAATGTATAAAAATGGTACTAAAAAAATACATTATTTTGAACCTATGTGATGTACATATATATTCATGAGTAACTTAAATGAAGAAAAAACATTAGTGGGAGATAAAATAAAGAGAGAGATATTAGTAGAGAGAGAGATACAAAATGTTTTAAACCTAAATATAAATTGTCTCATAGAGCATAGGATCTTAGGCAAGCTTCCTATGCATAGAGGCGACAAAAGCTTAAGGCATTGGACATTGACATCATCATCAAACATTTATCGAGTATGCTAGTTAATGTTGTTAATTATAGAAGTTTAGTACAATTGTTGATTTTCTATAGACAACAAGACATGTTAATCTTCAATTTTTTGACACTGCATTGATTGAGATTTAATATGAAAAACTTCTTTATAATTAGAACAATGTTGCAAAACTTTTGGGTATTATTCCATCTTAAGAAAAACATTTGGAATCTCTTGAAAGATTTCTTAAATAATTGATTATTTCCTATGTATTTTTAAAAACGCATACATTTTTTAGTCAAGGGTTTTCAAAAATGATATGCAAATTCTTTTTTTAAAACTTAGTTTTTTAATACGCCCAAAAATGCACTTAAATTTAGGCACTACTAAATCCTTGTGAAAATATATTTTTGTTGTGAGCCAAGTTTTTGAATTTTAAAAACTCTTATTTAGCCCTTGAGATGAATGTTGAGGAAGCTTTTCTAACTCATAAGTATGGAGAAAACACATGTCAATTTCAAAATTTGAACTACCAAAGAACATAAAACTCTTAATGTTTTTGTAGCTACATATAGTCATACCTTCTCCTTTAATTATACATTTAGGTTATTATGTTTAGTCCCATTATCCATTACAAGATGAGATAGACAATGTATGTAAAAAGTATTAGACTTGCATAACAACTTAATGTTATAGATCACGTTGCCCAATATTGGTGAAAAATCTCACCAACTTGTTGATACATTGCATCAAGTTACCTCAACAAAGTATAGTGTTATTGAATTGCACCAACATTGGTTAAAATTCTCACCAACTTGATACATCAAGTTACCCTAACAAAGTATAGTATTATCAAATTGCTATCAGAAAAATGAAATACTTCATTGGCACTTGATGTAATGCATCAAGTTTCCCTTTCAAAGACAATATTCTCTTACAAACTTGATGGACTCCATCAAATTACCTCCACACAATGCTAAATTCTAGTCTATGGTAATGTACCACACCAAACATATGTAACTTGGAAGGTTGTTTTAGTGCCTGACTAGTGAATGAAATCCTAAAGGATGTAAAAAGTTATGGCTAAAATCTATAAAAATGGTTGCATTCTATTAGACATTTATAATTTGAGCATTAGATTAGGAATTATAGAAGGAACATGTTTTTGGTCCCTCTATCTTTCTAATAGTGGAGAGTTTCAAGAAAATGGCAATGCAACCCATACAATAGCTTGGTAACTAGCTTTTTTGAAAAATATTTCACAATGTTTACACCTTAGATTTGTAACGTGTCCGCAAGAATCCTCTAGGACACGTCTTGGCAGTCCATCGGAAAGACTGTCTAGAGAACTCCACCCGGCACTCCCATGGAATGTTACGGGTTTTGCAATCTAGACAGTCTTTCCGATGGACTGCCAAGACGTGTCCTAGAGGATTCTTGCGGACACGTTACAGTTGGTATCAGAGCCGACCAACAACGGAATTGTTTTCATGAGATTTCATTAAAAATGAAGTAAAGAAATTGTTCCTGTCCAAACATTTCCTCATCTTCAATACTGTCTTGCAGAATTACGAGGCGTGGAACAAGTTTTTGGTGTTCCGGATCATGTTTATGACTGCAATGCATTCTCCGCATTATAGGCAGAGAATTGAAATGATGAACATCCTGGAGCAGATTTATAATCCATCACCTTTATATATAGAACGAAGATGGACGGGGTCTTCAGGAATCTACTACATAGCTGCCCACCGGTTCGCTTATCTACAGACCAACCTGAAGAGGATCAAGTGGTTGGAAGATTTGAAAGTCGTGAAGCTGTTCATTTTTGTGGAAGCTCACGTAAATTCGACTTTGCATATTCGAGGTCGGAGAGTTGAATTGAACTCATATGTATATGAGGAAGTAACCCGTGTAATTCCAGCTGATAGGATTAAGGTATTGGGCCGCCATGGGAAGTATGGATTCCAGCGGAATATCCTGAGCTTCCGATGAATTATCGATTCCTAAAGATTCATGACCTACTATTACACAGTTCCTGTAGACAAATCCAATACAATGTTGTTCTCCCCAAACTAAATGTAATGATTGGATAATCATTACACGAGATGTTGTATAAGGCTACGCTATATAAATATAAATAAGGACTTCTTTTTATCACTATCCGATTGTGCATCAGGGTTGTTGCAAAAAGTTAAGTAGCTTCATGATTTACGAGATAGCTGAGCTAAAGATAAGCTAATGTCAATTATCATACAATAATGTTAAGAAAACTTTTACTCGGGCACAACCCCAGGTACAGGTTCCAAATTCGCCCCCTACATCAAGTACTACTGTGATCCAGGAGAAGAAGTTCCTCCTCAAACAGATAAAGCCACCCGAGTTTGACGGGAGAGGCAGATTCGTCCAGTCGGATGCTGAGATTTGGATTGAATCTATGGAGGACTACTTCGAAGCAGCTGGTACTGCACCTACCAATCAGGCCATGCTCGCCAAATTAAAACTCACCGGTGAAGCCAGACTATGGTGGAAACAATGGTGCAGGGATCAAGGGATTTCAGAGGGGTCCGTTACCTTGGAGAAGTTAAAGCAAGCCGTGCAAGGCAGATATTTGCCACCTGCATATCGTACACAGAAAATGAATGAGTTCTATGAGCTAAAACAGTTAGGACTCACCCTTGACGCATACTACTCTAAGTTTGTCTCACTGTTAAAGTATGCGCCACAAATGGACATGACACAGCAGGTGTCCAAATTTTGCGCAGGCTTAAATCCACCTGTAAATACCCGTCTCAAATCTATGCGTCCATCAGATCTTTAGGATGCACTCATTCGAGCGGCACCTATAATTCAGGAAGTGCAAGCTAAACCAAGGGGTATTAAGAATTGGTCTTATAGCGACCCGAACAGAGGAGCATTCAGACCCCAGGTTAAGAGAGTTCAAGGCCACAATCAGGGACAAAGGAAGAAAGCAAGGACAAATAACGTCAACAACTTTGTTCCTACTCACGGTAATGGCCGAAACATCCGATGTTTCCAGTGCAATGAACTCGGTCACTTCAAAAGGCAATGTCCCAAGCTTAGCGAAGGACTCCGTCAAGGTGCAGGGCGCGGTCAGGGAGCCGCCGCTCGTGGAAGGGGAAGAGCCGCCTGCATTACCAATAGGCAAAGATGTGAAGCAGAAGAAGGGGAAGATCCGACTATGGAAGCGGAATTCGAAAGAGCGATAGTCCATGCCGCTCTACATAAGAAGGGCCCGAATCGCCAATTCTCGGTGATTCAAACACCGTCGGACTATCGAGGTAAAGGTTTCAAAACCTTGATTGATTGTGGCAGTACTCATTCCTTTATCTCACCAGCGTGTGCTAAGAGATTAGGAATAGCCACAGTAGAAGCACCTACCCTACTTGTGGAATTGGCAAACGGTCGTGAGGTAACTTGTGCTAGGCAAACTGCTAAGGAGGAGTTCTATCTGGGAGGAAAGAAAACCTCAGTCAAATTCAGAGTCATGAATTTAGGTATCCATGAGTGCCTACTCGGGATGGATTGGCTTAAGCCTAATGACGCTCACATCCACTGTGGAAAGGGTCAAGTTTCTTTCCGAAACTCTGAAAGAGAGTTTGTTACGACTCAAGGTGAAGCGGGAGTGCCAAGAATCCAGTTAGCCAAAGTATCGCGGATCATAAAAGGGGTTAGGAAAGGATTACCTGTTTACTTGATCAAACTCAACAAGTTAGATCAAAAGCAAGAGTCTCATGAGGGACCCTCTTGGCTAAAAGAATATGCTGACGTATTCCCTGAGGAATTAACTGAACTTCCACCTCCAAGAGAAGTTGATCATGAAATAAGGCTAATACCTGGAGCTGCGCCTATTGCAAAGAGACCTTATAGAATGTCCATTCCGGAAGCTATTGAGTTGAAGGAACAACTCAAGCAACTATTAAACCAAGGCTACATTCGACCTAGCAATTCACCATGGGGAGCTCCAGTCCTATTCCAGAAAAAGAAAGATGGGACACTTCGACTATGTATTGATTACCGTGGGTTGAATCAATCAACAGTCAAGAACAAGTATCCTATTCCTAGAATAGATGAACTTCTTGACCGCCTTCAAGGTGCAAAGATCTTCTCCAAAATTGATCTCAGGTCAGATTACTATCAAATCAGGATCAAGGATGAGGATATTCCAAAAACGGCCTTCAATACAAGATATGGGCACTTTGAATTCTTGGTTATGTCATTCGGGCTTACAAATGCACCTGCCACCTTCAATAGATTAATGCATGATATTTTTAGACCATATCTTGATGATTTCGTGCTTGTCTTCTTCGATGACATTTTAGTCTATTCTAAACAGGAAGAAGATCATGAACCTCATCTACGGATTGTTTTGGAGACAATGAGGTCTCATAAGCTGTATGCAAAAATGAAGAAGTGTGCATTTTTCAAACGTCAGATTGAATATCTAGGATTCATAGTATCATCAGAAGGAATATCACTAGATCCAGCCAAAGTCAGAGATGTGCTTGAATGGCCAAAACCAGTATCCGTCAAAGAGATACGTAGTTTTCTTGGCTTGACAGGATGGTATAGGGTCTTTATAAAAAACTATGCTTTGATTGCAGCACCTCTTACCGACTTACTAAAGAAGCAGACTTCTATTACATGGTCAACTCCCGAACAAAATAGCTTCGACCAATTGAAGCAATGTTTGGTATCAGCACCTATTCTGAAACTTCCCGACCTCAATAAGGAGTTCGAGGTAGTAACCGATGCCAGCATTCTTGCCTTGGGGTGTGTACTCATGCAGGAAGGTCATCCGGTAGCATATTCTTCAAGGAAATTGAAGAGTCACGAAAAGAATTATGCCACGCATGATCTGGAGTTATTAGCTGTCATCCATGCTCTAAAGCTTTGGAGACACTACCTGTTGGGTAACAAGTTTACTCTAGTAACCGATCATAAGAGTCTCAAATGGATTTTTACCCAGAACGAGCTCAACATGAGGCAACATCGATGGATCGAAGTATTGGAGGAGTATGATTTTGAAATCAAGTATCGACCAGGGAAAGAGAATGTAGTTGCCGATGCACTCAGTCGCAAGGCATTCCTAAACTCCCTATCTTGCAGAATCCATCAACGGCCAGATCTCTGGCTACAAAGGTATCCATGCCAAGCAACCCTATACTCGAACTAGCTAGAGAGGAAGCATGCCATGACTTAGCCTACCAAGCAATGATAAAAGAAATATCTACCAAGGATCAGAATCTGAAGTATCAGGCCAAGTATCATGAATTTTCTGTTGACAATGGACTTATTTACTATAGAACAAGGCTATGTATACCAACAAGTCAGTCACTTAAGCAGAAGGTATTATGGAAAGCTCATGATTCCCCTTTCGCAGGACATCCTGGCTATGCAAAAACTCTTAATGCAGTTAGGAAGAGCTATCATTGGGAGAGGCTCAAGGGTGACGTTCTCAAATATGTCACTGAATGTTTGTCTTGCCAACGTATCAAGGCTGAACATGTCTTGATGCCAGGAAAATTGCAACCACTTGACATTCCCCAAATGAAATGGGAATTCATCAGTATGGATTTTGTGGTGGGCTTACCCCAAGTCCAAGGAGGATACAACTCCATTATGGTTGTAGTTGACATGCTTACTAAGGTTGCACACCTGATTCCAGCAAAGACAAACTATAAAGCCTCCAACATTGCTAGAATGTTTATCAAAGAAATATTCAAGCTACATGGGTTACCTAGAAGGATCATCAGCGATCGAGATTCTCTTTTCACTTCACACTTTTGGAGAGCTATCTTTGAAGCTATTGGAACTCAACTCTGTTTTAGCACTGCCTACCATCCCCAAACAGATGGACAAACAGAATGAGTAAATCAAATCATTGAGGATATGCTTAGGGCTTACTGCTGTCAGGAGCCAAAGAGGTGGATTCAATACTTGCCGTTAGTGGAATTTGCCTACAATGCTTCTTACCAGCAGAGCATTCAAATGACGCCTTTCCAGGCATTGTATGGTCATGATTGTCGAAGTCCCCTAAACTTTTCTGATCCTACCCTAAGAGTGGAAGCTTCAAGACAAATGTTGGAGGACATGGATGACCAAATAAAGTCAATAAGACAAGACATACAAGCAGCCAAAGATAGACAAAAGGCATATGCGGATTTGAAACGCCAAGAGAGGGTCTTCGGAGAAGGAGACATGGTTTTCATTCGTGTACGCCCCAAGAGGAGCTCTTTATCTCTAGGTGAATGCAAGAAGCTAAGTCTAAGGTATTGTGGTCCGTATAAAATCCTCAAATGCCTAGGACCCAATGCTTATAAATTGCAACTTCCTGATAACCTAAAAGTTCACAATGTATTCCATATTAGTCTCTTAAAAAAATATATATCCAACCCAAATCATGTACTTGATGA
Source organism: Lygodium microphyllum (assembly GCF_053477565.2). Lineage (NCBI taxonomy): Eukaryota > Viridiplantae > Streptophyta > Polypodiopsida > Schizaeales > Lygodiaceae > Lygodium > Lygodium microphyllum. The sequence continues at coordinate 64,149,624 of NC_141144.1, read as the reverse complement.
CCAACAAATTGTAATGCCTAGTCAAGGAGTCCTTGAACTAAGACCGGAAAAGATTTTAGATGTCAGAGAGAGATAGTTAAGATCTAGAACCTTGAAAGAATGCCTCGTCCAGTGGAAAGATTATCCTAAAGAGGATGCTACCTGGATGGATGAAAGCTCTCTCAATCTTCAATATCCCCAGTTTATCTCGAGATGAGGACATCTCGATTCTTCCAAGGGGGAGAGAATGTAATATTTCCGCACACTGCGTACCGTAAATATTGACTTCCCGCACGTCGTGTAAATCCTGTGCAAGGTTATCCCCTACATCGTATTATTGGTAGCTTAATCCATACCATGCACGCTCAAAAATGAGGCCTCCACAGTGTAAATTAGAGGCTGGGGTTGAAGACCGCAAAAGCCGCGAGGGAACACCCTTTTTTGAAGGGGCAATTGGATAAATTTTTAGGCAAATTTTTTTTATCCCTTCCCCCAGCCGATGCATGGCTGGAGGAGAGGGAGTGTGGGGAGGAATGACCAAGGAAGAGTGAATCGGGAATGCATGAGGAGGGAATGGCATGAGTCCTCCACGTGGTGGAGCTTCCCTTCCCTCCCCCCTTGCCTATATGAACTCCCGTTAGGGAGAGAAGAAAAAAGGAAGAGAGGATGGGCTGTGAGAGGAAGGAGAGGACCCTCCTGCTACCTTTCGGGGAAAGGAGGAGACCAGGCTGCCGTCGTCGCCACGCAGAGGGAGGCCGCCGCGCTGCCGCCCCAGTCCGCCAGCCGCCAGCCGCCATAGCCGCCGCCACGGCCGCCAGACTGCCACGGTCCGCCATCCCCGCCCTCTTCACGACGAAACCCCCCCCCCCCCCCCCCCCCCCGGATGTTGCTGCAGGCCAGAAGCTTCTTAGAAGCTTCTTAAGAAGCTTCTAAGGATTAAGGCCATAGGCCTTGATCCTACGCGACTTCGCGGTTTTGAATCCGGTTAGGAAATACCTATTCCCACGCAAGGAGAAGATAGCGATCCCCTAGCCGTCTCGAAAAGCGAGGGTAAAGGAGTCCGTAACCACGACTACAATGGCTCCCAAGAAGTTGCAAGGCGCGACTGCGGGAGGTTCATCTCCGAGCATACAAGTGGACATCTCCCCGAGCCCACAAGTCCAGGTTTTTTTCGAGTTTATTCTCGCATAAAGAAATGTTTAGGCACGCTTAATTCCATAAGGAAGAACACATTTTACGCTTATTTTTAATGTGGCAGCGTTAAAAATACATTTGATAAATTATCTCTTTAAACATTAGATAAGGTTGATGCATGTCATGAAATTGAAACGGTTGCATTTCGAGAGTTGTCCGCCTTAGAAGACTAGCTGCATGTTGCTATTTTGGAACATTATCAAAGTAATGAGTCTAAACATATATTACTTAGGGCAAAGAAATGAAGTTGATAAGTGCATTTGGTTACTAGACATGGTAGGAATAAGCGTGTGCCGCATTTTAGGCAACATCTTCCTTGTAATGATTCATGAGGAAAAGTTAACACCCATAAGATATTATCCGAAAAGAAATAGAAGGGTACGGAAATGATCTTATGGACTTGCAAGTAGCACGTAACATGGAATAAGTTAACACTAGCTTTAGTTTGGTATGAACTTCATTAACTACATTGTAGCTAGGGGAAAGTTGCGTGTTGCATAGTCATCATGCAGAAATTTCATTCATCAGGAGCCGTGTTTAGGAAAGGTCGCATGGTTTATCAAAGCATGAGATTCTAAAGTGTAGACAACAAGGTTGTAGGCATGATTATTTGATGTAAGTCCTAGTAGGTCCTAGGAAAGTTAGTACCCAGATTATCATACATTTTTACGATACAAGGAAAGATAGAGTCATTGTGAACCATGTGATGCGTAGAGGCGATGAATCACATGTTTACATGTATTGTGGTAGTTGCAACTATTTTTCCTCTTTTAGATCTAGTTTATTGTCTCTAGGAAGGATTCATCCTTGTCGCAAGACAAGCATAATGAATTACCCAAATCACCTAGCCACAAAGGATTTCATATGAGCATGGTTCAGTCAAGACGTTAGATACCCCAAACACTAACTAGGGGTTGGCGCGTTAAGGATTCGGCCAAGTTTTCCCATTGTCGCTAAGTCAGAACCTTCAAACCCAATAGTCCTAACCATATTCCCAAAATGTTGGGCTAATTGGATGCTCATGTAAACAATAATCTAGGATTCCTACCTTATGGACCAAGCATTCAAGATGACGAAACTCGATTTGAGTTGGACTAAACGCTGTCGATTTAGTGAAATTAAGGATGGGTGGGTAAAAAGACACCCTAAACCCTCCTTCTCGTCTGAAGTTAATTCCGTGACCTGAATACGCCATTCATTAGGTGAAATGATCTCTTAGAATGGAGGCGACACTTGTGCAATAAATTGCAACGTCACTTAGCTTTGCGGTTTGGTCGTAAGAAGTTTTGCCATTCCGTGGATTAAGGTTGGCAGGTTCTTGCGCCAGTTTAAACTCGCAAGGGGAAAGCGACATGGTCGCCGGAATTTACCATAAACCAAACCTAAAGTATTGACAGGGTATGACCCTAGCCCAAGGACGATAGGAATCTTGCCAAGTTGCAGTTGATTCCGGATCGAATGCGGGTTGCATTCGGAGAAAAGGAGTCACTCCTTAACAGTTTGCCAGCTAAAACGACCACTGGAATTGATTGTGCTTGTAACAGTTTAGAAAGCACTGTTTGCATTGTTTGCTCAATGAACTAAAGGATGAAACGATATCTAAATACTTCAGGTTGAAGGCCTGAAGGGAGAGGCAGCTTTAGTTACCCCCGACTGCCTGCCTGACCCTAACCAAGGGGGTTGTTAACCGCGCCGGGGACGTGGACCGAACCCGCCGTGAGAGGTCTCTCCGTTGAGTTCTACTTGGAGCAGGAGGACGCTTGGGTGCCAGGGGGGGCTCTGGCCGTAAATCCCTCGCCTTCCGGGCCCTGCACAAGAGGCTAACGTGACTCGGGATTGGATCTCGAGGCCCGCATACTAGTCTACGGGCAGAAGCTTGGATTAGTGATCCCTGGTGGATTACTGGATAGCCTTCGGGCGGATTATGAACAAGCCTACGGGCGGAACTCCTTGTATTTCAAAGATAAAAGGATAAAATGATAATAAAGAAGTTGTTTGACATTGTTTTCTTTATGTCCTGTGATAAGATTACGTGAAGGAACCAGTGCTTAACAGGTCTAATCAAGGAAGCTGTTTGTTATATGTCAAATTAATGTGGTAGGTAATTACATAACTAAAACAAACCGAGGAAAGTGCGGAGGATGGACCATGGGTCCGTCCTATGGATGGGTGGTCCCAGTTAGCCGGGAACTTTTCTCAAAATCTTCGACGAACAGAGGGATGATCATCATCGCCGAAACAAATAACTAGAACGATGACTTAGATTTACCTGCTACCCGATTCACGCTGTTTTAGGGGAACGGAATGGGACTATGCCTTATGGCAGAGAGGTTGAGCATGGCATCCCTCTCGTTTCCCATTCTCCTTGAACCAAGTGCAGCGTGAATCCGCTTCGGACCTGGCGTTTCTGCGTAAAGTAGTTCGCTCGGGTCTGACGCTAGATGCTGCTAGCTAATGACCAAACAGGAAAACCTTAATTCCGGTCGATCCTAGGTGGGAAACGGCCAGGACACTTCCGCTACGTGGCAGACGCGGGGAGACCTAGATTGCAAAACCCGTAACATTCCATGGGAGTGCCGGGTGGAGTTCTCTAGACAGTCTTTCCGATGGACTGCCAAGACGTGTCCTAGAGGATTCTTGCGGACACGTTACAAGATTGGACCAACCCCCTAGTTAAGGCTATGGATCCATCATCTACAAGAGGATCCCTAGTTTGATTTTATAAAGGATCAATTCCAAAATATAGGAGAGACTAAAGATGCAAACTAATTGTAGCTAAGAGATGAAATCACTAGGGTTCATCGTGATCCACATCCTGTCTATGAACTTTTGCTTCACAAAAAGAACAATAATTTGGCTCCCCTCAACCATGTCTAGTCTCACCAACACAATGTTTTTCCGCCTCCTCTTCATGAAGGTTGGTCTAAAACATTATCTATAGATTGTCACTATGATCATTTCTTTCCAAGAGAGATGATTAGTCATGCATTAATGACCTTTTCTTTTTTTCTTATCACTAGAAACCATCACAATAAGCCTTTATTAACATAATCATCATAGGTGTAGCTACGTAGAACCTACATGCACAATTATGGAAAAGCTCATGCAGTGAATTGATACTCTTTATATCTTTTTTAAAGGAATTTTGCACATGCAATGGCCTTTGACAAGCTAGTAATGTAGGTTTAAAAACCTCAAAATCTGTATAGTTTTTGGGGAAATCTAATGTAGTGCATCGAATTATGCATTTAGTTTACTCAATGTAGCTACTTGGAACCTATCTGCAGACACACAGCCAAACTCCTATATTGAATTGATAATCTTTATATCTTTTGTGATGGCATCCTACACCTATGATGGCCATTGATGATGACAACAGGTGTCTAACGAATATGTTGTTGAATGTGTTAAAATATCAAGCTCTCTTTACTCTTTAGTCAGTCTTTCAGCAAAGTTCTGGGAATCACAAAGCGTGAATTTCATGATGCAATAATTGATATGCTGAAACAAAAAAGACAGCTTGATGGTGAAGTTTTGCAAGCATTGATGCAAGTTGATAAAGACATAGAGAAAAATCCTTAGAGGGAATATGATGACGCATGTAATGCTATTTTGAAACAGGTTGATGCTGAAAATGGATTAAATGGAAGTGTAGACAACAAGCTTGGCTAAAAATGGTATTATGGGTAGCACTAAGCATAGAAAAAGACTACGGATATCCATCAATAAGTTCATGAAGAAGAAGATGCTCATTTTATTCCAAGTAATCATTATTCATGAATGCCTTGGGCTCATGCTACAATGGAGACAATTGTTAAAGTGGGAGAAAGAGAAATGCCTTGCATAACTCTTTTGGATCATGGTTCCAAAATCAATGTTATGGCACGTAGCTTATATGAGAATGGAGGTTTGCCAATTGATGTAGATCCAGAATGGTGCATGCGAGTAGCAAAAAATTCATCAGGGGATCTTTATATGGCTTGTCTGTGTAATATTTCTGCTGAAAAATATGACAAGTCGTGTGAGTCTCAGGCAAATGACAATGTCAGCATTGTGGTTATAGATGATGCGGTCTTTAAATAGTACACTCTCCACTAGCCAATCGAGACTAAGGACTAAGAAACCTGCATATCTTCGTATGAACCTCCTCTTGGGAGGAGGTCAAGAGGATAATCTTATATTTATTGCAAAAAAATTTTAATCCTCTTCCCCCTAGCCGAAGCATGGCTGAGGGAAGAGGATGGGGCTATAATGGGAGATTGTAGTGGTGGAAGAGGAGATTGCATGCGGGGCACCACGTGGGGGAGGGAGCCCTTATCCCCCTCTTACTATAAATACCCTCCTCTATAGGGTGAAGAGAGGAGGTAGTCGTGAGAAGGAAAGCTGAGTCGGACATTGCCGCGATCGTGTGAGAGAGAGAGTAGAGCTACACAGCTCTGAGTGCGCCATGAGGTGGGAAGATTGCTGTAGAAGATCCACCACTGCCATCAATTCGCCTCCTGCCCGCCAACAAGCCATCGTAAAAAATTGTCTCCTCTTCCTCCACGTGGACTACTGTCGGCTACAGAAGCTTCCAAGAAGCTTCTTGGAAGCTTCTAAAGGGGGCTCCCTAAGCCCCCTTTCCCATTGCAATTCCCACGAAAGTTCATTTTAACCCTCAGGTTTCTTTAAAACCCCTTTTCTATTGCCCCTTCTCAAGCGGACTTTTTATCCCCCAGGAATTAAACCCTTTTCCCCCCTTGGTTTACACAAAAGTCACCTAGCCTGGGTTTTTAAGCCCCTTTCCATAGCATTTCCACAAGGCTTTTAACCCCGTTTCCTTTTAAAGCCTCCCATTGCATTCGTACACAAGCCATATTAGTAGGTTTTAAACCCTCTTTTTCGTTGGTTCTCTTTAAGTTCAGTCTTACCGCTCGATTCAAAAACTATCTTTCCTATTGCAACTCCCACAAGCCTATTTTTCTAACTGAATTAAAAGACCCTTCCCTTTTGAACCCTCCAAAATCCCAAATTTATTTCCCCTCTTAAGCTTCGCGGAGGAAGCCTATAAGGTCTTCCAAAGCCCAATTCCACAAGCCAGAGCGTCAGTCAAGGAAGCCAATTCTCAAAGGGAATTGCGCGTGCGAGGGAGATGGGCCAAGATCATAAGTCTGCGGCCACCGCAAGAAGGTCGAATACGTGATGGCCCCTAAAAAGGCACAAGGCGCAACCGCAGGAGGATCATCTCCTAACATTCATGTGGACATTTCACCAAATCCACAAGTCCAGGTTTTCTTCCTAAATTTGGTTTACATGGAAATATTGAAATTGTGCATGGATAATTTATGGAATTAGGATGCACTTTTGGCTATTTTAAAGGAAATAACTCACAATCAAAGAATTTGTCATTTGTATTTTTCAAAGAAATGAATGAAAGAAGGACATAAGACGTCTATGCATTCTTAGCAAATTGTTTTTTTTTGCATTGTAATGATGCTAGGAGGCATATTTCACGGTGGATTCCGTAAACTTTTATTACCAGGGCTCATACACAAAGTGGATTCTTTGTGTGAGAAGTCGATGGGGACGCCTATCCTTTTCAGGCATTTTGTTAATTTAGTGTGTACATGGGTGATTCCATAGCAGGTGATTCTATAAAATACATATTTAAATTAATAAACCTTTATGAGTTTAGAGTACGCAATCGTGATAAATTAATGTTAGGATTGATTTCTAACTAATTGATTTGTTTAGCTGAAGACTACTAGGTATTCACTTTTGTCAGTTTAATTGTATTATTTTACTAATGATTGTGAATGCTTCAGTTGATGTGTAGAAATAGCAGCAGTGGTGGTGGAAAGCATTGGAGGATAGCGTGTATTCGAGTTATCGTCAATATTTTGATGGGCGCATACCTTAGGCATGGTGCCTATATTTTGTCGCGCCTATTTATCAAGGCGTTGGATATTTATTTATTATTTTTGTATGCGCATGGGTGCATGATTTAGATATTTGTATTTGGACATTGTATCGGGTATGCCTAACTCCTTGGACGCCCGCCCATTAGCTTTATTCTCTATTTGGCACAAAAGAAAACTCAAAATCCAAAAGCGTGCTATTTTATAATTTGGGCTATTATTTGAGCTTGAAGATGATTAATACATAAAATACATGCTTTGTGGAGCGTTCACACAAGGCATGGGGGGAGATTGCACCCAATTGGTCTCTTATTCATGTCGTGCATGCTTTTTACATTGATTTGTGTGCAAAAAGTAGAGTTCTTTTGTTTTTGGGGACCTTTTGATGCTCACTACGTGCGCTTACGGCATCCAATCTATGCACCATGCAAAGTAACGAATTTAGATCAACTAATGACCATCATTTCAAAGTCGAAATTAGTGTAGTACACTTCGATTATGCATGGAAAGATTAAATTGCATGCCGCATTATTAGACATCTCTTTCTTCGCAATGATTCATTAAAGAAGGTTTCTAATAACCGTAGGAATTTGCAAGGCATAGAAATGATTCTAGGGCTGCATGAAATAGATTAAACTCTAGTCCATTAGCATAAATCTCTATCAACTATGTAAGTAGTTACGAAAGGTTGTGTAATGCTCATTCAGCTTACAAATAATTCATTCAGAAATGAAATTAGGAAAAGGCTACATGGTTCGTTTTAACATACAACCTAAAATCTTAGCAACATGAATCGTGAATGCATCAATGGAAATTATGCTGTAACTAAACATAGGCTTTGATCTTAACCAGAAAAGTTAGGGTTTGTAAATCTAATCATATGTAGGCAATGAATCGTGTATGGTATTGTAATGAAACTAGTTTTTTTTCTCATTGGTCAAGATAATATCTTCAAGAATAGACAAGTAAATTGGTACCCTAAACACCTAAATCACAAAGGACTTTCTTAAGAATGGTTAAATCAATGCAACCTATCCCAAGTGCTAACTAGGGTTTAGCACGTTGAGGACATGACCTAGTCGCACTTATTGCCAAGTTGAAACTCTCATACCCTAAAGACTTGCCCACATTCACGGAATATAGGGACAACATGACATACTTGCAAGAAACAATCTAGGGTTTCTACCCTAATGATCGCTCGATTAAAAAGATGAAACTCGGATTGAGTTGGAACCCTAGGATCGACAATGTTGGCTTAGTGCAATTAGGAACGGATTGGATATGAAGACACCCTAACCCTGTTTCCTATCTAATCATGATTCCGTGATTAAAAGACACCGTTCGATGGGTAAAATAGTCCCATGGATTAGATGCGACACTTGTGCAACAAGTTGCAGAGTTACATAATCTTGTGGTTTGACCACAAGAGAATGGCCAATTCGTCGGAATGAGATTGGCAAATTCTTGCGCAAGTTTATCTTGCAAGAGGATGAGTAGTTGTCCTGATATAGCACCTTTCTTGGGAAAAGTGACCAAGATAAGGGGATTAGATATTTGCTTGGAAGCAAAGGACCAATCAATAATTTGGAGCAATATATTTTGTGTTAATAGAACTTAAAGTATTGGTTAAGTTGGGTTAATAGGGTACGGCCCTAACCCAAGGACATATGGGTTAACAAATAAACCCTTGGGGATCTTGCCGAGTCGCAATTGATCCTGAATCGAATGCTGGATGCATTCGGAGAGAAGGATTCACTCCTTGGCAGTTGGCTAAATAAACGACCATTGGGAATGATTGTGCTTGTAATAGTTTAGAGAGCACTGTTTTCTTTGTTTACTCAAGGAATTAAAGGATAAAAAGATATCTAATGCTTCAGGTTGAAGGCTTGAAGGGAGAGGTGATTGTGCTTGTAACAGTTTAGAGAGCACTGTTTTCTTTGTTTGCTCAAGGAATTAAAGGATAAAAAGATATCTAATGCTTCAGGTTGAAGGCTTGAAGGGAGAGGTAGCCTCAATTACCCTCGACTGCCTACCTAACCCTAACTAAGGGGGTTGTTAGCCACGCCGAGAAGGTGGACTGAACCTACCACAAGAGGACTCTTCGTTGAGCGCTACTTGGAGCAGGAGGATGCTTGGGTGCCGGGGGGGCTCTGGCCGTAAATCCCTTGCCTTCCCGGCCCTGCAAAAGAGGCCAACGTGACTTGGGATTGGACCTCAAGGCTTGCATACTAGTCTATGGGCAAAATCTAGGATTAGTAATCCCTGTGGATTGCTGGATAGCCTTCAGGTGGATTATGGATAAGCCTACAGGCTAGAATTTATAAATGTATTCCAAAGATAAATATGATAAAGTACTGAAGAAGAACTTGTTTGACACAGTTTTTCTATGTCAAGTGCTGTAATTACGTGAAGGAACCGGTGCCTAACGGACTAATTAAGGAAGCCACTTGATACATGTCCAACTAAATGTGGTAGGTAATTTGACAACTAAAACAACCTGAGAAAAGTGTGGTGGATGTGGCCATGGGTTCGTCCTATGGATGGGTGGTCCTGGTTGGCCAGGAACTTTTCTCAATCATAATGGAGAGTAACAAGATCATTTCAAAGGAAATGAGTAGCAAGGGTGCTGAACTAGAGTCTAGGTGATAATAATCCGGGTTTACGCTATTTTAGGGGAACGGAATGGGACTATGCCTTACGGCAGAGAGGTTGAGCCTTGCATCCCTCTCATTTCCCATTCTCCTTGAAGCAAGTGCAACGTGAATCCGCTTCGGCCCTCGCGTTTCTACATAAAGTAGTTCGCTCGAGGTTTGACGATGCTAGTTGCTGTTTAGGAAATGACCATTAGGGAAAACCCTGATTCAGGTCGGTCCTAAGTGGGAACGGCCAGAATACTTTCGCTACGTGGCAGACGTGGAAAGTCCTAGATCGCAAACCCCATGTCATTCCAAGGGAGTGCCGGGTGGAGCTTTCTAGACCTCCTTTCCGATGGACTGCTAAGATGTATCTGGATGCAAATAGGTGGACACGTTACACTTGGTATCAGAACGAACCAACAAAAGATTTGTTTTTAAGAGATCTTAATAGGAAGAAGTAAAGCAAATATTGTTGTTCAGAACATTTCCTTACTTTCGATGCTATCTTGTAGAATTATGAAGCTTGGAACAGGTTCTTAGTGTTCTGAGTCATGTTTATGACCGCGACGCATTCCGCGGATTATCGACAAAGGGTTGAAATGATAAACATCATAGATTGTATCTATAATCCATCACCTTTGTACGTGGAACGAAGATGGATGGGTAACTCAGGAATCTACTACATAGCTGCCCATCGGTTTGCATACCTTCAAACCAACCTAAAGAGGATCAAGTGGTTGGAAGACCTGAAGATCGTGAAGCTGTTCATTTTTGTGGAGGCTCACGTAAACTCAACTTTACATATTCGAGGTCAGAGGGTTGAGATGAACTCATATGTATATGAAGAAGTGACCCGTGTAATCCCCACCAACAAGATCAAGGTGTTGGGGCGCTATGAGAAGAATGGGTTCCAAAGGAAAGGATACCCTAATCTTGCGATGACTTACCGATTTCTGAAGATCCATGACTCAAAACCATATTATTATCCAGTTTCCGTATATAAATATAATGCAACATTATTCTCCCTAAACTAAATGTGACAGTTGCTCTATCGTCGTAGGAAATGTTGTACTCTGAAAGGGCTATGCCCATATAATGCAATAAGACTTCTTTTTATCAATGTTTGTCTTGTCCATGAGAATTGATGAAAGTTAAGTGGCTAGGATTCTTGGTTGATAGCTGAATTGGGTATGAAATATAAATCATAACGAGTAGCGAGTTATAACGTTAAGAATCCTTTATTCAGGCACAACCCTAGGTATAGATTCCCAGTTTGCCTCCTACATCAAGTACTGCCGTAATCCAGGAGAAACCTTTTTTCTCAAGCAGATTAAGCCGCCAGAATTTGACGGGAAAGGTAGGACTATCCAAGCAGATGCTGAAATTTGGATAGAGTCTATGGAGGATTACTTTGAAGTAGCCGGTAGTGCACCTGCCAACCAGGCTATGCTCGCCAAGCTGAAGCTCATCCGCAAAGCCAGGCTTTGGTGGAAGCAATGGTGTAGAGATCAAGGGATCGCGAAAGGATTCGTTACCTAGGAAAAATTAAAGAAAGCTGTGCAAGGAAGATACTTACCATCTGGGTATCCCACGCAGAAAAAGAATGAGTTCTACAAACTGAAACAGCTGGGACTCACTCTTCACGCATATTACTCAAAATTCATCTCACCTCTTAAGTATGCACCACAGATGGACATGACACAGCAGGTGTCAAAATTTTGTGCTAGTTTAAACCCACCAGTGAATATCCATCTCGAATCTATGCGCCCATCAGATCTTCAAGACGCACTCATTCGAGCTACGCCTATAATTCAAGAGGTGTAGGCTAGGCCAAGAAGTAACAAAACTTGGTCTTATAATGACCTTTCCAAGGAGCTTGCCGTGGCCAAGGAGCCACTACCCAAGGCAGAGGAAGAACCGACTGTATTTCCAACAGGGAAATGTGCAAAGAAGAAGATCTGACCATGGAAGTAAAGTTTGAAAGGGCGACAGCCCATGCCGCTCTTCACAAGAAAGGGCCAAATTGCCAGTTCTTAGTGATTCAGACAGTGTCGAACTATCAAGGTAAAGGTTTCAAAATCTTGATTGATTGTGGCAGTACACATTCATTTATCTCACCAGCTTGTGCAAGAAGATTTGAAATAGCCACAGTAGAAGCACCTATCTTGCTCGTGGAATTAGCAAATGGTCGTGAGGTCACTTGTACTAGGCAAACTGTTAAGGTGGAATTCTTTCTAGGAGGAAAGACGACTTCCATCAAATTCAAAGTCATGAACCTAGGTATCCATGAGTGTCTACTCGGAATCAATTGGCTTAAAGCTAATGACGCCCACATTCATTGTGGAAAGGGCCAAATTTTCTTTCGGAACTCTGAAGGGGAATTGGTTACAACTCAAGGTGAGGCTAGAAAGCCAAAAAATCATTTGGCCAAAGCATCTCAGATTATAAAGGGAGTTAGAAAGGGACTACATGTCTACTTGATTAAGCTCAATAAGGTAGATCAGAAGGAGTCTAGTGAAGAACCTTCATGGCTAAAAGAATATGCAGACGTATTTCTTGAAGAGTTGACAGAACTCCCGCCTCAAAGAGAAGTGGATCATGAGATCAAGCTAGTGCCAGGAGCTGCACCAATTGCAAAGAGACCTTATAGAATGTCCATCCCGGCAGCTATTGAGCTGAAGCAACAACTCAAGCAACTACTAGATTAGGGCTACATCCATCCTAGTAGTTCACTATGGGGAGCTCTAGTACTATTCCAGAAAAAGAAAGATGGATCGCTTCGACTGTGTATTGATTATAGAGGGCTGAATCAATCAACTGTTAAGAACAAGTACCCTATTCCTAGAATAGATGAGCTTCTTGATCATCTTCAAGGTGAGAAGATCTTCTCCAAGATTGATCTTAGGTCTAGTTACTATCAAATAAGGATCAAGGTAGAGGATATCCCAAAGACGGCCTTTAACACAAGATATGGACACTTTGAGTTTCTAGTTATGTCATTCGGGCTTACGAATGCAGCTGCCACCTTCAACAGGTTAATGCCGGATATCTTTAGGCTATATCTTGATGACTTTGTGCTCATATTCTTCGATGACACTTTAGTCTATTCCAAATAGGAAGAAGATCATGAACCCCAACTTCGGATTGTCCTTGAGATAATGAGGTCACACAAGCTCTATGCTAAGATGAAGAAGTGTGCGTTCTTCAAGCGTCAGATTGAATATCTGGGATTCATCGTATTAGCAGAAGGAATCTCAGTGGACATGGCCAAAGTCAGGGATGTTCTAGAATGGCCAGTACCAGCAACTGTCAAAGAAATACACAGTTTTCTTGGATTGACAGGATGGTATAGGGTCTTCATAAAAAACTATGCTTTGATTCCAGCACCTCTGACGGACTTACTGAAGAAGCAAATATCCATTACATGGTCAACTGCCAAACAAACCAACTTTGATAGATTGAAGCAATGTTTGGTATCAACACCTAACCTAAAACTTCTAGACCTCAGTAAGGAGTTTGAGGTAGTAACTCATGCTAGCACGCTTGCCTTAGGATGTGTGCTCATGCAGGAAGGCCATCCTATAGCATACTCTTCAAGGAAACTGAAGAGCCATGAGAAGAATTATGCTACCCATGATCTAGAACTGTTAGGTGCCATCCATGCTCTAAAGCTTTGGAGACACTACCTGTTGGGTAACAAGTTTTCTCTAGTAACTGATCAAAGAAGTCTCAAGTGGATCTTTACCCAGGACGAGCTTAACATGAGGCAACTCGGTGGATTGAAGTGCTGGAGGAGTATGATTTTGAAATCAAATACTGACCAAGAAAGGAGAATGTAGTTGCCAATGCACTCAGTCACAAGGCATTCCTTAATTCTCTAATCTTGCAAAACCCATCAACAGCTAGATCTCTAGCCACAAAGGTGTCCATGCCAAATAACCCAATACTTGAGCTAGCTATAGAGGAAGCATGCCATGATCCATCCTATCAAAAGATGCTAAGGGAGATCCCTATCAAGGAGCAGGACCAAAAGCTATAGGCTAAGTATCATGAATTCTCTATCAATAGTGGACTTGTCTACTATAAAACGAGATTATGTATACCGGCATGCTAGTCACTTAAGCAAAATATACTGTGGGAAGCTCATTATTCCCCTTTTTCAGGTCATCTTGGCTATGCCAAGACTCTCAATGCAGTTAGGAAGAGCTACTATTGGGAGAGGCTTAAAGGTGATGTTCTCAAATATGTCACCGAGTGTTTGTCTTGTCAACGTATCAAAGCTGAACATGTCAAAATGCCAAGAAATTTACAACCACTCGATATTCCCCAAATGAAATGGAAATTCATCAATATGGACTTTGTTGTTGGCCTATCCCAAGTTCAGGGAGGATACAACTCCATCATGGTTGTGGTTGATATGCTTACTAAGGTTGCACACCTTATTCCAGTTAAGACAAACTATAAAGCCTCAGACATTGCAAGGTTGTTTATCAAGGAGATATTCAAGCTACATGGGCTACCCAAAAGAATCGTTAGTGATCGTGATTCTCTCTTGACATCACACTTCTGGAGAGCCATCTTCGAAGCCATTGGGACTCAACTCTGTTTTAGCACAGCTTACCATCCCCAAACTGATGGCCAAACGGAGCGAGTTATCGAGGATATGCTTAGGGCACACTGCTGCCGTGAACCAAGAAGGTGGTCAATACTTTCTCTTGGTTGAGTTTGCCTACAATGCTTCTTACCAACAAAGCATTCAAATGTCCCCTTTTCAAGCATTGTATGGTCATGATTGTCAAAGTCCCTTAAAATTCTCAGATCCAACCTTGATGGTTGAAGCTTCAAGGCAGATGTTGGAAGAGATGGATGACCAAGTAAAGTAAATAAGATAGTACATCCAAGTTGCCAAGGATAGACATAAGGCATATGCAGATTTGAAGTGTCAAGATAGAATCTTCAAGGAAGGAAACATGGTCTTCATTCATGTATGCCCAAACAAGAGTTTCCTATTCTTAGGAGATTGCAAGAAGCTAAGCCCAAGGTATTGTGGACCATACAAGATCCTCAAGTGCCTAGGACCTAATGCTTATAGACTGCAACTCCCTGAGAACCTAAAGGTTCATAATGTATTCCATATCAGTCTATTGAAGAAGTATGTACCAAATCCTAGTCATGTACTTGATGACCAACAAGTTGTAATGCCTAGTCAAGGAGTCCTTGAACTACGGCCTTGACAGGATCTTAGATGTTAGGGAGAGACAACTGAGATCTAGAACCTTGAGAGAATGCCTCGTCCAGTGGAAAGATTATCCTGAGGAGGATGCCACTTGGATAGATGAAAGCACTCTCAACCATCAATATCCCCAGTTTATCTTGAGATGAGGACATCTCGATTCCTCCAAGGGGGAGAGAATGTAATATTTCTGCTGAAAAATATTACAAGCCACATAAGTCTCAGGTAAATGACAATGCCGGCATTGTGGTTACAGACGGTGCGGTCTTTAAATAGTACACTCTCCACTGGCCAATCAAGACTACGGACCAAGAAACCCTCATATCTTCGTATGAACCTCCTCTTGGGAGGAGGTCAAGAGGATAATCTTATACTTATTGCAAATTCTTTTTAATCCTCTTCCCCCTAGCCGAAGCATGGCTAAGGGAAGAAGATGGGGCTAGAATGGGAGATTGTAGTGGTGGAAGAGGAGATTGCATGAGGGGCACCACGTAGGGGAGGGAGCCCTTATCCCCCTCTTACTATAAATACCCTCCTCTATGGGGTGAAGAGAGGAGGTAGTCATGAGAAGGAAAGCTGAGTTAGACACTGCCGCGATCCTGTGAGAGAGAGAGTAGAGCTACGCAGCTCTAAGTGTGTTGTGAGGGGGGAAGATTGCCACAGAAGATCCGCCACTGCCATTGATCCACCACTGCCATCAATCCGCCTCCTGCCCGCCAACAAGCCATCGTCAAAAATCGTCTCCTCTTCCTCCACATGGACTAGTGTCGGCTACAGAAGGTTCCAAGAAGCTTCTTGGAGGCTTCTAAGGGGGGCTCCCTAAGCCCCCTTTCCCATTGCAATTCCCACGAAAGTTCATTTTAACCCCTGGGTTTCTTTAAATCCCCTTTTCTATTGCCCCTTCTCAAGCGGACTTTTTATCCCCTGGGAATTGAACCCTTTTCCCCCCTTGGTTTACACAAAAGTCACCTACCCCGAGTTTTTAAGCTCCTTTCCATAGCATTTCCACAAGGCTTTTAACCATGTTTCCTTTTAAAGCCTCCCATTGCATTCCTACACAAGCCATATTAGTAGGTTTTAAACCCTCTTTTCCATTGCTTCTCCTTAAGTTCGCTCTAACCGCCCGATTCAAAAACCATCTTTCCTATTGCAACACCCACAAGCCTATTTTTCTAACTGAATTAAAAGGCCCTTCCCTTTTGAACCCTCCGAAAGCCCAAATTTATTTCCCCTCTTAAGCTTCGAGGAGGAAGCCTATAAGGTCTTCCAAATCCCAATTCCACAAGACAGAGCATCGGTCAAGGAAGCCGATTCTCAAAGGGAATTGCACGTGCGAGGGTGACGGGCCAAGATCATAAGTTTGCGGCCAAGGCAAGAAGGTCGAATATGCGATGGCCCCTAAAAAGGCACAAGGCGCAACCGCAGGAGGATCATCTCCTAACATTCATGTGGACATTTTACCGAATCCACAAGTCCAGGTTTTCTTCCTAAATTTGGTTTATGTCGAAATATTGAAATTGTGCATGGATAATTTATGAAATTAGGATGCACTTTTGGCTATTTTAAAGGAAATAACTCACAATCGAAGAATCGGTCATTTGTATTTTTCAAAGAAACCAATGAAAGAAGGACATAAGACGTCTATGCATTCTTAGCAAATTGTTTTTTAATGCATTGCAAAGTAAAGAATTTAGATCAACTAATGACCATCATTTCAAAGTCAAAATTAGTGTAGTACACTTTGATTATGCATGGAAAGATTAAATCACATGCCGCATTATTAGACATCTCTTTCTTCGCAATGATTCATTACAGAAGGTTGCTAACAACCATAGGAATTTGCAAGGCATAGAAATGATTCTAGGGCTGCATGAAGTAGATTAAACTCTAGTCAATTGGCATAAATCTCAACCAACTACGTAAGTAGTTAGGAAAGGTTGTGTAATGCTCATTCAACGTACAAATAATTCATTCAGAAATGAAATTAGGAAAAGGTTGCATGGTTCGTTTTAACATACACCCTAAAAGCTTAGCACCATGAATCGTGAATACATCAATGGAAATTATGCCGTAACTTAACATAAGCTTTGATCTTAACCAAAAAAGTTAGGGGTTGTAAATCTAATCATACGTAGGTAATGAATCGTGTATGGTATCGTAATGAAACTAGTTTTTTTTCTCGTCGGTCAAGATAATATCTTTAAGAATAGACAAGTAAATTGATATCCTAAACACCTAAACTGCAAAGGACTTTCTTAAGAATGGTTAAATCAATGCAACCTATCCCAAGTGCTAACTAGGGTTTAGTACGTTGAGGATGTGACCTAGTCGCACTTATTGCCAAGTTGAAACTCTCATACCCTAAAGACTTGCCCACATTCACGGAATGTAGGGACAATAGGACATACTTGCAAGAAACGATCTAGGGTTTCTACCCTAAGGATCACTTGATTAAAAAGATGAAACTCGGATTGAGTTGGAACCCTAGGATCGACAATGTTGGCTTAGTGCAATCAGGAACAGATTGGATATGAAGACACCCTAACTCTGTTTCCTTATCTAATCATGATTCTGTGATTAGAAGACACCGTTCGATGGGTAAAATAGTCCCAAGGATTGGATGCGACACTTGTGCAACAAGTTGCAGAGTCGCATGATCTTGTGGTTTGACCACAAGAGAATGACCAATTCCTTAGAATGAGATTGGCAGATTCTTGCGCAAGTTTATATTGCAAGAGGATGAGTAGTCGTCCTAATATAGCACCTTTCTTGGGAAAAGTGACCAAGATAAGGGGATTAGATATTTTCTTGGAAGCAAAGGACCAATCAATAATTTGGAGCAATATATTTTCTGTTAATAGCACTTAAGGTATTGGTTAAGTTGGGTTAATAGGGTACGGCCCCAACCCAAGGACATAAGGGTTAACAAATAAACCCTTGGGGATCTTGCCGAGTGGCAATTGATCCCGGATCAAATGCTAGATGCATTCGGAGAGAATGATTCACTCCTTAGCAGTTCATCAAAATTGCAACCACTGGAAATGATTGTGCTTGTAATAGTTTAGAGAGCACTTTTTGCTTTGTTTGCTCAAGGAATTAAAGGATGAAAAGATATCTAATGCTGCAAGTTGAAGGCCTTAAGGGAGAGGCAGCTTCAGTTACCCCCGACTGTCTGCATGACCCTAACCAGGTGGGTTGTTAGCTGCATCGGGAAGGTGGACAGAGCCCATAGTGAGAGGTCTCTCCGTTGAGCGCTACTTGGAGCAGGAGGATGCTTGGGTGCCAGGGGGGCTCTGGCCATAAATCCCTTGCCTTCCGGGCCCTGCACAAGAGGCCAACGTGACTCAGAATGGATCTCGAGGCCCACATACTAGTCTACAGGCTGAATCTTGGATTAGTAATCCCTGTGGATTTCTGGATAGCCTTCGAGCGTATTATGGATAAGCCTACGGGCTGGACTTTATAAATGTATTCCAAAGATAAATATGATAAACTGTTGAAAAAGAACTTGTTTGACACTGTTTTTCTATGTCAAGTGTTGTGATTAAGTGAAGGAATCGGTGCCTAACAGACTAATTAAGGAAGTTGCTTGATGCATGTCCAACTAAATGTGGTAGGTAATTAGACAACTAAAACAACTTGAGGAAAGTGCGGTGGATGTGGCCATGGGTCCATCCTACGGATGGGTGGTCCCGGTTGGCCAATAACGTTTCTCAATCATAATGGACAGCAATGAGATCATTTCAAAGGAAATGAGTAGCAAGGGCGCTGACCTAGAGTCTAGGTGATAATAATCCTGGGTTTACGCTATTTTAGGGGAACGGAATGGGACTATGCCTTATAGCAGAGAGGTCAAGCCTTGCATCCCTCTCATTTCCCATTCTCCTTGAAGCAAGTGCAGTGTGAATCCGCTTCGTCCCTGGAGTTTTTGCGTAAAGTAGTTCGCTCGAGGTTCGATGCTAGTTGCCATTTAGGAAATGACCATTAGGGAAAACCCTGGTCCTAAGTGGGAACGGCCAGAATACTTCTGCTACGTGAGAGACGTGGAAAGTCCTAGATCACAAACCCCATGTCATTCCAAGGGAGTGCCGGGGGGAGCTTTCTAGACCTCCTTTCCGATGGACTGCTAAGACGTGTCTGAAAGCAAACAGGTGGACACGTTACAGTCCGAATGTATCTGTGACTATTGGAGATGTTAGAGATGAATATCATTTTTTTGTGTAGGATTCATGTAGTTATCTGGTGATTTTGGGACAGCCCTATATTTCAAAATTAAGGCTCAAAACAAAAGCCTTGAATGATGGTTCTTCATATACTTGGGTTCGGAGTAAAGACAATACTAGGGCGGTACAGTTTCTCACTGTTTGTATGAATCATCCTCGCAATTGCGATAGGCTGCAGGATAATCCTATACGACCTAATGCACGAGAGTTAAATGGGTTTTAGAACATATTGCGGTAAGTGGAGGCTATGGTAGTGTCTCTAAGAAGATAATTATGCCTCCAAGAAAGGGGGAAAGTGTGTTTGTGTCTGGATTGCAGGAATGGACAGCATGTAATATTGATTGTTTTAAGAATATTTTAGCCATGTGCAGGGCTGAAAAGGAATATATAGAGTGGGCTGTAAAAGAATTGAAGACATATGGTTTCATGGCTGCAAATGAAGGTATTTAAGGGCTATTTTTAAGGTTGGTTGATGTTGATATAGTAGCTGAAATTTTTGTATCAATTAATACTAAAAATAGGGGAGAAAAAGAGATTATTTATATTGACACTTTAGAGATGTTTGAAGTCATTCAAGAGTTTGCTGAAAATGAATATGAGGATATGGAAGAAGAAGAGGTAGAAGATGAAGACACTAACATGGTAGAGGATACTTCTCTTAACACTGCAGATCCATAAGACTTTGGCACATTCCAGAGGATTTGCAAGTTAGGAGGGGGTGGATGTCGTGCGCCTATACACACACCATGTGAAAAATCTGGAGTATGGCTTTATTATTGATATAGAAAGCCAATGCCATTTTAGACATTAGTGTTAGTGTTTGTAGAGTGGACAGTTCAAAAATATTAGATTTTTGGACAAGTGTAGCTAATTTTTGATATTTTAGATATTAAATTTTGTAAAAATCCATAAAAATGTAGACAATTTCTAGATTAGGATGACATGTAAAACAAATTAGGTAGCTTTTGGCCATTTTGATAGCATTTATGTAAAAAGAGGGATTGGCAAAATCGCACAATGTGCGATCACTATTTTTAGGCAGTGAATAGCACTTCAAAGTAGGAGATGGAGTGATCTGGAAGAATTCTGGCTAGATATCTTGGTGTTTCACCCCCCCTTTTGGAGCTAATGGAAGCATCAAATTATAGATCTGAGAAGCATAGAGGAAGGTGTTATTTTATGCACATTTTGTCTATAAGAGATTTATCTTCTCATAATGCAAAAATAAATTGACAAGCTTCATCTCTATGAGTATTTTTTAACATCTTCTATTTCTTTCTATGAGTATTCTTCTACGTCTTCTATTTCCTCGAGCCCCTTCTCTTCTGTCTAGTCCTCTTCCTGGATCTCCCTTCACCCTGCTGTCTCTTACCCCCGTGGTAGACTTTCGATCCCAAACACTATGACAACAGAAGTGATCCATAGATAAACATTCATCTAAAAAAGCCTTAGGAGGATCTTGGAAAATTTGCAAACAACACATCCTCTCCGTCAAGACAAGATATTTGCTAGGCAAACAAAGAGCATGAAAGTATGAGATATCTAGCTATTGAGGATCAATCGTCACATTCACATTCATGCACAGTTTTGGAATCGACTTTTGATCATTATGTGAATGCCGATGCATATTCACTAGATACCAAGCACAGTGAGCAATCAATCTCATGGAAGGATTCCAAGACTGTGAATGTTGCTAAGCAAAATAAAGATAGTTCTAACAAGCTTATTCTCCTAGAATCAATGGCCAATTGATCTAAGGTCCTGTAAGTGAATCTCTTGAAATCTATCCTCGTTGTCTAGAAATCTTTTGATCAAAGCCTGTATAGCTACTAACTAACTAAGGGGGATGCGGGATAGAAGTGGTAGGAGATGAAAGAGGAATAAGTGAAAGAGAATAAAGGGGCGAGTAAGAAAAATCATAAAAGGAAGAATGAGATAAAGAGGAATTAGCTAAGAACTTAGGAGAATAAATTAAAAGGGTGCTAATAAATAAGCTTGAAAAGTGGAAGGAATAATAATGGATGGGGAAGGACAAGCAGGAGGAGGGAAAAATGCTCGATCCTCAATAAAAGAATACTAAGTGAAAATAGGAACTTGAGAAGCACCTTGAGGTTGAAATAAAAGAGGTAAAATAACATGTGAATTAGATTTTTAAAAGGAAAAGATAAGCATCATATATCTATGAGTCATCTATTGATAATAAGATAAACCAAGAGGAGTGATGATAGGTTTATGATGGTAGGCATCAAGAAAGATTTAATCAAAAGGGGGTTGTTTTGAAACATGCGATGTTGTTTCTCTTGTTGACTCTCAACATCTTTGATTTTCAGCCCATCAAGCTTGTTCATGCATATGGCAGTACGGAAGACATCCCATGATTTAGGAAAGGTGCCAAGCAGAAACAACAGGTGCAAATTGTCTTTGAACTTAATACCCTGTGACAACAGATTCTTCATGATAGCATAAAACTGACTAAAATGAGATGATAGGGATGTCCCTTCCTTCATGCAAAGATCCATTAACTCCTTCAATCAATACATTTGTGACGCAGGACTCTGCCAGATAAAGCTCCTAAATCTTCTCCCATAAATCCCATGCACTCTGATTTTCATATTCAACAACATTATGATGGACCTCTTCTGAGAGTGATAAGATAATGGTAGACTTACATAGCTCATCAACTTCCATCCAAACATCATCATCCATATCCTCAGGTTTAATACCCTTGAAACACAAGGGCTTAATCTCAGGGGGGTCACCTTATAGAACATGTAATATACCACGTGAGTTCAAAAGAAAGGGTATTTTTATTATGTTGACTTACAGTTTTTCGAAAACAGAAGGGGTTTATAAATGCACCTCATGTAAAATTTACATTAGGGGTGTTTTTATTCAAAAATTTCAAAATCACACTTTTTAAGGGAGGTGGGGGGGAGGGGGGGTGTGTGGGATGGAAAGGGGATGGGTGGGGGGAAGATGGGGGGAGGGGATCAATAAATTTTAGCTAAAAGTAGAGGAGATTGATATTTTTAATAACACTCACGATGGTAAGTGACATCTTTTTAACCATTGAAACCTCTAGTACAATGTTATTTTCATATATGATAATTACTGGTTTATGAAAGAGTTGAGCTTTAGTAAGCTTTGGATTTGTTTTAAAATCACTTTTGTATATGTATCTTAGGACTAATTTCTAATCATTTCGGAGATTAATTTGTGAGAGTCTTGACTTGAAATTATACAAGATTTGATTTTGAGCTTACTGAGGCAACATTGAATGACTATAAAGATAAAGGGAGAGTAAGAATTGTATGCAAAATTATGATTAGAAACAAATGCCCTTCAATATCAGACTTGCACACGAATTTCACAGAGCCTATCAAGTTGAAGTCTCATATCATGGCTGTATCCAAAAAAACATCTATCAACCATGTAGTTAGGTTTTCTTAAAATGCAATAATTGAAAAAAACCTTCTATATAAATGAATCACAAAGATCAACTTATGAAAATGAGAGTGCACATTGGGTCCTCTTTAATATAACTTTTTAAGCTAGTTGTCATGTTGAAATGTCTTGTGTGATGTCTAAAACATAAAATTACTTTTTGGGGCTCATATAAGAGCCATTGTACTTTGAAAGGCAATTTAAGGTAGCCTAACACTCCTTCTCATGCTAAAAAATGGTGATCAAAGAGAGTGAAAGAAAGGCTCTAGTCTTGATCCAAAGAGTCTCACCCCAATGAGATTAAGGCATTGTGCCAAGGGTGTCACTCCAAACTACTCAAGGACCTAGGAGGGTCACGGAGGTGATGCATATTTTCTTTGAGTTGCCCAAGAGGTCACCCCAATGAAATCAAGACATCAAACCAAGGGTGTTGCAACGGATTTCTCACAAGCTTGCAATGATCGTGAAGGCAATGATTTTTGTTTGGTGGATACTTGTTTGTTTGACTTGGCCCAATAGTTCATACAAAAGTGAGACTAAAAGTACAAAACCACAATCAAGGGTGTGGATGTAAAGAGTAGATGAGGGTAATTGCCTAACTAGTGTGGTAGTTGCTTGGGATCTTGTATGAGCAATGAATTCTCATAATGCTCCACTTGATGAGGTAAAAGGAAACATGATGCTCAATGCATGGTTTTCCATTTGGAAGAGCTGAGTTGGAGAAGTAGTCACTATGGTAGTATCATGTTTTAATTTGAATTGTACAGAAGGGGCCATGAAAATGCACATTGGATTCACATTTTAGATTTACAGAGGGGATATAACTATTGCCTTAAAATTTCACAAAAGGGGCATATAAAATGGTGAAATTTTTTTAAAAAGGGGTTCTTAAAATATCCTTTGAATGCACGTTATATAGTGTGCTTCTATAAGGTGACCCCCCCCTCCCCGAGGGTTTAATTTGCAACTTCTGTACCAAAACCTACTGTATCTAGGACTTCCAATACCCATAGTTGGTACCATCCAACTTGGCAATGTTAAAGAGACCTGTGTCTTTCAAATGACCAGCGATACTGTCCCAAATCAATGCAAAAAAGAAAAATTGCAGGTTGTAATTAGTAGAAAATGCACTAAAACCACTGCTATCACTGGTTGAAAGAGTGGATATCACCAAGAGAAGCACCTATCCACCAAATATGACCAAGATAACATCAAATAGTAAGCATTACCCTCATAGAAGTGCTCGAAATGTGTAGATTTTAGCTTGTTGGAATAAATGACAGTAGTATATAAAACTGTCCCAAAGTGAAGCAATCACTGATACATATGTCACTGCAACTGTTAGGTAACAATATACATCCAACAGTGAGTGTCGAGGGGCAAGAACGTACCAAGAACTATCAAACCAATAACTTGTCAGGCAAGAGACATCTCATAGGTCTAGAAGTCATGCATGTAATGGGTCTTGCGGTAAGAGAAGAGACCAAGCATAAGCACAACTGATAGAGCAAGAAACTTAATGTATAACCAAGATGCATACAAAACTGACAAACCTGTGACAAAGATAGGTGCCTGCCCTAATAGGCGTATCAAATCAGCCCACTATAGACTAACTGCAAACATAAAGCTCTCAAGAGAGCAAGTGCATGTAACTGTCCTACAAGCTCAAGCTCAAGTGTAAGTAAGACTCTGTGTACATCCTAATATACCAAGAGGCTCCCACTAGAAGTAAAGTCTGATGCAAAGAGAGCAAGCAACACTCTAATACATCGAGTACATAGCATCATATGTTTAAATCCTAGTAGGATACATCTGGAGCATAAATCCCAAGCTATCTTAGACCTGTTGTCATCGTGTTGGGGGTTGAAGGTCTACCACCAGGGTTTAGAGCAGAAGAGAAGTGAGAGTTTCAAAGGGGAGAGAGGAAAAATATTGGGATTTGATGGATTCTCAGGTTATGAAGAGAGTAGATGAGATGGAGAGTAACCAATATCTTACATAGCCGTGTCATACAAGTTTACCATAATAAACTTGGATCTGATTACATCAATAACCATGAGGTTTATGCATAGAACTATATCGGATTTTGTTCCATTTCCTACAACAAATTCAAGCTCTAATGCCCTCCATTTCATGAAGATACATGTATTGAGACTTCAAGATACAAGGTATAGAGAGATAGAACTCATTACAACTGACATAGAGTCCAAAGGATGATAAAAATGCATCAATAGAACCATAAATGTACTTCATCCCTGCAATAAAATTGTAATTTCCAGCCCTCCAACTTGACTCAAAATTGTATATAAACTCATGGGAAAGTCTCTCATTACAATCTCAACCAATGCTCTATTTTTTGGGTAGCTTTGTCTACATAAGGAAGTGATTAGATTTTAAGAAACCCCTTCAAATGAATGAGTTTCAATGGCTGCCCTGTTTATGAAAATTTTGGGAGAGCCTATTTAGCCCATACATTGGCAAACATCACCTCTTGACTTGTCCCAAAGTCAATCAAGTACTTGGGCACAAGAAGGGCTTCAATGGTACACGAATATGGTAAGTGAATGGAAGAAGAAGCTCATAAGAGCAAGCTGAATACTTTATCTCTATTTTTTTCTTTTCATGGACTGTCATGCAACTCATTTCCACGTTACCAAATGGATGGGGCAAACGGACTCTTACCTTCTTTGTTTGTATCTTCTCTTGATCTTCAGTTTGCTTTGTGTTCTCATGCTTTGGAGAATTCACCATAGTCTTCAACTCTCCCTCCATCTTCCATAGGTGTGCAGGCCAAAAAATGTGCTGCAAAACATGGGCTAGACTCCTCTCCTTCTTCCACACAAAAAAGAGTTCATATAGATCATATACAAGTCATATAAGTCCTTTGCAACTATTACTCCATGTCACTTGTGGACCTAGTCAACTTTGGAGTGGTCTTGACAAAAGTTGGATCTTCCAACTTCATAAACCAATGTGACATAACCTATAAACTATCAATTACAACCTGTTGATCAAGTTGAAGGTCCTCATATACACTATCATTGCCTTTTTTCTTGATACAAACTGAAAATTACATGTCAAGTTACAAAGGAACTTATGAGATTAAATGACATCTAAGACAAATGTAAGGGAATAATGATTGAATTATGTATGAAAGTTTCTTATGTGGATCTTAATGAAGTTTTTCTGTAAACATAAGAACTCCATGTTTTATGCCATGAACAAAAAACCCTTTGAGATTCACCCCCTCTTCTAACCTGCACATCCTCTGGCATGTGCCACTTCATGAATTTGTAGGTTAAGGAGGCTCTTCTTTTGACATATCTTCATCTTCATCCTCTAAGTCTTCTTCTTCTTCCTTGTCTTCAAGTAGATGGCTCACATCCAAGTCATCGAGCTCATAAGTAGAAGACTCTCTTTGTTTGAAGAGCTTGATACGTTTGCCGGCTATTGGTATCTTGATCATGGTCCCATTCATTTCAGCCAAAGTGTAAGTAATATTATCATGTACTAGCTTCACCACATATGGTCCAAACCATTTCTTGGCTAGCTTCCTATGAAAACTATACTAATTTTCTAGGCTGCTATCATAGACAAGTACCCAATCATTCTCTTGGATAGCTCTTGGACGGAGTCGATGACACTTGTCAAACTTCTTCTTATTCTTCAACCTTGCTGCCTTCAGCCTTTCAATGGCTGTCTTGACATCCTCTAGCCTTCTTTCAAGCTGCCTTATGTGCAAAATCAACATCTCTTCTCTATTTATGCCTTCATCCCAAGGCAAGATACTCCATGTGATAATAGACTCCTCAATAGGCATAATAGGTGGCTACCCATACATTAGTTCAGCCGGCATATAACTTGTCACTGCACTATGGGTAGTTCTATCAGGCCATAATGTGAATGGAAGTATTTTAGGCCATTCTCTCATCTTCCCTCTGTAAGACTTTGCCAAAGCTTTGGGAATCGGTTGATGACCTCTTTCACTCTTACCATTGCCTTCAGGATTGTAGGCTGATGTAAGAGATAGCTTGATTTCCAATTGAGCAAAGAAATGGCGAGCCTCATTGGCATCCAATTCTCCTCTATTAGCAGTTACTTTGGCAACACAGCCATACCTGCAAAACACTTCTTCAAGTAAAAATCTACAAATAGCTTGAGTGGTCTTTGTTGTCAAGGCTTTACCTTCCACCTGATTTGTGAGATCTTCTTTAGCAAGCACTAGATATCTCATGTTCCAAATTCCTGTAGGCATGGTTACTAAATCAATAATCCATCTGTAATGAGTGGATAAAGGAAAGGTAGGCTAAAGCCCATCTCTATGCCTAACCATAGAGTACATTTGACAAACATGACCAGACTAAAAAAAATGCTCAATGTCTTTATACATGTTTTGCCACCAAAATTTCTCTTTTATTTTGGCGAAAGTGCCCCATATGCCTCTATGGCCAGCCAATAGGCTTTCATGAAATCCTTGCATGACCTGTCT
Organism: Lygodium microphyllum; assembly: GCF_053477565.2. Taxonomy (NCBI): domain Eukaryota; kingdom Viridiplantae; phylum Streptophyta; class Polypodiopsida; order Schizaeales; family Lygodiaceae; genus Lygodium; species Lygodium microphyllum. Next base: position 64,122,529 of record NC_141144.1, on the reverse strand, counting down.
TTGAGTCTTCTTGTCTCCTAAGACACGAACATGCACTCCTTCTTTCTTCTTCACATGCCTCCAAAGGTAGTCATCTTTGAGAAAGAAGCCATAAGCCTTTCTCTTGATTCTCTTGAACTCTTCATCAGTCCAATCTTTCTTCTTTGCCATAGTGCTCAAGTATTGGCCAATTTTCAGCCAACCATCTGCATAATATTCTTCCATAAAATGAGAACAAACTAAAACAAAGCATTGAACATGTTGTCTTTCAGCTGCCCATTGTCTTTCCATGGTTGTTTCTTCATTCTTTGCTGCTGTTAATTCTATTATAGTAGCAGTACCTGCTGTACTTGCTATAATTAATGATGTACCTGCATTAATGACAGTTGTATCATCATTAAGAACAGCTATACTTGCTATTTTCTGATTTGAACCTGCAATTATAGCATCATTTTCAGCAAATATAGACTTTGTTACTTCCTCATCCATCATCTCTTCTTCATCTTCATATCTGGTACGCGAAAGCATGTCAGCAACTGGATTATCTCTTCCTGCAATATGTTTCAAATCAAGATTTAATGATTTAATATAGGCTATCCATCTTAGCATAGCTATGTTAGGAGTGGAACAGTTGGCAATCATGTCCAAGAGTGGAAGACAATCTATTTTGTCTACTACATGTGCACCCATGAAGAACTCCTGATCACACTTCAATGCAGTTACAACTCGCCAAAGTTCTCTTTTAATTTGAGCATACCTTCTTTGACGTTCATTAAGAACCTTCACTCCAAAGCAGATTGCATACCTATTGCCCTCAAGATCATATTGACCAACAACCCATCCTATCCCAATAGGACTTGCGTCTATCGTGAGTATGATAGGTTGTCCATTAGAGTAATCAACCCTCTTCAAGATGGGGGCTGAAATCAACAATTTCTTCAATTTTCGAACAGCTTTAGTATGCTCTTTTTCCCACATAAACCTCTGGGATTTTCTTAACAGTCGATAAAGATTTTCAGCAACATGAGCGAAGCGTGGGATCCAAATAAGATGAAAAACACATGCTCCAAGAAATCTTCTTACCTCCGAAACATTTGTGTATATTTCCCGCATTTTGCTGATGGCATCAATCTTGATTGGAGAAGGCTTTCGGCCATATGGGCCACACATATGCCCAACCACAAGAACTTCTTCAACTCCAAAAATAGATTTAGCTCTTGAAAGAGTAAGATGAACTTCTTCCAGTTTAGACAAGATTTGAGCACAATCATTAATATGATCGGAAACAAACTTGCAGCATCCAAGCTCATTGAGCTCTTCATTCTTCTCATGAATTTCACAACTTTTGATCGGTACATCATCAAGGAAAGGAAGAGTAAGTTGGGGAATATAATCTCTCAATACTTTGTGCATAGCATTCATCATGTGAGCCACTGAATTTGTAGCTCCTTGGGGTAGAGTACACATGCCGACTAAACCAAGAGGCGTCTTCATTGTGGTAATATCTTGGCTTTCCAAAGCAAGCTGAAATTGGTCATAGCCCAAATATAGATCACCCATGGAATAAATTGCTCCACCTGCAAAAGCCTCAGCAAATTCATTAACAATTGGACCTGAACCAACATTTCTAATAGTGACTTTATTGACAGGCTTAAATATTGAATGAATCGCAAAGATCCATTCTTCTTAGGCACGGTAAACCATCGGTTAGAATACGGAGCTGAAGATGGCTCCGATATTTGCATATTTATCGTTTCATTTAAAATCTCCAGTAACTTAGGCAAATGAGCCCTTGGTACCGGAATTGGTTTAAGATTCCAAGGGATGTGTGAGACTATGAAAATCACCATTGGTGCCACAACACTTGGATCCACACAGCCAATTTCATGTGGCTAAAATGAAAAAGCTTTTCCATGTTTCTTCAGTATCTGCATAAAATATTGCTTTTCAGCTGGCAAGAGAAAAGATTCTTCACTAATTTTTAGCTCCTGTAAGCTTTCACCTGTAAATTGGTGACCAATATCTTTGGGGTCACGAAGACTTGGCTGTTTGGATACCCTTTCAGCTAGTCCCTCACTTTTGGGAGGTAGTGGAGTTGCCACCATCTTGACCTTCTTGTCAACTGTCTTGTACTTTGTTTCTACTCTTGCCTTATCCCTATTTGACTGTCCAAAATCTTCATGATCAACAAATTCTTGAATTATGTCATAAATATCCAATGTGCATACTTGTATGGACTGATCTTCAACCTGATTTTTTGCATGAACAACTGCATCTATTTCAGCCAATGTATCAATATAAATCAGCCCATAAAATAATCCTGAAATTTCTTCATTTTACATCACCAATAGTAACCCGTACATAAGGACATGCCGCATAGAGATTGCCAGAAGAATTTTTGGCTGCTCTCATGCACCATCCTGGGTCCACATCTATGGGCCATCCACCATTCTCATAGAGACTTCTTGACATGACATTGATCTTCGAACCATGGTCTATAAGGGCAATGCATGGAGTCTCTCTTTCTCCAATCTTGACAATGGTTTCGGTAGTCACCCTTGCCCAATGGGTACGGGAGTAGTGACTACTTGGAATAAAATCAGCATTAATCTCTTCTTGCATGTTGTGAAGGCGAGCTTCTTTCTTATGCATGGTTTGCTCTTTGGATTGAGAAGACCCCACCATAACATTCTCTGCAATAGTTTCTTCAATTTCAGCTTCATAGATGTCTTCATCTTTGGCTTCTATGGCTGCAATCAATTCTTTGATTGCCTCCAACCGAATCCCTTGAGTGTTCAGCTTCTCTTCATCCTGCAAATACACATGAAGAGCTTGCAAAAAAGCACGCACAGATTCTTCAATTTCTTTACCAACATATTATCTTTTCCATTTAATTATATCAATTATTACATCATGAAATCCTTGTTTTGCAATTCCCAGAATTTCACCCAATGTAAATTCAATTTTTCTTTGAAGATTCCTTTCTTCTAGGACCCGCTTGAGATCCATCGCAGTCTCTTTGTTAGATTGCAGCTTGTAGCCGGGATGTTTGCCTTTACTCTTTCCTTCCGTCTTCTTTGCTTGTGGGGCATCTTCCATGACATGCTCTGGCGGTGGTGGTGGATTTTCAACAGCCTTCTACTGATCTGGTTTACTTCTTGTCACATGTTTGGTTAGCTCTGAAGAGGAGGGACTGGGAATATCTTCTTCTCTTCTTCTCTTTTCTTCTACAAGAGCTTCTTGATTATTGATTTCAACCAACCAAGAGAAAGCTGAAAATGAATCAACCGGCTCAGTCCATCCGGTTCTTCCTCGGATCCATTGACTAGCAGTAGTCAAATCATCTTTGGATGCCTTGCCTCGCTCCATGGGATCTAAGGCATGCATCCACACTTTAGATTTTACATCAAGTTTACATGCTTTAACAATCTCATTGGTTGGCTCAATTTTCAACCCATAATAGCTGCATCAACAACTGCATATGTTGTTCTTGTTGCCAAATCCTCCAGTCTTTTCTTCATGCCACCGTTACTGAAATTTGGCTCAAGAGGAAGCCCACTTTCGGTCACATGAATTTTACCATCCTTCCAAAAGACGAATTTTTTCGCCTCAGCTTCATGGAATGCATTGCACTCCCTCTTATCATGCTGTAGGTTATCACACCAAATACATCTTTTGAAGCCTTCTCGTATGGGTCTTTGGGCGGATGTCTGGCCTCTTTCTTCCACTTTCACGTCAAGCCTTTCCACCTTGGAATTAATCTCCGTTAGATTAAGATGGAGATCCGCCATGCTCTTGATCAGCTCGTCCATGACATCCTTCTTTGGAGGTGGAACAACAGGATTTCTTGGTTGCTCAGCCATAGAAACAGGAGGTGGAGATATAGGAACAGGCTCTTTTATGGACTTAGATGGTGCAGAGGTAGAACCCCACCTTAGACGCATCCGCTCTCTCTGAGAAATCATATTAAATGCTTCAGTGACATCACCCCAAGTAGTCTTCAATCCCGTCTCAGAGTCAGGATCTTCAAGCCGATCAGTCAGCTTCACTTGAAGAATATGATCCACAACCTTTAGAAACAATTCAATCTTTTGGCTCTCCATACTCTGCTAATCATCAGGATCTAGCTGAGTAAATTTTCTTTCAAATTCGCAGTGAAGAGCAGTGGCAGCTAGTCCCTTACTGGGCCTTTCAACCCATTTAGTGAAGATTTTCTTCGTCATGAGCCAAAATCTTCAAGAAATAATCTTTAGTGGCAGCTAGTCCCTTATTAGGCCTTTCAACCCATTCAACGAAGATTTTCTTTGTCATGAGGCCAGAATCTTCAAGAAAGAATTCTTCTCGAAGAGCCTTCTTGAATGCAGGCCATCCCGCATTTTGGAAAAGACCATGAATCCGGTCTTGGAGACCATGCACGGCCAAACGTGCAAAGTATCGGCTCCAAGCATGATGAGGGAACCCAAAGAAGACCATCTTGTCAGTATAGAGGTGGATAAAAGAGGACACATTTTTCCCATTAAATTGTTTGAGCTCCTACCCAACTGCCTCCAAAGCTTTAATGGCAGTAGTATCACTCCACTCTTCATCTTGACTTTGTTGTTGCTGCAGTTGCATCTGCTGCTAAAATTGCAATTGTTGTTGTTGGTTCTCTTGCATCAGACGAACCAACTATTGCAAGGCATCTCCTCCCAAACTTGATGATTCTCCCACTGTGCTTTCTCTTCTAAAAAAACCGACCTTCACGTCGGGTTCACCATTGTTGTCATGTTGGGGGTCGAAGGTCTACCACCGAGGTTTAGAGTAGAAGAGTAGTGAGAGATTGAAAGGGCAGAGAAGAAAAAGATTGGGGTTTGATGGATTCTTGGGTTATGGAGAGAGTAGATGAGATGGAGAGTAACCAATATCTTACATAGCCGTGTCATACAAGTTTACCATAATAAACTTGGATCCGATTACATCAATAACTATGAAGTTTATGCATAGAACTATATCAAATTTGGTTCCATTTCCTACAACAAATTCAAGTTCTAATGCCCTCCATTTATTGAAGATACATGTATTGAGACTTCAAGATAGAAGGTATAGAGAGATAGAACTCATTACAAAGGATCATACAAATGCATCAATAGAACCACAAATGTACTTCAGCCCTGCATTAAAACTGTAATTTTCAGCCCTCAAACTTGACTCAAAAATGTATACAAACTCATGGGAAAGTCTCTCATTACAATCTCAACCAATGCCCTATTGTTTCAGGAGCTTTGTATACACAAGGAAGTGATTAGATTTTAAGAAACCCCTTCAAATGAATGAGTTTCAATGGCTGCCCTGTTTATGGCAGTTTTGGGAGAGCCTATTCAGCCCATACATTGGAAGAAATCACCTCTTCACTTATCCCAAAGTCATTCGAGTACTGGGGCACAAGAAGGGCTTCAATGGTACACGGATATGGTATGAGAATGGAAGAAGAAGATTATAAGAGCAGGCTGAATACTTTATCTCTGTTTTTTTCTTCTCATGGACTGTCATACAACTCATTTCCACGTTACCAAATGGATGGGGCAAAAGGACTATTACCTTCTTTGTTTGTATATTCTCTTGATCTTCAGTTTGCTTTGTGTTTGCATGCTTTGGAGCATTCACCATAGTCTTTAACCCTCCCTCCATCTTCCACAGGTGTGTAGGCCGAAAAATGTGCCGCAAAAAGCGGGCTAGACTCCTCTCCTTCTTCCACAGAAAAAAGAGTTTATATAGATCATATACAAGTCATATAAGTCCTTTGCAACTATTACTCCATGTCACTTGTGGACCTAGTAAACTTTTGAGTGCTCTTGACAAAAGTTGGATCTTTCAACTTCATAAACCAATGTGATATAACCTGTAAACTATCAATTACCACCTGTTGATCAAGTTGAAGGTCCTCATATGCACTATCATTGCCATTTTTCTTGATACAAACTGAAAATTGCATGTCAAGTCACAAAGGAACTTATGAGATTAAATGACATCTAAGACAAATGTAAGGGAATAATGATTGAATTATGTATGAAAGTTTCTTTTGTGGATCTTAATGAAGTTCTTCTGCAAACATAAGAACTCCATGTTTTATGCCATGAAGAGAAAACCCTTTGACATGGTAAAGCATAAGCCCGAAAGCATTCAAATAGCATGTAACTGACAACCAAATGTAATGCCCAGTAGGTCCAAAATGCTCCAATACATCTAAAGACAAAGCTCCAAGTGACTGTCAAGCATGGGCAAACCAAGTGGCATCCATATCTGACCAAAGCATAAATGCAAGAAGCCTAAATGTCAAGTAATGACAATAGGCATAAACTGGTCCAAAGCATGCCAACTGAAGCCAAATCCTAGCAAGCGGATAACCAAGGCAGAGCCTAATCCAAGCTCAAAAGCATTTTGGAATAAAAATGAAGCATTTGACATTCTCCAAATACATCTGTATGATCATTCAAATCTCCGGTAAGCACCTCGGATCGAAGAACCAATGCATACAGAAAGTAAATGAGCTTCAAGCCACTATATTATAGCAGCATATTTACGATCAAATGAAGCTCAATTGGTACCCAAATTTGTTCCAAATCAGTCCGAAAGCATAAACATAGCATCCCATAACATCGAAACATCACCGGGCATCACAGACATCAAATAGGTAATGCCAAGAAGCATCAAATAGTAAATGTTAAGTGATGCCTTGTTTTGACAGTCTTGGGACTGTGTATATAGAAATGGCTGAAGGGAAAAGCATTGGAATCAATCACTAGGAGTCAAGAACTAATGTTGAGGAGTCCAACAATGATCGCGAAGGTTGCCAAGAGTGTCGGGAAGCCGGGAAAGAAGCTGGAAATGCAAGGAGTAGATTAGCCCAGCCCCTTCAAAATGTGCCGCATTTTGCACTAGCTCTTCCTGGGGGCTGGGGGGTCTTCGGCAATTCCCTAGAGCACTTGGAAATGTTGAGGGGGCTCTGATGTACCACTGGAAGGTACCAATGGAAGGCCGCAAGATCGAGGAGGAGGCGAGAGATCAAAACATACCTGCAAATGAAGGTGCCATGATTGCCATTGAAGCTCAAGTTGAAGCTCTTCAAATCCGGGCTGAAGAGAATTCCGGAAAAGCTCCAGCGCCTTTGCTCTAATACCAGTTGAAAGGGAATCCCGGAGGAAAAAGCTTGGCGGTGAGAGCTATGGCAGATGGAGAGAAAGAGCAAGAGAGAGAGTGGAACTCAAAGTGGAAACTCCAACAATCACAATGTGTGGCCGGGCCTTTCTTTATTTAAACTATCACTAAAATAATAAAGAATAAGTGACTCTAATGGGCGTCTACCACCTGCAGTATGTAGTGCCAGGTATTGTTGGTGTAGTAATATACGGGCAGCTAGGTGGAGGCGCCTTTACCCCTAATATCCAAAAAGAAAATCCAATGAGCTAGAAAATTTTGCCAATATAAGCTAAACAGACCAAACACCATAGTGGATTTTTTCAATAAATTTTTATGTGTTTTTTTTCTGTCATATTTTCATTCAATTATCTCCATGAATGTAGCGTGTCCACCTGTTCACTTGTAGACATGTCTTAGGAGCCCATCGAGAAGAGAGTCCAGAAAGTGCCACTCGGCATGCCCATGGAATGTCACGGGGTTTGCGATCTAGTGTCTTCCCGAGTCTGCCCCCACGAAGTGGAAGCATTCCAGCTGTTCCCACTTAGGACCGACGTGAATTAGGGTTTTCCTAATGGTCAAGTCCCTAGAAGGTAGCTAGCATCGAGCCCGAGAGACGAACTACTTTACGTAGAAACATCAAGGTTGAAGTGGATTTATACTGCACTTGGTTCAAGGAGAATGGGAAACAAGAGGGATGCAAAGCTCAATCTCTATGCCCGTAAGGCATAGTCACATTCCGTTCCCCTAAAATAGCATAAATCGGGACTCTAGTACTCTAGATTTTAGGTCATCGTTCCTTGCTGTCAATTTTCTTCAAGAAAAGTTCCTAGTTTGGGGAATAGAATGGGACTATGCCTTACGAGTAGAGAGATCGAGCTTTGCATCCCTCTCATTTTCCATTCTCCTTGAACCAAGTGCATTATAAATCCACTTCGACCCTGTTATTTCTACGTAAAGTAGTTCGTCTGGGGCTCGATGCTAGCTACCTTCTAGGGACTTGACCATTAGGAAAACCCTGATTTAGGTCGGTCCTAAGTGGGAACGGCTAGAATGCTTCCACTTCGTGGTAGACTCGGGAAGATACTAGATCGCAAACCCCGTGACATTCCATGGGAGTGCCAGGCTGCGCTTTTTGGACTCTCTTCCCGATGGGCTGCTAAGATGTGTCTAAAAGTGAACAGGTGGACACGTTACAGTTGGTATCAGAGCAAACCAATGAGGATCTAATATTTACAAGAAAACTTAATGAAGGGAAGTAGAGCAAATGTTGCTGTTAAGAACATTTCCTTACTTACTTATCGATGTTGGCCTACAGAGTCGCGAAGCATGGAACAGATTCTTGGTGTTCTAGGTTATGTTTATGATTGCGATGCGTGCTTCGAATTATCGACGAAGGCTCGGTATGATGAATATCCTAGACAGCATCTACAATCCTTCGCCCTTATACCTAGAATGGAGATGGATGGGTGATTTAAGAATTTACTACATAGCTGCCCACCGACTTGGGTACCTTCGGACCAACTTGAAGAGAAACAAGTGGATGGAGGACTTAAAGATCATGAAGCTATTCATCTTTGTTGAGGCTCACACAAATGCAACCCTACATGTTGGCGGTCGAAAGGTCAAGTAGAACAAGTATGTGTACGAGGAAGTGACTCGAGTAATCCCTGCCGATAGAATCAAGGTATTGGGACGTTATGAGAAGAACGAGTATCAAAGGAAAGGATACCCCAAGCTTCCTATGACCGATCGATTCTTGAAAATCCATGACCCCGATCCATATTATTACTCAGTTCCCATAGCTGAATGTAACATAATCTTATTCTCCCCGAATTAAGGTATCAGCTTTTTCCATCTTCCCAAAAATAATTGTACTCGAAAGGGCTATGCCCATATGAATGAAATAGAGTTTTCTTTATCAATGACTGTCTTGGCTATAAGTGTTGGTAATGGAGTTAAGTGATTAGGTCACTTGACTAAAAGGTGAACTGGACATGTTAATAAAATGTGGAAAATGTTTAGAAAGTTTTTAGCGTAAAGAATTTTAATGCCTAAGCACAACATCAAGTGCAAATTCCTAGTCCGACCCCTACACCAAGTATAGGCGTAATCAAAGAGAAGAAGTTCCTTCTCAAGCAGATCAAGCCACTCGAATTCGATGGTAAGGGAAGGACCTTCCAATTTTATGCTGAGATCTGGATCAAATCCATGGAAAATTATTTCGAAGCAGCAGGTATTGCACCTGCCAACAAAGCAATGCTCGCCAAGCTTAAGCTTACCGGCAAAGAAAAACTTTGGTGGAAGCAATGGTGCAAAGACCAAGGGATCTCAGAAGGGTCAGTTACTTGGGAGAAGCTTAAGAAATCTATGAAAGGGAGATATCTACCACCTATCTACCACACACAGAAGATGAATGAGTTCTATGAACTGAGTCTAGAGAAGAACCTTCATGGCTAAAGGAATACGTTGAGGTATTTCCTGAAGAGCTGATAGAACTTCCTTCTCAAAGGGAAGTCGATCATGAAATCAAGCTAGTGCCAGGAGCTGCACCAATCACAAAGAGACCATATAGGATGTCCATCCTGGAAGCGATTGAGCTAAAGGAGCAACTCAAGCAACTGTTAGACCAAGGTTATATCCGTCTTAGCAGTTCACCATGGGGAGCTCCATTGTTGTTCCAGAAGAAGAAAGATGGAACGTTTCGGCTATGTATTGACTACAGAGGGTTGAATCAATCAACCATTAAGAAAAAATATCCCATTCCAAGAATAGATGAACTTCTTGACCATCTTCAAGGTGTGAAGATCTTCTCTAAGATTGATCTCAAGTTTGGATATTATGAGATAAGGATCAAGGAAGAGGATATCCCAAAGATGGCATTTAGTACAAGATATAAACACTTTGAGTTTCTAGTCATGTCATTCGGATTGACAAATGCACCTGCTACCTTCAACAAGCTAATGCAAGATATCTTTAGACCCTATCTTGATGACTTCGTACTTGTCTTCTTTGACGAGACCCTAGTCTAATCCAAACAGGAAGAAGATCATGAACCCCAGCTTTGCATTGTTCTCCAGACAATGAGGGAACACAAGCTTTATGTGAAAAAGAAGAAGTGTGTATTTTTTAAGCGAGAGATTGAATATCTCGGATTCATCGTATCAGCGGAAGGAATTTCAATAGAGACGTTCTAGAGTGGATAACACCAAAAACTATAAAAGAAATACGTAGTTTTATTGGATTGACAGGATGGTACAGGGTCTTTATCAAAAACTATGCTTTGATTGCAGCGCCTCTGACTGATCTATTGAGGAAGCAAGCATCAATTGTATGGTCACCTGCTACTGAATAGTCCAGCTTTGACAAACTAAAGCAAATCTTGGTATCAGCACCCATCCTGAACTTCCAAACCTTGGTAAGGATTTTGAAGTGAATATTGATGCTAGCACACTTCCCTTAGGATGTGTGCTTATGCAAGAAGGTCATCCTATAGCATACTCTTCATGAAAACTGAAGAGCCATGAAATGAACTATGCTACCTACGATCTGGAGCTGTTAGATGTCATCCATGCTCTCAAGCTTTGGAGACACTACTTGTTGGCTAAAAAGTTCACCTTAGTGACGGATCATAAAAGTCTTAAATGGATTTTTACCCAGAATGAGCTCAATATGAGGCAATGTCGATGGATTGAAGTGCTAGAGGAATATGATTTTGAAATCAAATAGCGGCCTGGAAAGGAGAATGTAGTTTCCCATGCACTCAGTCACAAGGCATTTCTAAATTCTCTGATTATGCAAGATCCATCAACAGCTAGATCTCTAGCTACAAAGGTATCCATGCCAAACAACTCTATTCTTGAGCTAGCTAGAGAAGAGGCATGCCATGACCCAACCTATCACAAATTGCTAAGGGAGATCCCTATCAAGGATCAAGACCTGAGGCTATAGGAAAACTATCAAAAATTCTCTATCAATAGTGGACTTGTCTACTATAGAACAAGATTATGTATATATATCGGCAAGCCACTCACTCAAGCAGAGGATACTTTGGGAAGCTCATGACTCCCCTTTCTCAGGACATCCTGGCTATGCCAAGAACCTCAATGCAGTCAGGAAGAGCTATTATTGGGAGAGACTCAAAGGTGACATTCTCAAATATGTCATTGAGTGTTTGTCTTGTCAACGCATTGAGGCCGAACATGTAAAAATGCTAGGAAAATTGCAACAACTTGACATTCCCCAAATGAAATGGGAATTCATTAGTATGGATTTTGTTGTTGGCATGTCCCAAGTTCAGGGAGGATACAACTTCATTATGGTTGTGGTGGATATGCTCACCAAGGTTGCACATCTTATTCTTGTCAAGATAAACTATAAAGCCTCATACATTGCAAGGTTATTCATCAAGGAGATGTTCAAATTACATGATTTACCCAAAAGAATCATTAGTGATCGTGACTCTCTCTTCACATCACACTTCTAGAGGGCTATCTTCGAGGCCATTGGGACTCAACTGTGTTTCAGTACAGCTTACCATCCCAAAACCGATGGTCAAATAGAGCAAGTCAACCAAGTCATTGAGGATATGCTAAGGGCACATTGTTGTCGTGAACCCAAAAAGTGGATTTAATATTTTCCACTGGTTGAGTTTGCTTACAATGCTTCCTACCAACAAAGCATTCAGATGACCTCTTTTCAAGCATTGTATGGGCATGGTTGTCGTAGTCCTTTAAACTTCTTGGATCCAACCTTGAGGGTTGAAGCCTCAAAGCAGATGCTGGAAGATATGGATGACCGAATCAAGTCAATAAGACAGGACATCCAAGCCGCCAAGGGACAGACAGAAAGCTTACGTGGACCTGAAATGTCAAGATAGATTCTTCGTTGAAGGAGATATGGTCTTCATTCGCGTACGTCCAAAGAAGAGTTCCCTATCCTTAGGTGAATGCAAAAAGCTAAGTCCAAGGTATTGTGGACCTTACAAGATTCTCAAGTGCCTAGGTCCTAATGCTTATAGACTGCAACTCCTTGAAAACCTAAAGGTTCATAATATATTCCATATCAGTCTATTGAAAAAGTATGAAAAAGTATGTACCTAACCCTAGTCACGTGCTTGATGATCAACAAGTTGTAATGCCTAGCCAAGGAGTCCTTGAGCTATGGCCTGAGAGGATCTTAGATGTTAGGGAGAGGCATTTGAGATCCAGAACCTTGAGAGAATACCTCGTCCAGTGGAAAGATTATCCTGAAGAGGATGCCACTTGGATGGATGAAAGTACTCTCAACCAACAATACCCCCAGTTTCTCTCGAGATGAGGACATCTCGATTCCTCTAAGGGGGAGAGAATGTAATATTTCCGCTATGAAATATTGAAGAATCCGTAATCCATGCAAAAAGCAAACAAAAATAATCTCCCGCGTCCATAAATGTTGGGGGTTAAGTGCTTACCCCGGGCGTGGGTCAATACACTCTAGCCGCATGGAGTACAAAAGCTTAGACTTGAAACTCGTAGTTCCATGTGGAAACACCCTTCACAAGAAAAGGAAAAGGATAATGGTTAAATTTTGTGCAAATTTTTTTATTATAAACCCCTCCCCCTCAGTCGATGCATGGTGGGGGAGAGGAGTGTGAGAGGAAGTGGAGCTAAGTGGAGTAGAGAGGAGCATGGGGAGGGGATCATGCCACCCTCGACGTGTGTGGATACCCCCCCCTCTCCACCTATAAGACCTCTCCCCTGGAGCTTCAGAAGGGAGAGAAAAGAGAGGAGTCGTGATCCTGCCCGTGCTGCTGTCGCCACATCGACTACACTATTACAACAAAAAGGCCTCTTAGACGCACTTTTAGAAGTGATTTTTGAATATAAAGAAAATCTTACGGGTGTGTCTATCCGCCCCTTTATTTGCTCGTCTACAGCCTCACGTCTCTTATCGCATGTATAAAGGAATTTACATGCAAAAATAGATGCGCAACAGATGCACATATACATACGTGAATACAAGCGCATAAAAAAACCAAAATTGTTATTTATTTAATTTATTCTATGCGTCTACCAGTGTGTTTATGTGGCAAATTAGACGAGCATATAGACACGCCCGTAGACGCGCTTCTACATGCACTCATAGATGCTAAGGGAAAACAAAAAAATCTCATTTTTTTAAAAGATATTTAATTTCATTTTTAAATTTGAATTATCTAGCGCGTGTATGAGTGCGTGTACTCTCCATTTTAGACACGCTTATAAACACGCATTTTCTACAATTTAGACGTGCGGATAGACGCACAAAACAGAACTAGAAAACAAAAGCCAGAGAGCAACAAAGCAACCACATGCTCTCTAGTTTTTTTTCCCCCTCCCATACATCAGATTGTGCATTTGGGAAAAAGACAATAGATCTAAAAGCATGAGAATTGAAAATAAAAGTCCATGTATTCATTATAGATCAAAAGCATTTACATGGGGAGTTTAAGTGCTTGCGACCTAAAGCGTGGCCACAAGCAATAGGCTCAAAGATGGATAATACATATACAAGAAAACAAGGCCATAGAGGAGGTATGGTACTCCTCTACGAATCTGAAGAAGAAACATCTTTGCTAGCACCACCATGGCTACTAGTGTCGCTATCACCCTCCTCGCTATGCTCCACATCCGGGTTCGCCTACACACACAAAAGAACAAGGTTGCTTACGTAAACATGGTGGAGAAAAAGTTATAATTAGCTATACTTTTAATAGGAAAGTAAGAAAAACATACCCCCTCTAGCTGTCGAATCCTCATAGCCCGGTTGTATTGGTCCTCAATGATGAGACCTTCCTCATAGAAGTGAAGCCATGTGGCTATGCGGTGTCGAAGGATTTTTGAAAGCAAAGTCGTGTCTCCAGAAGACCTTGTTAAATTTCAAGATGGAAGATCAAGCAAGTGAATGAATTCAAATCTGTAACAGTAACTCCAGCATAATGTACATTGAGCAAAAGAATATTTTTAACAATCATGTCCAATAACATTTAGTTTCAATTCCAGGCCTGATATGATTGCAATTGCCTCCTATGATGTTGATCAGTTGGAAAGATCAATAATGTTCATAGTCATACACAACCTTTTGTATTAAGTGAACCAACAGTCCTTCATAAACAAGGAAGAAATACACACAACAGTCTTATTCACTGCTATGAATTTTTCTATCATGTATCAATATGTTTTTTGGCATCTCTAGTTCATTCTCAGTTCTGCATAGTATATATCATGTGTCTACTGTAAATTTGCTTCATTTCAGCAAGCAATTCCAATACTTGCAGGGCACTAATAACAGAATAGCATATATGAGATTTTAATTAGAATAGAAGCAGCCATGTATCAATTGATATGAGCTTGGCTGGTACTATTTGTAGTGGCGATATGGGTTGAGTTTGAGTGGCAAGAGTTGTCAAAGTCATGACAGCCTGTGACAACTTTCAAAATCCATTAGAATGCAGCCCCATCTTGGTGCAGTTACTAACAGATCTTAAACCTCCTGAGCCCTCTAGCATAGATTACATGAATTGCAGATAGCAATCTACTTCAAAGATGTCCATATGTTGGCATAGGGTACTCCAGCGCAATCTTTGTCTGCAATTATAAATTCTGTCATGACAACCAATTCATATGATCATGTTTTCCTGTCAACTTGGAGCATACAGCAGACATAAGCGAGGCTGTCGTCCACTCCATGGCCGTTGGTAGTTCCACATTATGCACTTTCAGCCACTGTTGAATGCTGGCATATCAATTTAATACCCCTGGCCTGGCCTCTCTGCAACACTAACAATGCATAGCGCAACACATGAGGAACATTCTCCAGATCAGAGACAATTTCATTCCCTTTTCTGTTGCACCTATATCTTCCTTTCCATTTATAAATTCCAGATGAAGTGAGAGAGTAGATTCATAATTTTTCAAGCGCGAATCAGTGGTAAGAACTCGGTATGCAAGAATGTGCCGATCATCATCCAGTAATTCCAACACCTCGGTGCTTTTTGACCATACATCACGCACCTCTCTGGTCATACGTTCCTGGATCTTCCCATGAGTCCCAACCCGTTGAGCTTCATCCTGACATTAGTCCTTTTTAGCATCTGCAGCACGGTCACTCTCGCTTCCATCGATTCCTTGAGGAGAGAGAAAATAGATGTGTTTCCCCTTAACAGAAGAACGAGGCACACTGTAAGGGAGGTCTCTGTGATTGCCACAAAACACGGACTAATCATCCTTCAAAACACCACTGTGACAGATGCTCCTTCCCAGAGACTTGGTTGTGGGTCTTCCTCCACATATGTGTTTCTTTTTTTTCCTCCATTGCTCCCCTTTACGATGACGGAGAAAAAAAACTTACGTTAGCCACCATTGCCGAATTTCCCTGCGCACCCCCCAGAGAAAGCTTCCCTTCCAATCGACTAATAAAGCAGCCTCAAATTAGCTCTCTCTGAAAATAGCCAACTAATGACTGTGTCACGTAAGTAAAAGAGAATGTAGGCCTTCTGTTCGAGGACAATTTTCTCACTTTCTTGGCAGGTCTGGCTATCATCCAGAACATGCCACAAGCCCCTGGCTATTCGAACAAAACAGTAATAGTGTCCAGAGTAGTACCAAACTGAATCTTCTTGTCTATCTTTTCCCCCCCCGTAACCTCCCAAGCTGCCAAAGCTCTTAAGTTGTAAGGTCAGAACATGAGGTGACAAAAACTGTGAACTGCTTCAATGCTCGGACTTTTGTGTTGCATTTTCCACATTGATACTTGTTGTCTCCATCCAAAATCTCAACAGCTGTGAAATATGCTAAAGCTTTATGTAAAGATTCTGCTCTGGCAACCTCAAGACTTAAGTCCAAGAAGGGATCATAAGTATTTGAACAATGTGAGCATTAGTACACTTCACCTGGCTTCTAAGACGTCCATCAAACAGTTGTTGGATGAGGCCTTCCTGAAAAATTTTAGAACCACCACCAAGGTTCTTGATAGGGCAGCATTTGTGCAATGCCTCAATCAAATTCCTCATATATTCATGAGCATCCTCTTGACGCCACATTCGAAATGATTGTGAAATGCACTGTAGATTGTTGACAAGGTAAGTTGGAGAGAAGCTGCTCCCTGAAGTAGCCAATGCCTTCTTTACATGAATTTCTAATGCATACATAGCACAAAATCCTGATGTACTTTTATGTAGACCACTCTGAAGATATGTCACAAGAGGTGCTGTATATGTTAAGCATTGCAGCACAGAGTTGCGAAAGCATGTTCGCCAAAATTTGTCAGACCTGCCCCGATTTTCGGCACACCCTATTTTGCATACATGTCAACCAGAGCATTATTGATTAATTCCTCTTGCTCCAAACCCTCTTCCACATAGAACAAAAGTATAAACACAACAACTAAATATGTACAAAGTATCAAATCCCACACACAACTTTTGGGTGGACTTCACACCTCGAATGCGCAGCAATACGACATCCACCCCCTCTAATCATGCGCATCCTCCGGATGGGCCAACTACCCATAATCATTATCATCAAGATCGACAAACAGATCAATCTCTTCATTATGCATTTCCGGTATATCAACAAGATTATCTGTCATATCATCTGTCTCTTCCATTGGAGTTTCTTCTCATTGCTCTTCTCTTGAAAATTCTTCCAATGCATAATCTTCATCATCTCTTTTCTTGAAAATCTTGATTCTTTTTCCAGCAATAGGCTCTCTAAGCACTATCCCATCCAATTCTGTCAACTCATATGTTGCATAATCAAAGACATGTCTGACTATGTACGGCCCAAACCATCTTTTCACCATCTTCCGAAGTGCAGTATGCTGATTTTCAAGGCTGCTATCAAAGACTAATACCCAATCTACCTCTTCTATTGCTCTAGGCCGCAAGCGATGCCTGCTGTCAAACCTGTCCTTATTTCTTAGTCTAGCAACCTTCAACCTGTCAATAGCTAGCTAAATATCCTCTAGTCTTCTCTCCAACTATCGAATCCGAAGAGCTAAGAGCTCCTCTCTCGTCCAATCCTCCTGCCAAGGTAAAACTGACCAAGTCAAAGCACAAGTCTCAGTCAGCATAACAGGTTTCTGACCATACATCAACTCTGCAGGCGTATATCCTGTGCTAACACTGTGAGTCGTACGATCAGCCCACAAAGCAAATGGTAGAAGTCTCGGCCATTCTCCAATCCGTCCTCTACATGCTTTGGCTAATGCTTTCACTATCGACGGATACCCTCTTTTACTCTTCCCATTTCCCTCTGGATTATATGCTATAGTTATAGCCAACTTGATTCCTAGCTGAGAGAAAAACTCCCTAGCTTCATCTGCATCCAATTCACCGCGATCCGCAGTGATCTTACCCACACAGCCATACCTGCAGAAAATTTCTTCCAATAAAAACTTACACACTACATTAGTGGTCTTCATTCTCAAAGATCTGCCCTCAACATGATTGGTAAGATCCTCTCTAGCCAAAACAATGTATCTCATTTGCCATAGACCCATAGGCATAGTAACCAAATCAACTACCCACTTATAATGAATTCATAGCGGATAGGTCAGATGAAGCTCATCTCGATGACGCACTACCGAATACATCTGGCAGTCTTTGCAAGTCTCAACAAAGTGAGAAACATCTCTATACATGCCTTTCCACCAATATTTCTCCTTGATTTTCTCATAAGTAGCCCACACTCCTCTATGACCAGCCCAAGGACTCTGTGAAACTCCCTCATCACTTGTAACTGTGTCACTCTATCGCAGAAAACCCGCAAAGGTAATCCACCTCTTTTCTTTGGATGCTTCCAAAGAAATCCGTCCTTGAGAAAATAACCATAGGCTTTCCTTCTGATCTTCTTGAACTCTTCATCTATCCATTCATCTCTTTTGCTTAGTGTACTAAGGTACTTGCCAATCTGCAACCAATCTCCAACATAGAGTTCTTCTATGAAAGCCACAATATCATAGACATGACAAACATGATCAACCATAGTGGCTAAAATTTCTGCATCATCCTCTTCTGCAAGTAGAGTCTCCTCATCATCATATCTAGCTCTAGACAACATATCTGCCCACTAGATTATCCTTCCCTGCTATGTGTTTAAATTCTGGATTTAATGACTTGATGTATGCAATCCATCTCAGCATAGCTATATCCGGAGTAGAGCAACTCGTAATCATACCAATCAATGGCAAGCAATCTGTCTCTACCACAACTGAAGCTCCAATAAAGTACTCCTTGCCACATTTGAGAGCCGTAACAATCCCCAATAACTCCCTCTTGATTTGCGGATATCTCCTCTATCTCTTGTTTAAGACTTTTGCCCCAAACCGAATAGCATACCTGTTTCCATCTGCATCATCTTGACCCACAACCCAACCTATGCCAATTGGACTAGTGTCAACTGTCAATACAATAGGCTTTCGACAATTATAATCTGCTTTCTTGAGAGTGGAAGCATTCTGCAATAACTTCTTCAATTTCCACATGGCTCTAGTGTGGCTCTCATCCCAATAGAATTTTTGCCCCTTTCGAAGCAGCTGATATAAACAATCTGCTGTGTGTGTCAAATGAGGTATCCAAATCATATAAAACACACAAGCTCCAATGAATATCCGTACCTTTGAAGTGGTAGAACAATACTTCACAATCTTGCCTATAGCATTCACCTTATCAAGTGAGGATTTCCTGCCATAATATCCACACATATGTCCAACAATGACAACCTCATTCACTCCAAAAACAGATTTTTGCCCTGAAAGTGTCAAGTTCACTTCTTCTAACCTGGCCAAAATCTTCTCACATGCTGAAATATGATCAGCCACAACGTATCTGCATCCTTGATCATTTAGACTCTCATTTTTCTCTTCTTCTGCATACCCCTTAATGGGCACATCATCCAAGAAAGGCATAGTAAGTTGAGGTATGTAATCTCGAAGGACCTTATGCATGGCATTCATCATATGCGCAACAGAATTAGTGGCACCTTGAGGCAAGGTACACATCCTGACAAGCCCAATAGGAGTTCTCATGGTGGTTATGTCCCTGCTTTCCAAAGCCAGCTGAAACTGATCATATCCCGAATACAAATCACCTAAAGAATAGCTGGCACGTCCAGCAAATGCTTCTGCAAACTCATCCACAACTGGACCTATACCAACATTCCTGATAGTAACTCCGTTTACTGGCTGCATGTCCTGTATAAATCGGAGAGTACCATTCTTCTTTGGAACTGTAAACCACCTATTTGAGTATGGTGCAGATGAAGGCTCAAGATTTCCCATCCTGATTTTCTCATTCAATAAATCAATCAGCTTTGGCAGGTGTGCTTTAGGCACTGGAATAGGTCGGAGATTCCATGGAATATGAGGAATAGTAAAGATCACCATAGGAGCAACAATATCAGGATTCACACATCCAATCTCATGCGGGAAAAAAGCAAATCCCCTTCCATGTCGCTCAAGCATCTCCTGAAAGCATTGCTTCTCTATGGGTAGCAAGAAATCACCATTTCCAATTTTCAATTCAGCAAGAGTCTCTGCTAAAAATTTATGACCAATATGCTCCGGATTCCTCAAAATTGGCTGTTTAGCAGCCCTCTCTATTTGCTGATCACTGTCAGGTGGAAGCGGTACAGCTACCGGCTTCACCTTCTTATCCACAGTTTTGTATTTCGTATCAACCCTGGCTTCATTATGCTCTTCTGCATTACTCAAATCTTGTTGTAAATCAGCAATTTTGCACTCCAATGGCTGAATATCCTCAACCCTCTGCTCTATGTATTGCATAGAAACAGCCCTACACTCTGGATGCTGAAATATTTCAGTAGTAAGCTCTGTTGGCTAAAAGTTTTCAGCCCTCTATGTCTCTGAAAGCTGATCATAACCAGCTGGAAACTCTGTTTGCTGAATTTCTTCAACACTCAACACTTTTTGCTGAGCCACCTCAGCCTCTGACTCAATCTGTGACACAAAATCTGCAATTTCATGAAACATGTCTAGGGATTGCACTAATACATTACTATGACAACTCTGCATATCAGTTTTCAGCATATCTTTCATCTCTTCCATCGTATCTGCACAAATCATACTGTCATACATCCCATCTATGTGCTCATCATCCTCCAAAATTCCTACATTTTTCAAATTTTTCTCCTTCATGCATATGTACTGCCTGGCAGCTCTAGGCAACCTAGAAATCTTCTGATAGCTGTAATATTCCGTGTTAACAAAATAAATGGGACTTATGGAAAATTTTTTAATTCCCCCCCTTATCCCTCCAGCCGACTGACGAGCTGAAGGGGGAGGGGAATAGAGGGAGCTGTAAGCTCCTTGGTGGAGCCTTGGGAGGGAGGGGGACCATGTGTGTTGACACGCCATGAGGAAAGATCCCCCTCCCTTCCACTATTTAAATGAGGCAGGGGGAGGGGCCGCGGTACAAGAAAGAAGGCGGAGCCTTGAGGGAAGAGGCCGTGAGAGAAGACTCCGAGCCGAGGAAAGAAGACGAGAGGCCGCTGCCATCCGCTGCCATTCAGCCACCATTTCGCCACACAACCCCTTTCACCCCCCCCCCCCCCCCACGTGCCTTTGTAAGGCTCCCAGACGGTTTGGAAGCTTCCAAGGGGGCTCTTTAAGCCCTTGTTCCCCCCCCCCCCTCCCGGGTTTTTAAACCCCCCTTAAGGCCTTGTTTTTTCCCCCTCCCGGGTTTTTAATCCCCCAAAGCCCTTATTACCCCCCCCACCCCCCGGGTTTAAATTTTCCCCTCCTAAGCCCCCTTGTTTTCCCTCCCGATTTTAATTTTCCCCCCTAAGCCCCCTTGTTTCCCCCCCCCCCCCCCCCCCCGGGTTTAAATATTCCCCCCCCTAAGCCCCCTTGTTTTCCCTCCCGGTTTTAATTTCCCCCCCTAAGCCCCCTTGTTTTCCCTCCCGGTTTTAATTTTCCCCCCCTAAGCCTTGTTCTTTTTTTTTCCCCCCTCTTGGCTCTTTAGACTATTCAAGTCACACCCATAGGCCTACTTTGTCCTTAGGCCACCTTGCGGATTTCCATTCTCTTGCATTAATTCCTTCACTCACTTTTTAGATCTTTTTGTGCCAGTGCTTCCTTAGTTGAGCTTTGTGATCTTAGTTTTATCAAACAAGCCGGTGTCCACACACTCCCATGTCCTAAAAATCCAATTCATCATCATGGTCTCGTATGGTATCCCGTAAAGGAGAAATAGCCGTGAGATAAAAGATAGGGAGGGAAGTAGAGGGAGTGAAAAGAGGGAGTGAAGGAGGAAGAGTGGGAAAAAGGTAAAGGAAAAGGAAGGAGAAGACGGTGGAATTCCAAGAAGAAAAAGGGAAAGGCTATCTCACATTTGAACTACGATGCCGCCGAAGAAAGTCCAAGGTGTAGCTGCGGGAGGGTCATCTCGCGGCATCCATGTGGATATCTCACCTCAAAGCATGGTTTGTTCTTCTTGGTGTTAATTCGGTTTTAAGTTGATCATGCAAAGAAAATTTGTTAAGGATAGGATATATTTGTTCGAGTTATTTTTAACAAAGGAGTTAGCTTATGAATGACAATGTATACAACTTAGCTTTCTTCAAATTGCATCAAGCATTATAAAATTACAAGCAAGATTAACCATTTACTATAGTAATATATTCCTAAAGAGAAGAATTTATATCTTGCACCATTAGTCTTATTCCTTTCGCAACGATTCACGGTAAATAGCTAAATTCAAGAAAGGTTTCTTTCGATGCTCAAGTTACTAGGGAATTATCTTTGCTAGTTGCACATCTTAGCCAGGAAATTGTTGTTATTTGGCATGAGTTCATCTTTAAAGAAAACAGAAGTTAAATGTTAGAATTAAGAAGTATAAAAATTAGATATACGAACTCATTTGGGAAGAAAATGTAATGGGGGATTGTTGGATGACACTCTACTAACACTTTTCCCTTGCTATTTGAGGACTTGGGACTAATAAAGTGTGTATACACCAATTTCACAGCTAGGCCTTTTTGTCCCAAGGAGTATTGTCGCTCTTTGTATCACCTTGGCATTATGCTATATGCCAAATTAAACTGTATTGATTGGGAAAGTTAATTGTCACAAGGATAGTAAAACCGTGACAAGACGATTAAGATTACCTTCCAAAAGATAACCGAACCAATCTAAACATAGAAACATTCATACCCTAAACACTTGACTACTTTCCTTACCGTAGGGACAATAAATTCATAAAGATAAGAAACTAGGGTTCGTCCCTAAGCTTCTTAAATGAAGAAACCCTAGGCCTGACATACGTCAGCTTAAAGAATCTAAACAGATTATTCCATTGCAGGACTTGTGCATTATGTATGAAATCATTTTGTGATTGATTCACAAGGAGAAAAGGGAAAAAAACCCCTCATCAAGGACGGTAGATCCTTACGCAAGTTATCTTGCAAAAAGACATATATTTGGATATCCTTCTAAATAAGGAAAGTTGTAAAATAGAAACTAGCATATCTAAGGTACCTTAGGGTTAAACAAGTTGGGTATGCCCTGCACAGGAATATAAGAGATCTTGCCAAGTTACAAGACACCTTGGGAACGAGTGCTGATACACTCAAAAAGAAAAGAACACTTCCTTAGCAGTTTGCCATACAACCAGGTTGATTAATGGAAATGTTTGTGCTTGCTGGAATTTTAGGGCTCTGTTTGAATTATGAATTACAAATTAAATAAGTACCTATACTTCAGGTTAAAGGCCTGAAGGGAGAGGCAGCTTCAGTTACCCCCGACTGCCTGCCTGACCCTAACCAAGGGGGTTGTTGACTGCGCTGGGAATGTGGACCGAACCCGCCGCGAGAGGTCTTTTTGTTAAGCTCTACTTGGAGTAGGAGGACGCTTGGGTACAAGGGGGGGCTCTGGCCGTAAATCCCTCGCCTTCCGGGTCCTGCACAAGAGGCTAACATGACTCGGGATTGGATCTCGAGGCCCGCATACTAGTTGACGGCGGAAGCTTGGAATAGTGATCCTTGGAGATTACTGATTAGCCTTCGGGCAGATTATGGACAAGCCTACGGGCGGAACTCCTTTTATTTCAAAGATAAAATGATGAAATGTTAAAAGAACTTGCTTGATGTTGTTTTTTTCTATGTCACGTGATAAGATTATGTGAAGGAACCAGTGCTTAACAAGGTTAATTAAAGAAGCTGATTGTTATATGTGAAATTAATGTGTTAGATAATTACATAACTAAAACAAACCGAGGAAAGTGCGGAGGATGGGCCATGGGTCGTCCTACGGTTGGGTGGTCCCGGTTAGACGGGAAGTTTTCTCAAAAATCTCGAAGAACAGCGGAATGATGATCATCATCAAAAAGAATAACGAGAACGATGACCTAGAGTTACATCTTACCCGATTTACGTTGTTTTAGGGGAACGGAATGGGACTCTATCTTATGGCAAAGAGGTTGAGCTTTGCATCCCTCTCGTTTCCCATTCTCCTTGAACCAAGTGCAGCGTGAATCCGCTTCGGACCTGGCGTTTCTGCGTAAAGTAGTTCGCTCGAGTCTGATGCTAGTTGCTGTTAGCTAATGACCCATTAGGAAAACCCTAATTTTGGTCGATCCTAAGTGGGAATGGCGAGGATACCTCCGCTACGTGGCAAACACGGGAAGAACTAGATCGCAAAACCCGTAACATTCCATGGGTGTGCCGGGCGGAGCTTTCTAGACATCCTTTCCGATGGACTGCTAAGACGTGTCCTGGATAATACTATGGGACACGTTAGAGTTGGTATCAGAGCCGACCAACAAAGGAATTGTTTTTATGAGATCTCAATAAAATGAAATAAATTGTTGCTATCCAAACATTTCCTCATCTTCAATGCTGTCTTGCAGAACTATGAAGCATGGAACAAGTTTTTGGTGTTTCGGGTCATGTTTATGACTGCAATACATTCTCCGCTTTATAGATAAAGAATTGGGATGATGAACATCCTGGAGCAGATTTATAATCCATCACCTTTATACATTGAACGAAGTTGGACAAGGTCTTCAGGAATCTACTACATAGCTGCCCACCGGTTCGCTTATCTACAGACCAACCTAAAGAGGATCAAGTGGTTGGAAGACTTGAAAGTCGTGAAGCTGTTCATTTTTGTGGAAGCTCACGTAAATTCGACTTTACATATTCAAGGTCGGAGGGTTGAAATGAACTCATATGTATATGAGGAAGTAACTCGTGTAATCCCAGCCGATAGGATTAAAGTGTTGGGCCGCCATGAGAAGTATGGATTCCAACGAAAAGGGTATCCCGAACTTCCAATGAATTATCGATTCCTAAAGATCCATGACTCAAAACCCTACTATTACACAGTTCGTGTAGACAAATGCAATACAAATTTGTTCTCCCCAAAGTGAATGTAATAATTGGAATATCATCACACAAGACGTTGTATAAGGCTACGCCCATGTAAATATAAATAAATACTTCTTTTATCAATATCTGGCTGTGCATCAGAGTTGTTAAAAAGTTAATTAGCTTCATTATTTACGAGATAGTTGAACTAAAGATAAGCTAACGTCAATTATCATATAATAACGTTAAGAAAACTTTTATCCAGGCACAACCCCAGGTACAGGTTCCAAATTCGCCCCCTACATCAAGTACTGCTGTGACCCAGGAGAAGAAGTTCCTCCTCAAGCAGATAAAGCCACTGGAGTTTGACGGGAGAGGCAGATTCGTCAAGTCTGATGCTGAAATTTGGATTGAATCTATGGAGGATTACTTTGAAGCAACTGGTACTGCACCTACCAATTAGGCCATGCTCGCCAAGTTAAAACTCACCGACGAAGCTAGACTATGGTGGAAACAATGGTGCAGGGATCAAGGGACTTCAGAGGGGTCCGTTACCTGGGAGAAGTTAAAGAAAGCTGTGTAGGGGAGATATTTGCCACTTGCATATCGTACACAGAAAATGAATGAGTTCTACGAGCTAAAACAGCTAGGACTCACCCTTGACGCATACTACTCTAAATTTGTCTCTCTTAAAATATGCGCCACAGATGGACACGACCCAGCAGGTGTCCAAATTTTGCGCAGGCCTAAATCCACCCATAAATACCCGTCTTGAATCTATGCGTCCATCAGATCTGCAAGATGCACTCATTCGAGCGGCGCCCATAATTCAGGAAGTGCAAGCTAGACCAAGGGGTAACAAAACTTTGTCCTATAGTGACCCGAACAGAGGAGCACTCAGACCTCAAGTGAAGAGAGTTCAAGGTCACAATCAGGAACAAAGGAAGAAAGCAAGGACAAATAACGTCAACAACTTTGTTCCTACTCAAAGTAATGGCCGAAACCTCCGATGTTTCCACTGCAATGAACCGGTCACTTCAAGAGGCAATGCCCCAAGCTCAGCGGGGGACATCGTCAAATGCCTTTCCAAGGTGCAGGCCATGGTCAAGGAGCGGCCACCCATGGAAGAGGAAGAACTGCCTGCATTGCCAATAGGAAAAGATGAGAAGAAGAAGAAGAGGAAGATCCGACTATGGAAGTAGAATTCGAAAGAGCGACAGTCCATGCCGCTTTACACAAGAAAGGGCCGAATCGCCAATTCTCGGTGATTTAAAAACCGTCGGACTATCAAGGTAAAGGTTTCAAAACCTTGATTGATTGTGGCAGTACACATTCCTTTATCTCACCAGCATGTGCAAAAAGATTAGGAATAGCCACAATAGAAGCACCTACCCTGCTTGTGAAATTGGTAAACAATCGTGAGGTAACTTGTACTAGGCAAACTGCTAAGGTGGAAGTCTTTCTGGGAGGAAAGAAGACTTTAGTCAAATTCAGAGTCATGAACTTAGGTATCCATGAGTGTCTACTCGGGATGGATTGGCTTAAGCCTAATAACGCCCACATTCATTGTGGAAAGGGTCAAGTTTCCTTTCAAAACTCTGAAAGGGAATTTGTCACAACTCAAGGTGAGGCAGGAGTGCCAAGAATCCAATTAGCCAAAGTATCTCGGATCATAAAAGGAGTCAGAAAAGGATTACCCGTTTACCTGATCAAACTCAACAAGTTAGATCAAAAGCAAGAGTTGCAAGAAGGACCTTCTTGGCTAAAGGAATACACTGACGTATTCCCTGAGGAATTGATTGAACTTCCGCCTCCAAGAGAAGTAGATCATGAAATTAGGCTAGTGCCTGGAGCTGCACCAATTGCAAAGAGACCATATAGAATGTCCATACCTGAAGCAATTGAGTTGAAGGAATAACTCAAGCAACTGTTGGATCAAGGTTACATCCGGCCTAGCAACTCACCGTGGGGAGCTCCAATACTATTCCAGAAAAAGAAAGATGGGACACTTCGACTATGTATTGATTACCGAGGGTTGAATCAATCAACAGTTAAGAACAAGTATCCTATTCCTAGAATAGATGAGCTTCTTGATCGTCTTCAAGGTGCAAAGATCTTCTCCAAGATTGATCTCAGGTCAGGTTACTACCAAATAAGGACAAGGAAGAAGATATTCCAAAAACGGCCTTCAATACAAGATATGGGCACTTTGAGTTCTTGGTTATGTCATTCGGGCTTACAAATCCACGTGCCACCTTTAATAGATTAATGCAGGATATTTTTAGACCATATCTTGATGATTTCGTGCTTGTCTTCTTCGATGACACTTTAGTCTATTCTAAACAGGAAGAAGATCATGAACCTCAACTTCAGATTTTCCTTGAGACAATGAGGGCCCATAAGCTGTATGCAAAAATGAAGAAGTGTGCATTCTTCAAGCGTCAGATTGAATATCTGGGATTCATAGTATCATCAGAGGGAATATCGGTAGACCCATCAGAGATGTGCTTGAATGGCCAATACCAGTATCCGTCAAAGAAATACGTAGCTTTCTTGGATTGACAGGATGGTATAGGGTCTTCATAAAAAACTATGCCTTGATTGCAGCACCTCTTACAGACTTACTAAAGAAGCAGACTTCTATTACATGGTCAACTTCCGAACAAAATAGCTTCGACAAATTGAAGCAAAGTTTGGTATCAGCACATATTCTAAAACTTCGTGACCTCAATAAGGAGTTCGAGGTAGTAACTGATGCTAGCATTCTAGCCTTGGGGTGTGTACTTATGCAGGAAGGTCATCCAGTAGCATACTCTTCAAGGAAATTGAAGAGTCATGAAAAGAATTATGCCACGCATGATCTGGAATTACTAGCTGTCATCCCTACTCTAAAGCTTTGGAGATACTACCTGTTAGGTAACAAGTTTACTCTAGTAACCGATCATAAGAGTCTCAAATGGATTTTTACCTAGAACGAGCTCAACATGAGGCAACATCGATGGATTGAAGTATTGGAGGAATATGATTTTGAAATCAAGTACCGACCAGGGAAAGAGAATGTAGTTGCCGATGCACTTAGTCGCAAGGCATTCCTAAATTCCCTAATCTTGCAGAATCCATCAACGGCCAGATCTCTGGCTACAAAGGTATCTATGCCAAACAACCCTATACTTGAACTAGCTAGAGAGGAAGCATACCATGATTTGGCCTACCAAACAATGATAAAGGAAATATCTACCAAGGAGCAGAATCAGATATTGCAAGCTAAGTATCAGGAATTTTCCATTGATAATGGACTTGTCTACTATAGAACAAGGTTGTGTATACCAGCAAGCCAGTCACTTAAGCAGAAGATATTATGGGAAGCTCATGATTCTCCTTTCGCAGGACATCCTGGCTATGCAAAAACTCTTAATGCAGTTAGGAAGAGCTACCGTTGGGAGAGGCTTAAAGGTGACGTTCTCAAGTATGTCACTGAATGTCTGTCTTGCCAACGTATCAAGGCCGAACATGTCATGATGCCAGGGAAACTGCAACCGCTTGACATTTCCCAAATGAAATGGGAATTCATCAGTATGGATTTTGTTGTGGGCTTACCCCAAGTCCAAGGAGGATACAATTCCATTATGGTTGTGGTTGACATGCTTACCAAGGTTGCACACCTGATTCTAGTAAAGACAAACTATAAAGCCTCCAACATTGCAAGATTGTTTATCAAGGAGATATTCAAGCTACATGGGTTACCTAAAAGAATCATTAGTGATCAAGATTCTCTCTTCACATCACACTTCTGGAGAGCTATCTTTGAAGCTATTGGGACTCAACTCTGTTTTAGCACCGCCTACCATCCCCAAACGGATGGACAAACAGAATGAGTGAATCTAATCATTGAGGATATGCTTAGGGTATACCGCTGTCGAGAGCCGAAGAGGTGGATTCAATACTTGCCATTAGTTGAATTTGCCTACAATGCTTCTTACCAGCAGAGCATTCAAATGACCCCTTTCCAAGCATTGTATGGTCATGATTGTCGAAGTCCCCTAAACTTTTCTGATCCAACCCTAAGAGTTGAAGCTTCAAGACAAATGTTGGAGGACATGGATGATCAAATAAGGTCAATAAGACAAGACATACAAGCAGCCAAGGATAGACAAAAGGCATATGCAGATTTGAAACGTCAAGAAAGATTCTTCGAAGAAGGAGACATGGTCTTCATTCGGGTACGCTCTAAAAAGAGTTCTCTATCCCTAGGAGAATGCAAGAAGCTAAGTCCAAGATATTGTGGGCCGTATAAAATCCTCAAATGCCTAGGACCCAATGCTTATAGATTGCAACTCCCTGAGAACCTAAAGGTTCACAATGTATTCCATATCAGCCTATTGAAAAAATATATACCCAATCCTAATCATGTACTTGATGACCAATAAATTGTAATGCCTAGTCAAGGAGTCCTTGAACTAAGGCCAGAAAGGATCTTAGATGTTAGGGAAAGACAGTTAAGATCTAGAACCTTGAAAGAATGCCTTGTCCAGTGGAAAGATTATCCCAAAGAGGATGCCACTTGGGTAGATGAAGGCACTCTCAACCATCAATATCCCCAGTTTATCGCGAGATGAGGATATCTCGATTCCTCCAAGGGGGAGAGAATGTAATATTCCGTGTTAACAAAATAAATGGGACTTATGGGAATTTTTTTAAAATCCCCCCCCTTATCCCTCCAGCCGACTGACGAGCTGGAGGGGGAGGGGAAAAGAAGGAGCTGTAAGCTCCTTGGTGGAGCCTTGGGAGGGAGGGGGACCATGCGCGTTGACACGCCATGAGGAAAGATCCCCCTCCCTTCCACTATTTAAACGAGGCAGGGGGAGGGGCTGCGGTACAGGAAAGAAGGCAGAGCCGTGAGGGAAGAGGCCGTGAGAGAAGACTTCAAGCCGAGGGAAGAAGACGGGAGGCCGTTGCCATCCGCTACCATTTAGCCACCATTTCGCCACGCAACCCCTTTCACCCCCCCCTCCCCCCCCACGTGCCTTTGTAAGGCTCCCAAACCGTTTGGAAGCTTCCAAGGGGGCTCTTTAAGCCCTTGTTCCCACCCCCTCCCGGGTTTTTAAACCCCCCTTAAGGCCTTGTTTTTTACCCCCTCCCGGGTTTTTAATCCCCCAAAGCCCTTATTACCCCCCCCCCCCCCCCCAGGTTTAAATTTTCCCCCTCCTAAGCCCCCTTGTTTTCCCTCCCGGTTTTAATTTTCCCCCCTAAGCCCCCTTGTTTCCCCCCCCCTCCCGGGTTTTAATTTTCCCCCCTAAGCCCTTGTTCGTTTTTTTTTTTCCCCTCTTGGCTCTTTAGACTATTCAAGTCACACCCATAGGCCTACTTTGTCCTTAGACTACCTTGCGGATTTCCATTCTCTTGCATTAATTCCTTCACTCACTTTTTAGATCTTTTTGTGCAAGTGCTTCCTTAGTTGAGCTTTGTGATCTTAGTTTTATCAAACAAGCCGGTGTCCACACACTCGCATGTCCTAAAAATCCAATTCATCATCATGGTCTCATATGGTATCCCGTAAAGGAGAAATAGCCGTGAGATAAAAGATAGGGAGGGAAGTAGAGGGAGTGAAAAGAGGGAGTGAAGGAGGAAGAGTGGGAAAAAGGTAAAGGAAAAGGAAGGAGAAGACGGTGGAATTTCAAGAAGAAAAAGGGAAAGGCTATCTCAATTTGAACTACGATGCCGCCAAAGAAAGTCCAAGGTGTAGCTGCGGGAGGGTCATCTCGTGGCATCCATGTGGATATCTCACCTCAAAGCCAGGTTTTTTCTTCTTGGTGTTAATTCGGTTTTAAGTTGATCATGCAAAGAAAAATTGTTAAGGATAGGATATATTTGTTCGAGTTATTTTTAACGAAGTTGTTAGCTTATGAATGACAATGTATACAACTTAGTTTTCTTCAAATTGCATCAAGCATTATAAAATTACAAGCAAGATTAACCATTTACTATAGTAATATATTCCTAAAGAGAAGAAATTATATCTTGCACCATTAATCTTATTCCTTTCGCAACGATTCATGGTAAATAGCTAAATCCAAGAAAGGTTTCTTTCGATGCTCAAAGTTACTAGGGAATTATCTTTGCTAATTACACATCTTAGCCAGGAAATTGTTGTTATTTGGCATGAGTTCATCTTTAAAGAAAACGAAAGTTAAATGTTAGGAATTAACAAGTATTAAAATTAGATATACGAACTCATTTGGGAAGAAAATGTAATGGGGGATTGCTGGATGACACTCTACTAACACTTTTCCCTTGCTATTTGAGGACTTGGGACTAATAAAGTGTGTATACACCAATTTCACAGCTAGGCCTTTTTGTCCCAAGGAGTATTGTCGCTCTTTGTATCACCTTGGCATTATGCTATATGCCAAATTAAACTGTATTGATTGGGAAAGTTAATTGTCACAAGGATAGTAAAACCGTGACAAGACGATTAAGATTACCTTCCAAAAGATAACCGAACCAATCTAAACATAGAAACATTCATACCCTAAACACTTGACTACTTTCCTTACCATAGGGACAATAAATTCATAAAGATAAGAAACTAGGGTTTGTCCCTAAGCTTCTTAAATGAAGAAACCCTAGGCCTGACATACATCAGCTTAAAGAATCTAAACAGATTATTCCATCGCAGGACTTGTGCATTATGTATGAAATCATTTTGTGATTGATTCACAAGGAGAAAAGGGAAAAAAACCCCTCACCAAGGACGGCAAATCCTTACACAAGTTATCTTGCAAAAAGACATATATTTAGATATCCTTCTAAATAAGGAAAGTTGTAAAATAGAAACTAGCATATCTAAGGTACCTTAGGGTTAAACAAGTTGGATATGCCCTACACCGGCATATAAGAGATCTTGCCAAGTTACAAGACACCTTGGGAACGAGTGCTGATACACTCAAAAAGGAAAGAACACTTCCTTAGCAGTTTGCCATACAACCGGGTTGATTAATGTAAATGTTTGTGCTTGCTAGAGATTTTAGGGCTCTGTTTGAATTATGAATTACTAATTAAATAAGTACTTATACTTCAGGTTAAAGGCCTGAAGGGAGAGGTAGCTTCAGTTACCCCCGACTGCCTGCCTGACCCTAACCAAGGGGGTTGTTGACCGCGCCGGGAACGTGGACCGAGCCCGTTGCGAGAGGTCTTTGCGTTAAGCTCTACTTAAAGTAGGAGGACGCTTGGGTGCCAGGGGGGGCTCTGGCCGTAAATCCCTCGCCTTCCGGGTCCTGCACAAGAGGCTAACGTGACTCGGGATTGGATCTTGAGGCCCGCATACTAGTTGATGGGCGGAAGCTTGGAATAGTGATCCCTGGAGATTACAAGTTAGCCTTCGGGTAGATTATGGACAAGCCTACGGGTGGAACTCCTTGTATTCCAAAGATAAAATGATGAAATGTTAAAATAACTTGCTTGATGTTGTTTTTTTTCTATATCACGTGATAAGATTATGTGAAGAAACCAGTGCTTAACAAGGTTAATTAAAGAAGCTGATTGTTATATGTCAAATTAATGTGTTAGATAATTACATAACTAAAACAAACCGAGGAAAGTGCGGAGGATGGGCCATGGGTCCGTCCTACGGTTGGGTGGTCCCGGTTAGCCGGGAACTTTTCTCAAAAATCTCGAAGAATAGCGGAATGATCATCATCATCAAAAAGAATAACGAGAACGATGACCTAGAGTTACGTCTTACCCGATTTACGCTATTTTAGGGGAACAGAATGGGACTATGCCTTATGGCAGAGAGGTTGAGCTTTGCATCCCTCTCGTTTCCCATTCTCCTTGAACTAAGTGCAGCATGAATCAGCTTCGGACCTCGCATTTCTGCGTAAAGTAGTTCACTCGGGTCTGACGCTAGTTGTTGTTAGCTAATGACCCATTAGGAAAACCCTAATTCCGGTCTATCCTAAGTGGGAACGGCCAGGATACTTCCGCTACATGGCAGACGCGGAAAGAACTAGATCGCAAAACCCATAACATTCCATGGGAGTGCCGGGCGGAGCTTTCTAGACATCCTTTCCGATGGACTGCTAAGACGTATCCTGGATAATACTATGGGACATGTTACAATAGCTCATTGAACTATTTGCTGAAATCCCAACAAAACCGGGGGAGAAAACACCGCTGCCAGGAGGCGAGAACTCCAATCTCCTCTGCTCTGTACCACCGTCGTCTCGCGAAACGGCGGTACCTAATGAAAACCCAAATCCCTCACATTGGGCAAAGGTGAATCTCTGAGAGTATCTCTGTTTCTAACATATTTCACACACACAGTCATAAACTGAACTGCTCTCATGCCATCTTTACTACGAATCCGTGCATAAGCAGATCCATCATCCGTTACCTTTGTTTCCATGCGCATCTCTGTGATGAATGGATGTCCAAGAATTATAGGATAAGAGCATGAATCCTACACAAAGAAATGGAAATCCTCATCTACATCACCAATAGAAACCCTAACACTAGGACAAGCAGCATACAAATCACCTGCAGTGTTATTGGCGGCTCTCATACGCCACCCATGCTTTACATCCATAGGCCATCTGTTACTCTCATAAACTCCACGAACTATGAGATTAATCTCTGAACCATGATCCACCAAAGCAACATAAGGCACCTGTTTCTCTCCAATATTTACCATCGTCTCTGTAGTTGCCCTAGCCCAATGACTCCGCGAAAAGTGACTACACGGTATCAAGACAGGCTCATTAGTTTCAGCATAATGCATAGGCTGAACCCTCTTCTCTACCTGCGGAAAAACAGAAGCATTCTCAACCATAACCTCATCCTCATCCTCATCCAACTCCCCAATCAAAACTCCCTATGTATCAGTGGTAGGCAATGCATGTCTTTTCCTCTTCAGAACCTCCTGAAACTGATCTTGAAACTCTCTTTTCGAGATGCCCAAAACCTTAGAAATAGTGAAAGTCACCTCACTACCAAGTATCTTGTCATTAAATATTTTCTTCATGTACGTAGATATCTCAATATCGGACATCAATCTAAACCCTGGCTGCTTTCTCTCCCTAGGCTCTTACCTCTTTTCTCTCTTTTGAGCATCTTCCATCTGTCGATCTGGCCCTGGTCTCAAAGACGGTCCTGTAGTAGGTGGTGTAACAAACTCACCCCCTCTAGTCTTCTTAGCTGCACTTGGATTTTCTTCATCCCTCTTACGCTTCTCCTCAACAAGTACATCTGCTCCATGAGACTTAGCCAAATAAGCATAAATAGAGTACTTGTCAACAAGTGAATCCCAACCTGTCTCTGATCTGATGCTAGAGCCTGCACTAGTCAAAACAGTTTGCTGAATTTTTCCCTTGTTTCCAGTCTCCATAGCATAAGTCCATAGTGCTGACTGAGTCTCTGATCCCTTCTCAATCTGGACTCCATATGCAGAAGCATCACCTCTAGCTGTCACATAAGAAGTACGCGTAGCCATGTCATCCACTAACTTCTTCATTCCACCTTTACCAAAGTTGGTAGCAAGTGGAGCTCCTGTCTCAGTCGACAAAATCTTACCATCTTGTCCCCAATATACCAAATTCTTCCTCCTTGCATCCTGAAAAGATTCACAATCCCTGCAATGTTGATGGTCCATAGTATCGCACCAAATACATCTCCGATCTCTCCTAGGTGCACTAGGAGCACTCCTAGGTGCAGTAGGAGCACTAGAAGAAGTAGTAGGCGCAGTCGAAGCAAACTGCTCTTTCAATTTTCCCACCAACTCTGCTTTAACTGACTCCAGTGTCAAATCCGTTATGCCTTTGATTATGTCATCAAGAGAGGTAGGCACTGATGGAGCGGATGGTTTTGGAGCAGAAGGTGCAGGCATCGGTCATGGAACAAGAGGAATAGGTGGAGTGGAAACTGTAGGCACTGGCATAGGCCAAGAAACTGGCTGAGGAGGAGAAGAAATAACAGGGATAGAAGCAGGCATAGGATCAGATGATGGTTTCGGTGTCATGGAACCATTCTGTAGGCGAGTCTTCCATATCCTCCTCTTGGTCAAAGTCGAGACTACATCCTGGGCATCCTGCCAATCCGTTTTAAGACCCATAGGCTTTATGCGATCCTCAAGAAGCTCTCCCAATTCTTCTTGAAGAGCAGGATCTGCAGCTTGCAAGAAAAGCTCAACTTTTTCAACATCTGATGCTCTTTGTTCAATGGCATTAAGCTGACTATACCTCTCTTCAAATTCCCGAATCAACTTTGAAGCAGCTAGACCTTTGTTTGGCATGTAGACCCACTCTCGGAATGACCGCCGAGTCGCCATACCAAAGTCCTCAAGGAAATATTCTTCTTTCAGGGCCTTCTTAAAATCTTGCCAATGTGTATTTTGAATAAAAAGATCAGTCACTTTTGCCCTCAAAGCGGGTGTGACAAGACAAAGGAAGTACTTACTCATAAGTCCTGCTGGAACTCCAAAAAACCCCATCTTGATCTCATATGTCTTCAAATATGCTGAAACATTACGGCCATCAAATAGCTTCTTCTCATTCTCAACTGCTTCAATCGCTTTAGTCGCGCTGTTTGCATTTTCCTGCTCCGAATAGAGTTGCCTTTGTTGAGACAACTGATGTTGATGCAATTGTTGTTGCTGCTACATATACAATTGTGTCTGCTGATTTTGAAGCTGCATATACATGGACATATTCTGCAAAATCTACTTTAGATCATCTGTTGAAGTACTTGACATAGCAGTCATTGATGGAGTTGAAGTAGAAGACATAGCTGGAATTGTAGAAGAGGCTGAAATAGAGGCTGAAGTATCTCCCATCCTGAAATTTCTGCGACGCTTTCACGTCGGGTTCACCAAAGATGTCGAAGGATTTTCGAAAGCAAAGTCGTGTCTCCAAAAGACCTTGTTAAATTTCAAGATGGAAGATCAAGCAAGTGAATGAATTCAAATCTGTAACAGTAACTCCAGCATAATGTACATTGAGCAAAAGAATATTTTAAACAATCATGTCCAATAACATTTAGTTTCAATTCCAAGCCTAATATGACTGCAATTGCCTCCTGTGATGTTGATCAGTTGGAAAGATCAATAATGTTCATGGTCATACACAACCTTTTGTATTAAGTGAACCAGCAGTCCTTCATAAACAAGGAAGAAATACACACAACAGTCTTATTCACTGCTATGAATTTTTCTATCATATATCAATATGTTTTTTGGCATCTCTGGTTCATTCTCAGTTTTCATAGTATATATCATGTGTCTGCTGTAAATTTGCTTCATTTCAGCAAGCAATTCCAATACTTACAGGGCACTAATAACAGAACAACATATATGAGATTTTAATTAGAATAGAAGCAGCCAGGTATCAATTGATATGAGCTTGGCTGATACTATTTGTAGTGGCGATAGGGGTTGAGTTTGAGTGGCAAGAGTTGTCAAAGTCATGACAGCCTGTGACAACTTTCAAAATCCATTAGAATGCAGCCCCATCTTGGTGCAGTTACTAACAGATCTTAAACCTCCTGAGCCCTCTAGCATAGATTACATGAATTGCAGATAGCAATCTACTTCAAAGATGTCCATATGTTGGCATAGGATACTCCAGCGCAATCTTTGTCTGCAATTATAAATTCTGTCATGACAACCAATACATACGATCATGTTTTCCTGTCAGCTTGGAGCATACAGCAGACATAAGCGAGGCTGTCGTCCACTCCATGGCCGTTGGTAGTTCCACATTATGCACTTTCAGCCACTGTTGAATGCTGGCATATCAATTTAATACCCCTGGCCTGGCCTCTTTGCAACACTAACAATGCATAGTGCAACACATGAGGAACATTCCCCAGATCAGAGACAATTTCATTCCCTTTTCTGTTGCACCTGTATCTTCCTTTCCATCAATAAATTCCGGATGAAGTGAGAGAGTAGATTCATAATTTTTCACGCGCGAATCAGTGGTAAGAACTCGGTATGCAAGAATGTGCCGATCATCATCCAGTAATTCCAACACCTCGGTGCTTTTTGACCATACGTCACGCACCTCACTGGTCATACCTTCCCGGATCTTCCCATGAGTCCCAACCTACTCAGCTTCATCCTGACATTAGTCCTTTTTAGCATCTGCAGCACGGTCGCTCTCGCTTCCATCGATTCCTTGAGGAGAGAGAAAATAGATGTGTTTCCCCTTAACAGAAGAACGAGGCACACTGCAAGGGAGGTCTCTGTGATTGCCACAAAATAGGGACTAATCATCCTTCAAAGACTAATCATCCTTCAAAACACCACCGTGACAGATGCTCCTTCCCAGAGACTTGGTTGTGGGTCTTCCTCCACATATGCGTTTCTTTTTTTTCCCTCCATTGCTCCCCTTTACGATGACGGAGAAAAAAAACTTACATTAGCCACCATTGCCGAATTTCGCTGCGCCCCCCGCCAGAGAAAGCTTCCCTTCCAATTGACTAATAAAGTAGCCCCAAATTAGCTCTCTCTGAAAAAATAGCCAACTTATGACTGTGTCATGTAAGTAAAAGAGAATGTAGGCCTTCTGTTCAAGGACAGTTTTCTCACTTACTTGGCAGACCTGGCTATCATCCAGAACATGCCACAAGCACCTGGCTATTCGAACAAAACAGTAATAGTGTCCAGAGTAGTACCAAACTGAATCTTCTTGTCTATCTTTTTCCCCCCCGTAACCTCCCAAGCTGCCAAAGCTCTTGAGTTGTAAGGTCAGAACATGAGGTGATAAAAACTGTGAACCGCTTCAAAGCTCGGACTTTTGTGTTGGATTTTCCACATTGATACTTGTTGTCTCCATCCAAAATCTCAACAGCTGTGAAATATGCTAAAGCTTTCTGTAAAGATTCTGCTCTGGCAACCTCAAGACTTAAGTCCGAGAAGGGATCATAAGTATTTGAACAATGTGAGCATTAGTACACTTCACCTAGCTTTTAAGACGTCCACCAAACAGTTGTTGGATGAGGCCTTCCTGAAAAGTTTTAGAACCACCACCAAGGTTCTTGATAGGGCAGCATTTGTGCAATGCCTTAATCAAATTCCTCATATATTCATGAGCATCCTCTTGACGCCACATTCGAAATGACTGTGAAATGCACTGCAGATTCTTGACAAGGTAAGTTGGAGAGAAGCTGCTTCCTGAAGTATCCAATGCCTTCTTTACATGAATTTCTAATGCATACATAGCACAAAATCCTGATGTACTTCTATGTAGACCACTCTGAAGATATGTCACAAGAGGTGTTGTATATGTTAAGCATTGCAGCACATAGTTGCGAAAGCATATTCGCCAAAATTTGTCAGACCTGCCCCGATTTTCGGCACACCAGATTTTGCATACATGTCAACCAGAGCATTATTGATTAATTCCTCTTGCTCCAAACCCTCTTCCACATAGAACAAAAGTATAAACACAACAACTAAATATGTACAAAGTATCAAATCCCACACACAACTTTTGGGTGGATTTCACACCTCAAATGCGCAGCAATACGACAGCGGTTATGGCCTCGATGGTAACCTACCTCTCTAGGAATAGATATCCTACCAACAATAGTAGTTTGCAAAAAAATCATGATATATACAAACAATTATGAGACACAATGTATTAGAACAAATTATATAAAGAATTGAAAGAAATATAAATTTTAAAAAACTAGAAATCAAAATATACTTACAAACTCCGCCTCCCATGACTCTCTATTGTCCAATCTGTAATGCGACGATCCCATGGTTTCCATTTGGATCCGTCGCGCCTTTGCATGTTGGCGACTCTTCACTTTCTCTATTGCTTTCTTCTTGGCTTTCTTCCACTCTATGCGGTGGCACATAGGTGGTTGGCTATAGGCTCCACGCTCCTCCTCCTGTCTTCGCAGTGAGTCCCTGGCGTGTGTCATGAGGTGGGATCTTTTGTTGTGAAGCAAATCCCTCACTTTTTTGTATCCCCAATCATTCAAGAATCGCTCACCCTCAAGATTTGGGTACCTCCTATGGACTGCTCTCAATACCTCATGCCACACAAGCCACTTTTCTGATTTTTGAAGTAGATGAAACAATACTTATACGTCGCATGCACGACACTCCTCATGTACGCCATTACATCCCTTCCTTCATCATAATAGAAGATGCCACCAGTATCTGTAACTCTATATTACTGGCGTATAGGCTCCTCAACATGATCTACTGGTGAGGGTGATCGCTCGCCACCTCCTAGGCAACCCCCACACAAGCCTCGTCCTCCCCCTCCACTCTCCCTCCTTCCTCTCTTTCGACAACCCTCTACCTCACTGGATGCACCTGCTTCTGCAAATACACATGCGTCCGCTGACGCTTGTGCTTCAGCCAATGCATGTACAGGTGCTGCACGTGGAGTACGTGCAATTGGAGTCTAGGAAGTAGTGCCAAGCAAAGACGTTAGAGGCATTCCAGACATGACGTTGAACACTTCATCTGCTGTGGGAGAGCGGCCAAGGTGTCTGGTCATCTCTCCCATGAAGTCTTCCCTACTAGGAAAACCTCAAAAAAATGCATTGATCCCCCTGTCGAACAAGGCCAATGTATCATTCATGCGATCCAAATTCGGGTTATTACTAGATGAACCAAGATGCCACATCTGCAAAAAAACACAGGAAAAAGACAAATTTATTTGCATACAAAAAATCATATATTACCTTCATCCACACCTAAACATTTTCAAAGAGCCATAATCCTTGATCCAATCCAACATTAATTATGAAAAATCATTCAGTGAGCCTAGAATCATTATGTAAGAGAAGGCTTTTGATGCTCACACATAGAAAAAATACATGGATTCTCATGGCACTTGAAATTGCTAATAATCTAGCTTTCTTTAGACATTGAATATAAAACTTAAATGCTAATGCTTCTCATAAACAAGAAAACTGATAAACATAAACATGGGATTGGTCACATTCATCATTGCAAAAAATATTGTTTAGGCAATGAAACTTGTGTTTTATTAGAGCTAGCGCTAGTGCGTGTATCACCGCGTCTAAATTTCAGGATAGACGCGCTCTCAGACGTGTTCTTAAAGTCAACCCTCTGTCCAGAGTGCGTCTATATCCGCATCTGAGATGCAGTATAGACGTGCTATCAGACGCAGTGTCTAGGTCAATGCTTCTGTCACGTGCGTGTATCATCGCGTGTAGGCCACAGAGTACACGCGCCTAGAGATGCATCCTCAGATGCAATGAGAGAAAACATTTCTGCGTGTCTATCCTTGCGTCTACACTGAAATGTAGATGCGTTGGCAGACACACTCAGTCAGCAGATTTCAGTTCGACCGAACGCCATTCATGATTTACAAAATGCAATACTTAATGGAATCAGAAGTCCTAATACACAGAGAGAGAGAGAGAGGGAGAGAGGACTCACCTTGGGTGTTCGGTGTGGCGGGTGGTGGCGCTTCTTCCTTCTCCTTCTTCCTCTCCTTGGTAAGTTACTCTCTCTTGATGCTTGCTTGCTTGCTTGCTGCTTCTTCTTCCTCTTGTTCTCCTCTCTCTTGTTCTCTCTTTCTTCCTCTCCTTGGCTTTCATTTTTCCCTTCTTGTGTGTTTGAAATAAAAGAAGAGGTGAGTCATGAGGAGGTGAGGCATGAAAAGACTAGGTGAGGCATAAAGAGACTGCATGTCGGCTAAACTCAATCTTCAGAACCGCAAAAAACGCAAGAAAGGACTGGTGCAATTTGAAAAGAAAAGTATGTTTTGAATTTTGACGTGTGCGTCTATTTTAGCGTATATATGCATGTCTAAGTTTACGTAAACACACTCATAGACGTGAACGTAGATGCGCAAATAGACGATGATTTAGACACGTAAGTAAATGCAGATATAGACGCGCATTTAGGTTTTATCATAACTTTATGTTTTTAAGATAAGCTTTGATAATGAATTCTTATCATAAGTTTTAATGTATTTATGATGAGTTTTGTGTATTTAAAATTGAGATCTTAGAATAATTAATATGTCAGCTTGAAGTTTTTGGTGAATGACAAATATTTTGATGTTGTCATGAATTAGGTTTAATCATGTCGTCGTCATCACCTAGTGCGGTGCATGCTGATGAGTCAATGAGGACATCCTCAAGTGAAGATGAAACATTACGTCTTCATCATCGAGATGCATGGCTATGATGAAAAATTAAATGCATGTGTGATCCTTGTTGAGGTTGTATTTTTCGAGCACGTCGAATTGCAATGTCACACCTCAGCTTGTATGGAGAATGGGTCCGAGAAAAATCACCAGTATTCATTGTTTTTTTTAACACTAAGATTGCTAGTCTATGTTACTCAATATATATCAACGTACATGAAACTCCCTTTTGTGGTTGAGCTGGATACAGTGCCACATCCTCAGATGCTCCCTCCCGAGCGTCGAGAGACTCCAAAATGTCAACGCGAGGAGGCACAGTCTTCAAGAAGAGTGGAGACTGACGACCATGATAGTAGCACTCATGAAATGCCCCATCAAGTCGTAGAGGATGAGATTTTGGACAACATGGTACACCATCTATTTTCGCAACCGATTAAGGGAGAAGGTCACTCTACGAAGCCAGATGATCCACTATACGTAGCATCATCTACTCCATTGTATGAAGATTATACGTACTCCGTTCTTCATGCATCCCTTGAGATACTTAACTTGCAAACAATTTATGGATTGAGTAATGTCAGTTTGGATGCGTTATTGAAGTAGGTATCAATTCAGTTTGGCTTATGAATCATAATATTAATTGTTCTATTTTAAAATCAGACAAAAATATATGTTGGTGGTTTTTTAACTCACTTTTAAAAATATATGTAGATTATTATCACAAATGCTTCCGAAAGGAAACAAATTGCCAAGTGAGAGAGAGCAAGAAAGACATTACTTGACATCTTTGGGAGGCCTCGATTATGTCAACATCCATGCATTTGATTGTGTCTTATTTCGTGGGATTCATGAGTTTGCACGAGAGTGTCCTATTTATGGCGAATCAAGATATGAAGTGGAGATGAAGTCAATGGATGTACCTTGTAAGGTTTTGCGACATTCTCCGATTGTTCCACGTATAAAACTTATGTTCAAGTGTAAGTCTATTGGAAAGCTCATGTCATGGCATGCTAGTCATCGTTCAAGTGATGGAAAATAGAGGATCCCTATAGACACACCGGCATGGCAATATATAGATAATTTGTGGCCCGTTTTCAAAGAAGAGCCAATAAATTTGAGATTTGGTTTAGGTATGGATGGAATCAATCCATTTGGCATCAAAAGCACATCATACAGTGTATGGCGAGTGGTATTGGTGAACTATAATATTCCTCCATCCATGGCAATTAAAAAGGGACATGTAATGTTGTCCCTTCTGATTCCTGGAAAGCACAAGGTAAAAAACATGGACATTTACTTAGAGCCTTTGATTGAAGAGTTAGAAATGTTATGGGAAGGTATTGAGGTGCAAGATACAAGTGCATCTGCATCCTCTAGAGATTTCACATTGAAGGCCATGTTGTTGTGGACCATGCACGACTTTCCACGATACGGAGAGTGTTTAGGTACATGTATATAACTCTATAGGAAGGAGAGATGGATTAATGCCGACAGCCACTCTGCACTCGACATGAGTCGGTAAGAAGTGCATTTCTCTCAATTGACTTTAAAGTATTTAGCATGATGAATTGTTTACATAATATATTGTTTGTTTGTTAGGTTCTCTATATTTTTTCGTCTTCCATAGTGGACCAAACTCAAGAACAATCACCTATTGGACCCCATGCACATATTCAAAAATGTTGTATCTAGGTTATGGGATCACTTGATAGGGGCTCGTGATTCAGTCAATGTAAGGGAGGATTTACATAACATTGGTCGCATGAGACAAGCTTGGCTATGCATTGGACCCAGAGGAAAGATTGAGCTACCCCATGCACCTTGGATGTTGTCAAAGAATGAGGAAAAAATAGTGAAGGAACAAATATGTAGCTTTCGAACACCCACAGGATGTATGAGATGTCTCAAGGGAGCCTTCATAAAGAAAAAGAAAAGAGGTGTGGAGCAACTATCTGGTTTGAAGTCCCACGATTGGCACAAAATGATTCAAGTAAAGGTATCTCTAACCATAAATATAGTAATTAGTGGAGTAACTATGTGTAAACTTTTGGGTATAATGACTTTTTCCTCAACTAATCATTTGATCTATGAATATTGTTTACATTCAGTTCGTACTTCCTACTAGCATATCCCATTGTGTATCCAAAGATGTACATGATATCATTTACAATATGGGAGAGCTTGTGAGGTGTGTATACATTTTACTTTTTCATTATATATCTTTGAATTTCTACACAAAAATAAACAATTCTCAAATACATCCTTACAGGTATGTGAGCTCGAAGGAAATTGATCCAAACACATTACAAGAAGCTCGAGTATTATCTGTTGAGGCGGTTTGTTTGGTAGAGGAAATTTTTCCTCGATCCATTTTGACTACTCAATTACATTTACTCGTACATTTGATTGATGAGATCGCACTTTGTGGGGCAGTTCATGCAATGTGGATGTTTTTTCTTGAGCGCTTCATGAAAACCTTGAAAGATTTTGTGAGACAAAAAGCACAACCTGAGGGAAGCATATTTGAGGGTTGGTTAGTGCAATCATCCCTTTTTTATATCTCTGAATATCTTGCTAAAGTGGATCCCTTTCAACCACGACTATGGAAAGATGATGAAGACTTGAGGATGACCTCTATAATACCTCAAGGAAAAGGAATGAGTAAAGTGCTAACAAAAGAAGAACTTCGTAAGTTAAATAGTTTTTGTGTGCTCAATAGTGATGTAATGAGAAAATGGGTGACACTATATAATGAAGCAAGGGCAAGAAGAAAAAGCAAAAGACAAGCATTTCGCACCAGATATGGATGTAATGTCTCATTTTCAAATCATCTAAATGCGCTTCCATGTCATATTGATATAGATTGGTTAAATGGAGAGAATGAAAAAAAAGGAGGAAATTAATATATCTCAAGAAGAGTGGGAATACGCACGAGGTTGCTTATTAAAGGTGAGACATACTATCAATTAATTTGTTTCTATAAGTTATATTTTATATAAATAATTGACATGTTTGATCTTTTATCTTTTACTACTAGTGCGCATTATTCAATGCTATTTGGTGTGAGAGTAAACATCTTCAAACTCAACGTATAGATGAAAAGCGAAATACCCAAGATTATGGTGTCCTTGCTCACTTCGAGGATGCCAAGGTTATTGTGGCTTGATCCAAGATATTCTGAAGCTTGACTTCAGACGATTCTTTATATATGTACTGAATGTGAAGTGGTTTAAAAAAGTGGTAAAAAATAGTGAGCATTGCACAATCAGACGTCATCCAAGTGGTTTTGTAATCATTGACTCTACAAAACTTCACCAAAACAAGAATGACACATTAGTAC
This sequence comes from Lygodium microphyllum, assembly GCF_053477565.2. Classification (NCBI taxonomy): domain Eukaryota; kingdom Viridiplantae; phylum Streptophyta; class Polypodiopsida; order Schizaeales; family Lygodiaceae; genus Lygodium; species Lygodium microphyllum. Next base: position 64,078,556 of record NC_141144.1, on the reverse strand, counting down.
TACCTCAACAATGCGAGCAAGTATATATGCAAAAGCTAATTTTTTAATATGTATACATGTGATACAGATACACAATATAATAAGTATTTAAGTTTCTTTTTTTTGTTTTTCAAATACAGGTTGTGTATCATCCAATGGTAAACAATAACCGATTGTGGTATATCATCCCTATATCTAATCGTTCAAAACTAATATACGGTAATATTACCAACATGGAGATAGCAGATGACAATCTAACAATTAATGATGATGTACATGATGACACGATAATGGATTATATGCGTGATGTAGTACAAGATGAACCTCGCAAGGATGTTCAAGGAAACGTAGAAGAAGACAATAATGTGATTGTCGATGATATTGATGAAGTTATTGAGCAATATAGCAACACATGTGATAGTGGGATAGACTTATTTGTTTCGTTACCTCTTGGTAACATAGACCTAGAAGTAAATAGTTTAGCAAGGGCTGATCTCATTGAAGATGAGATGGATAATTCACTGTAACATACTTAATTTGCTTAATGATTCAATGTGTATTCTTAATTCTATGGTTTTTATCATGCGCACACGTGCATACTCAAGAATCAATAGTCAAGTTTAAAACTAAATTGAATTTTCCATAATAAAAAGGAAGTATTTTGTATCATCTTCAAACAGAGAAATTACGAGATACATATCACAATGCTTGTTACTAATTGTATAATAAGGTTTATATCGCTTACCGCTAATTACTTATATCAGGCTTGTCAACTAGAGGAACTGCCATTCATTAGAGAGCAATGCAAAAATAATTATTAACTCTACTTTTTTTATTCAATGATTCAATATGTATTCTTAATTCTATGGTTTTTATCATGCGCACACGTGCATACTCAAGAATCAATTTCAGGTGGTTAAATAATTATTAACTCTGGTTTTTTTAATTATATTAAGTCCAATTTCAGGTGGTTAAACAATTGCGCGTCTGGAGGCGCATCTATATTGGCGTCTATTTACATGGATATATAGACGCAAAATTCACGTCTATTTACATGCTCTTTTACACACACATATAGATGCATTGATAGACGCGTCCGAGTTTGTGCATCTAACATGCGCGTCTATGCCTCGTTTCTGTTATAGTGCACGCCGCCAGGGCTGCCGCCACGCTGCGCCACTCCTCCTCTACCTCCACCATCATCATCGCCATCATCATAATGATTATCCTCATCATCATCTCCTCCTTCATGTCTTTCTCTCTCCATATCATTCTGTGGAACCGAATCTTGGAAGCTTCTAAACAAGGCTTCCATAAACCTTGTTTACATGGTCTTCCCCAGTTTTTTTTAAACCACGTCTTGTAAAGGGCAATTTCTACGCAAGGGGGAGTAGGCAGTTTTTGGGGCTGATTTGCCAAAGCCTGGAGGAAGTTCAGAGATCCGATAAAGGCAAGGACAAGTTTGCAAAGTCAATTATCTATGTCATCGATGGCTCCAAAGCCAAAGATGCGAGGCACACACGTGTGAGCTTCCAACCCGAGTTCACACATGGACAACGCTGCGAGTCCTCATGCCCAAGTTCCAATTGTATTCTCGCATGAAAGGGATACGTTAAGCATGATGGTTTTAGGGAAATTTAAATGCATTTATCCATTCGTTTTACAAAGCTTAGTGCATGCCGGTTAATTGGAATTACTCGCACTCCCACGTCAACAAGGGTAGTTGCAATCTTCTTGAATGATAATGCATAAATTAGAAGAGGATATCATGCTAAGAAGGATAGAGCTTATGTCGCATGTTTCACTTATGATTTAAGTTCATGGACGTGATTCGTATAGAGAATAATCTTAGACACCCATTGAATGTTGTCCAAAGAATTGCAATGCATGGAAAGGAAACTATGAACTTTGCCTGTTGCATGCGAGGATGCTTGTATTTTAATTCGCGTTAAGTGCTAAAGGAGGGATAATTAAATGTCGGACTCAGGATATTCATTCATGCATGGAGTCTTTCCATCAAAGATTGCATTTAGGAAAGAATGCATTTTCATATTAAAGCTTCAATTCAATGCATTAAACAAAGGGTTTATAGGCATAGTTCTTGATGTAAATCAATGTAGGGTTTATAGAAATTAGCCCTAAATTGTTAATCATTATAGCTTAGGCAAGGAAAAGAAATGGTCGTTGTACATTTTATAGTTGCATAGAAGAAAAAAGTCTATGAATCGCATATTTGCATGGAATGTTATATCTTGCAATTATTTACATCTTTTAGAAAAAATATTAGCATCTCTAAGGAAAGATCAGTTCTTGTCGCAAGACAATTAGATTGATTTAGGTAAATCGCATGTAATGGCATAACCCACATGGGATTCATAAAAGCATAAATAGTTAGTAAGATGAACACCTCAAAGTGCTAGGTAGGGTTTAGTTACGTTAAAAATTCTGCCTAGTATCACACTTGGGATGCCAAGTCAAGACTTTCAATCCCAAACGTCCTACCCACATTCACGGAATGTTAGGGTTAGCTAAACGCCCACGCAAGAACGATCTAGGGTTCTTACCCTAAGGATCAATTGGCCAAACACTAGACTTGCATATGAACTTAAATATCCTAATGCCAAAACGACTATCAGCCTAGCAGGGTTAAGGTTGGGTTGGATCAAGAGGACTCCCAAACCCTACATCTTGACCAAAGGTATTCTCAACCAAGGAATACCGTTTGATGAGAGAACTAATCCCACAAGTCAAATGCGACTCCTATGCAACAAGTTGCAACATCGCATGGTTTTGTGTCTAAACCACAAAGTAGTATTGCCACTCCTTAGAACAAGGGTTGGCAGGTTCTAAGTATAAGTCTAATTTGCAAGAGGATGAGTAGTCATCCTGCTACATCACCCTTCTTTGGGCTGATTTGCCAAGTTAGGGAAATTATGAATTGCCTAACAAGAAATTGAAAAAATCAAGATAGGACAACAAGGTTGCCTAGGATTTACTGTCTTAATATAAGGGGACCTAAGGTGCTTGTTAATTTGGGTTAACAGGGTATAAACCCTAGCCCAAGGAAAAAGGGTAAACTAGCAACACATCTTACGAAACCCTTGGGGATCTTGCCAAGTTGCAATTGATCCTGGATCGAATGCTGGATGCATTCGGAGAGAAGGAATTCACACCTTAGCAGTTGGCCAAATAAATGACCACTGGATTGATTGCGTTTGTACAGTTAGGAGCACTATTTATGCTTCTTTGCTCAATGAACTAAAGCTGGAAAACTAATTAATGCTTCAAGTTGAAGACTTGGAGGGAGAGGCAGCATCAGTTATCCCCAACTGTCTGCCTGACCCTATCCAAGGGGGTTGTTAGCCGCGCCAGGTATGTGGACCGACCCCGCCGTGAAAGGTCTCTCCATCGGGTGCTACTTGGAGCAAGAGGACACTTGGGTGCCAGGGAGGCTCTGGCCGTAAATCCCTTGTCTCTAGGTCCTACTGCACAAGAGGCCGATGTGACTCGGGATTGGATCTTGAGGCCCACATACTAGTCTACGGGCGAAAACTTGGAATAGCGATCCGTGAGGATTGCTAGAATAGCCTTCGAGCGGATTATGGATTAGCCTTCGGGCAGTTATGGAATAGCCTTCAGGCTGGATTATATGATGTATTCCAAAGATTGATAAATAAGATCAAATGTTGAAAAGGAACTTGTTTGACATTTTTTTTCTATGTCAATGCCTAAGTTACGTAAAGAAACCAGTGAATAATTGGCTGATTAAGGAAGCTGTTTTTGCTTGTCAAACTAAATGTGGTAGGTAATTAGACAACTAAAGCAACCCGAGGAAAGTGCGGTGGATGTGATCATGGGTCTGTCCTACAGAAGGGTGGTCCCGATTGGCCGGGAACTTTTCTCGAAGGAAATTGACAGCAACGAACGATGACCTAGAATCTAGAGTACTAGAGTCCCGATTTATACTGTTTTAGGGGAATGGAATGGGACTATGCCTTACGGGTAGAGAGATCGAGCTTTGTATCCCTCTCGTTTCCCATTCTCCTTGAACCAAGTGCAGTATAAATCGGCTTCGACTCTAATGTTTCTGCGTAAAGTAGTTCGTCTAGGGCTCAACGCTAGCTACCTTTTCGGAACTTGACCAGTAGGAAAACCCTGATTCAGGTAAGTTCTAAGTGGGAACGACAGGAATGCTTTTGCTTTGTTGGTAGACTTTGGAAGACACTAGATCGCAAACCCCGTGACATTCCATGGGAGTGCCGCACAGTGCTTCTGGACTCTCTTCCCGATGGTCTGCTAAGATGTGTCTACAAATGAACAGGTGGACACATTACAATGATTCACTCTGGTTTTAGTATGTGTGTTTGGGTTTCTTTGTGTGGCTTTCTGTTTGATGTTGTTTTTTTAAAATGAATAAATAAAATCCCACGGATGGATAGTGATAACTTTTTACATTTTGCCCAATTTTATAGCATGTAAAATTTTCTAGTTATCTTTCATTTTGTTTTCGTTTTTATGCTTCTTAATTTGGGGTTTCTTTTGATTTTGTTTTTTATCTTAATCGATTTTGTTATGGATATGTGATTAGTTTTTTCTCTTTTGTTCATTCACTAAAATGTAGGTTGAAAGCTAAGCACAAAGGTCCAATAGAATTTTTAAATTTTATCAAAATTTTGCTAGTCATTTTTTAGATTTGAAAAAGATTTTTTCAAGAATTTACATATTTAATGGGGGTTTGTCATTCAAATAATTGGTTTCCAATTATTTTTTACAATTTCATTGCATGAAAATTATCCCAAAATATAAATGAGAATTGTTATGAATTTTTTTGAAATTTAATGATTTTTCTTGATTTTTAAAATAAATTATAAAGATTTTTTGGTAAATTTTCATGAAATTTAAGGTTTTTAATATTTTTTTATTTTTTGTTGGTATTTTTTGTTGAGAAAAAAACATAAAATTTCAAAAAGTGTACAATTATATCAACAAAATTTTTAAGTTTTTTTCATTTTTATTTAGAATTTTCATGGATTTTAATAGTTTTTATGGGTTTTTGATCATTTTTCATGTGTTTTAAAGGGTTTTCATTTTTTATATTAAAAACTCAAGAAAATAAAGAAATATGTACCGGGAAATGGGTTGCGTGTCAACTGCGTGTGGGAACAACAACAATCTCTTCACATGGTGGAAGAATCGCATGTGTGTCCTCATGTGTGAACAATCGCAATCATATGCTTACAAGGTCCAAAACCCTGTAAGCAAGCAAGACCTTGAGAGCAAAACACACATGAGTCGGCAGAAAAGGGAGTGGTCACATGTGAAAAGAGGGAAAGAAACATGGAAAAATGAAAAAAAACAGAGTATTTATGTTTTGGCTTTCTTGAAAAAAATAAAGGGTGTGGGTGTTTTTTTTTTTCTTGCATATGGTTAGGTATGTATATGTGTGTATATATATGTGTGTGTGTGTGTGTGTGTGTATATGTATATATATATATATATATATATATATATATATATATATATATATATATATATATATATGTATGTATATGTATATATATATGCATACATACATACATACATGGAGAGACAAGGATGGGGTGTTTTTTTTAAATTTTGAGGAGAGAGACCGAGGAGGAGAGGCAATTGTTGGCAGCGTGGGTGCCTTTTCTGTGGGGTGGGAGATTGGCTGTTTTGCGAGTGCCACCTCTGTGTGGCGATGCTGTGGGGTAGCCAACCAACGAGTTCGCTGGCGGCCAACGAGTGGCCAATGTCCAGGAGGGAGAAGAGGTGAGGAGGAGGAGGAGGAGGAGGAGGAGGAGGAGGAGGAGGAGGAGGGAGGAAGAAGGGAGGCGAAGAGACGAAAATGTTCATAAAAAAAATTTCCCCCGTCATCGCAAAAAACGTAGTGACATCATAGAACCGTCGCTATAATCATCACTATAGGTATCGCATTTGTGACGCTTTATCAGTGTTACATTTGCGACGCTGATAGCGATGCAAATAATAACACCTATAGTGATGATTTGTGATGCACACTACGACGCTAATAACGGCACATGTAGTAAATTTGCAACGCTAATAGCAATAGTTCTAGGAGACAAAAAAATTTGTGGTTGCCCAAACAAAAGAGTTAGAGTAAAGTGTACATTGCTAATCAAAATGAAAGAAAAGTGTACTTGAATCCGTAAGACTGATACATAAAATAAATACAAGATCGCGTAATGGAAGTGACAGTAGAATCATGGCAAGATACAAAGGATGATAATAACATAGTGCATAGAAAATGCCTACATAAATCGCATGACCAAAAAAGAAGAGGATGTGTGCGCACATGACTAGAAAAGAAGAGGATGTGCGCGCCACAGATCCAAGAGCAAGCTATAGATCCTCGCCATCGGAAAGCTTGTCCCACCGCCAAGGAGCATCGAATGAACTCTGCAAGAAAAGAAATAACTACACATCAGTTCACCATACAATAATGCCGTTTAATTAAATTTAGTAACTACAGACAAGAAAGATGAGTAACTTACTAGGCCACCACGTCCATACAATTGGTCAATCAATACAGTGAGACCGTGTCACTTTGTATATCGAGTCTCTAGGTTGGTGGGATCGCAGTTTGTAATGGAGTGCTGCAAAGAAAACAAAATACAACTGTTAGAAACACAATTGTCAGTACAAGGGATATTGCAAAAAAATAAGCAATCAAAAAAAAAACTTACAAAGTCCTCCAAATAAGTTATGTGACTGCCACTCCCAAGATGATGGACCACTCCTGTCTCCAATTGTGCTCTTGCTGCCTCACGTTGTTGTCTCCAACGTCTTGAAGAATTTGTAGCCTCCTCCCTGAGTCAGTGCCAATCATGTGCCTCTAGCCACTCGGGCTTTGAGGCCCCATTCTTAACATGCGCTCGATTGTCTATGTGACATGTACGCACGCATGCACTCCATCATCCAGCCAGTGGAAAACCTATCTACTATGGTGGTACCCAAAACTCCTCATGCAAAGATGCTACTATGTAGTCCTTGATCCCCTCCGATATGTTCTTCCAATGATCCAAGATGTGGCAAAAAACTTGTTGGCACAACTCTCTCATACAAGCCATCACCTTCCTCCCCTCATAATTCATGATGACCGCTCTTGTCCTATCATCTACAAGGCATTCATCTAGAGTATGCCTAAGATGTGTCCTCTCCCACACTTGTGACCATGCTCCTCGGTATATCCAGGAGACCCCTATAAATCTGGTGTACCTACGGAGGTATTATCTTTTGGAGTATCTACCATAGGGGTGCCACTTGCGCACAGCTGAGCAAAAGCTAGAGTGACTAGAGTAGATGTCCCCACAGGTGTGGCAAATCCCATAGGTGATACAACTCCAGCATAACGATGAGATGGAGACATTACATCAGTACCTCCACAATAACCACTTGAGCCACGCTCTCTCGAACTTGCATAAGAGCGAGGAGTAGTACTTGTATCCTGAGCCGATTGTGTGCTCACTACATCCACATCTCCGCAACATCCCCCAGAACCACACTCTCCAGCGTCGACCTCGTCTATTTGAAACGAAAGCATCAGAGTGCACCGAAGTAGATCCAATAGCACGGTCTGATCTGCCATATCTCTGAATTGAGCCATCTGATCTAGAGATAAACATATGAAGATCTTCCATAGCTCCTCGACTCATCGTGCAGATCCAAATATCCACAAAGGTTACCTGCACAGAAAAAAATTAATTTTATCATAATCAATATAAATCAAGCAAAGCACGGTAATATAAATCTTTAAAAAATGATCTTACTTAAACGCATATCTTATGTACCCTTATAAGCAATTCATCAACAAATTGAGTAGGTGGATGCTCCAAGTATGAAGTACCCTATGGTTCCATGTAAATCTCCTGACACAACTCCACATACACTGGAAGGTTGATAGATAGGTCACCACAAAAGGATGAGTCAACCTCGTTCTCAAAGAATTCTTGGACTCTTGTATTTCCATCATTGTTACCCGATTCTGGCTCCTCTACATGCTCGAAGCTTTGGGTGGCCTCCACCCCTTGCAATATCGACCCCTCTATTTGCATACTGTCCTCATTTACGTTGGAAACATTGCTTTCATCATATACTCTCGCACTTCGGGGAGCTAAAGATACAACATACCACCATCGAGGTTGTCGAGGGTTTGGATAGAAAATTTCCTGTTCAAAATCACATACAAGAGAGATTTAATTTTTTTTACATGTACCAAGTTGTAATAAATTTAAAAAAAACATGAGTTCATGCACCTATTCACAATGGGCCGGCAATACAAATGTGTCATGCAAATCCGTCCATATTTTTTTGAAATCTATTTCGAGAAATCCAGATGGACCTCGTCAAACTATTGCCTCAACTCTTTCAGTACCGCTTTGAACCATTGCACATTGAATAGGGTTATCAAGAAGCTACGGTAATCCACCATGACAATACTTTACAAGTTTCCAAAATACTTCATCTCATTTATAACAATGTTTGGATTAGTTGCTCGTCATTGGATCTCTTGCTCTAATTTTGCTATGATACCATAATCTGTTATGGAGCACATTTTGTTGATATGCTCCCATGCAAAAATGCCATCTGCGCGACCATGCCACACTATATATTTTGTATTGTACATTGACACAGTTAATTAGTTGTTTCATATAAAATCTAGAAACCCTAAACATGTTGTCACCTTTGGATTACATCCCCTCGAGAATTCCCACTCCTCAGTTCAGGCCTCCGCCCCTTCGCGGGACACTACGGTCAAAGCTCCATGCAACCATCGAGTTCATATACACTGCGACATCTCCTCCATGCCCTCGGGATATCGAATCAATTGATGGCGTGTACTACGTTGAAATTGAGATCGTGCTTCTTCTCGATCTTTCTTGTCTTGCTCGTACCTAGCGAGCCATGTCTCCATGGAGAAATGGTGTAACATACAAAAATGATTCACTTTCTCCTCCATTGCAACATCCATCCTTTTTTCTACCCCATTTTCCAACCACCACATCTCCGATCAATCTATCATCATCCTTCAGTGACCATAGCATACTATTGTCTGAATCCACTATTGGTAGCCACTGTGAAATATGCACTAATACCTCAGACACTAACCAACCTTTAGTCATGCTACCTTTTGGCCAAGCTCGTTGTCGCACAAAGCCTTTCAAAGTTTTCATGAAGCATGCAAGAAGAGCATCCATTGCATATGGACAGGTCCCGCAATCTCTACCTCCTCTACAAGATGCACTAGGAGATGGGTTTGTATTGTGAGCATGCTGGTGGGCAAGTACTTCTCAAAGAGATAGACAGTATCCAGTTCTCCCCGCCTTGCGGATTCAATAGAGAATGTCTTTATCTCCTTCTATGAGATCCATTGCACTAAATTTGACAATATGTCAATCGCCTTGCATATTTCTGGAGTAAGGCATCTCACAATCGCGATCGATGGTATAAGCTGTCACAAACGAAGAAGCATTACAAACAATGACTAGAATCCAAATAGCAAAATATGGAGGCCACTTACAATCCATTCGTAGTACAAACCTGACATATCTCATGCCAATCATGGAATTTTAGCTCTGATAATTGGTTGTCTTTAGAAAATGCGAACATGAGAGAACGCATCATAACCATCAGAGACTTGATAATTTGCTTCACTGTGTGTTCTTTTTTAGTGGACAAAACCCAAGGAGCGTGAGGTAGCTGCAAGCGACTATCAGCACTTGATTAGCCAAAGTGCCTCCATCTTGTCTATCTCTTTCAAATCCATTTGTGCATCTATAGTGTCTCTCTTTTTCTTGTGATATTGTCCCATAGTAAGCTACCTACAATCTTCAAAATATGTATGGGATCCAACAAGTGGTTGATCTATAAGTGGGTCCAATATGGCAACTTGTAGAAGTTTAAGAAATCTTACATTCCATGTGGATGTGACTCCGTGTGCACCATTTTTAGCTTGTACCAACTTGGGCGTTCATTCGTGTTGGAAGTCATCCAACAAAACCTTCCCTCAATTCATGACCCTCCGGCATAAGAAAGTAGTGTCTCCTTAATATACCATCTTCTTTATGGTTCGTGACCTTCAGGAGTCTAACTATGGCCCACACAATGGACATGCATGATAGCTTGAGATAACCAAACATGTCCCAATACCTGATCTATCCAGTGAATACAGACTTGAATGAGCTATGATAGATATTACCAATGAGAATGGAAGCTTACTTACATGAGCACTCCCCAAATCCCAGAAAGTAATCCATGGCTTTCTTTCTTAAATTGTTTGAGAAGGGATTTGTTCTCTTATAACTCAACGAAATTAACGTATAACTCGATATGCAAAGCGTAGGAGGAGGTAGCCCAAAGTATGTCAATAAAACCATCTGTTCACCTCCAAGTCCAATCTCTCTTTCGCTTTACCGGCGAGCTTGGAGACACAAGCCTTCTACACCTTTCCGAAGCGTCGAACACACCTAAGGTACACCCTTAACTATATATATATATATATATATATCTACTACTACTACTACTACTACTACTACTAGTACTCACCTTCTCGAACCGTTGAACACATACTACTACTACTAGTACTTGCCTTTTCGAAGCCTCGAACACACCAAAGGTGCACCTTTAACAAAACCTCTCTCTCTCTCTCTCTTTCTCTCTCTACTACTACTACTATTACTACTACTAATACCACCACCATCACCACCACCACCACCACTACTATCCTTCTCAAAATGTCAAACACACCCAAGGTACACCATTAACAAAACATCTCTTTCTCTCTCTCTCTACTATTGCTGTTGATGTTGCTACTACTACTACAAACAAGACAAGAAGAAATTAAAGAACAAGATCTTACCCTCTCTTTGCTTTTTATCCATTCCTTCTCCTCTCTCCCTCCCTCTCTCTATTATGTTTCATGTTTATTTGCTCTCTCTCGTTCTTTCTTTCTTTTTCTCTCTTCCTCTCCCTCTCTCATTTCCTCTCCCACTCTCAATTCCTCTATTTCTCCCTCAGTACACATTATTTTTAGTAAAAACAAACAAAAGAAAAGGAGAAAAAACAAAAACAAACCAAGAGGGAGAAATGCACTCACCGCAAAGGCCCGAGGATTGATTTGGGGGCTCCTCTGCGCGACGATGGTTCCTCTTCGCCCATCGTGCACTTTCTTCTCTTATTCGCGAACGGCAGCGGCGGCAGCGAGAAGCTATCCTTCTCCCTCTTTCTCTCTTTCTCACTATCGTCTGAGTACTGTCAGTATTTGCATCGCGCAATGCAAATAGCGACACCGCTAATTTGCATTGAAAATGGTCGTCACTATTCCCTCATATCCTTGTAGTGAGGGGATGGAGCAGGGAAGGGGAAGTAGGAGGAGGGAGGAGATATGGAGGAGAAAATGGAGGAGGGGAGGGGGGTACACAATGTAACGTGTCCACTAGTATCATCCAGGACACATCTTAGCAGTCCATCGGAAAGGATGTCTAGAAAGCTCCGCCCGGCACTCCCATGGATTGTTACGGGTTTGCGTGACTCCAGAATACTTCTGCTACGTGGCAGACGCGGAAAGTCCTAGATCGCAAACCCGTAACATTCCATGGGAGTGCCGGGCGGAGCTTTCTAGACATCCTTTCCGATGGACTGCTAAGACGTGTCCTGGATGATACTAGTGGACACGTTACACGCAAGGGGAGAGAAAGGAAGAGGGGGTGTCGGAGGAGAGGGAATTTGGGGTTTTTTAAAATCATGTTTAATAGATTATTACCTCTAGTAAAAAATGAGGCTCCCCTCGCTTATCGCATGCACGAGAATGCAGGTCAACGGGAGGGAGAGGTCGATTTTGTGACGGTGGGACTAACACGACAAATGGGGCATACATAGGGTGAAGAATGTCAGCATGGATGCATCAACACGTGGGAAATCACATAAATGTAGGTGTTCATGCAAAACATGCACATCATCAAAACAAAATTTAAGGAAAATTTAATAATAAATTATCCAAGCAAAAGATGGATGGAGAGAAAACATTGTGAGAGAAAGAGGACGGAAGGGTAAAACGGGATGTCCAAGGACAATTAAGGGCATTCACATGAGAACAAGGAGAAAATTGAGTCTGCAAACACACACAGAAATTAATACTAAGAAATCAGTTGGCCAAAATAAAGTGTAGACAAAATAAAACATAACCAAGATGAGAGGGTGCACAGACTTGTCACATTAGGACACAATTTTGACAAGGATAAAACCTCTTTGCGTGAAAAAATAGAAAAAACACACCTGAAAATGGGGCTGACTCTATATGTACTAATTTTGACTTTCATAATAAGTATATTCCTTACATTAAAGGCTTTTTTATGGCAATGAAATATATACTTGTTAGAAATTTAAAGTGTTTTATGTAGTTACCTTTGTGTTTCTAAACACCACCAATATCAATGAGAGAATCTGCTTGATTTTTTTAAATTCTTTCAATAACATTAGTTAATTGTGTTGAATTTTCTTATAAAGTGGTTTAAATCCTATTTTGTACTTTATGACCGTCTACTATACAAACATATGCAACAAATGCCTCACATCGTCTATCACTTACATTGAACAACTCACAATTATCCATGTTGAAGTAGACTCCTTTAGTCTCTACTTTGAAAGATATGGAAGAAATGCAACATGCTTATGAGTTAGGATATCACAAACATTTCATAAATGGTATTGCAGCTATCTACAAAATTTGTATTTTTCCAATATACATGATGCAACAAGACAGTGACTCTACATGGACTAATTTTGACTTCCATAGTAAATATATCCCTTACGTTAAGGGCTTTTGCATGGCTATGAAATATATGCTTGTTAAAAATTTAAAGTGTTTTATGTAGTTACCTTGGTGTTTTTAAACGCCACCAATATCAATGAGAGAATCTACTTAATGTTTTTTATTCTTTCAGTGACATTAGTTGATTGTGTTGAAATTTTTTATAAAGTGGTTTAAGTTCAATTTGGTACTTTGTGTCTTAGCTAACAAATAAGTCTTAATTGATAATAATTTTTATGTCTATTTCTTTAGAAACACAAACTATTAGTCAAAGGTTAAATCTTTAGTCTTAGAAAAATCATAAACTTCTAGTTTGGTATATAAATCTTTATTTTATGATATGAAAGTTCATTTAGCTAGTCAAACTAGTGTGAAACTAGTTGATTTTGGCCAAAGCCAATATCCATCTTGTCCATATATTGTCAAGATAAATAGAAATTTTGAATAAAAGATATTTATATATCATACATATACATGCAAAAATTGTAAATGGGATGAGCAATTATTTGACATACTTGTGTCTTTTGGTTTACACAAAAAAAGAACCATCACATCATAGGTTATCCAAACTTATTACTATATGGTATTAGATCAAGTTATTAAACCACACTTAGTTAGTGGTGACTCTTTTAAGGTCCTAGTTCATGAAACTTATACATGTCACTTTAAATGATAATATATCTAAAAGAAAAAACTCGTATTATAATATCTTCAAATCCATAACATTGAAAATTTTGGCCATGATAACATATTTTTATACAATCTTTAAGGCTCTTGTATTCTAAATTCTCTCTCCACTCCATCAAACCTTTGTATTCTTACATTAAACTTGGAAATTTCCTTGGTATATATACTAGTTAAGCCTCCTTGATGTTTCTACCACCATAAAACATCATTTTTTGTTAGTACGCTTGAAAAGATAGAGGTGAAATCTAAATCTCGTAATAGCCACATAGCTTACATTCATCATTTAAGCTCTCAAGATGTGTGATCTCATATTTGTAACATACAAAGTGCCCTTTAAAGATAAACATAAACATAGTACTCTCTTTCATTCACAAAAGTAAGACATTTATTCAAAGTGGGACTTGGAAAATTCCCAAAATCTCTAATATGGTGTTTTTGAGCATATGAAAATACACATTTTTTGGAGTTGTGTGAGTGAGATAAGAGACCTTTTGGGCCATGTTGCAAGACAATGGAAAGAGAGTAATCTTGAGTTGGGAGAACTATTATAACATTCAAGTGAAATACAATTTGTTATTGCAATACATGTAGGAGATAAAGATAAAACATAGAGAAACACCATATTAGAGATTTTGGGAATTTTCCAAGTCCCACTTTGAATGAATGTCTTACTTTTGTGAATGAAAGAGAGCACTATGTTTATGTTTATCTTTAAAGGGCACTTTGTATGTTACAAATATGAGATCAGACATCTTGAGAGCTTAAATGATGAATGTAAGCTATGTGGCTGTTACAAGATTTGGATTTCACCTCTATCTTTTCTAGCATACTAACAAAATATGATGTTGCATGGTGGTGGAAACATCAAGGAGGCTTAACTAGTATATACCTAGGAAATTTCCAAGTTTAATGTAAGAATACAAAGGTTTGATGGAGTGGAGAGAGAATTTAGAATACAAGAGCCTTAAACATTGTATGAAAATATATTATCATGGCCAAAATTTATAATGTTATGGATTTGAAGATATTATAATAGGAGTTTTTTCTTTTAGATATAGCATCATTTAAAGTGACATGTATAAGTTTCATGAACTAGGACCTTAAACGAGTCACCACTAACTAGGTATGGTTTAATAACTTGATCTAATACCATATCGTAATAAGTTTGGATAACCTATGATGTGATGGTTCTTTTTTTGTGTAAACCAATAGACACAAGTATGTCAAATAATTGCTCACTCCATTTACATTTTTTGTATGTATATGTATGATATATAAATATCTTTTATTCAAAATTTCTATCTATCTTAACAATATATGGACAAGATGGATATTGACTTTGGCCAAAATTAACGAGTTTCACACCTTGACTAGCTAAATGAATTTTCATATCATAAAATAAAGATTTATATACCAAGCTAGAAGTTTATGATTTTTCTAAGACTAAAGATTTAACCTTTGACCAATGGTTTGTGTTTCCAAAGAAATAGATATAAATTTTATAATCAATCAAGACTTATTTGTTAGCTAAGACATAAAGTACAAAATTGGACTTAGACCACTTTATAAGAAATTTCAACACAATCAACTAATGTTATTGAAAGAATAAAAAACAATAAGTAGATTCTCCTCATTGATATTAGTGGCGTTTAAAAACACCAAGGTAGCTACATAAAACACTTTAAATTTTTAACAAGCATATATTTTATAGCCATGCAAAAGCCCTTAAGGTAAGGGATATATTTACTATGGAAGTCAAAATTAGTCCATATAGAGTCATTGTCTTGTTGCATCATGTATATTGGAAAAATACAACTTTTGTAGATAGTTGCACTACCATTTATGAAATGTTTGTGATATCCTAACTCATGAGCAAGTTGCATTGCTTCCATATCTTTCAAAGTAGAGTCTAAAGGAGTCTGCTTTAACATGGATAATTGTGAGTTGTTCAATGTAAGTGATAGAAGATGTGAGGCATTTATTGAGTATGCTTATACAGTAGATGGTTATAAAGTACAAAATAGGATTTAAACCACTTTATAAAAAATTTCAACACAAGTAACTAATGTTATTGAAAGAATAAAAAACATCAAGTAGATTCTCTCATTGATATTGGTGGTGTTTAGAAACACAAAGGTAAGTACATAAAACACTTTAAATTTCTAACAAGCATATATTTCATAGCCATATAAAATACTTTAATGTAAGGGATATATTTATTATGAAAGTCAAATTTAGTCCATATAGAGTCAGCGCCTTCTTGTTAATCATGTATATTGGAAAAATATAAATTTTATAGATTTTGTATAAAACATTTAGCTACACTACCATTTATGAAATGCTTGTAATATCCTAACTCATGAGCAAGTTGCATTGCTTCCATATCTTTCAAAGTAGAGACTAAAGGAGTTTGCTTCAACATGCGTAATTGTGAGTTGTTCAATGTAAGTGATAGACGATGTGAGGCATTTGTTGAGTATGTTTGTATAGTAGACTATCATAAAGTACAAAATAGGATTTAAACCACTTTATAAGAAATTTCAATACAATTAACTAATAGGATTTATAAGAATGAGAGTCTTGATTTGCGAGGATGTAGACAGTTTGTGACTGAACACTTGGTTGCTTGTGAGCAAATATTGACACGATTAGAGGAAGTAAATTTGGCTCTTTCAGGGCTGAAATTTGTCTTTGGTGTTAATGAAGTCATCATAGTTGGGCATATGGTTGGTTATTATGGCAGAAAGCCTTCATCTACAAAGGTGGATGCCATAAGCAGGATTGCAGAGTATTGCTCGACTACTTCAGAGGTGCGGAGATTTGTGGGAGCTTGTGTATTTTACATGATTTGGATTCCTCATTTTGCTCACATAGTAGATGTTCTCTATCAGCTGCTTTGAAAGGGGCATAAATTTCATTGGGATGAGAAGCATTCGAAACCCATACGTAAACTTAAGAAGCTATTGCAGTTAGCTCCTACTCTTCGCAAGGCAGATTATCAGTGTGGACGGCCAATCATGTTGACAGTTGATACTAGCCCTATTGGCATAGGTTGGGCAGTGGGACAGGATGATGCTGATGGGAACAAATATGCAATCCACTTTGGAGCTAAAGTTCTTAATGATCGGCAGAGGGGATATCTGCAGATTAAAAGAGAGTTGTGGGGAGTAGTCACTGCACTGAAGTGTGATAAAGGGTATTTTATTAGTGCTTCAATTGTTGTGGAAACAGATTGTTTGCCTTTGCTTGGCATGTTTACTAGCTGTTCAACTCCAGATATAGCGATGCTTCGGTGGATTGCCTACATCAAATCATTGAATCCAGAATTTCGACATATAGCAGGAAAAGATAATCCAGTTGCTAACATGCTGTCTAGAGCGAGATATAAGGATGAGGAGTCAATGCTTGCAGAAGATGATGAGACATAGTTTGCAGCTTCTGTCCTTGTTCATGATTGTCATGCATCTACTGTTGAAGCCTTTACTGAAGAACTCTATGTTGACGAGTGGTTGCAAATTGGTCAGTATCTGAGTTCATTGACTCGAAGAGCTGATTGGACAGATGATGTATTCAAGAAAATCAGAAGAAAGGCTTATGGGTATTTCTTGAAAGATGGTTTTCTTTGGAAGCACCCAAAGAAGAGAGGTGGCCTACCCTTGAGAGTAGTTTGTGAGGCAGCTATGTAGATACAGATTATGTGAGAGTTTCATGAGAGTTATTGGGCTGGACATAGAGGTGCGTGGGCTACCTATGAGAAAATCAATGAAAGATAATGGTGGAAAGGGATGTATAAAGATGTTTCCCACTTTGTGGAGACTTGCAGGGACTGTCAGCTTTACTCTTTAGTGCGGCATCGTGATGAGTTGCATCCGACCTATCCGCTATGTATGCATTATAAATGGGTGGTTGACTTGGTTACTTTGCTAGTGGGACTTTGGCAGATGAGATATCTTGTCTTGGCTAGGGAGGATCTTACAAACTGTGTTGAAGGCAGATCTTTGCGGACGAAGACCACCACTACAGTATGTAAATTCTTGTTGAAAGAAATATTTTGCAAGTATGGATGTATAGGCAAGATTACAGCTGATCATGGAGAGCTAGATGTAGATGAAGCTAGAGAATTTTTCTCACGGCTTGGGATTAAGTTGGCTCTTACTACTGCCTATAATCTAGAGTGGAATGGCAAGAGCGAAATAGGACATCCACCGATAGTTAAGGCATTGGCAAAAGCTTGTAGAGGTCGGATTGGAGATTGACCGAGATTATTACCTTTTGCATTATGGACAGATCGCTTTACACATAGCGTGACTACTGGATATATGCCTGCAGAGTTGATGTATGGGCAAAAACCTGTCATGCCTACTGAAATCTGTGCTCTCACGTGGAGTGCTCTTCCATGGCATGAGAATTTATCAAGAGAGGAGCTTCTAGCTCTTTGGATTCGTCAACTAGAGAGAATGACAGAAGATGTGCAGCTAGCAGTTGATCGTTTGAAGGCAGCCCGACTCAGAAACAAGGACAGGTTTGATTTGAGGCATCACTTGCGGCCTAGAGCCATAAAAGAGGGAGATTGGGTTCTAGTCTACGACAGTAGCCTAGAAAATCAGCATAGTAGCATGAGAAAAATGGTTCAAAGATGGTTTGGACCATATGAGGTGAAACAGGTTTTTGACAATGCTACCTATGAGTTGGCTGAATTGGATGGACATTGAGGGTGCCCATTGCTGGAAAACAAATCAAGATTTTCAAGAGAAGAGAAGATGAAGAGTATGCACTTGAAGCATTGGCAGAAGAAGAGCAGTTAGAAGAAATTCTAGCAGAAGAAGCAGAGAATATGGATGATGAAGCTGATGGAGAAACAGGTCTACCAGAAACTGATGGACTAGACCTGTTTGTGAACTTGGATGATCCTGGATAGTTGGCTCATCCGGAGGATGCGCAGGTTTAGAGGGGGTGGATGTCGTGCTTCTGCGCATCCAAGCCGTAAACACCTCCATTTTTGTTGTGCATCTGTGTTATCTTTTTGCGTGTGTTTCATTGTGTTTGATTGCTGCATTATCTTTCTGTCCTTTTCAGTACCCGCATACAATGTACATACTCCACTTGTGTGTTGTGTTTGTGTGTGTTTCTGTCTGTGTGCATGTTGTGGGTGTGTCAGAAAAATATGAAAAAGTGATGCCAAAGAATATTATTATGCTGTCAATTTCAATGATGAATTCCAAGAAAAGTACAGGAAACTATGGAATCAAAGGAAGCTTTGTAGAAGCCGACATTTAAGCTATGAAGATAAAGGTTGCACGTGAACAAGGTCAACGTAAAATGCGGGATAAAGCATTTTTGAAGAAGATACACTAGCACTATATGCCATGGAGGAGAAGGGTCCATATGCCTTTGCCGTAGACTTTTTGATGGGAGCAGTCTCTACGGCTATCTCAAAGACTGCTTCTTCCCTCCTTGTGTATTCCCTTGATTATGCTAGAACTCGCCTTGCCAACGATGTCAAGATTGCAAAGAAAGGAGGGGAACATCAATTCAATGGACTCTTGGATGTCTACAAGAAGACTCTTAGAAACTTTCTATAAATTTGGGGTTGTGATAGTAATGTCACCCACAGAGGATCTCTAGATTGTCGACTTAAAGGTGCCCGTCCGGATGGATCTAGGAGAAAAGCCTATAGAGCTTACTGTTTTGAGAGAAGGCTCTCGCTCAATAAAAGTTCCTAAAGCAGCTGGTGGCATTGCTTGCTTTAGTTTTGAGGAACTTTGTGGGACGCCAAAGGGAGCTTCCGATTATCTTGCTATTGCTATGACTTTCCATACAGTTTTTGTTGCCAACATTCCTCAGATGACAGCTTCTCATAATGAGTTGGTAAGGAGATTTATCACTCTGATTGACGTGCTTTATGAACAGAAGGAGAAACTAATAGCTTGTGCTGAGGAGGAGCCAAGTGATTTGTACCAGCCTAGGTTATTGACATAGCTGATGCAATGATCCTTAGAAGACACTGAAGCCTGATGGTCTTCTAGGCTTTACCGTGGATTCAACATTTCTTGTGTTGGAACATGGTCTATTTGGCAAGCTTTTTGCTTGGCTGGAGTATCACTACTGGTGTTGGCCTAGCCTATTCTTGGCAAAAAGGAGTTTTTTTTTTTTGCTCTTTCCAGGCAATTAAGGAGGGAATCGATGGAATTAGCCGGGGGGATCTGAAGAGGAAAGTCTGAGATCCAGATGTAGGCATCGAAATATGTTTCTGAGGTCGCGGAGCTTCTTCGGAGGTTGCCACGACTTTTACTGCTGCTGCTTAAGACAAACGACTGTTTACGAGCTGTGGACCGTGTAGACTTGTATGTCCTTTTCCAGGGGTACTGACAATGTGGCCGTCAGAGCTGCTTTGGGAACCTTGCATATGGTGAAGTGGAGGACTTCGACATTTTGCTCACTGTCTTCGAGATGTACATACTCTGAAGGACTTCTATGGTGGCCATTGTTGATGTCTTCGAGCAGAACAGGGCTCGAATTGAGGCCCCAGACATGGTGCGTTGAACTATGAACTTCAAGCGACTTGCACATTTGCCCGATCTTCACTTTCCGGCCTTTTCTCTCACGTTTCGGAATCCTCTGCGGCCGCTACCTCATCACATGCTGGCACTCCGTTAGCTTTCGCCAAGGTTAGCGTGAGGAAGCCTATGTCATCAGATTTTTGCGGTTCTATTACAAGCCTTCAGAGTAGCGACTTGCAACAATCTGAACTACCTTGCCTTCTCCTTTTTTGTCTTCTGTTGCCTATCATTTTTCTTCTGTGTGCTCCGGACGTTCCTATCCCAAAGGATCAATGGCAGCCTCTCTGAACAACAGAAAGAGATCACAGAGCCAGATTTTCCTACTGAAGCTTGGATAGGGCTGGACATGCCTCTCTTCTTCCACGCAAGCGACCATATCGTCTTGATATCGTAGAGCGAGTGCCAATTGAAGCATTGGAGAGACAGGAGCCACCGGAGGTGGTCAAATCCATCTTCCCCAAATCAAAACTCTTCAAGGAACAGGCCGCGAATGCTGGCGCACATAAGCAAGTCGCTCACCACCACCATCTACGACACTCTCTGGGTGCCCAACAGTCTGATTGACAGGCAACTTGCCACTGGGGACTTCAAAGGAAATCTTCATATCTGGGATTTAGAGAAGCTGAACATGCCTGTGTTCCATGTTAAAGGCCATGAAAGTATCATAAATGCCATTGATAGATGTGGTGGATTGGGAATCGGTTATGGAGCTCCAGAAATTGTAACAGCTGAGCGTGATGGAAGGGTTTGCGTTTAGGACCAGTGCCAGAAGGATGACCCTGTTGTTGCGTTGTTGCATTTGAGCCTGAAACACAAGAAAGTGCAAGAGATTGTTGGACGGTCACTTTTGGGAACGCTTACAATGATGAAGAGCGGTGTATTTTGGCAGGTTATGATAATGGTGATATAAAACTGTTTGATTTGAAGATGTGCAAAGTTAGATGAGAAACCAGCACGGATAATGGGATATGCAGTGTCCAATTTGATTGTAAAGACATAAAAATGAACAAATGTGTTGCAACCACGTTGGAATCAAAATTTCATGTGTTTGACCTCCGAATTCAACATCCAGAAAAAGGGTTTGCTGCCCACAGAACTTCATTGTATTGGCATTGTATGGATTTCTGAGAATTGATCACAGGAATTGCTACCCAGCAGAACTCATCAAGCCTATGTGCCAATGGTAGAACTGTCCTCGAACACCTGAATGCAAAGCTGGTTATGAGATACTACAGATTTTTGTGAACATGGACCTCATGTAATTTACTTGACAAGCAATATAGTGAACTTCGGCATCAAAAATTTGATTTCTTCTTGTTAGCCTCATTCCTTGCTGCAACTTGAACTCTGTGTTCAGCAGCTCTTACACGAACTCTACGACAACGTGAGGTGAACAGGCCTACCACAACATATGTATCTAGTCAATGTGATTATACAAGTGTGATATTAGAAAAAGCAATGAGAACGGAGACTCATTTATGTGAGCACACCACCAAACTTGAAAAGTTAGGCATGAGCTACATAAGAATGGCCCTTATATTAGTGGATTATCTGCTAAGATGCTTGCTTATATCTTCCATAGTAATCCCTTCCTCCCATAACATCTTAAGCTCCTCAACTAATGAACAAAGATAAACATCTATATTACTGACTTTATAGCATCTAGGCATGATCAAGCTAAGAATCTAGGTGTTGTTTCTTTGTTGAAAGCCATGATAGAATGTTGTAGTCAACAAGGGCTACTAGCCACACATTGTAAGAGGTTGAACACAGTCCGAATGGATTCATTCCATCCATACAAAGACCAAACCGACGATTCATTGCCTCATGCAAATTTGGAAAAGATGGAATCAATGTGATACCATGCTTAACATCCATGGATACATTGGATACCATCTATGGATCTATTTTACACTTGTCATGTTGCCAAGCTTCCCATGCTTGATGTGTGGAACATGTGACAAACACGTAGTATGAGCAAAAAGTGTTTGAGATCCTTCTAGGGAATGATTTGATCGTGTAGGTTTTGTTGATATGTATAAGCACCACACTTTAGACATGTAGCCATGGACTCATATTCTCCTTGAAAGAGCATACAATCAACAGGACACTCATGAATATTGTTGTAATCCATTCCTAACTTTTGTAACACTTGTTGCATCATCACTAGACTTGGGCATCGTATTTTTGGATGGTAATATTATGTGACATTTTAGTAATCTAAAATTCTCCACAAAATTTGAAGAAATCAATTTTTTTTTTTACACAAATGAAGCTTCTAGAAGCAGATTATTGTTTTTGTTAGAAACTTTTCTTAGGAAACACCACTAGTTATTATATTCCATATGAGGTTTAAAACTTGATTTTGATAACAACACATGCTATGATAGCTTGCAAATTTCTTCAAAAATGGATATATTTTAGAATAAGATTTTTTAATCTAAAAAATGCACGTATTGAGATGATTACTTTTATCAATGCATGGGGTGGAGATTGTACTCTATGCTTGGGTAAGTTACTCATGAATATATGTGTGCTTCAAAATAAGGTATTTTTTAAATACCATTTTTATAGATTTTTTACATACAGAAGGGTGTAATATAAAGAGGTTATTTACAGATTGAATAGAAAAGGGTTATGTTTTATTCAAGAAAAATTCATAGATAATGATATTTATAAATAGGGTTTGAACGCACGTGATATAGAGGATATACACATAGTAACTTCCATGAGACTTTATGGAAGTCCTACTCTCACTTCTATGTCTCTAAATGTTCCTTTGCATTTGCCGTAGGAGAGAGCGAAAGGGAGGGAGAAAGGCTAAGTTTAAGTTTCAAATACTAAATGTGCTCTCTTTTTGATTTTCAAATGTTAATAACCCGGGCAACAAAGCAAGGATCTATGTACTTGGATTGAGTCTACTGACTTAGAGTGAAGGTGCTCAATAATAGAATGATTGCTAAAACAAGGATCTATATAGTTCGATACATTTAACTTGAAGCGAAAATTTTTTCTCCAAAAGCAACCATGTATAGAATAGTTTCATAAAAGTGTGTAAGGATATATAATATTACATCATCTGTCTAATTTGTTGCACTATGTGAGGAGAAAGTTTGAGCTTGGCTAAGTAAGCATTTTGGTGCAATGGTAGTTCAGTTCATGGAAGAAGAGGCAAAAGAAAATTTTGATGAGTGTTACAAGTGTGAGGTATGGAAGGTTTGTAGACGTTTATAGAATATGTTATTAAGTATGGAAATAGCTATTTAAGTTTGAAAAAGACTTCTAGAAGATGGTGCAAGATGGGACCTATGATCATACTAATGTTAATGTAAAGTATGAGCCAAAATATTGCTATGTTCATATTTATGAGTCACAAATGGGTCCAAAAGCGGGTATATTATGGGCATGATATACTTCAACATCCCTGGTGCCAGAAGGATTGCTTGTGACAATGACCGCCTTTGCCCCCACTTTTGTGTTGCACTTATAGTAATATTTTGGGATTTGATCGACCACCCATTGCAGATGTGTCACGCACTACAAGGGTACACATATATAGCAATGCTATTAGCGATGCAAATACCGATGTTTTTAGAGACACAGATACCGATGCTAATAGCAACGACTTACTGCGGTAACATTTCGCCGAAACCCAAACGTTTCTTTCATATGAGAGCGTGAAGGCAGAGAGAAAGAGAAAGTGAGGTGAGCAAGGGAGGTGAGCAAAGAAGCAAGCCGCGAGCCGCACGCGAGGAGAGGAGCATCGCCTGCACGAAGAGGTCATGGAAGAAGAAGAGAGCACGACGATATGCCCTGTTTTGGTTTCTTTACAATCTTTGTTTTGCTTTGCAATGTAGGTTAGAAAGTATTGGTTTGTCTTCGATCTTTGTGTTGCTTTGCAATGTAGGTTAGGAAGTGTTGAAAGAGAGAGAAATGGAAGCGAGTGTTTTCCAAAAAAAATTTGTGTTGGTTTTTATTCTTTGCAATGTAGGTATGAAAATGTATGTGTGTGAGCATAGTTTAGAGCCAACCTCAAAGATATATGTTTAGAGCTGAACTCAAAGAGATAGGTATGAAAATTTAAAAAAAAGGACCTGAAGTATATATAGTGGAGTGGTCCCAATATACAATATAGAATCGTTATTAAATTATCATTCCATTACATCGCAGTCAAGATGTCTAGCACTCACGACCAACATGGTGGTGATCATGAGGCTTGGCTCAATCAACGTGTCCCCTGTCCATGCACGCAATGCAAATTGGCCATTCGTTGGAAACGTCGTTTGTCCATAGAGTATGTGCAACGGTATGGAGAGTTTCAAGTTGAGATAATCGACCAAGCAATCTTGAATTACGAGATTGCGGTAAGTTCTCTCTCATTATGTACTATATGACATGTAATTGATTTAAGTATAATAGTTTGGGGTTATCTTAGAAGTTAGCTCATTAACGTCCTTTATAGGGTCAGAGCCATGTCGATACATTGCAGTCCGTAGATCTCTTGTGTCCAGTAAGACAAGTTCGTCCGCGCTCTATACAAATGCCGTCCGAGATAACTAACTGTCTCATAGAAGGTGATAACTCTCAACCCCCTTCTATGGGTGAGAATGCTGGAGACATGGACGATTCTCCTGCATTTTTGGAGTCCGAGTTAGAGGACATGATCGAATCATTGCTTCCGACAGACTCGGAATCCCAAGATCCTTTAATAGCGGAGGCTGCCATTCCATTGTATGATGGGAGTTGGGTATCCCGTTTGAAGACACTTCTTGCATTGTTGAGCATACAAACAAAGTATGGATGGAGCGATGCGAGTGTGACAGAGCTATTCAGGTATATTATGATGTGTATGATTCTTTATTGAAAGCCATTAAAATGTGCTATGTAGTACTCTAATAACATTGCAATTTGTAGAATGTTGAAATCTTACATTTTGCCTACCCAAAACAAGATGCCTGAGTGTTGTGATGATGCAAGACAAGTGCTGCGAAAGCTAGGCATGGATTATAATTGCATTCATGCCTGCCCCAATGATTGTGTTCTCTTCCGGGGAGAGTTTGAATTGTTGGCCACATGTCCCAAGTGCGGTGCAAATAGGTATCGAAATGACTTGCAAGGACAGACTGTTTCGCAGAAGGTTTTGAGGCACTTTCCGCTGATACCGCGTGTTCGTCACATTTTTCAGACCAAGAGTTTTGCAAATTTGACTACATGGCATGCGAAAAATCGATCCATTGATGGTGTACAGCATACACCAGCTGACTCAGAAGCATGGCATCACATTGAGGAGGCTTTCCCTGACTTTGTGAAGGAGGCGAGGAATCTATGATTCGGTCTTGCCATGGATGGGGTAAATCCTTTTGGTTTACATTCCACCTCCTATAGTGTATGGCCCGTGGTCCTTGCTAACTACAATATACCGCCATGGCTTTCCACCAAGAAGGGACACCTTTTGCTCAGCTTGCTTGTGCCTGGACGATACAAAGTCAAGAATATGGATGTCTACCTCTCTCCACTAATTGATGAGCTAAAGGAGTTGTGGGAGGGAATTGTAGTGGAGGACATGAGCAAACATATTGGTAGGCGATTCACAACTATAAGGGCAATTCTTATGCGGATCCTGCATGGCTTTCCAGGTTGTGGAGAATGCTCTGGTAAAACGTGTTCTCTTATTTTGCTAGTTCTCTTTGAGCGATGTTGGCGTTATGACATACCTCATTGTACATGTGTGTTCTGCAAGGCTAGTCACGTCAGGTTACTATGCATGTCCTCTGTATGGATGAAGGTTGGATTCTCGTATGTCAAAATCTATGAAGAAGATGGTATTTGAGGGACATTGGGCTTTTTTGCCAGAGGGTCATGTCATGAGAGAAGGATTTCTTGGTCGCCCTCCTGCGAGAATGAATGCACTGAACTGGTTTGATTGCAGGATGGTGGACCAAGACTCGCTTCCCAGTGGAATGCGATGCTTCTCAATTTTCTATGAGCTGACTTATTGGAAAAAATTGAAAATTAACCACCTTTTAGATCCCATGCACATTTTTAAGAATGTGGATAGGTTGCTATGGGACCACCTCACTGGGCAGCGAGACACACTAGGAGAGAGGATGGATTTGAAAGTAGTGGGAAAGATGGAACCATATTGGCCTGTAAGTGGCGTCGACGGTCAAGTGCAATTGTCGCGCGTTCCTTGGGTTTTGTCTGGCAATGAAGTGCGACGAGTAAAGGAAAACATCAAGTCATTTCGCACGCCGACTGGCCTAATGTGTTCTCTCAAGACAACACTCACAAAGGATGACCAACTGACATGACTCAAATCCCATGATTGGCATAAGATGTGTCATGTATGTAAGGTATGAGGCTGCATATGGCATGATTCTACATATTAGATTTCAGAATCTCCGTTTGTTTATACACAATATTAATTACATGGTTTTCACAGTTCGTATTGCCGATCGCAATCGCGGGGTCTCTGACATCGGAGGTACGGATAGCCATTTACAAATTGTCCGAGTTGGTTCAGTTTGTCTCCCAAAAAGAGTTTCACACATCATCGATTGAATCCGCAAAGTGCATGGTAGTAGAGACTGCTTGTCTTTTGGAGAAGTATCTTCCCACTAGCATGCTCACGATACAAACCCATCTTCTAGTGCATATTGTAGATGAATTGTAGGTTGCAGGTCCAGTCCATAGTCGATGGATGTTTTTCCTTGAACAGTTCATAAAGACCTTAAAGGGATTTGTGCGACAACGGTCTCATCCTGAGGGTAGCATGGCTGAAGGTTGGTTAGTGTCGGAGGCCTTGGTGTACATTTATGAGTGGTTGTCCATTGTGGACCGGGACAAAGGCTTGATATGGTCACTTAAGGAGGATGATCATCTAAATGGAGATGTCCTAGTGGGAAATGGAATAGAGAAGAAGATGGATGCATCCATGGAGTCCAAGGTGAACCGATTTTGTATGCTGCATAGCGCTACGATGGAGAAGTGGCTGCAACGGTATGAGGATGCTCACGCTGAGCGAGAGTCTGCAAGATCTAACTTTCGACGGAGTACGTGGCAACAGCCCATTGGATATCCGAAGGGCTTAGAGGAGATGCCTCTACTCATGTCCACTAGATGGCTACATGAGGCCCTAACCAAAGCATCTCAAGATGGAGAAATAGTTACTGAAGAAGCGTTGGACTTCTCACATGGATGCAATTCTAAGGTATGCAATCCCAAGAAATTACAATCTATACTGCAAATCGCAACTAATATACTTGTTCTTCTCCCAATATAAGGTCCATAGTGCAGCATGGTCACGTGGACAACATTTCAGAGTAGAGCACATCGACAAGTTACGCTCGACAATGGACTGTGGAGTGATGGCAATGTTTGAGTAGGAAAGCCGACGACGTGCCACAGATCCAAACCATGTAGTTGCAGAGATGGAGTATTTCGGATGTTTACAGTGTATCCTTGCAGTGGACTATCGAAGTTTCTCCGTAACCATATTTGATGTGCAATGGTTCAAGGTTACTCTCGAAGGAGTAGGTGCAACTGTTCGGCGAGGGCCAAGTGGCTTTGTTGAGATTGACTCAACAAAGAAGTGGACCGATTTGAGTGATACATTTGTTTTGCCAAATCATTGTGAGCAGGTAAGAGTCCCTAATACTTGATGTGCTTTAGCAATCTCAAAGTGGACGTTTATACTAATCGTAATATGGATCAGGTCGTCTTTTTCCCTAATCCGCAACAACCTCAATGGTGGTATGTCATTCCCATAACATCTAGGAGTATCCCCATGTTTGCCAGAACCCCTGCACCGATCATAGAAGAGACCTTTAATAGTGGCAATGACATAAGGCATACAAGAAACTAGGATGAATTCCCTGGAGGACCAAGACATCTCACCTATGGAGATAGAGGAGATAGAGGATGGGTTTTTTGAAAATGAAGCAGAGTCCTCATTTTGTGGAGAATTTTGTATAGATCTCTCGGTGTATACTGAGCTATGTCAAGATGAGATTGTGGAACCCTAAACAAAAGTGACTCGATCAAAATGTTCCTCCCACTACAGCAATGCCACTTTTTGCAAATTGATTAGGATAGTTTGTATGTTTTTGGAGTATGTTGTTTTGTATTATCTAATTATTATTATTATTTTAAAATGAAGTTTTGCAAATTAAGTCTTAGTTTTATTATGTCTTGCAGTTCATTATCTAATTGACTTATTTTTCCTTGTATGTGCATGTTTAGGATTTGGGCACGGACGGCAGGATGAGTCGGGATTTTACAGATGACGACATTGACACAATGCTAGCGCGTTTCTCACTGGAGCAACTAGCACAAGGGACTTTCAATCGATCCCCATATAGGGAAAAAAGAGAATTCCCCATGGAATTCCCTAGTTGAAAATGCATATAAGTGGGGAAAGTTAAAACTAGGGAAAATGAGACATTTCCTAGTGAGAATAAGTAGGGAATCACATAAGACCTTTCCTATGTAGGAAAGATTTCCTACATAGGAAAATACAAAATTTTCTATGTAGGGAATAATTCCTATATAGGAAATATTTCATATATAGGAAAAAATTTCTAGAGGTGATTCCCTAGGTACTCTCACTAGGAAATCTCTCATTTTTCCTATTTTTTACATTCCCTACTTATATGTACTTTCAACTAGGGAATTCCGTCGAAATTCTCTTTTTTCCTTATCACTTTATCTACTTTGCCCTTCCTCTTAGACATGCTAATATCAAACAAGAAATTGCACAATAAATTTTTAACCTTGAAATATCAGCTTGATTCACTTGATTCATGATATGTCCAGGTTGATCAGATGGATCAGAATCCTTTGCAGTCATGTTGGCCTTAATCTCAAGGAGGTTGCTGCTGTTCAGGATATCTTGACCAAATTCGCCATGATTATCGCATGAAGTGACCAAATTCTTCATGATCTCTCTATTCCTGCAGCCTACAAATCAAATGTCAAGATGGAATATAGTCAATCACAAGAAGTTTGTTTGACATAATTTTCCCATGTGGAAAAGGGAACAGTTTTCCCTTGGTTTCCCCTAATAGTGTTCAATAACATGAGCTTCTGCTTGGGAGCCACTGCATATCTAGCTAGTTGCCACTAGTTGCCATCAAGGGTAAGGGGCTCTTGGGCCCCACCCTGGGCTGGTAGCCAAAGACACTCCTCTCTCAGCCAACCATCACAACCTGCTCCAGGGGCTATTGCAGCCTATTCATTGCCCTCCACCTACTGATGACAGTCTACATGTGGTTCTATCTACTAGTTTTTCTCCTAATTCATCATCCTCACCTCAGCTATTACTGTTTGAGATCTTTCAAGTCAGCTACAACCAACATGACCTATCGAGCTGCTGCATTTCCACTCCAGGCCTACTAACCACTAATTGTGGATTGCCATGTAGCATCTCAATTGCTGCATTTCAGATCTTCCCTGCTTCATCTGCAAATTACATCACTTCATGATCCGTGTTTTGCTATTTCAGTACTTCATCATCATTCTCCTTCAAGCTCCTTCAAGATTTTCATTATTTCTATATCTAACTCCATGAGTCATCTAAAATACAAAAAACAATGTCTTTGCTGTGGTCTTGGCAGAGTTACACTTCCTCTCATGATTTAAAGAGCATCTCATATTATTGAGATGCTATTTGTAAAGCCTTTAAGCAACAAGTGGAAATAAGCCTAATTTAAAGTCTTTAAAAGGGATCCATTTCTTGCTAATGTGCAACAAGTGCAGCATTGTACCTTGAGCTACAATGGTAAAAAAAACTAGTTACCTCTTTTAGAGATGTCTTCTTTCTAGCTTGAGCAGAATCAAGTTTCATTTGCCAACTGTAGAATTCCTTACTTGAGGCGCTCCATCACACCATTCAATAATCCCACGAGCAATCACATTTCCCTACATGCAGAAAAATCAGCCTATTAGCAACATCCTAATAGTGATAAGACATGTACAATTTATTGATCTGACCTATGCTTAAAAGCCACAAACCTAGATGGAAATAACATGAAGTATAGCAAGGGCAGCATTGTATGATTCCGCTAACCTACATGGGAGAGGCAAACTATATTGTACCCATCCTGAAGCTCTGGTCCATTTGATTTAACACACCTCAAACAGCTCTATTGATAGGCAATAACCACTTGAGGATTCAAAAATGTTTGGGCTGATCCATTCAACATAAACGTCCCTAATCTCATCAATTGGTTAGCTAATCTTGGTGATCTCCAAATCAGTTCAGTTGATTAACGAGCATCATAAGTCACAGTCTTCATTAACACCTTAAATCTCTTTACATTCCCACAGGGCTAGGCTTTTTCTTGCCTTCCTCAAGCATCAATACCAGGCTGCTACTGTCTCCCTGCATGTCAAATGCCTACTGGTTCTCGCCCACAATTAGGAAATCAGTGAAAAAGCAATTTCCCTTCTTGTCATTGTACTCAAAGGCATATGCCATGATGCTTCCTTCTGTTAGCCTTGAGCTTCTGCCAACTTTTATTACCCTCCTCCCCACGATGCTGTTGATGTTTGCTTGCAAGTCAATAGTTATAACATCTCCCATCTCACCTACCCCTTTGATAGTAGTTAAGACTTTGGAGACATCAAAATTGTCCCCGAATGGAATGAAAGCACCATCAACTCGCACAAATGTCTCTGCCGCATGAGCAAACATCATCAAGTATCAATATTGTCATATCAAGAAACGGAAACCAGAATTCTTCTTTCAACTCACAGAGAAGTTGATAAAATGGACAATACAGAATGCCTTAATAGCAGAGAGCTCAAAAACAAGTAGCAAAGAGGGAAACTTGAATTCACACTTGTAAAAATGCCATACCACCTCTCATCTGTAATAAAAGACATTGCCCTTTACACTGCACCCAAATAAACACCAGGTCGAACATTTGGAGGCAGTGGATGGAACATCTTCTGGTTGGGGTAGTCCAAATCAACCACAACATGTCGATTTGTCAGAAACCCAACCTGACGAGTCCCTGTCCTACTCTATACTATGGCTCCAAGTGTACCAAATGTCTCCTGACCTGCAACCTGTGAAATTCATCAGAGAGAGAAACGTATCAGGATTGTCAAACTAGTAATGATGCAACAATTATTTACATATATTGCAACTAAAAATTTGCCAATCTTCACCTCTACAATGTAAAAAACACCATCAGTTGTTTAATTGATATATGATGAAGCATGTACACACTCTCAGCATTTCTCAAAGTTTATGGAAAGGAGGGGAAAAATGTGCGGAAAACATCTAATGACACCAAAAACACAGAAACACATGAGATGGTCATTTATATTTTCTATACACAAATATGGACATCATCATGCTGCAATTGAGTATATCAGTAAACAAAATGATGATAGATTCGAGAGTGATGCCCCTCGAATATCAATGTAGACATATCGATCTGCCACTAAACTGTACACTATCATAATGCATCAAATGCCCTCATTTGATATGCTAGTTTATACAACTCAATTAAATAAAAAATACTAATCAGTTTGTTAGATCAATATAAGACATCAATCTTGATTACATAAAAAGGCCTACAGTTGATCCGAAAATTGAACTAAGACCACAAGCATGACATCAAAAGACTAGACACATCCAGATTATGACCATGCTCTAAGGCTATGCAACTGATCCTTGAGATAAATTTTAGAAACTTGGTTGTAAGATGCACACCTCCAAAACAAACATAAAATTATAGAATGACTAAATTTCAAGACAAGCAGTTTGTATTCAAACTTTGAAGTTATTCACTGGGTTTTTACCTGAGATCCTGGACTGATGGATGGGTCATTGCCCCTTAAACCTTCAGCCAGCTCTGTGTATACCTCTTGCTTAGGGGTTGCGGCTGGAATACCAAAATAAGAGAACTCTACCACATCAACATCACACCATATGCCTCCAGCTGGTCAACAGTGAGAGTTAAAGAGGACAAATTCTTGCTACAAAAGACATGTAGATGAGAGTTAAAGAGGACAAACTCATAACAAGTTTGATGCTGTCAACCGTGAAAGTATTTGATGTGGTGAGCCTTGATTTGGTCCTTCAATCATACTAAGAGCGATCAAAATTTTCCTACAAGCTTAAATAGAATTGGCTAAGCAGCTGCATACTGAAAAGAATCCCTGCTTTTGAAGATTCTTAGAGAATCTGATATTGCGTCCTATAACAACATGACAAGTGCAAGATACTTCTCTACAACTTAGGGCCATCAACATGTACATTAGTATATGAATTTGTTGTGATGTATAATCAAAAAGTGTTTGTGTCCTTAAAAATGAATTCGAACATTTCGTACCTCTCATCATGAAGAATGCCCAACTCCTACACCATCTTGGAGAGTTGATGTCATCATCCACCCAACAAAATCTGCATTTCCTACACACTAGGAAACATCATTAGAAATTTATGGACTGCTCCTATTGATGAGTCTTGGGAGAGATCTTTTTCAAATGATGCATCGCCTTACAAATCTTATAATCCACTACTTTTCAAGAGGTGCAAGCATTGAACAATGGCAAAGCCCAAAAGCACTATGTCAAAGCTGCCCTAATGTATCACAACCAAGAGAAACCTTGCCATTTTTAGTAAACTGCCTTCCCTTTGATCTTGCAAGAGTGCAATCTCCCATAGCTCCATGGAAAAATCTGTGGTAGTGGTTGTACACTTCAGGCTTTGTAGTCCTATCCACCACAAGACAATTAAATAATGAAATGATATTAAAATTATTTGCTAATGAAACAATGGCTTCCAAAAGACTTTCACGAACTGTGTTTTTGTAATTGGCTGATATTCTTTTAGCTAGCATTAAAAAAATTTAAAATCAATAGAATCCCTTTAACTTTGCATCCCTTAAGCAGAGTTAATAAGACTTTGATTCAAGTAGCCCAAAAATAAAGATACTCTTAACTTTGAAGCTATCTTGAGAAGAGCAGTACCTGAATTAGTGGGAGACTAGTACCTCGCAGTAAGGTTCTTAAACTGTATACTTGCAACTTGACGTACAGAAATTTCTGCACTTGGTGTCACAACAACTTGAAGCAAGCCCATGAGGTGACTAGGTACATGCTGATATTGAAAACTGATCATTAAAAGTCCAAATGTTTAGGTGTTCAATTACAAAGAATGACATCACTGACATATTGAACCATACACAATTAGCTTTAACATTCAAAACATGCCTAAGGTGGTACTTTAGGTATGCCATCTTATTATCTCTTCTGATTCAGCTGCATAAGGTAGAATAAACTCTAAATGCTATCTAGAACCAACTCCAAATTATCAAAAAAATGTAGTATTAAGACAATTTTAGAGTGGAAGTGAAAGTCTTAAAAATGCAACATGGTGTGAGAATCATAAACCAGCTAAGTCATGATTTCTTAGTGCTCCTTAATGCCCATTCAAATGCGATTATGTTTCAACTAGCAATTTCAGTAGAAGCTGGCTCTATTGATCTATGAAGTACAATCCTAGTATTTAAATTCAGCCTGCACAATATGCTTGCAAGTTTTAAAAATGTGGCACCACTTTAAAATCATAAAGTAGCTAGGACACCAATGCTTAAGGCTCCTTAGAAGGCGATCTAGATTCAAAGTAGCAAATTTAATTGAATCCATTGATTTTGTGAGGCATTATTTGAGCACATAAATTCAGCTTGCACAGTATGTTCAGAACGACA
Source organism: Lygodium microphyllum (assembly GCF_053477565.2). Classification (NCBI taxonomy): domain Eukaryota; kingdom Viridiplantae; phylum Streptophyta; class Polypodiopsida; order Schizaeales; family Lygodiaceae; genus Lygodium; species Lygodium microphyllum. The sequence continues at coordinate 64,044,759 of NC_141144.1, read as the reverse complement.
TTACGGCTTTTTTCCTGACATTATCAGGGTTTCTTGTCTCTCAATTTATTGATTCTCATATTAAAATTGATCATAACATTGCTTTGTGTAGCTAATGCAAACACATTCTGACTGAAGCATAGAAGATTGCATGGAAACCATGAATTAACCGAGACATAGAGAAAATGATACTTATTCCAAATCAAGCATGCCTATTACACTTTGTTTAGGAAAAATCAACAAAGATATGTGTGATCGGGTGAAGCAAGAGAGCATACCTGAGCGAGCGCAGCTTCACTAGCTTTGTGCTCCTCTGGATTAGGACTGAGGACTAGCTGAAGCACGAAAGCAAGAGTAGGCGCATAGATCCATGCCTGCAATGCCAATAAAGGCCACTGATCCTTTGTATGCACCGCTGAGGCCTTCAATCAGAAGCTTCCTCTTGTGAACGTCGATGAGGAAGGAGGCTGCTTCTGTAATGATACCTTGTGATGTCAGCTGGCTATGGCGTCTCAAAGCAGTTTATAGCGCCGTAGATACGCAAAGCCTAATAAAAGTCTAGCTTAATCGCATTTCTCATCTAACCATGGTTCCGTTAATCGCTCCTTTCCCTTGGTTATAATTAAGGGTGAAAGAGGTAAAGTGCATGCATTGAAACATTTTTGAGAGGCACTTAGGGTAATAGATAGGACAAGACACACACATGTAAATTGTACCTTCGCTAGCCTATGGAGTTGAATTTATAGCATGTGTGGCCGACACATTTTAACTAGTGCAAATTGTCAGTCAACACATATAGAGATGATGGAGTACCCTCTATAATTGAGGGTACCCCATGAACTTGGTGGAGTTCATAGAAGCTGCCAATTGGAGATTGATCAATAAGAACTTCTCTATTCTCCTTTTGTGTTCTCTCTCTACACACAAAAGCTCTTGCCAAGTTGATGAATTTGGCTCAAGTGTTGTGACTATAAGGACCTAAAGCCCTCACAACACACTCACAAGCCCATATCCTCGGGCACAACATGGCTCTAAGGGAGTTGATATAAATTTACTATCCCCTTTATTGCAACAATGCCATGGTACATCAAGCTAGATACATATGAGCCTTGTAGCAAAATTTCTGTCCAAATTGGTTCTTACTAGCTTATATTTAACACCGCACAATAGCTAATCACTAAAACCAAACACCAATTTCTAAGGGGAGAAGGGTCGCCACATTTATTGTGGGTTTGGAAATTTCTCTGAAAATGTTCGCCTAAGCAATGGCTAACATCTGAGGCACACCCCCTTTTTCTCTTCCTTCTACCACCTAGTGTGAATCTAGCCTTAGTTTGCATTTTTACACATAACATGATTGACAAGGTCCCATATCAAATCGGTATTGTATGCCTTAGTGGAGGAACTTTCAAATTTGACTCTATTTTGTGTGTTCTAAAATGGGCTCCACATTGTAACTACTATGTGGTCTATTTTTTGCATAACATTGATGGCACTCCATCTTTTTATCTTTCCCTATTATTCATTTCAAGCTTTAAGTTTTTCCAACCTCACTTATGATTTGAAAAGTTGTGTGAAAGTAATTCACTCAATTCTTATGCAAGAGTTACAGGCTGTGGGGGAACCAATACAAGTCACAAAATCGGGCCCCCTTACTCTAATGGAGAGGACTAAAAGGGAACTTGGGTAACTTCCAAGTTAGCCCATAAAAACAACTTTACAAAGCAGATGCAAAAACATTCAACTTAATGACTATCACTAAAAGAGTATTGAGCTAACTTCCAAGTTATGGAGTTTTTAATCTATTGAGTGCTTTGCAATTTACCATGTTTTTTGATTGTGTAGATAGGAACTTAAGACCTTATCATATGATTCCAAGCATCCTTCAATTATGGGTTGAATCCTTCCCTTTCTAGAGAGGAGGTGCTGAACCTAAACAGAGACTGGCTTCCATTTCTTTCTCCGACTAAATCGATCCTTCTTAGATGGACTTCCTAGGAACCTCACATTCCAAGAGATCATAGAGAGCCAACTAATTAACATTGTATCTTTGTTTGAGCCTCCATAATCCTGAATAGAAAAATAGTCTTGTCAAAGAAACATTTGCAAGCAGAAAGATTTTCTTTCTCACCTCCATTAGATGCCGAAGACTTTGGTGGTTGAATTTCTTTGTTTCCATCTTGCTTTAACTTTGACATTTCTAGGATTTGGGTTCCTCCTTTTGAGGGTTGTTTGTTTTCTTGGATTTACCCTTCTGAATCTATGAGCTTTTTTCTTTTGACTTCTTTTGTGACTATGTTGCATGAAGTTCTTCCTTATCTTCACTCTTTTCTCCTTGGGTGTTTCTTAGCTCCATTCCTTTTTGGGCATTCCTTTGCAAAGCACCCACGTTCTTTGCATATGAGGCATGTAACCAAAAAGAGAGAGAATTCTACATTGACTAGCAACTCAATCCCATTAGGATTATAAAGCTAGAGCATCTCAAGGATCTTCTTCTTCTGCTTTGAACTGCTATGACACCTAAGTAGGCATCCAATATGTTATAAGTAGCTTGATCAATGTCATTAAGTATTTATCTTGTTTTAGTACATTTCACTAGTTTGTTTTTTCACCTTCAAGCCTATTGAAAGCTATGTTTAGACCCTAGAGTTTGTGCAAAACACCTAGCCGCTTTGGAACATTGCCAATCGGAGTGTTGCTCAAATTGGTAAGATAGAATATATGCATTGGAATGACTTCAAATAATTGGTTGGTATTTAGGTACATGACCACCACCATAATACACTCCCAAGTTGAGTCTAATATGCTTCTTGACATGAGATTCTAGGGCATAGGTGCTACTTAAGATGGATGCCTATTGAAACCCAGAACAACTTACTTTGCCAAGGGACTATGTTTAGACGACTATGTGGGGAACATTGCATTACATGAATTTATGCAATGGGGCTAAGTCTCCTCCTCCTAGTGATCTAGAATTGTACACATGCTTTCGTCATTTACTAGAATTTCTTCAAACTATTTTGATAGAAAAAGATATAGATAATTGCATGTTAGGCTTTATATTTGCAAGCGTAATCAATATGTAAAGGGGGCCATTAAAGTTTTTTGTTGTTATATTAGGTAAATAATCTTGCTTTTTCTCGCATTAGTCACAACCCTAGATAGCTTTAGAAAACTTTCATACACTCTCATCAAATACATCGACTAGTTGCTTCTCTACTTGCACAATATTTGGTAAGTTATTGTTGGTAGCAAAGAATTGGGAGACCAAGTGTCTTCTTAATGGTATAGGAAGCCCCTTACTTACTCCATGTTGCACCTTCAAATCCAAATTCCTAAGCAAAGGGTTGGTGATTATGGTGGAAAATATTAATGGGACACCCTTTGGCATCAACATCTTTACCTCAAATGGACCTAAGCATAGACCATTTACAAATACATTCCAAAGAGATTGAAACATCCCTACATAAATTCCACGATTCCTCCTCCATCATCTATCATAGTGATGAACTCTTGTTGCTTATTTTGCTTCATCAATTCATAAAATTAATTAGTCGAAGAACCAGTCCCATAAGATACCATTTCCCTCAGACTAAATTTTGGCAACTTCACCTTTATGTTTTTGCAAATCCTCCATGTAATGCTCCACTTCTTTGAGAAGTTGATAAAACATCCCATTACTAGAACACTTAGAAAGAGTCATAATAATATAGTACTCCTTGCATTGCTAACTACTAACATGCAACCCTCTTTGAATCCAATCCTGATCTTTGCCATACATCTTGGTAATCTCAAATATGATAGCTATGGATCTCATCTAGTTCTATGTTGGATTAGCCATTGGATTGTTGGTTTGTTTCCAAATATCCTTTAGCTATAGGTTGAATCCTTCCCTTTCTAGAAAGGAGGTGTTGAAAGAGAGGGGCTTCCATTTCTTTCTCCTACTAAACATATCCTTCTTGGATGGACTTCCTAGGTACCTCACAGTCCAAGAGATCATAGTGAGCCAGCTAATTAACATTATATCTTTGTTCAAACCTCCATAATCCAAAATAGCAAAATAGCATTGTCAATAAAACATTTGCAAGAAGCTTTTAAAGGGAAAGCTTTTATTTCTTACCTCCGTTAGACTTCAAAGATTTTGGTGGTTGAAATTATTTCTTTCCATCCCGCTTTAACTTGAGCATCACTAGGATCACGACTAATGATTAGGTTGCTCCTTAGGTTCCTCCTTTTGAGGCTTGTTTGTTTTCTTGAATTTACCCTTCTCAACCTATGTTTTTTCCTTTTTGCTTCTTTTGAAGTTCTTCCTTATCTCCACTATTTTCTCCTTTGCTTCTTGTTATCTCAATTCCTTTTTGGGCATTCCTTTGCAAAGCACCCATCTTCTTTGAATTTGAAGCATATATCCAAGAAGAGGGAGAGTTTGACATCGACCAACAACTCAATCCCATTAGGATCAAAAATCCAGAGCATCTCAAGGATCTTCTTCCTCTTATCCCAAAGTACGAGAGGCCACTTGCTCCACTAGTTGATATTATACAGAGCGCTCTACCTAGCACTTCTACTAGCACATTAACTTCTCCATCTTGCAAAGTAGGAAGTCCATGAAAACTAACCCATATTAGGCATTCAATTTGCAAAACCTCCTCAAGAATAAAATCATGATGCCATGGAAGCATGTAAACAAGGCTCACTTTAAGCCAAACAAGTGAACCAAAAACCCAATCTCTTTTTGCTTTAGATGAAAGAAAGACCCAAAAGAAGTCTAATGGCAAGCAAAACAATGTGAGCACCACTTTGATCCATAGGTGAGCCAAAACAATCTAGCAAACTCATCCTCAAGGGGGACCTTCCCTTAAAATACATGTACATGTTGCATAGAGAATACTTAGCATTGCTTTGACAAATGCATGGAAACAAGGATACCACTCATGCACATAGCACTTGCTCCCCAAATTCTATTGTGACTCTCTTTTAATTCTCATTGAAATATATTTGGTCACCCCACATCTTCTTCTCTAGTGTAATATTTCCGCACACTGCGTACCGTAAATATTGACTTCCCGCACGTCGTGTAAATCCTGTGCAAGGTTATCCCCTACATCGTATTATTGGTAGCTTAATCCATACCATGCACGCTCAAAAATGAGGCCTCCGCATTGTAAATAAGAGGCTGAGGTTGAAGACCGTAAAAGCCGCGAGGGAACACCCTTTTTGAAGGGGCAATTTGGAGATTTTTAGGCAAATTTTTTTAATTATTATCCCTTCCCCCCAGCCGATGCATGGCTGGAGGAGAGGGAGTGTGGGGAGGAATGGCCAAGGAGGAGTGAGTCGGATTGCATGAGGAGTCCTCCACGTGTGTGGAGGCCCTCTTTCCCCCCCCAAGGCCTATAAACCCCGCCCCCCCCCCAAGGGAGTCAGGGGGGAGGGAAAGCGTGAGAGGGAGGGCCGTGCAAAGAGAGGGATTCGGATTGGAGGTGGAGGTCGCCGTGCTGGACGTGCTGGAGGAAGCCGCCGCGCTGCAGTCCGCCAGTCCGCCAGTCCGCCATAGCCGCCTGACTGACACAGTCCGCCGCCGCTTGGATCACGACCCCTTCCCCCCCTCGACGTTGCTGCAGAAGCTTGGAAGCTTCTTAGAAGCTTCTTAAGAAGCTTCTAAGGGGGCTTTCATAAGCCCCCTTCCCACTAGGTCCCATAAGCCCGTTCCCACGAGCTTTTCGGGATCTTAAAATCCATACCCTATAAAGGGGTATTCCTACATAAGGGAGAAGTAAACATATTTTGAGACTACTTGTCAAGACTCGGAGGAAATTTAGAGAGCCATAAAGGGTAAGGATAAACCCCGGAGCCCAAATCCTCTACATCTACGATGGCTCCAAAGCCAAAGTCACAAGGCGCACATGTGGAGGTCTCTTCCCCGAGCATACAAGTGGATATCTCCCCGAGCCCACAAGTCCAGGTTTTTTTTCAAGTTTATTCTCGCATAAAGAAATATTTAGGCACGCTTAATTCCATAAGGAAGAACGCATTTTAACGCATTGTGGCAGCGTTAATAATACATTTGATAAATTATCTCTTTAAACATTAGATAAGGTTGATGCATGTCATGGAATTGAAACGGTTGCATTTCTAGAGTTGTCCGCCTTAAAAGACTAGCTGCATGTTGCTATTTTGGAACATTATCAAAGTAATGAGTCTAAACATATAGGGCAAAGAAATGAAATTGATAAGTGCATTTGGTTACTAGACATGGTAGGGATAAGCGTGTGCCGCATTTTGGGTAACATCTTCCTTGTAATGATTTGTGGGGAAAAGTTAACACCCATAAGATATTATCCGGAAAGAAATAGAAGAGTACGAAAATGATCTTATGAACTTGCAAGTAGCATGTAACATGGAATAAGTTAAAACTAGTTTTAGTTGGTATGAACTTCATTAACTACATTGTAGCTAGGGGAAAGTTGCGTGTTGCATAGTCATCATGCAGAAATTCCATTCATTAGGAGCCGTATCTAGAAAAGGTCGCATGAGTTATCAAAGCATGAGATTCTAAAGTGTAGACAACAAGGTTGTAAGCATGATTATTTGATGTAAGTCCTAGTATGTCCTAGGAAGGTTAGTATCCAGATTATCATGCATTTTTACTATACCAAGGAAAGATAGAGTTATTGTGAACCATGTGATGCGTGGGAGCAATGAAGCACATGTTTACATGTAATATGTTAGTTGCAACTATTTTTCCTCTTTTAGATCTAGTTTATTGTCTCTAGGAAGGATTCATCCTTGTCGCGAGACAAGCATAATGAATTATCCAAATCACCTAGCCACAAAGGAATCATATGGTACGATAGACACCCTGAACACTAACTAGGTTAAGGATTCGGCCAAGTTTTCCAAATGTCGCTAAGTCGAAACCTTCAAGCCAATAGTCCTAACCACATTCCCAAAATGTTGAGCTAATTGGATGCTCATGTAAACAATAATCTAGGATTCCTACCTTAAGGACCAAGCGTTCAAGATGATGAAACTCGATTTGAGTTGGACTAAACGCTGTCGATTTAGTGAAATTAAGGATGGGTGGGTAAAAGACACCCTAAACCCTCCTTCTCGACTGAAGTTAATTCCGTGACCTGAATATGCCATTCATTAAGGGAAATGATCTCTTAGAATGGAGGCGACACTTGTGCAATAAATTGCAATGTCACATAGCTTTGCGGTTTGATCGTGAGAAGTTTTGCCATTCCGTGGATTAAGGTTGGCAGGTTCTTGCGCCAGTTTAAACTCGCAAGGGGAAAAGGGTAGTCGTCCTTTTACTCTATCCTAATTAGGGAAACTTTGTCAAGTTAAGGGAAGCTAGGGATTTGCTTGGACGAAAATGATTAATCAATAAACTAAAGCGACATGGTCGCCGGAATTTACCATAAACCAAACCTAAAGTATTGACAGGGTATGACCCTAGCCCAAGGACGATAGGAATCTTGCCAAGTTGCAATTGATTCCGGATCGGATGCGGGTTGCATTCGGAGAAAAGGAGTCACTCCTTAACAGTTTGCCAGCTAAAACGACCACTGGAATTGATTGTGCTTGTAACAGTTTAGAAAGCACTGTTTGCATTGTTTGCTCAATGAACTAAAGGATGAAATGATATCTAAATACTTCAGGTTGAAGGCCTGAAGGGAGAGGCAGCTTCAGTTACCCCCGACTGCCTGCCTGACCCTAACCAAGGGGGTTGTTAACCGCGCTGGGGACGTGGACCGAACCCGCTGTGAGAGGTCTCTCCGTTGAGTTCTACTTGGAGCAGGAGGACGCTTGGGTGCCAGAGGGGGCTCTGGCCGTAAATCCCTCGCCTTCCGGGCCCTGCACAAGAGGCTAACGTGACTCGGGATTGGATCTCGAGGCCCGCATACTAGTCTACGAGCAGAAGCTTGGATTAGTGATCCCTGGTGGATTACTGGATAGCGTTCGGGCGGATTATGAACAAGCCTACGGGCGGAACTTCTTGTATTTCAAAGATAAAAGGATAAAATGATAATAAAGAAGTTGTTTGACATTGTTTTCTTTATGTCCTGTGATAAGATTATGTGAAGGAACCAGTGCTTAACAGGGTTAATCAAGGAAGCTGTTTGTTATATGTCAAATTAATGTGGTAGGTAATTACATAACTAAAACAAACCGAGGAAAGTGCGAAGGAGGACCATGGGTCCATCCTATGGATGGGTGGTCCCGGTCAGCCGGGAACTTTTCTTAAAAATGTTCAACGAACAGAGGGATGATCCTCATCGCCGAGCAAATAACTAGAAGGATGACTTAGATTTACCTGTTACCCGATTCACGCTGTTTTAGGGGAACGGAATGGGACTATGCCTTAGGGCAGAGAGGTTGAGCATTGCATCCCTCTCGTTTCCCATTCTCCTTGAACCAAGTGCAGCGTGAATCCGCTTCGGACCTGGCGTTTCTGCGTAAAGTAGTTCGCTCAGGTCTGACGCTAGTTGCTGCTAGCTAATGACCAAACTAGAAAACCTTAATTCCGGTCGATCCTAAGTGGGAAACGGCCAGGACACTTCCGCTACGTGGCAGACGTGGAAGGACCTAGATTACAAAACCCGTAACATTCCATGGGAGTGCCGGGCGGAGTTCTCTAGGCAGCCTTCCGATGGACTGCCAAGACGTGTCCTAGAGGATTCTAGTGGACACGTTACAGTTGGTATCAGAGCCGACAACAATGGAATTGTTTTCATAAGATTTCATTAAAAATGAAGTAAAGAAATTGTTCCTGTCCAAACATTTCCTCATCTTCAATACTGTCTTGCAGAATTATGAGGCGTGGAACAAGTTTTTGGTGTTCCGGATCATGTTTATGACTGCAATGCATTCTCCGCATTATAGGCAGAGAATTGAAATGATGAACATCCTGGAGCAGATTTATAATCCATCACCTCTAGATATAGGGCGAAGATGGACTGGGTCTTCAGGAATCTATTACATAGCTGCCCACCGGCTCGCTTATCTACAGACCAACCTGAAGAGGATCAAGTGGTTGGAAGATTTGAAAATCGTGAAACTGTTCATTTTTGTGGAAGCTCACGTAAATTCGACTTTGCATATTCGAGGTCGGAAAGTTGAATTGAACTCATATGTATATGAGGAAGTAACCCGTGTAATTCCAGCTGATAGAATTAAGGTATTGGGCCGCCATGGGAAGTATGGATTCCAGCGGAAAGGATATCCTGAACTTTCGATGAATTATCGATTCCTAAAGATTCATGACCCAAAACCCTACTATTACACAGTTCCTGTAGACAAATCCAATACAATGTTGTTCTCCCCAAACTAAATGTAATGATTGGATTATCATCACACGAGATGTTGTATAAGGCTACGCCATATAAATATAAATAAGGACTTCTTTTTATCACTATCCGATTGTGCATCAGGGTTGTTGCAAAAAGTTAAGTAGCTTCATGATTTACGAGATAGCTGAACTAAAGATAAGCTAATGTCAATGATCATACAATAATGTTAAGAAAACTTTTACTCAGGCACAACCCCAGGTACAGATTCCAAATTCGCCCCCTACATCAAGTACTACTGTGATCCAGGAGAAGAAGTTCCTCCTCAAACAGATAAAGCCACCCGAGTTTGACGGGAGAGGCAGATTCGTCCAGTCGGATGCTGAGATTTGGATTGAATCTATGGAGGACTACTTCGAAGCAGCTGGTACTGCACCTACCAATCAGGCCATGCTCGCCAAATTAAAACTCACCGGTGAAGCCAGACTATGGTGGAAACAATGGTGTAGGGATCAAGGGATTTCAGAGGGGTCCGTTACCTGGGAGAAGTTAAAGCAAGCCGTGCAAGGGAGATATTTGCCGCCTGCATATCGTACACAGAAAATGAATGAGTTCTATGAGCTGAAACAGTTAGGACTCACTCTTGACGCATACTACTCTAAATTTGTCTCACTCTTAAAGTATGCGCCACAAATGGACACGACACAGCAGGTGTCCAAATTTTGCGCAGGCTTAAATCCACCTGTAAATACCCGTCTTGAATCTATGCGTCCATCAGATCTTCAGGATGCACTCATTCGAGCGGCACCTATAATTCAGGAAGTGCAAGCTAAACCAAGGGGTATTAAGAATTGGTCTTATAGCGACCCGAACAGAGGAGCATTCAGACCCCAGGTTAAGAGAGTTCAAGGCCACAATCATGGACAAAGGAAGAAAGCAAGGACAAATAACGTCAACAACTTTGTTCCTACTCACGGTAATGGCCGAAACATCCGATGTTTCCACTGCAATGAACTCGGTCACTTCAAAAGGCAATGTCCCAAGCTTAGCGAAGGACTCCGTCAAGGTGCAAGGCGCGGTCAAGGAGCCGCCACCCGTGGTAGAGGAAGAGCTGCCTGCATTATCAATAGGCAAAGATGTGAAGCAGAGGAAGAGGAAGATCCGACTATGGAAGCGGATTTCGAAAGAGCGACGGTCCATGCCGCTCTACATAAGAAGGGCCCGAATCGCCAATTCTCGGTGATTCAGATACTGTCGGACTATCAAGGTAAAGGTTTCAAAACCTTGATTGATTGTGGCAATACACATTCCTTTATCTCACCAGCGTGTCCTAAGAGATTAGGAATAGCCACAGTAGAAGCACCTACCCTACTTGTGAAATTGGCAAACGGTCATGAGGTAACTTGTACCAGGCAAACTGCTAAGGAGGAGTTCTATCTGGGAGGAAAGAAAACCTCAGTCAAATTCAGAGTCATGAATTTAGGTATCCATGAGTGCCTACTCGGGATGGATTGGCTTAAGCCTAATGACGCTCACATCCACTGTGGAAAGGGTCAAGTTTCTTTCCGAAACTCTGAAAGAGAGTTTGTTACGACTCAAGGTGAAGTGGGAGTGCCAAGGATCCAGTTAGCCAAAGTATCGCGGATCATAAAAGGGGTTAGGAAAGGATTACCTGTTTACTTGATCAAACTCAACAAGTTAGATCGGAAGCAAGAGTCTCATGAGGGACCCTCTTGGCTAAAAGAATATGCTGACGTATTCCGTGAGGAATTAACTGAACTTCCACCCCCAAGAGAAGTTGATCATGAAATAAGGCTAATACCTGGAGCTGCGCCAATTGCAAAGAGACCTTATAGAATGTCTATTCCGGAAGCTATTGAGTTGAAGGAACAACTCAAGCAACTGTTAGATCAGGGTTACATCCGGCCTAGCAACTCACCATGGGGAGCTCCAGTTCTATTCCAGAAAAAGAAAGATGGGACACTTCGACTATGTATTGATTACCGTGGGTTGAATCAATCAACAGTCAAGAACAAGTATCCTATTCCTAGAATAGATGAGCTTCTCGATCGCCTTCAAGGTGCAAAGATCTTCTCCAAAATTGATCTCAGGTCAGGTTACTATCAAATCAGGATCAAGGATGAGGATATTCCAAAAACAACCTTCAATACAAGATATGGGCACTTTGAATTCTTGGTTATGTCATTCGGGCTTACAAATGCACCTGCCACCTTCAATAGATTAATGCAGGATATTTTTAGACCATATCTTGATGATTTCGTGCTTGTCTTCTTCGACGACATTTTAGTCTATTCTAAAGAGGAAGAAGATCACGAACCTCAACTACGGATTGTTTTGGAGACAATGAGGTCTCATAAGCTGTATGCAAAAATGAAGAAGTGTGCATTCTTCAAACGTCAGATTGAATATCTAGGATTCATAGTATCATCAGAAGGAATATCAGTAGACCTAGCCAAAGTCAGAGATGTGCTTGAATGGCCAGTACCCGTATCCGTCAAAGAAATACGCAGTTTTCTTGGCTTGACAGGATGGTATAGGGTCTTTATCAAAAACTATGCTTTGATTGCAGCACCTCTTACCGACTTATTAAAGAAGCAGACTTCCATTACATGGTCAACTCCCGAGCAAAATAGCTTCGACCAATTGAAGCAATGTTTGGTATCGGCACCTATTCTGAAACTTCCCGACCTCAATAAGGAGTTCGAGGTAGTAACTGATGCCAGCATTCTTGCCTTGGGGTGTATTCTTATGCAGGAAGGTCATCCAGTAGCATACTCTTCAAGGAAATTGAAGAGTCATGAAAAGAATTATGCCACGCATGATCTGGAGTTATTAGCTGTCATCCATGCTCTAAAGCTTTGGAGACACTACCTGTTGGGTAACAAGTTTACTCTAGTAACAGATCATAAGAGTCTCAAATGGATTTTTACCCAGAACGAGCTCAACATGAGGCAACGTCGATGGATCGAAGTATTGGAAGAGTATGATTTTGAAATCAAGTATCAACCGGGGAAAGAGAATGTAGTTGCCGATGCACTCAGTCGCAAGGCATTCCTAAATTCCCTAATCTTGCAGAATCCATCAACGGCCAGATCTCTGGCTACAAAGGTATCTATGCCAAGCAACCCTATACTCGAACTAGCTAGAGAGGAGGCATGCCATGATTTGGCCTACCAAACCATGATAAAAGAAATAGCTACCAAAGAGCAGAATCTGAAGTCACAAGCTAAGTATCGGGAATTTTCCACTGATAATGGACTTGTTTATTACAGAACAAGGTTATGTATACCAACAAGCCAGTCACTTAAGCAAAAGATATTATGGGAAGCTCGTGATTCCCCTTTCGCAGGACATCCTGGCTATGCAAAAACTCTTAATGCAGTTAGGAAGAGCTATCATTGGGAGAGGCTCAAGGGTGACGTTCTCAAATATGTCACTGAATGTTTGTCTTGCCAATGTATCAAGGCTGAGCATGTCTTGATGCCAGGAAAATTGCAACCACTTGACATTCCCCAAATGAAATGGGAATTCATCAGTATGGATTTTGTGGTGGGCTTACCCCAAGTCCAAGGAGGATACAACTCCATTATGGTTGTAGTTGACATGCTTACTAAGGTTGCACACCTGATTCCAGTAAAGACAAACTATAAAGCCTCCGACATTGCAAGGGTGTTTATCAAAGAGATATTCAAGCTACATGGGCTACCTAGAAGGATCGTTAGCGATCGAGACTCTCTCTTCACTTCACACTTCTGGAGAGCTATCTTTGAAGCTATTGGAACTCAGCTCTGTTTTAGCACTGCCTACCATCCCCAAACGGATGGACAAACAGAACGAGTAAATCAAATCATTGAGGATATGCTTAGGGCTTACTGCTATCGAGAGCCGAAGAGGTGGATTCAATACTTGCCGTTAGTAGAATTTGCTTACAATGCTTCTTACCAGTAGAGCATTCAAATGACGCCTTTTCAGGCATTGTATGGTCATGATTGTCGAAGTCCCCTAAATTTTTCTGATCCTACCCTAAGGGTGGAAGCTTCAAGACAAATGCTGGAGGACATGGATGACCAAATAAGGTCAATAAGACAAGATATACAAGCAGCCAAAGATAGACAAAAGGCATATGTGGATTTGAAACGCCAAGAGAGGGTCTTCGGAGAAGGAGACATGGTCTTCATTCGTGTACGGCCGAAAAAGAGTTCTCTATCTCTAGGTGAATGCAAGAAGCTAAGTCCAAGGTATTGTGGACCGTATAAAATCCTCAAATGCCTGGGACCCAATGCTTATAAATTGCAACTTCCAGATAACCTAAAAGTTCACAATGTATTCCATATTAGTCTCTTAAAAAAATATGTACCCAACCCAAATCATGTACTTGATGACCAACAAGTTGTAATGCCTAGTCAAGGAGTCCTTGAACTAAGACCGGAAAAGATTTTAGATGTCAGGGAGAGACAATTGAGATCTAGAACCCTGAAAGAATGCCTCGTCCAGTGGAAAGATTATCCCGAAGAGGATGCTACCTGGATGGATGAAAGCTCTCTCAATCTTCAATATCCCCAGTTTATCTCGAGATGAGGACATCTCGATTCTTCCAAGGGGGAGAGAATGTAATATTTCCGCACACTGCGTACCGTAAATATTGACTTCCCGCACGTCGTGTAAATCCTGTGCAAGGTTATCCCCTACATCGTATTATTGGTAGCTTAATCCATACCATGCACGCTCAAAAATGAGGCCTCCGCATTGTAAATAAGAGGCTGAGGTTGAAGACCGTAAAAGCCGCGAGGGAACACCCTTTTTGAAGGGGCAATTTGGAGATTTTTAGGCAAATTTTTTTAATTATTATCCCTTCCCCCCAGCCGATGCATGGCTGGAGGAGAGGGAGTGTGGGGAGGAATGGCCAAGGAGGAGTGAGTCGGATTGCATGAGGAGGAGTCCTCCACGTGTGTGGAGGCCCTCTTTCCCCCCCCCAAGGCCTATAAAACCCCCCCCCCCCCCCAGGGAGTCAGGGGGGAGGGAAAGTGTGAGAGGGAGGGCCGTGCAAAGAGAGGGATTCGGATTGGAGGTGGAGGTTGCCGTGCTGGACATGCTGGAGGAAGCCGCCGCGCTGCAGTCCGCCATAGCCGCCGCCACGACTGCCTGACTGACACAGTCTGCCGCCGCCTGGATCACGACCCCTTCCCCCCCTCGACGTTGCTGCAGAAGCTTGGAAGCTTCTTAGAAGCTTCTTAAGAAGCTTCTTAAGAAGCTTCTAAGGGGGCTTTCATAAGCCCCCTTCCCACTAGGTCCCATAAGCCCGTTCCCACGAGCTTTCCGGGATCTTAAAATCCATACCCTATAAAGGGGTATTCCTACATAAGGGAGAAGTAAACATATTTTGAGACTACTTGTCAAGACTCGGAGGAAATTTAGAGAGCCATAAAGGGTAAGGATAAACCCCGGAGCCCAAATCCTCTACATCTACGATGGCTCCAAAGCCAAAGTCACAAGGCGCACATGTGGAGGTCTCTTCCCCGAGCATACAAGTGGATATCTCCCCGAGCCCACAAGTCCAGGTTTTTTTTCAAGTTTATTCTCGCATAAAGAAATATTTAGGCACGCTTAATTCCATAAGGAAGAACGCATTTTAACGCATTGTGGCAGCGTTAATAATACATTTGATAAATTATCTCTTTAAACATTAGATAAGGTTGATGCATGTCATGGAATTGAAACGGTTGCATTTCTAGAGTTGTCCGCCTTAAAAGACTAGCTGCATGTTGCTATTTTGGAACATTATCAAAGTAATGAGTCTAAACATATAGGGCAAAGAAATAAAATTGATAAGTGCATTTGGTTACTAGACATGGTAGGGATAAGCGTGTGCCGCATTTTGGGTAACATCTTCCTTGTAATGATTTGTGGGGAAAAGTTAACACCCATAAGATATTATCCGGAAAGAAATAGAAGAGTACGAAAATGATCTTATGAACTTGCAAGTAGCATGTAACATGGAATAAGTTAAAACTAGTTTTAGTTGGTATGAACTTCATTAACTACATTGTAGCTAGGGGAAAGTTGCGTGTTGCATAGTCATCATGCAGAAATTCCATTCATTAGGAGCCGTATCTAGAAAAGGTCGCATGAGTTATCAAAGCATGAGATTCTAAAGTGTAGACAACAAGGTTGTAAGCATGATTATTTGATGTAAGTCCTAGTATGTCCTAGGAAGGTTAGTATCCAGATTATCATGCATTTTTACTATACCAAGGAAAGATAGAGTTATTGTGAACCATGTGATGCGTGGGAGCAATGAAGCACATGTTTACATGTAATATGTTAGTTGCAACTATTTTTCCTCTTTTAGATCTAGTTTATTGTCTCTAGGAAGGATTCATCCTTGTCGCGAGACAAGCATAATGAATTATCCAAATCACCTAGCCACAAAGGAATCATATGGTACAATAGACACCCCGAACACTAACTAGGTTAAGGATTCGGCCAAGTTTTCCAAATGTCGCTAAGTCGAAACCTTCAAGCCAATAGTCCTAACCACATTCCCAAAATGTTGAGCTAATTGGATGCTCATGTAAACAATAATCTAGGATTCCTACCTTAAGGACCAAGCGTTCAAGATGATGAAACTCGATTTGAGTTGGACTAAACGCTGTCGATTTAGTGAAATTAAGGATGGGTGGGTAAAAGACACCCTAAACCCTCCTTCTCGACTGAAGTTAATTCCGTGACCTGAATATGCCATTCATTAAGGGAAATGATCTCTTAGAATGGAGGCGACACTTGTGCAATAAATTGCAATGTCACATAGCTTTGCGGTTTGATCATGAGAAGTTTTGCCATTCCGTGGATTAAGGTTGGCAGGTTCTTGCGCCAGTTTAAACTCGCAAGGGGAAAAGGGTAGTCGTCCTTTTACTCTATCCTAATTAGGGAAACTTTGTCAAGTTAAGGGAAGCTAGGCATTTGCTTGGACGAAAATGATTAATCAATAAACTAAAGCGACATGGTTGCCGGAATTTACCATAAACCAAACCTAAAGTATTGACAGGGTATGACCCTAGCCCAAGGACGATAGGAATCTTGCCAAGTTGCAATTGATTCCGGATCGGATGCGGGTTGCATTCGGAGAAAAGGAGTCACTCCTTAATAGTTTGCCAGCTAAAACGACCACTGGAATTGATTGTGCTTGTAACAGTTTAGAAAGCACTGTTTGCATTGTTTGCTCAATGAACTAAAGGATGAAATGATATCTAAATACTTCAGGTTGAAGGCCTGAAGGGAGAGGCAGCTTCAGTTACCCCCGACTGCCTGCCTGACCCTAACCAAGGGGGTTGTTAACCGCGCCGGGGACGTGGGCCGAACCCGCCGTGAGAGGTCTCTCCGTTGAGTTCTACTTGGAGCAGGAGGACGCTTGGGTGCTAGAGGGGGCTCTGGCTGTAAATCCCTCGCCTTCCGAGCCCTGCACAAGAGGCTAACGTGACTCGGGATTGGATCTCGAGGCCCGCATACTAGTCTACGGGCAGAAGCTTGGATTAGTGATCCCTGGTGGATTACTGGATAGCCTTCGGGCGGATTATGAACAAGCCTACGGGCGGAACTTCTTGTATTTCAAAGATAAAAGGATAAAATGATAATAAAGAAGTTGTTTGACATTGTTTTCTTTATGTCCTGTGATAAGATTACGTGAAGGAACCAGTGCTTAACAAGGTTAATCAAGGAAGCTGTTTGTTATATGTCAAATTAATGTGGTAGGTAATTACATAACTAAAACAAACCAAGGAAAGTGCGGAGGATGGACCATGGGTCCGTCCTATGGATGGGTGGTCCCGGTCAGCTGGGAACTTTTCTTAAAAATCTTCAACGAACAGAGGGATGATCCTCATCACCGAGCAAATAACTAGAAGGATGACTTAGATTTACCTGTTACCCGATTCACGCAGTTTTAGGGGAACGGAATGGGACTATGCCTTAGGGCAGAGAGGTTGAGCATTGCATCCCTCTCATTTCCCATTCTCCTTCAACCAAGTGCAGCGTGAATCCGCTTCGGACCTGGCGTTTTTGCGTAAAGTAGTTCGCTCGGGTCTGACGCTAGTTGCTGCTAGCTAATGACCAAACTAGAAAACCTTAATTCCGATCGATCCTAAGTGGGAAACGGCCAGGACACTTCCGCTACGTGGCAGACGCGGAAGGACCTAGATTACAAAACCCGTAACATTCCATGGGAGTGCCGGGCGGAGTTCTCTAGGCAGCCTTCCGATGGACTGCCAAGACGTGTCCTAGAGGATTCTAGTGGACACGTTACATCTAGCTCTTCCATGTTCATGCTAGCAATGACAATGTTAGCATAATCCATCTCTATCCCGTTGTCTTGCTTCTATTGCTTTATGTTTGTATTATGTGTTCCATCATCTCTTACTCCTTGTTCACCCCCTGAATATGCTACATGCATGAAAGTGGGAGTATATTCCACATGTTGGTAGGAAATGTTACTTTTTTAATGAACTTAATACAGCTACCCTAGTTAATTGACCATGTGCCA
Organism: Lygodium microphyllum; assembly: GCF_053477565.2. Lineage (NCBI taxonomy): Eukaryota > Viridiplantae > Streptophyta > Polypodiopsida > Schizaeales > Lygodiaceae > Lygodium > Lygodium microphyllum. The sequence goes on along the minus strand of NC_141144.1, from coordinate 64,026,930 downwards.
TGACTATCCATTGGGAGTTCCCCTCTTCAAGTTTCTGCATATTCAAGAGGTTCTATGTCTTTCATTTAAGGAAAAGGTTATTACAATTTGAACTGTTTCTATTTTGCTAATGGATGGATATGCTCCTTGTTTGTAAGGGGCTCAAATAGCTTTTGATAACTATTTGTGCTTGTATGGATGCTAGGTATATCCCACACTTCAGGGGGGATTTGAGGGGAATTTCAAGATTTAGAGCCATGGCATTGAGTTGAATTGAATGAGATTCTTCTTTGTTTTAATGTCACAAGGAAATATTTATATTGATAAAAATGATATTTTATTTTTGGATGTGTAAACTATTTGTGCTATGTAAGTAAGAATTAAAAGTTATCAAAATGCACAAATGTATCTTATAGCACATGTACATTTTGGATGCATACAAACATATCCATTACAAGTGTGTATCGACATTGTCTTATTTGAGATTGACTACATGGTTGATGGTTAGGCCTATCAATTGTGATGTGTATTACTTAACATGACTATGTTAGATGTTCTATACAAATTTGTTTTGATTTACTGTGCATGCACATTATCCTATGATTCATAGCTTCATAATTTTATCCAATAAACATGGTTATATTAGGTGATATATAGAAATTTGCCTTGCTTTACCATATAGACTCTTATTTTACTAGTTATAGCTTCAAATCTATCTATAAAATTAAAAACCTAGTTTCAATTTTAAAAACCCTAGTTACTAATTAGAAAAAATTGTGTATTTACTAGATATAAGGCTATCTACCATCTAGTTTAGTGTCTAAAGTTCCTTGTGTCTATTTTAATGTTGGCCTTGTTGAGCATGTTCTTAGCACAAAAAGCATGCTTTTCTTTTAGCTCTCTTATTTTTTCTCAAAAGATAAATTCAAAAATTTTCCAATCTTAATTTGTTCTTCTTTTCCTCTTGTGTTTTCCTTTTATTATGATGCACTTTCAATGTTCCATTGAGAATTTGCAAGAGTTTCTACATTGTTTGAATTATTTCACCTACCTTTGAGATTGGTGAGAATTTGATATGCTCCCATCGATACTTTTCTATGGAATTTCTCAACTTCAAACCCTAATAAAATGAGGATTTCTTTGTTTTGGAGCACTAGTTCTTTGTAAAGGTAATATACTTCCACCCTTGTAAGGCTATTTAGGTGTAGCCTTCTTGTTATTCAAGTCACCTCATACTGAACCTTAAAGTAGCTTCCCATCTATCATGTTGCAAGCTTCCACATAGAGCTAGCTACAATAGTTGGCAATCACTAGAATCCTTGGTACTTAAATTTTTGTGTTAAGACATGAAGTTTATAAGTTTAGTGCTAGTTTGAAAGGTGATAATATTTCATCATACAACTAGCAATGTAGTTTCCTTTATTTTCTATAGCCACATGTTTTGGGCAATGCAATTTAGCTTTTTCTCAATATGGCTACGCACTTTGCCTTGGTGGTTCTTTTTTTCCATGTGCACTTCCATGACCAATATGGTCATGCACTTGGTAATGTGCTTTCCTTTTTAATATGGCTATCTAATTTTCATGATGGGGTATATATGATTGTGTGGTTTTCTTGCCATGCACTTTGAATGTTTGCTCTTGTTGCTCATTTGGACAGTAGGGAATATGATGTTAGTGTGTGGAGTTTCTATTTAATCCATTGGTGCAATATGCTTTTTTCTCACTAATATAATCATGAGCTTTGCAATAAGATGGATGTCATGGCCATGATATATGCTTGGTCAATGTGGCCATGTACTTTGCTCAACATTGTAAGTGTTATTGTTGCTAAATGCAATGACTCTGTTGTTGGGGCCACACTGTTTGTGTTATTCATGTGTACTAAACATCTTTCTTTTAATTTTCTTTTTTGTTATTGTGATTACCTTTCAACAATTGTGGTCTTGCTTTTGTGTCAATGTGAAAAGCTTAGCTGTGAGTAAGTATTATACAAATGTAAATGTCTAATCAATGAATATTTATTTACTAATTATACCTAGAAAAATCATGAGTTCCAAGTTAACTTGATAGAATATCTATAATTTCCTAGTTAGAGGATAGTACTTGCTAGTTATGACTAGTAAAAAGTAAAATTTTCTAATTAGGCTGATATTATTACTAGTTATACAATAACTTGCTAGATAATGTTGCTAGATAGGGCTTCAATTTTCTAAATACTATCTAGGAAAAGGATGTTACTAGTTAGAAGAGACTAGTGATGGCAAAATTATCTAGTTATAACTAGAAAATTATACATTCTTCCTAGTTTGGTTAGTAATCTTCCTAGTTATAATGTGAGCTTTCTATATAGTAAGTGGTTTAGAGTTTCTTGTGACCTTTGTCCTTACCTTCTCAAAACCAACATTATCAACTTGAATTGAGAAATAGAGAATTGTGATAAACATCATCTTTATCTTATCCTCATTGTACCTTTAATTTCCTATTACATAAAAGTAGGGAATCACATCCTTATAATTCCTTATGTAGGGATTTTCAAAGGAATGTGGGGAATGCTCTATATTCCCTATTATAAGATGTAGGGAACGTAGGGACTTTCAAAGGAATGTAGGGAATGCTCTATATTCCCTATTATAAGATGTAGGGAATGCAATTTCCTAGTTATAGATGGGGAATACGTACTTGTCTACATAGGAAATATTGGAGAATTTCCTATATTTCACCAAATTGCCTATGTGGGGAACGTTTGAAAGTTCCTTGTGTAGCACGGGTCAGAGATAGAGCCAATGCACGGCTTTCCCATTCCACCTCAGCAGGATTGGCAGTTTCTAGACGGTCCGATGCTTTGGTCTCCAGTAGACGCAGTCTTGTAGGTCTCGCTTTGCTTCAGAGTCACATGGTCGAGGAGGAGGTAGCTCCTGTTGTGGGGATGCAGATGCAGTCTCTCCCACTTGCACTTCCACCAGGGAGTCGACACTGTCTTTCACTAGCGGTGGTGGGCATACGTCTACTGCTCCCACTCCTTCACGCACCCCACCGATCACTCCCAGGGCCAACAAGAAGTACACAAAACTCACTCCTCGAGGTATGTATTTTTTCATGAAGATTTTTGCAGTAGCACTTATCAATTCAAGTTGTGTTTGAAACATTTGTATTAATGTCATGAAAGGACCCGTTTGCAAAATCTTGCAGGTTACTCGTATCTCATAGATAAGGCCTCTGGCCATTTATACATAAATGATGATGGAAAAGCTGTCATCTCTAGAATGCATGAGTTGTGCCAACAAGTATTTCGGCATAACATTACAGACAAGTGGAAGGAGATCCTAGATGCTAGCAAGGAGTACATAATTGATACATTGTATCGAGAGTTCTCTCAGCCCTCTAGCAATGATAGATTTTCAACAGGGTGGATGATGACCACTACAACAAAAAGGCCTCATAGATGCACTTTTAGACGCGATTTTTGAATATAGAGAAAATCTTAGGAGCGCATCTATCCACCCGTCTATTTGCGCGTCTACTATGTCGCGTCTATAATCGCATGTATGAACGAATTTACATGCAAAAATAGACACACAATAGACGCACATATACACGCGTGAATACATGTGCATAATAAACCAAAATCGCTATTTATTTAATTCATTTTGCACGTCTATTAGCGCATCTATTTGGCAGTTAGACATGCATATAGACACGCTTATAGACGCGCTTTTACAAGCAATCGTAGATGCGAAAGGAAAACAAAAAATCTCATTTAAAATATATATATATATTTACTTTATTTTTTAAATTTGAATATCTAGCGCGTGTATAAGCGCGTGTACTCTGCACTGAAGACGCACGTATAGACATGCATTTTCTGCAATTTAGACACGCGAATCTCTCTGGGTTTTTTTTTCCCCCCTCCCATACATCAGATTGTGCATTTGGGAAAAAGACAATGGATCTAAAAGCACGAGAATTGAAAATAAAAGTCCATGTATTCATTATAGATCAAAAGCATTTACATGGGAAGTTTAAGTGCTTGTGACCTAAAGCATGGCCGCAAGCAGTAGACTCAAAGATGGATCATACATATACAAGAAAACAAGGCCATAGAGGAGGTATGGTGCTCCTCTACGAATCTGAAGAAGAAACATCTTCGCTAGTACCACCATGGCTACTAGCGTCGTTATCCCCCTCCTCGCTATGCTCCACATCCGGGTTCGCCTACACACACAAAAGATCAAGGTTGCTTATGTAGACATGGTGGAGAAAAAGTTATAATTAGCTATACTTTTAATAGGAAAGTAAGAAAAACATAACTCCTCTAGCTGTCCAATCCTCATAGCCCCGTTGTATTGGTCCTGAGTGATAAGATCCTCCTCATAGAAGTGAAGCCATGTGGCTGCGCGGTTATGGCCTTGATGGTAAGCTACCTCTCTAGGAGTAGGTATCTTACCAACGATAGTAGTTTGCAAAACAATTATGATATATAAAAACAATTATGAGACACAATATATTAGAACAAATTATATAAAGAATTGAAAGAAATATAAACTTTAAAAAACTAGAAATCAAAATATACTTATAAACTCTGCCTCCCACGACTCTCTGCCGCCCGATCCGTAATGCGATGATCCCATTGTTTCCATTTGGATCCGTCGCGCCTCTGCGTGCTGGCGACTCTTCACTTTTTCTGCTGCTTTCTTCTTGGCTTTCTTCCACTCTATGTGTTGGCACATAGGTTGTTGCCTATAGGCTCCATGCCCCTCCTCCTACCTCCGCAGTGAGTCCCTGGCGCGTATCATGAGATGGGATCTTTTGTTGTGAAGCATATCCCTCACTTTTGTGCATTCCCTATCATCTAAGAATCGCTGACCCTCAGGATTTGGGTACCTCCTATGGACTGCCCTCAAAACCTCCTGCCACAAGCTGCTTTTCTGATTTTTGAAGGCAATGAAACAATCTTTATACGTCGCATGCACGAGGCTCCTCATGTACGCCATTACATCCCTTCCTTCATCATCATGGAAGATGCCACCAGCATTTGTAACTCTATAGTACTGGTGTACAAGCTCCTCTACATGATCTAGTGGTGAGGGTGATCGCTCGCCACCTCCTAGGTAACCCCCATACAAGCCTTTTCCTCCCCCTTGACTCTCCCTCCTCTGTCTCTGTCGACTACCCTCTACCTCACTCGATGCACGTGCTTCAGCCAATGCACGTACATGTGCTGCATGTGGAGTACCTGCATATGGAGTACCTGCATGTGGAGTACCTGCAATTGGAGTTTGGGAAGTAGTACCAGGCAAAGACATCAGAGGCATTCCAGACATGACACTGAACACCTCGTCCGCTATGGGAGAGCGGCCAAGGTGTCTGGTCATCTCTCCCATGAAGTCTTCCCTATTAGAAAAACCTCCAAAAAATGCATTGACCCCTCTGCCAAAGGAGGCCAATGTATCATTCATGTGATCCATATCCGGGTCATTGCTAGATGAACCAGGATATGACATCTGTAAAAAAAACACAAGAAAAAGACAAATTTGTTTGCATACAAAAAGTCATATATTACCTACATTTTCAAAGAGCTTTCTTTAGACATTGAGCATAAAACTTAAGTTCTAATGCTTCTCATAAACAAGAAAACTGATAAACACAAACATGGGATTTGTCACATTCATCATTGCAAAAATATATTGTTTTTTATTAGAGCTGGGAGAGCTGGCCCATATATAACCGCGTCTAAATTGCAGGTTAGACACACTCCTAAAGTCAACCTTCTATTCAGGGCGTCTATATTGGCATCTGAGATGCAATATAGACGTGCTGTCAGACGCATATTCCAGGTCAATCTGCATGCGCGTGTATCATCGGGTGTAGATTGACCTGCACATGCGCCAGCACATGCGCTCTAAGACGCGCCGTCAAATGCAATGAGAGGAAACATTTTTTCACATCTATACATGCGTCTACACTGAAATGTAGACGTGTTAACAGACGTGCTCAGTCGGCTGATTTTAGTCCGACGACCGCCATTGATGATTTACAAAATGCAATACATAATGGAATCAGAAATCCTAATACACAGATAGAGCAGAGAGAGAAAGAGATAAACAAAGAGAGAGAGAGAGTCACCTTGGGTGTTTGGTGTGGTGGGTGGTGGCGCTTCTTCCTTCTCCTTCTTCCTCTCCTTGGTAAGTTACCCTCCCTTGATGCTTGCTTGCTACTTCTTCTTGTTCTCCTCTCTCTTGTTCTCTCTTTCTTCCTCTCCTTGGCTTTCCTTTTTCCCTTCTTGTGTGTTTGAAATGAAAGAAGAGGTGAGTCATGAGGAGGTGAGGCATGAAGAGACTAGGTGAGACATGAAGAGACTGCATGTCGGCTAAACTCAAGCTTCAGAACCGCAAAAAACGCAAGAAAAGAAAGGTGCAGTTTGAAAAGAAATGATTTAAGTATGGTTTGAATTTTGACGTGTGCGTCTATTTTTGTGTGTATATACGTGTCTATTGTTCATGTAGACGTGAGTATAGGCGCGCAAATAGACGCTAATATAGAGGCGTAGGTAAACACGGATATAGATGCACATTTAGGCTTTATCATAATTTTTTGTTTTTAAGATAAGTTTTGATAGTGAATTCTTATCATAAGTTTTAATGTATTTATGATGATTTTTGTGTATTTAAAATTGAGATCTTAGAATAATTAATACGCTAGCTTTAAGTTTTTATGTAAACATATGAATGACAAATATTTTGATGTTGTCATGAATTAGGTTTAATCATGTCGTCGTCATCACCTAGTGCGGTGCATGCTGATGATTCAATGTGCACATCCTCAAGTGAGGATGAAACATTGCGTCTTCATAATCGAGATGCATGGCTACGACGAAAAATTAAATGCATGTGTGATCGTTGTCGAGGGTGTATTTTTCGAGCACGTCGAATTGCAATGTCACACCTCAACTTGTATGGAGAATGGGACCGAGAAAAATCACCGGTATTCATTGTTTTTTTAAACCACTAAGATTTCTAGTCTATGTTATGGGAATTATATATCAACGTACATGAAACTCCCTTTTGTGGTTGAGTAGGATGCGGTGCCACATCCTTAGATGCTCCCTCCCAGGTGTCGTGAGGCTGCAAAACATCGACGCGAGGAGGCAGAGTCTTCAAGAAGAGTAGAGACTCATGACCATGATAGTAGCCCTCATGAAATGCCCCATCAAGTTGTAGAGGATGAGATTTTGGACAACATGGTACACCATCTATTTTGGCAACCGGTTCAGGGAGAAGGTCACTCTACGAAGCCAGATGATCCACTATATGTAGCATCATCTACTCCGTTGAATGAAGGTTGTAGGTACTCCATTCTTCGTGCGTCCCTCGAGATACTTAACTTGCAAACAATTGATGGATGGAGTAGTGTCAGTTTGGATGCATTATTGAAGTAGGTATGAATTTAGTTTGGCTTATGGATCATAATATTAATTGTTCTATTTTGAAATTAGACAGAAATATATGCTGGTGATTTTTTAACTCACTTTTAAAAATGTATGTAGGTTATTATCACAAATGCTTCCAAAAGGAACCAAATTGCCAACTAAGAGAGAGCAAGCAAGACATTACTTGAAATCTGTGGGAGGCCTCGATTATGTCAAGATCCATGCATGTGTCAATGATTGTGTCTTATTTTGTGGGATTCATGAATTCACACGAGAGTGTCCTGTTTGTGGCAAATCAAGATACGAAGTGGCGATGAAGTCAATCGATGCGCCTTGTAAGGTTTTGCAACATTTTCCGATTGTTCCACGTATAAAACTTATGTTCAAGTGTAAGTCCATTGGAAAGCTCATGTCATGGCATGCTAGTCATCGTTCAAGTGATGGAAAATAGAGGATCCTTGCAGACACACCGGCATGGCAACATATAGATAATTTGTGGCCCGTTTTCAAAGAAGAGCTAAGAAATTTGAGTTTTGGTTTAGGTATGGATGGAATCAATCCATTTGGCATCAAAAGCACATCATACAGTGTATGGCCAGTGGTATTGGTGAACTATAATATTCCTCCATCCATGGCAATTAAAAAGGGACATGTAATGTTGTCCCTTCTGATTCCTGGAAAGCACAAGGCAAAAAACATGGACTTTTACTTAGAGCCTTTGATTGAGGAGTTAGAAATGTTATGGGAAGGTATTGAGGTGCAAGATACAAGTACATCTGCATCCTCTAGAGATTTCACATTGAAAGCCATGTTGTTGTGGACCATGCATGACTTTCCAGGATACAGAGATTGTTCAGGTACATGTATATAACTCTATATTTGAAATTCAAGACTTGAATCAATTGCATTTTATTAATTCACTTGTTATTCCAAGTTTAACCACATCAAGATATCATGCATGTCCTATTTGCGTCCCCTCTCTAGTTTCCTCTAGGTCGGCACGTTTAAAGAAGGTTATCTACGACAATCATCTTCGATTTCTTCCTATTGACCATCCCAAATATGTTCTCCCTACTAATGGAATGACTCCACAATCTCTAACCATTAGAGATTGGAAGGAGAGATGGATTAATGCCGACAACCACCCTCCACTTGGCATGAGTCGGTAAGAAGTGCATTTCTCTCGATTGACTTTAAAGTATTTAGCATGATGAATTGTTTACATAATATATTGTTTGTTTGTTAAGTTCTCTATATTTTTTCGTCTTCCGTACTGGACTGAACTCAAGATAAATCACCTGTTGGACCCCATGCACATATTTAAAAATGTTGTATCTACATTATGGGATCACTTGATAGGGGCTCGTCATTGACTTAATGTAAGAGAGGATTTACATAACATTGGTCGCATGAGACGAGCCTGGCCACGCATTGGACCTAGAGGAAAGATTGAGCTACCCCATGCACCTTGGATGTTGTTAAAGAACGAGGAAAAAACAGTGAAGGAACAAATATATAGCTTTTGAAAACCCATAGGATATAAAAGATGTCTCAAGGGAGCCTTCATAAAGAAAAAGAAAAGAGGTGTGGAGCAACTATCTAGTTTGAAGTCCCACGATTGGCACAAAATGATTCAAGTAAGGGTATCTCTAACCATGAATATAGTAATTAGTGGAGTAACTATGTGTAAACTTTAGGATATGATGATTTTTTTCTCAACTTATCATTTGATCTATGAATATTGTTTACATTCAGTTCATACTTCCTACTAGCATATCCCATTGTGTATCCAAAGATGTACATGATATCATTTACAAGATGGGAGAGCTTGTAAGGTGTGTATACATTGTATTTTTTAAATATATATCTTTGAATTTCTACACAAAAATAAACAATTCTCAAATACATCCTGACAGATACATGAGCTCGAAGGAAATTGATCCAAACACATTGCAAGATGCTCGAGTATTATCTCTTGAGGTAGTTTGTTTGGTGGAGAAATTTTTCCTCGATCCATTTTGACTACTCAATTACATTTACTCGTACATTTGATTGATGAGATCACACTTTGTGGGGTAGCTCATGTAAGGTGGATATTTTTTCTTGAGCGCTTCATGAAAACCTTGAAAGATTTTGTGAGGCAAAAAGCATGGCCTGAGGGAAGCATGGCTGAGGGTTGGTTAGTGCAATCATCCCTTGTTTAAATCTCTGAATATCATGCTGAAGTGGATCCCTCTCAACCACGACTATGAAAAGATGATGAAGACTTGATGACCTCTATAGTACCTCAAGGAAAAGGAATGAGTAAAGTGCTAACAAAAGAAGAACTTCGTAAGTTAAATAGTTTTTGTATGCTCAATAGTGATGTAATGAGCAAATGGGTGACATATATAATGAAGCAAGGACAAGAAGAAAAAGCGAAAGACAAGAATTTTGCACTAGATATGGACGTAATGTCTTATTTTCAGATCATCTAAAAGCGCTCCCACGTCATATTGATATAGATTTGTTACATGAGGAAATGGAGAGAATGAAAAAAGAGGAGGAAATTAATATATCTTAAGAAGAGTGGGAATACGTACGACGTTGCTTATCAAAGGTGAGACATACTATAAATTAATTTATTTCTATAAGTTTTATTTTATATAAATAATTGACATGTTTGATCTTTTATCTTTTACTACTAGTGCACATTATTCAATGCACTTTGGTGTGAGGGTAAACATCTTCGAACTCAACGTATAGATGAAAAGAGAAATACCCAAGATTGTGGTGTCCTTGCTCACTTCGACGATGCCAATGGTACCATGGAAGGTTATTAAGGCTTGATCCAAGATATTCTGAAGCTTGACTTCAGACGATTCTTTATATATGTACTGGATGTGAAGTGCTTTAAAGAAGTGGTAACAAATGGTGAGCATTGCATAATCAGACATCATCCAAGTGATTTTATAATCATTGACTCTATAAAATTTCACCAAAACAAGAATGACACATTAGTACTACCTCAACAATGCAAGCAGGTATATATGCAAATGCTAATTTTTTAATATGTATACATGTGATATATATACACAATATAATAAGTATTTAAGTTTCTTGCTTTTGTTTTTCAAATACAGGTTGTGTACCATCCAATGGTAAACAATAACCGATGGTGGTATGTCATCCCTATATCTAATCGTTCAAAACCAATATATGGTAATATTACCGACATGGAGATAGCAGATGACAATCCAACAATTAATGATGATGTGCATGATGACACCATAATCGATGATATGTGTGATATAGTACAAGATGAACCTCGCGAGGATGTTCAAGGAAACGCAGAAGAAGACAATAATGTGATTGCGATATTCATGAAGTTTTTGAGCAATATAACAACACATCTGATAGTGGGATAGACTTATTTGTTTCGTTACCTCTCGGTAACATAGACCTAGAAATAGATAGTTTAGCTAGGGCTGATCTCATTGAAGATGAGATGGATCATTCACTGTAACATACTTAATTTTCTTAATGATTCAATGTGTATTCTTAATTCTATGGTTTTTATCATGTGCACACATGCATACTCAAGAATCAATAGTCAAGTTTAAAGCTAAATTGAATTTTTCATAATAAAAAGGAAGTATTTTTTATCATCTTCAAGTAGAGAAATTACAAGATACATATTACAATGCTTGCTACTAATTGTAAGGTTTCTGTCGCTTGCCGCTAATTACTTATATCAGGTTTGTCAACTGGAGGAATTGACATTCATTAGAGAGCAATGAAAAAGTAATTATTAACTCTATTTTTTTAATTCAATGATTCAATCTGTATTCTTAATTCTATGGTTTTTATCATGCGCACACGTGCATGCTCAAGAATCAAATTCAGGTGGTTAAATAATTATTAACTTTGGTTTTTTAATTATATTAATTCCAATTTTAGGTGGTTAAGTAATTACGCGTCTGCAAGTGCATCTATATTGGTGTCTATTTTGCGTGGATATATAGACGCAAAATTTGCGTTTGTTTACACACACTTTTACACGCACGTATAGACGCAATGATAGACGTGCTCCACTTTACGCGTCTAACATGCGTGTCTATGCCTCGTTTTTGTTGTAGTGGACACGTATGCGTGACTATCAGTCGCATAGGCGGTCTGATACACACGAAGTAGTCAAGCAGGGCAAATTGAAGCCAGAGTGGCTGGATACAGAGGACTGGAGTAATCTCCAGGATGAGGCGACATCCACTCCAAATAAGTGGAAATAGCAGAAGGACGCAGCGAAGGCGCGCTTGGATGCAGGATCGGTGCATCACCTTGGTAGTGGCGGCCATGCAACATTCGTGGTAGATTTTGTAAGTATTAATAGGGTAGAGTACTCTAATTTAATGACATCCATGTTGATGTATGTATTTCGAACATGAATCTCAAGTACGTTGTTTTTCAATGTTTGTGTGCCACAGCAAGGTTTTACGAATCGCAACCCGACTGCACTAGAGGTGACATACGAGGAGAAGCATGGCTTGAGTGCCCTGATTGAGAAGCTCTATGCTCACAGAGGACTGGTAAGTAGTAATAAATATCATTCTTAATTTGAGAAATCTATCATTATATGTCAGTTTGTATTTGGTACTCACAATTATATATATACTTGCTGTTGCAGACTCCCTTCAATATGCCACTACAGCGAGAGGATTTTTCTCATGCGGATGAGTCGTAGAGAGCAGATTAGGCTACATAGGATTACTCCCCATCTTGTATTATGTAAGGCCTTATGGCCTCTATCCTCCATATATAATAGCAAAATATATATGATTCGGACTTCTATGTTGTAGCATGACTCCATATTTGCTTTGTCGCAGTAGCACTTCTCAATTTAAGTTTTGTTATTTTCTTTATCAATGCAATGCACATTTGTGTTAATTAATGTCATGAAAGTACTTGTTTGCAAAGTATTGTCATTATTTGGGATTGATTGTCTAACTTCTTTAACAGTAGGAATTATCTCTTCGCCCTATGTGGCTCTAACTGTGGCAGGGCTGCATCTGCACCTCTGCCACAAAAAAAAATTATTCTCTGCAATCGTCGATATTAGTGTCAGAAAATAATTCTGCAATCGTTGGTATTGGCATCGGAAATTCCTCTGTAACCGTCGCTATTTTCGTCGGTATTAGCATCGGTATTAGCACTACAACAAAAAGGCCTCATAGACGCACATTTAGACGCGATTTTTGAATATAGAGAAATTCTTACGGGCGCGTCTATCCGCCCGTCTATTTGCGTGTCTACCATTTTGCGTCTATAATCGCATGTATCAATGAATTTACACGCACAAATAGACGCGCAGTAGATGCACATATACACACGCATATAGACACGTTGGTAGACGAGCTTTTACAAGCACTGGTAGATGCGAACGAAAAACAAAAATGTCATTTTAAAAAAAAGATATATATTTTTTTAAATTTCAATTATGAAGTGCGTGTATAAGCGCGTGTAGTCTATACTATAGACATGCGTAGAAATGTGAATTATCTGCAATTTAGACGCGCAGATAGACACGCAAAACATAACCGAATCTTTGGTTTTTTTCTTTCCCCTCCTATACATCAAATTGTGCATTTGGAAAAAAGACAATGTATCTTACTGCCATGATAATTGAAAATAAAAGTCCATGTATTCATTATATATCAAAAGCATTTACAAGGGAAGTTTAAGTGCTTGCAACCTAAAGCGTGGCCGCAAGCAGTAGGCTCAAAGAGATATCATACATATACAAGAAAAGAAGGCCTCATGAGGAGGTATGGTGCTCCTCTACGAATCTGAAGAGGAAACATCTTTGCTAGTACCACCATGGCTACTAGCGTCGCTATCCCCCTCCTCGCTATGCTCCACATCCAGGTTCTCCTACACACAAAAAAAATCAGGGTTGCTTACATAGACAAGGTGGAGAAAAAGTTATAATTAGCTATACTTTTAATAGGAAAGTAAGAAAAACATACCTCCTCTGGCTGTCGAATCATCATGGCCCAGTTGTATTGGTCCTCAGTGATGAGACCCTCCTCATAGAAGTGAAGCCATGTCGCTGTGCGGTTATGGCCTTGATGGTAACCTACCTCTCTAGGAGTAGGTGTCCTACCAACGATGGTAGTCTGCAAAACATTTAGATATATACAAAAAATTATGAGTCACAATATATTAGAATAAAATATATAAAGAATTGAAAGAAATATAAATTAAAAAAAACTAAAAATCAAAATATACTTACAAACTCTGCCTCCCATGACTCTCTGCTCCCCGATCCGTAATGCAACGATCCCATTGTTTCCATTTGGATCCGTCGTGCCTCTGCATGTGGCGAGTCTTCACTTTCTCTGCTACATTCTTCTTGGCTTTCTTCCACTCTATACGGTGGCACATAGGTGGTTGGCTATAGGCTCCATGCCCCTCCTCCAACCTCTACAGTGAGTCCCTGGCCCGTGTCATGAGGTGGGATCTTTTGTTGTGAAGCATATCCCTTACTTTTGTGCGTCCCCAATCATCCGAGAATCGTTGACCCTCAGGATTTGGGCATCTCCTATGGACTGCCCTCAACACCTCCTGCCACAAGCCGCTTTTCTGATTTTTGAAGGCAATGAAACAATTTTTATATGTCGCATGCACGAGGCTTCTCATGTATGCCGTTACATCCCTTCCCTCATCATCATGAAAGATGCCACCAGCATCTGTAACTCTATAGTACTGGCGTATAACCTCCTCTACGTGATCTACTGGTGAGGGTGATTGCTCACCACCTCCTAGGCAACCCCCACACAAGCCTCGTCCTCCCCCTTGACTCTCCCTCCTCCCTCTCTATCGACTACCCTCTGCCTCGCTGGACGCACGAGCTTCTGCAGATGCACGTGCTTCTGCATATTCTTGTACTTCAGCTGATGCGCGTGGAGCACGTGGAGTACCTACATATGGAGTACTTGCATGTGGAGTCTGGGAAGTAGTACCAGGCAAAGATGTCAGAGGTGTCCCAGACATGACACTGAATACCTTGTCCGCTGTGGGAGAGCGGCCAAGGTGTCTGGTCATCCCTCTCATGAAGTCTTCCCTATTAGAAAAACCTCCAAAAAATGCATTGACCCCTTGCCAAAGGAGGCCAATGTATCATTCATGAGATCCAAATCTAGGTCATTGCTAGATGAACCAGGATACGACATCTGCAAAAAAAACACGGGAAAAAGACAAGTTTTTTTGCACACAAAAAATCATATATTACCTACATTTTCAAAGAGCTTTCTTTAGACATTGAGCATAAAACTTAAGTGCTAATGCTTCTCATAAACAAGAAATTGATAAATACAAATATGGGATTGGTCACATTCATCATTGCAAAAATATATTGTTTACTATCAGAACCGGGAGACCTGGTGCGTGTATCCCCGCGTCTAAATTGCAGGTTAGACGCACCATCAGACGCGCTCCAGAGTGAACCTTCTGTCCAGTGCATCTATCTTCGCATCTAAGATGCAGTATAGACGCACTGCCAGATGCACATTCTAGGTCAATGCGCGTGTATAATCGCGTGTAGACTACAGGTCAAAGCGCGTCTATCATCGCATATAAATTGCAGAGCACACGCGCCACCACACGCGCTCGAAGACGCGCCCTCAGACGCTATGAGAGGAAACATTTTTCGCGTCTATATCTGCGTCTACATTGAAATGTAGACGTGCTATCAGACATGTTGGATTGGTTGATTTTAGGCCGACAACCGCCATTGATAATTTACAAAATGCAATACATAATGGAATCACAAATCCTAAATATACAGACAGAGCAGAGAGAGGAAGAGAGAAACAAAAAGAGAGAGAGAGAGAGAGAGAGAGAGAGGGAGGGAGAGAGAGAGACTCACCTTGGGTGTTTGGTGTGGCGGGTGGTGGCACTTCTTCCTTCTCCTTCTTCCTCTCCTTGGTAAGTTACCCTCCCTTGATGCTTGCTTGCTTGCTTGCTGCTTCTTCTTGTTCTCCTCTCTCTTGTTCTCTCTTTCTTCCTCTCCTTGGCTTTCCTTTTTCCCTTCTTGTGTGTTTGAAATGAAAGAAGAGGTAAGTCATGAGGAGGTGAGGCATGAAGAGACTGCATGTCGGCTAAACTCAAGCTTCAGAACTGTAAAAAACGCAGGAAAGGAAAGGCGCAGTTTGAAAAGAAATGATTTAAGTATGGTTTGAATTTTGACGTGTGCATCTATTTTTGCGTGTATATGCGCATCTATTGTTTAGATAGACGCGAGTATAGACTCGAAAATAGGCACTGAAATAGACGCCAATATAGATGCGTAGGTAAACGCAGATATAGATGCGCATTTAGGCTTTATCATAATTTTTTGTTTTTAAGATAAGTTTTGATAGTGTATTCTTATCATAAGTTTTAATGTATTTATGATGATTTTTGTGTATTTAAAATTGAGATCTTATGTAAACATATGAATGACAAATATTTTGATGTTATCATGAATTAGGTTTAATCATGTGGATGTCGTCATCACCTAGTGCGGTGCAAACTGATGAGTCAATGAGCACATCCTCAAGTGAGGATGAAACATTGCGTCTTCATAATCGAGATGCATGGCTAGGATGAAAAATTAAATGCATGTGTGATCGTTGTCGAGGGTGTATTTTTCGAGCACATCGAATTGCAATGTCACACCTTAGCTTGTATGGAGAATGGGACCGAGAAAAATCACCGGTATTCATTGTTTTTTTTTACCACTAAGATTTCTAGTTTATGTTATGGGAATTATATATCAACGTACATGAAACTCCATTTTGTGGTTGAGCAGGATGCGGTGGCACATCCTCAGATGCTCCCTCCCAGGTGTCGAGAGGCTGCAAAACGTCGACGCGAGGAGGCAGAGTCTTCAAGAAGAGTAGAGACTGATGACCATGATAGTAGCCCTCATGAAATGCCCCATCAAGTTGTAGAGGACGAGATTTTGGACAACATGGTACATTATCTATTTTCGCAACTGGTTCAGGGAGAAGGTCACTCTACGAAGCCAGATGATCCACTATATGTAGCATTATCTACTCCGTTGTATAAAGGTTGTACCTACTCCATTCTTCGTGCATCCCTCGAGATAACTTACAAAAAATTTATGGATGGAGTAATGTCAGTTTGGATGCGTTATTGAAGTAGGTATCAATTCAGTTTGGCTTATAAATCATAATATTAATTGTTCTATTTTGAAATCAGATAGAAATATATGTTGGTGGTTTTTTAACTCACTTTCAAAAATATATGTAGGTTATTATCACAAATGCTTTCAAAAGGAAACAAATTGCCAACTAAGAGAGAGCAAGCAAGACATTACTTCACATCTTTGGGAGGCCTCGATTATGTCAAGATCCATGCATGTGTCAATGATTGTGTCTTATTTCGTGGGATTCATGAGTTCCCACGAGAGTGTCCTCTTTGTGGCAAATCAAGATACGAAGTGGAGATGAAGTCAATGGATGTGCCTTGTAAGGTTTTGCGACATTTTTTGATTGTTCCATGTATAAAACTTATGTTCAAGTGTAAGTCTATTGGAAAGCTCATGTCATGGCATGCTAGTCATCGTTCAAGTGATGGAAAATGGAGGATCCCTGCAGACACACCGGCATGGCAACATATAGATAATTTATGGCTCATTTTCAAAGAAGAGCTAAGAAATTTGAGATTTGGTTTAGGTATGGATGGAATCAATCCATTTGGCATCAAAAGCACATCATACAGTGTATGGCCAGTGGTATTAGTGAACTATAATATTCCTCCATCCATGGCAATTAAAAAGGAACATGTGTAAAATATTACACGGCGCAGCGAACAGAATCTGAGAAAGAGATAGAGAGTACACAACAGATAAGAGGAGAATCAATAAATTATTTAACTCCAAACAACTGATACAAAGATGGCTCTATCCACTTATGCGCTTCCACTGTGTGAAGCTTAGATGTCGATCTAGACAGAAGATAGGTGAAGAGCTTAAGGTTGGCTGGAACAACAACTCTGACTGGGTGAAAGATGAGTGAGAGATGGCTAGGAAGGCGTTTACTTTTATAGCCCGCCAAGGTCGTTAGGTCGGCCTGCTGACCGACCTACCATATGAGCCTCCACTAGTCGGCCAGGGAATATTCCCTTTACCATCGGGCCGGGGGACGCTGGCCCCGGACCCCTGCCAAGGGGGCCGCTGGCCCCCCGACCCCACAATAGGGGCCCCTTTTAACTCCCTTATACCGCAACTCGATGCAATGTGCCTCGAGTTGCTACCAGCTTAACCACTCCGTCTAACCCAAAGATTAGACCCACAACAGTCAACTTTTTGCCATCCGGTCACATAGACCTCATCTGATATACAAGTCAGGACTCAACCAATGTCTGGGCTCACATTTGGCTTCTCCTCATAATGGGGGCCTTACAACTTTGAGCACCATGGATCATTGGTAGTACCTAATGAGGGTGGGGCATTGATCATATCTAACACCCCCCTCAATGTCCACCCATAGGTGAACTATCTCCTCGGCCCAATGCCGAGTCTCTGAAGATGAACTTGAAGCAGATCCTTCGTAAGTGCTTTGGTGAAGATATTTGCTACATTCTCCTCAGTTGGATAGTAAACCAGTTCCACTATCCCATCCTCCATCAAATCACGCACATAGTGATATTGGATCTCTATATGTTTGGTGCGTGCATGAAACACTGGATTTTTGGCAATGGCGATGCAACTCTGATTGTCACATCTCAGCATAGTTTGTTCTTCATCCTGCACTCCCATATGCCATAGAATCCTTCTCAACCATACGGCTTCACATGCAGCAAAACAAGCTACCTTGTACTCTGCTTCGGTAGAAGACAATGTCATTGTTGGCTAATTCTTACTAATCCAAGAGAAAATTCCTGAACCCAAAGAGAAACAATAACTAGAACATGACTTCCTGGAATCAATGTCTCCTGCCCAATCTGAGTCACAGTTTCCCACAAGAGAAGTTCCGAAACTGTATGTGACACCATAGTCAAGAGTTTTCTTCAAGTATCTGAGCACCTGCATCCCAGCCTTCCAATTACTCTCATAAGGTTTGTTTGAGAACCTGCTCAAAACACCAATAGCAAAACTGATATCTGGTCTGGTGTTACACAAGTAGATCGGACCCAACCTCCTATGCCTCCCAATGTCTGTTAGTGCTGATGTATCCTCGACGGATAACTTTGCATTCACCTCCATAGGTGTAGCTATCTCCTTGCACTCGGTCATGCCAAATGCCTTCAAGATCTCCCATGCATACTTCTTCTGAGAGATGAAGATCTTTCCTGGCTCTTACCAGACTTCAATCCCCAAACAATAGTGTAGCAAACCCAAATCTATCATTTCAAACTCAGAACTCAAAGCCTTTCGAGTTTGGTTGATTATATCTTCATAGTCACCTGTAATAAGAAGGTCGTCCACATATAGGACAATCACTACAGACTTTTTACCATCCCTATAAACATACAAGTTAGCATCTGAGGCACATCTTATGAAGTTTAGGTTTAAAAAGAACTTATCTATCCACTGGTACCATGCTTTGGAGGCTTGTTTTAGCCCATATAATGCCTTCTTTAGCTTACACACTTGGTTCTTAGAATGGGGGGCCTCAAACCCTGGTGGCGCCACGTATACCTCCTCCTTGACGTCACCATTTAAGAACGCTGACTTAACATCCATTTGGTACATTGGCCACTTCTTGTGGGCAGCCACTACAAGTACCATGCAAATAGTGGTCATTCTGGCAGTTGGGGCAAATGACTCTTGAAAATAAAACCCTTCAACTTGTGAAAATCCTTGGGCAACCACTCTAGCTTTGTACTTTTCTAAGGTACCATGAGCCTTGTACTTTACCTTCCAGATCCACTTGGTGCCAATAACCTTCCGCTTTGCTGGTCGATCCACTAGCTCCCAAGTGTCATTCTTCATTATGATGTCATACTCTGCCTGCATAGCAGCCTTCCATGATGGATCTGCAAGTGCTTCTTCTAAGTCATTTGGCTCCTTTACTTCTCATAATCTCAACCATCAAGGCCATATTGACTATGTGAGCAGAAGCCCTCCTTTGCTCCTCTATTCTTTGAGCCCTCCTTGATCTGTCTGCCTTCTCCTCAACAGATGCAGGCATAGGATTATTGTGGTCATAGAGCTGCTTCACCCAGCGCGGCAATGGCTTTTCCGGTGGGGTGATATCAGGTTGGTGAACTTTTTTCTCATCATCTGAAGATGATGCTTCCTCCTCCTTAAGGATAGGGATAGCTCTCGGGACAGGTTCATAGTGGGATACTTCTTCGCTTGATGATAAAGTGGAAGAACTTGCCTTCTCCTCCTCCATTGTATGCCGCTCCTTCTTGAACACCACATCACGGCTCGCGATGATCTTCTTTGCCTCTTGGTCATATAATTTGTAAGCCTTCTGCTCATCACTATAACCCAAGAAGATACATTTTCTGCTTTTTGATTGTAACTTGTTTCTCTTCTCATTTGGAACATGTGCATAACATTCACATCCAAAAATTCTGAAATGTGAGACAGATGGTTTCTTACCAGTGTAAGCCTCATGAGGTGTTTTTTCCTTGAGAGCCTTTGTATAGCTCTGATTTAGAATGTAGACTGCAGTATTAACAGCTTCAGCCCAAAAATGGTTAGGCAATCCCTTGCCCTTTAGAATGCATCTTGCCATCTCCACAATGGTGCGATTCCTGCGTTCCACAACACCGTTCTGCTGAGGTGTGTGAGGCGTCGTCAATTGACGCTTGATCCCTTTTCTCTTGCAAACGCCTTCAAACTCCTTTAAGTTGAACTCACCACCACCATCTGTTCTAAATTTCTTCACACTTTTCCCTGTTTCATTATCAACAAGTATTAGTCATTCTTTAAACTTACCAAAAGCTTGAGCCTTATCACGAAGGAAGTACACCCACATCTTCCTACTGTAGTCATCGACAATCAACATAAAATAGGAAGATCCCCCCAAGGCCTGTGTAGGCATCTTACCACACAAGTCAGCATGCACCAACTCTAGAGGAGCCTCTGCTCTATTCTTGCTTTCTTGTGGAAATACCTTTCTCTGTTGCTTGCCCATCATACAAGCTTCACACGGTTCCTTCAATTCAGTTATTGTAGATAGGTGAGTAACCATACCTTGCTTTTGCATCTCCTTCAACACTACAAATCCGATGTGTCCAAATCTTTCATACCAAAGCTTACTTGTGTCCACTCCAATGGTGGCTGTAAGAGCACTTAGCTCATACAAGTTGTTCCTTCTTTCTTCTTTGCCAATTGTGCCAACACTATCAAGAATTTCTGCACGTGTCTTCTTGAACCTCACATTATGACCAAGATCAGTTATGGTAGCAACTGATAACAGATTTCTTCTGATTTCAAGAACATACAACACATTTGAAAGCTTTTTGAGTTCACCATTTAGCAACAAAAGAAATAGTACCTGTGCCCGCATGGCATTTAGCATCATTTCCAATCATCATAGTGATGGATTCTTGTAGAGGCTGCATAGAACTGTATAGACCTTACTTGTTGGTCATGTGACGGAAGGCCCCACTATCCAACACCCATGAGTTGGTAGATTCTTCTTGCACCGAGGAGCACACTTCCTCAATGGTCGCCATGAATAATTCCAGCTCTGCTTCAGTCGTATTGGCTGTCTCTTTCCCTTTACTTTTAAGGGTACCATTCTTTTCATCTGCCTTCTTGACACGACAATCTACAATTGCATGTCCTTTCTTCTTGCAGTAGAAGTACTCTCCTTGAAACTTCTTCTTTCCGCCCTTCTTCTTTTTGTCACCATCATTTTTGGTGGAGGAACCACCTCTGCCTTTTGCATTGGCAGAGAATGCAGCATCTCCATTGTTGTTCCTTCTCAGGCTTTCAGCCTCAACTCCTCCTCCATTAATAATGCACAAAACTCCTCAAAAGTCAAAGCTTGAGGTCTCACTTGAGTATTAAGGGCAGTTACTAGTCCATCAAAATTTTGTGGACAAATCTGAAGACCCTCCGAGCTAGCCCTTCGCTAGTCTTTTGTATCCCAACGCCATCCATCTGGTCGCACAGATTCTTAATCTGAGTGATGAATGCTTCAACTGTCTCTCCTTCAACAAACTTCTCCACTGCTAGCTGATTCTCCAAGTTTTTAATCCTTGTTTGGTTTCGTGTTTCATACTGACTCCTTAGTACATTTCAAGCCTCAGATGCTTTGGTTGTATGCTGAATCAAAGTCAAAACATTGTCAGAACAGCTTGTAACTAAGGCACACAATGCATCTGCATTCCTTCGTTTCCAAGCTCATAGAAGATCTACATTTGGAGGAATCATCACACTAGCATTTGATGGGTCAGGGGTAGGCTATGCTTCTGCGTCAGTCCCCAACACAGTCTCCAGAAGCTCATAAGAATCAAAGATAGTTGTAATTTTGAACTTCCACAAGGTGTAGTTTGTACCATCTAACTTGCCTTCGCTGAAGGTTGGTGGACGAATCCTCAATGTTTGAATAGCCGGTACAGCAGCACCACCTCCTGCACCGCTTCCAGAAGTTGACATAGTTTTTCCTTGCTGTTGAAGCCTTTGCCTCTTGCATACTCTTCGATCTCTAGAGCCCCCTGGGCTCTGATACCATGTAAAATATTACATGGCACAGCGAACAGAATCCGAGAAAGAGATAGAGAGTACACAACAGATAAGAGAAGAATCAATAAATTCTTTAACTCCAAACAACTGATACAAAGATGGCTCTGTCCATCCATGCACTTCCACTGTGTGAAGCTTAGATGGCAATCTAGACAGAATATAGATGAAGAGCTTAAGGTTGGCTGGAACAACAACTCTTACTGGGTGAGAGATGAGTGAGAGATGGCTGCGAAGGGGTTTACTTTTATAGCTCGCGAAGGTCATTAGGTCGGCCTGCTGACCGGCCTGCTGACCGACCTACCATATGAGCCTCCACTAGTCGGCCAAAGAATATTCCAGGAAATATTTCCTTTACCGTTGGGCCGGGGGCGCTGGCCCCGAACCCCCAGCAGGGGGGCCGCTGGCCCCCGGACCCCACAATAGGGGCCCCTTTTAACTCCCTTACACCGCAACTCAATGCAATGCGCCTCGAGTTGCTACCAGCTTAACTACTCCATCTAACCCAAAGATTAGACCCACAATAGTCAACTTTTTGCCATTCGGTCACATAGACCTCATTTGATATACAAGTCAGGACTCAACCAATGTCCGGGCTCATATTTGGCTTCTCCTCATAATGGGGGCCTTACAACTTTGAGCACCATGGATCATTGGTAGACCTAATGAGGGTGGGA
Source organism: Lygodium microphyllum (assembly GCF_053477565.2). Lineage (NCBI taxonomy): Eukaryota > Viridiplantae > Streptophyta > Polypodiopsida > Schizaeales > Lygodiaceae > Lygodium > Lygodium microphyllum. The sequence continues at coordinate 64,004,157 of NC_141144.1, read as the reverse complement.
CATTGATCATATCTAACATGTAATGTTGTCACTTTTGATTGCTGGAAAACACAAGGTGAAAAGCATTGAAATTTACTTAGAGCCTTTCATTGAAGAGTTAGAAATGTTATGGGAAGGTATTGAGGTGCAAGATACAAGTACATATGCATCCTCTAGAGATTTCACATTGAAGGCCATGTTGTTGTGGACCATGCACGACTTTCTAGGATACGGAGAGTGTTCAGGTACATGTATATAACTCTATATTTGAAATTCAAGACTTGAATCAATTACATTTTATTAATTCACTTGTTTTTTCAAGTTTAATCACATCAGGATATCATGCATGTCCTATTTGCGGTCCCTCTCTAGTTTTCTTTAGGCCGACACGTTTAAAGAAGGTTATCTACGACAATCATCATCGATTTCTTCCTATTGACCATCCCAAATATGTTCTCCCTACTAATGGAATGACTCCACAATCTCTAGCCATTCGAGATTGGAAGGAGAGATGGATTAATGCCGACATCCACCCTCCACTCGGCATGAGTCGGAAAGAAGTGCATTTCTCTCGATTGACTTTAAAGTATTTAGCATAATGAATTGTTTAGATAATATATTGTTTGTTTGTTAGGTTCTCTATATTTTTTCGTCTTCCATACTGGATTGAACTCAAGATCAATCACCTGTTGGACCCTATGCACATATTAAAAAATGTTGTATGTACATTATGGGATCACTTGATAGGGGCTCGTGATTGAGTTAATGTAAGGGAGGATTTACGTGACATTGATCGCATGAGACGAGCCTGGCCATGCATTGGACCCAGAGGAAAGATTGAGCTACCCCATGCACCTTGGATGTTGTCAAAGAACGAGGAAAAAACAGTGAAGGAACAAATATATAGCTTTCAAACACCCATAGGATATAAAAGATGTCTCAAGGGAGCCTTCATAAAGAAAAAGAAAAGAGGTGTGGAGCAACTTTCTGGTTTGAAGTCCCACGATTGGCACAAAATGATTCAAGTAAGGGTATCTCTAACCATGAATATAGTAATTACTGGAGTAACTATGTGTAAACTTTAGGGTATGATGACTTTTTCCTCAACTAATCATTTGATCTATGAATATTGTTTACATTCAGTTCGTACTTCCTACTAGCACATCCCATTGTGTATCCAAAGATGTACGTGATATCATTTACAAGATGGTAGAGCTTGTGAGGTGTGTATACATTGTATTTTTTCATTATATATCTTTGAATTTCTACACCAAAATAAACAATTCTCAAATACATCCTGACAGATACATGAGCTCGAAGGAAATTGATCCAAACACATTGCAAGATGCTCGAGTATTATCTATTGAGGTGGTTTGTTTGGTGGAGGAAATTTTTCCTCGATCCATTTTAACTACTCAATTACATTTACTCGTACATTTGATTTATGAGATCGCACTTTGTGGGGCTGTTCATGTAAGGTGGATGTTTTTTCTTGAGCGCTTCATGAAAGCCTTGAAAGATTTTGTGAGGCAAAAAGCACGGCTTGAGGGAAGTATGGCTGAGGGTTGGTTAGTGCAATCATCCCTTGTTTATATCTCTGAATATCTTGCTGAAGTGGATTCCTCTCAACCACGACTATGGAAAGATTATGAAGACTTGAGGATGACCTCTATAGTACCTCAAGGAAAAGGAATGAGTAAAGTGCTAACAAAAGAAGAACTTCGTAAGTTATTTGTTTTTGTGTGCTCAATAGTGATGTAATGAGCAAATGGGTGACACTATATAATGAAGCAAGGGCAAGAAGAAAAAGTAAAAGATAAGAATTTCACACTAGATATGGACGTAATGTCTCATTTCCAGATCATCTAAATGCGCTCCCACGTCATATTGATACAGATTGGTTACATGAGGAAATGGAGAGAATAGAAAAAGAGGAGGAAATTAATATATCTCAAGAAGAGTGGGAATACGCATGAGGTTGCTTATCAAAGGTGAGATATACTATAAATTAATTTGTTTCTATAAGTTTTATTTTATATAAATAATTGACATGTTTGATCTTTTATCTTTTACTACTAGTACACATTATTCAATGTACTTTGGTGTGAGGGTAAATATCTTCGAACTCAACGTATAGATGAAAAGAGAAATACCCAAGATTGTGGTGTCCTTGCTCACTTCGAGGATGCCAATGGTACCATGGAAGGTTATTGTGGCTTGATCCAAGATATTCTGAAGCTTGACTTCAGACGATTCTTTATATATGTACTGGATGTGAAGTGGTTTAAAGAAGTGGTAACAAATAGTGAACAATGCACAATCAGACGTCATCCAAGTGATTTTATAATCATTGACTCTACAAAATTTCACTAAAACAAGAATGACACATTAGTACTACCTCAACAATGCGAGCAAGTATATATGCAAAGGCTAATTTTTTAATATGTATACATGTGATACATATACACAATATAATAAGTACTTAAGTTTCTTGCTTTTGTTTTTCAAATACAGATTGTGTATCATCCAATGGTAAACAATAACCGATGGTGGTATGTCATCCCTATATCTAATCGTTCAAACTTAATATATGGTAATATTACCGACATGGAGATAGCAGATGACAATCCAACAATTAATGATGATGTGCATGATGACACCATAATGGATGATATGCGTGATATAGTACAAGATGAACCTCACGAGGATGTTCAAGGAAACGCAGAAGAAGACAATAATGTGATTGTCGATGATATTGAAGAAGTTATTGAGCAATATAGCAACACATCTGATAGTGGGATAGACTTATTTGTTTCGTTACCTCTTGGTAACATAGACCTAGAAGTAGATAGTTTAGCAAGGGCTGATCTCATTGAAGATGAGATGGATCATTCACTGTAACATACTTAATTTGCTTATTGATTCAATGTGTATTCCTAATTCTATGGTTTTTATCATGTGCACACGTGCATACTCAAGAATCAATAGTCAAGTTTAAAGCTAAATTGAATTTTCCATAATAAAAAGGAAGTATCTGTTATCATCTTCAAGTACATAGAAAAATTACGATATACATATTGCAATGCTTGCTATTAATTGTAAGGTTTCTGTCGCTTGCCGCTAATTACTTATATCAGGCTTGTCAACTGGAGGAACTGCCATTCATTAGAGAGCAATGAAAAAGTAATTATTAACTCTATTTTTTTAATTCAATGATTCAATGTGTATTCTTAATTCTATGGTTTTTATCATGCGCACACGTGCATACTCAAGAATCAATTTCAGGTGGTTAAATAATTATTAACTTTGTTTTTTTAATTATGTGAATTGCCAATTTTAGGTGGTTAAATAATTGTGCCTCTGCTGGTGCGTCTATATTAGCGTCTATTTGCGCGGATATATAGACGCAAAATTCACGTCTATTTACACGCATGTTTACACGCACTTATAGACGCTGTGATAGACACACTTGACTTTGCGCGTCTAACATGTGCGTCTATCCCTCGTTTCTGTTGTAGTGTAGCGTCGCTAAATAGCGAGGCAAATAGCGACGGTTTTGTACCGATGCTAATACCGACGACGGGGATTTTTTTATATATAAAGAAAACGTCGTTATAGCATGTATATGTTGTAGTGACATATTGGCAAGCATTCTGCAGGACACTTCCTCACTAGGTTGATAAGCTCTGCACCGTACGTTTTCTCAATGGATTTAGCTACCCATATTAGGTAGATATCTTCTTCACTTGGTTGTAAGAGGAAAGAAAGATACGCATATGCCTAAGCCAGTAGTAGCGACAAAGACAACATTGTGGAATATGTTGGCAAGGAAGGGTAGACCAACAAACTCAAGACACCACACCCAGATGTGATTGGGAGTCTTGGAGATTAGCTTATTGGTGAAATCTCCCATTGCACGTGCCAACACCAAGTGACCTGTTTGTCCATCACAAATTGTCCCAAAGGCATTCCACTCTAAGACAGGAGATCAACTCATCTAAGTAAGAAGTCTAGGGTATAAAACCATCGCCTGGGAACTTGATAATGCTGACACTAGATGAAGGCACTAATGTTTGAATGGGCACCTTTTGGAGGCAAAGCCAAGGTGTGATGATGACAAGAGTTATGACGCATGTGAACCAAAGTTCTTGTCGAGAAAGCAAGACGAATGCTTGTAGTACGTAGGCTTTCTTGTTGGCGTTGTAGCTGTTCTCTAGGAAGATAAACACCCACACCAATGCAGGGGAGGTCCACCCTGCAAACCTGAATCGAAATGAACACATTAGGGATTTCCTTGTTACTTCATAGACAATATGCCCTGAATCTTTAAAGGTTTGCGTTTTGAAAATTGCAAATAGCTTGGCACATTAGGTTGTTGATCTTCGTAGGGAGAAAAGGAGTTGTGATATACATTGTGCCTGAATTATGAAATTTTAAAGCATGGTATCTTGCACGGCATTGACTGTTGACAGTATATTAAATCTGTGAACTCGCTCGAAGACGTTGTGCTGCAAATGCAGGAGAACCGGGAAAGCAGCTAGCGAGCTTGCAAGCAATAGCACCAGGATGCCTGACGCGACGAGCTGGATGGCCAACGGAGCAGCGGCATCAGCGCCGTCACACCTCATGAGAACGAGGGCATAGACGAACCAGGCGATAGAAGAAACCCCGCAGCCGCTATGAATGCCGCCCGGCAGCTCTGAAGAAGGGCCGTCACCCACACCTTGAACCGGAGAGGGACGCACCCCCTACATGGGTGCGGCAGCCCAGGAGAGCCACAGCCAGCATGAAGAGCACCCTCAGGAAGCCCTCGCTGCGGCACAGGACGACGTCCAGGATGTTGCCCTCCGAGAACAGAGCAGCTTGCTGCTTGGCGTAGTCCAGGTGGCCGCAGACAGCTGCCGCTAGCACGAAGCAGAAGTTCAGTAGGAAAAAGAGCAGGAAGAGGCGCTTATACAGCGTGAACCAACCCTGCTGTGTGGAGTTCACTCCCGACCCGAAGCTCCGCAGCTTGCCGTCGGCCGCTGCCTGCTTCGAGATTCCGGAGTTTTGGACCCCTTGATCAGCGCTCACCGGACCAGCAGGATCCCCCTAACCCCCCGTTTTTCGTTCATGACTAGTTCTGATCCCCTGACCACACCTTGCTCCATCCACTACCACTGCCACTGCGACCCACCCCCACCCCTTCGATCATCGCAGTTGATCAATGGATGCCGAGCGTGATTCCTGATACTCTGGATTAATGCCTGCCGATAGTTCCTGACTACAAGAGTACTGGCCAGCCCAGCTCGATCAGTCGGTCTCGAATGCTGGCGGTTCCTATCATCATGATCATCGTGATAATGATGTCCGGCAGCATTAAAACCATCGTTGTCATTACCATCTCCTGGGGGTACTGTGCTTATCTTAACGGCGTACTCGGCCAGGAGCTGCAACTGCCTCCAGATCATCATGTGAAGGGAAAGCCGATTGGCCTTCGTCACAAAATCCATACTTGAGCTCGGAGGGCGTCATGCCATGCCAGCTAGAATTTGTTCGTCTGCTCATTGGTCGATGGCGTCCATTCGTCCTCCTCTTGTCACCATGATGATGGTCACTAGCTTCCCCCATGTCATTCAATCTCTCCTACTACAAATGTGGCTACAGTCTACGTGCTACAGATGTGGCTACACTCAATCTCTCCTACTACAGATGTGGCTACAGTCTACGTGCTACCTGCTCGACGAGAGAGGATTCAAAGAAAGGAATACAAAACTTATAAAAGTTACCAATGCCCCGAGTTAGCAATGAGTTGCATCTTTACTTCATATCAAACATAATGATAATGCATTGCAATATGTTTAGACTTGTTATGTTGAACATAGTCTTTAGCAAGACTAATAGCACTTTGGTCATCACATCGAGGTGGTATGCTGGAGAGAGAAGGAAGGGCAATATCTAATAGAACTTGTCGAAGCCATTCTAACTCTCGAGCTGCTAAAGATGATGCCGCTATATATTCAACCTCTCTAGTGGAAACAACAACACAACGTCGTTTCTTGCTAGTCCAAGAAACAAGACAACCATTGATTTAAAAAAAAGTTCCACTTGTAAAACACATAGATAAGTGAGAGCTTGTCGAATCTGCATCTCTATAACTTAAAAGTTGAAGTGAATGTAGAGAATTAGAGTTTTGTTGGTGTCGATAAACCAACCCAAAATCTTTAATGCCTTTCAAAGACTCCAAAACTCGTTTAGCTGCAGTCCAATGTTTAAGGCATGGAGAACTAAGATTTTGTTCAAGAAAATTTGTAGAAAAAAAAAAGTCAAGGCAAGAATTTAAGCCAATAAATTGAAGACATCTAACAAGATTAGCATAAGGTTAAAGTATTGCTAATTGTCCATCGTTTTGCAGATAGTGGGAGTTTTTGGTAGAGCTCACAAGACAAGGAGTACTAGCAGGATGTGCGGAATCCAAACAAAACTTCTGAATAATATCTTTAATGAGCTTTGTGTTTGAATGCAGTAATAAAACACCCTTTTCTCGATAGCCTTGAATCTGAATACTAAGGCATGAGTGTATGTCTCCAAGATCGACCATGTCAAATGCAGAAGACAAAACCTTCTTTACTTGTTGAAGAAAGTTGACATTGTTAGAAAAAAGTATGGTATCATCCATATATAGAGAAAGAATCACAAAATTGTCATTATAACGTTTGACATATAAGTTAGGATTTGAATAACAAGAGATAAAACCTTGTTTTGCACTACAAGATACAGGCCTCGTACAGACGTTCAAAGTGACGAAAATTTTCATTAAAAAATTTCCCCCATCGTCGCTAAATGCATACGTATTAGCATCTCCATAGAACCGTCACTATTATTGTCACTATCAGTGTCAATATACCAATTGCAATAGCGATGGTTTGTGATGCATATTACGACATCAATAGGGACGCATGCAAACATAAATTTGTGACACTAATAACGACGATTATATTAAAGACAAAAAATTTGTGATAGGGCAACTTTCTATCTTGCCACATATAGCACTAAGTGCTCTATTTACATTTTGCAAATGAATTACATGTTAAATATACAATGGTCGTCAAAATGAGTGCAAAATATACTAGAATCCACAATACTAAAACATTAAAAAAAAATAAGATTGCTTACGAAAACTCATGGAATCATAGTAAGATACGAAGAATGATAATAACATTGTACATAGAAAATTCATGCATAAATCACAAGACTAAAAAGGAAGAGGATATATGCTCCACAAATCCAAGCACAAGCTATAGATTCTCACCATCTGAAAGCTCATCTCGATGTAAAGGAGTATTGAAAAAAGTTTGTATTTTAAATAAAACTACACATCAGTCCACCATACGTAATGAATTGTAATAAAAATAGTGACAAGGGAAATTCGGTAGGGCAGCCTCTATACTATGCTGAACTCCCTTCTGCCACAATGTGAATGAGGTAAGGGCACCACCTAGTCATGGAAGAGCGGACTAAAACGCTATGCAAGAGGGAGAGGAGCTTGTGAGAGAGAAGAGAGGAAAACTAAGAGAGAGAGTGAGTGAGAGAGAGAGAGAGAGAGAGAGAGAGAGAGAACTACAAAAAATAGATGAATCAATAAAACTACACATCAGTCCACCATACGTAATGAATTGTAATAAAAATAGTGACAAAGGAAATTCGGTAGGGCAGCCTCTATACTATGCTGAACTCCCTTCTGCCACAATGTGAATGAGGTAAGGGCACCACCTAGTCATGGAAGAGCGGACTAAAATGCTATGCAAGAGGGAGAGGAGCTTATGAGGGAGAAGAGAGGAAAACTAAGAGAGAGAGTGAGTGAGAGAGAGTGAGAGAGAGAGAGAGAGAGAGAGAGAGAGAACTACAAAAAATAGATGAATTAATAAAACTTAAGAGGACACAAGAGATGGAGAACCCTCAAGACATAACCAATATACACAATATGGACACCAATAGCATGGGCTTATTACACTGTAGAGCATGCATAAGCTATAGCAAGGGAATGAACTGCATAAGCTCATGAGAGATAATGAAAAAGCCTCAATAGGGCTGAAGAAGGCCACTTGGCTCTCTCTTGCAAATTACAAAGGAGAAGGCCTCTTTATATAGGCCTTCAGGGTGTTTAGGAGAGGAGGTTAAGATAGAATAGGAATTAACACCACCAAAGCTGCATTAAGGCGGTTCCACCAATGTGGAAGCTCCATCTAGATATTTTGTTGACAAATTTTATACTTAATCAAGTTTCATCATAGGTGATTTATCTCCATTCTCCTTCCCATAGCTTGAGTCCAAGAGCTCTCCTATAAAAAAGTATAGAGAATATTCATAAAATAAGATCATATCTAGCAATAATGGAGAGAGAGTAGTGAGAATTCATACATTACTACTACAATTAAGGATGATTTGAGAGTGATTTAGGAGGGGAATTCTAATGGTTTATTAGCTTGAGAGAGAGGAGAAGAGAGGGGAAAGGGTTGGGAGTCTAATGAATGATGTTTAATGGAAGTGTTAAGTGTGGGGAAGAAAGTGTGGGTGTGTATAAAATTGGGAGGTGGTCTCCACCGCAGTTGGAAAAAGTTGGTGTCCACAATTTTGGCCATCTCTCCCAACTCCTAGCTCCAAAAAATTATAAAACATTACCAACCAAAACTTCAGCTCACGCGCTACAAGTTTCATGTCGAAAAGTTTTTTTGGATTTGAGTGGAATTATTTTTAAAAAATCTTACAAAATCATGTGACTGATTTTTCTTTCACTAATGCTTCCAAGAAGGGTCCCATTTGTTTGAATTATCATAAGTCTCCAAAGCCATGACATTATGAGTTTCACATGCCCTTTGGATGGTTTCCAATCCATTTCATGTCTTTTCTTTTCACATTACACATTTTCCCTTCACTTTCCTCCATTGATCTTTACTCTTCACTCCCCCTTGGTAAATCGGTCCATGATATATTTCCATCCAGTGATTTCTTGGATTTTCCAAGAGGTTGTTCCCACCCTCTTCTTTATTTTAAACCTTCAAATATACAAAAAATCAACAAAGTGTTAGAAAAATATTTTTTTGTGATTTTCTCGGATCAAATAGTAACTAGGGACAAGAAAGATGACTTACTAGGCTGTCGCATATATATAGTCTATCGATTAATGCAGGGAGACCATGTCTCTCTATATATTCAGTCTTTAGGCCGGTGAGATCGTGGTTTATAATGAAGTGTTGCAAAGGAAACAAAATACAATTGTTAGAAACATGATTGTCAGTATAAGTGATATTGAAAAAAAGAAAGCAAGAAGAATAAAAGATAAACTTACAAAGTCCTCCGGATAAGTCTTGTGGCTACCACTCCCAAGATGATGGACCACCCGTATCTCCAATCGTGCCCTCGCTACCTCGTGATACTATCTCCACTGTCTCGGAGAATCTATAGCCTTCTCCCTGAGTCTTTTTCAGTTATTTGCATCAAGTCACTTAGGCTTCGAGGCGCCACTCTTGAGTGCCTTGTGTGGATCTCATCCTCTGTGTGACATGTACGCACACATGCACTCTATCATTCAGCATGTGGAAAACCTCTATATTGTAGTGGATATCGGAAATTCCTCATGCAAGGATGCTACTATATAGTCATTACTCCCTTCGGGTGTGTTCTTCCAATGGTCCAAGATGTTGTTTCAAAAAACTTGTTGGCACAACTTTCTCATACGAGCCATCACCCTCCTCCCCTCGTCATTCATTATGATGGCTCCTTTCTTTTCATCTACAACATATCTATACCCCTCTTAGATATATCTAAGATATGTCTTCTCCTACCTATGACTGCGCTCCTCGACATAACTGGGAGACCCCTGTATATCTAGTGTGCGCAAGGGGGTGATATCTCTTGGAGTAATACCCATAGAGGTGCCACTTGTGGACGGGTGAGCAAAAGCTAGAGTCACTAGAGTAGACATCCCCATAGGTGTGACAAATCCTACAGATTACACAACTCTACCAAAACAACGAGACGGAGACACTGCATTCGTGCCTCCATAACAACCACCTGAGCCACCCTCTCTCGATCCTGCACAAGAGCGAGGAGTAGCAACTATATCTAGAGTCCACCGCTGGCTCTATGTATCCACGTCTCCATAGCATCCCCGAGAACCACTCCCTCCATATCTGGCCCAAGTTTGGAATGTCGACCTCGTCTACTCGAAACCAAAGCATCAGAGTGTGTTGATATAGATCTAACAAAACGACCTGATAGTGTCCAAGATAGCTCTTGGTCTGCCATATCTCTGAGTCAAGTCATGTAATTTGTAGACATATGTGTAAATATATCCTACAACTCCTCGTTGCTCATCCCTCGACTCATCGTGCTCTCCAAAATATCATCAAAGGTCACCTGCACACACAAAAAGTAATGTTAGCATAGTCAATATAAAGATTCAAGCAAAGCACAATAATATAACTCTAAAAATTTTGATATATAAAATGCATATTCTAAAGTACCCTTATAAGCAATTCATCAACAAATTGTGTAGGTGAATGCTGCAAGTATGACATAGACTATGGTCCCATGTTAATCTCCTAGCACAACTCCGCATAGAATGAAAGGTTGATAGACACATCACCAGAAAAGGATGAGTCCACCTCATTCTCAAAGAATTCTTGGCCTCCTATCTTTACGTCATCATTACCCAATTCTGCCTCCTCTACATACTCCAAGCCATCTTTGACCTCCACCCCTTGCAATATCAACCCCTCCCTCTGCATACTGTCCTTATCTATGCTGGGAACATTTCTTTCATCATACACTCTTGCACTTCGGGGAGCTTAGGGCACGACATACCACCATTGAGGTTGTCAAGAGTTTGGATAGAAAATTACATGTTCAAAATTACATACAAGAGAGATTCAAGATTTCTAACACATACCATGTCGTAATAAAATTTTAAAAAATAGTTTATGCATATATTCACAATGGACCAACAAGGCAAATTTGTCACGCAGATCTATCCATATTTTTTTAGAATCTATTTTGAGAAATCCAGATGGACCTCGTCTAACGGTTGCTACGGCTCGTTTCAATACTACTTCGAATCACTATACATAGAATATGATCATGGATAAGCTATGGTAATCCACCATCATAATAATTTGCAAGTTTTCAAAATAGTCCATGTCATCTATAATAGTATTTGGATCCGGTCACTCTATCATCGTCCTTCAGTGACCACAGCATATTGTTGTTTGAATCCACCACTGATAGCCATTGTGAAAGATGCACTAATACCACATACACCAACCAGTCTTCTGCTATGCAATCTTTTAGCTGAGTTCGTTGTCACACAAAGCCTTTTAGGATGTTCATAAAGCGCTCCAAGAAGAACATCTATCTCATACAGATAGGTCCCACAATCTCTACTTTATTTATAAGAAGATGCACCAAGAGGTGGTTTGAAATTATGAGCATGCTGGTGGATAGGTACTTCTCAAAGAGACAAATCATCTCCACTACTCCTCGCCTTGTGGATTCAATAGAGGGTGTATTTATCTCCTTCTGTAAAATCCATTGTACTAATTTTGGTAACATGTAAATCGCCCTAAGTATTTCTAGAGTAAGGCATCCTGTGATCGTGATCGGTAGTATAAACTGCCACAAATGAAGAAGCATTATAAACAACGACTAGACTTCAAATAACAAAATATGTAGGCCACTTATAATCCATTCGTAGTATAACCTAACATATCTTATGCCAATCATGGGATTTTAGCCCTAATAGTTGGTTGTCTTTAGAAAAAATGGATCTAAAAGAACGCATCATACCCATCAGAGTGTGGATAGACCTGATAATTTGCTTCAGAATATGCTCTTCCTTAGTGGAAAAACCCCAAGGAGCACAAGGTGGTTGCAAGCGGCTATTAGTACTCAATTGCGGCCAATGATTATAGCCAAAGCGCCTCCATCTTGCCTACCTCCTTTAAATCCGTTTATGCCCCTATAGTGTCTCTCCTTTTTGTGACGTGGTCCCATAGTAAGCTACCCATATTCTTGAAAATATACATAGGATCCAATAAGTGATTGATCTATAAGTGGGTCCAATATGGCAACTTGTAGAAAATTGAGAACTATGGGACTCCGTGTGGACCATTTTCAACTCATACCAGCTTTGGGCATTTATTCATGCCCAAGGTCATCCAAGAAAACCTTCGCTCAATTCATGACCCTCTGGCAAGAAAGAGACGTGTCCTTGATATACCATCTTCTTCATCTTCATGGTTTGTGACCTTCAAGAGTTTAACTGTGGCCTCTATGGCCTACACAATGGACATGCAAGATAATTGAGGTGACCAGATCTATCCCAACACCTCTATTTAATGAACAAAAACTTGAACGAGCTATGATAAATATGACCAGCGAGAACTAAAGTCTACGTATACCTCAGCACTCCCCAAATCCCAAAGGGTCATACATGGTCCACTGGAGAACGGCTCGTATTTTGGCAGATCATCGCGCTTACTCATATCCTCCACCAACCCCCTCCTCCCGTAAAATCTTAAGCTCATCCACTAATGGACAGAGATAGATTTTCATATTCTTGACTTTGTAGTGGCCAGGAATGAGCAAGCTAAGGATTATGTGTCATTTCTTCTAGAAAGCATATGGCGGGATATTGTAGTTAACAAGGACTATATGCCACATACTATAAGAAGTTGAGCAGAGACCAAATGGGTTCACGCCATCCATAGCAAGATGGAGTCGAAGATTCCTTGGCTCTCATGCAAATCCTAGAAAGACAGAGTTAATGTGGCTCCATGAACATGAATCTGCTGATATTCCTTGGACTCCATCTGTGGATCTATTTTGTGTATGCCACATTGTCAAGCTCGCCATGCCTGACATACAAAACATGTGATGTGTATGGGAGATAAGTGAAAACTATATAAGAACTTCTCCTGTCAATACCTATGAGTACTTCACTTTGGACATGTCTCCATAGTCTCGTACTCTCCTTGAAATAGCACGCAATCATTGATACATGCATGGATGCTATTGTAGTTCATGCCAAGCTTTCATAAAACATATTGCATATCATCACAAGAGTGGAGAATGGTATTTTCAAGTGGCAATATGTGATACTTTAGCAACCCAAAAGGAAATCATAAAAGACCTAAAAAAAACACAATTATTTTTATAATAGTGCGGAAAAGAAATCAACAAAGCGTATGTAGAAGGTACATGAACAACTCAGTCACACTTGCATCACTCCACCTATATTTTGCTTGCACACTTAGGAGTGCAAGTAGCATCTTCAAGTAACACTACAAGGATTGTAATGTATAGTGATGGCAGGTAGCGACGCAGGAATAGAGGTGTTGCTATTTTCATCGCTATTTGCGTCGCAAATAGTGATGCCCACAGGGAAAAAAATAGGCCGGAACCCGAGCGCGGTTTATTTCACGCATTTTCGTCAAACATTTCAAGACAAAGAGCGAGGAAGAGAGCGGCCATCTTGCATAGGGTGAGAGAGGGAGAGGAAGAAGGCTTACCGCCGCCGTCGCCACTGCCACTGTCATTCGCAAAGGAGAGGAGGAGCCTTCATCGCGAAGAGGAACCACCAAACCCTCGCCATATCTCATCCATGAATCCATTCTCTCCTTCTTTTGCTTGTTTAGGGTTTAATTCTCTCCTTATTTTGCTTGTTTAGGAGAGGAAATGAGAGAGAAAGAGAGGGAGAGGGAGGGAGAGAAAGAAAAAGAGAGGGGGAGAGAAAGAAAAAGAGAAAGAGAAAGAGAGGGAGAGGGAGGGGGAGGAAATGAGAAAGGGAGAGAAAGAGAAAGAGAGGGAGAGGGAGAGGGAGAGGGAGAGGGAGAGGGAGAGGGACGGGGAGGAAATGAGAGAGGGAGAGGGAGGGAGAGTGCATTCTCTCTCTCTCTTTTACTTTTGCTTATATAATTTGTGTATATATATTGAGAGAGGGAGAGGAAATGAGAGAGAAAGAGAGGGAGAGGGAGAGGGAGAAAGAGAGGGAAATTAAAGAGAGGAAGGGGGAGGAAATGAGAGAGGGAGAGGGAGAGGGAATGAGAGGGAGAGAGAAAGAGAAAGAGAGGGAGAGGGAGGGGGGAGGAAATGAGAGAGGGAGAGAAAGAGAAAGAGAGGGAGAGGGAGAGGAAGAGGGAGAGGGATAGGGAGGAAATGAGAGAGGGAGAGGGAGGGAGAGTGCATTCTCTCTCTCTTTTACTTTTGCTTATATGATTTTTGTATATATATTAAGACAAGGAGAGGAAATGAGAGATAAAGAGAGGGAGAGGGAGATGGAGGAAATGGGAGAGGGAGGGCGAGGGAAGGAGAGAGAGAGAGAGAGAAAGAGAGGAAGAGGGAGGAAATGGAAGAGGGAGGGGGATGAAATGAGAGAACGAGAGGAAGGGACACTGTATTTTCTCTCTTATTTATTTATTTTTTGTATAATTTGTATATAATGAGAGAGGGAGAAGAAATGAGGGAAAGGGAGAGAGAGAAAGAGAGAGAAATAAAAGAGAGGGAGGGGGAGGAAGAGAGAGAGAAAATGAGAGAGGGAGAGGGAGAGGGAATGAGAGAGGGAGAGGGAGAGGGAGAGGGGGGGAGATGAAAACATAATAGGGAAATGAGAGAGGGAGAGGGAGGGAGAAGAAATGAGAGAAGGAGAGGAAGAGAGCAAAAGAAAATGAGAGAGAGAAGAGAGAGAAAAAAAGAGAGAATGAGAGGAGAGAGAAAAAGACATAAGATGTTAAACATAATAGGTAAATAGAGAAAGAGAGGCTGTGGGTGAGGGCGAGGGCGAGGGAGAGAGAGGAAATGAGAGAGAGAGAGAGAGGAAGAGAGAAAAGGAAATGAGAGAGGGAGAGGAGAGAGAAAAAGAAATGAGAGAGAGATGAGAGAGAAAAAGAGAAAAATATCATTAAACCTAATGGAAAAATAGAGAAAGAGAGAGTCAAGGTGAGGGAGGGAGAGGAAATGAGTGAGGGAGAGAAAGAAAGAAAGGGAAATGAGACAGGGAGAGGAGAGAGAAAAAATGAGAGAGGGAGAGAAGAGAGAAAAAGAGAAAAAATTATTAAATCTAATAGAGAAAGAGAAAAAGAGAGGGTCAGGGTGAGGAAGGGACATGAAATGTGAGAGGGAGAGAAAGAGAGAAAGGAAAATGAGAGAGGGAGAGGAGAGAGAGAAGAGAGAGAAAAATCATTAAACCTAATAGGGAAAGAGAGAAAGAGAGGGTGAGAGCAAGGGAGGGAGAGGAAGAGAGAAAACGAAATGAGAGAGGGAGAGGAGAGAGAAAAAAATGAGAAAGAGAGAGGAGAGAGAAAAAGAGAGAAAAACCATTAAACCTAATAGGGAAAGAGAGAAAGAGAGGGTGAGGGGGCGAGGGAGGGAGAGGAAATGAGAGAGGGAGAGGAGAGAGAAAAAGAAAATGAGAGAGAGAGGAGAGAGAAAAAGGAATGAGATAGGGCGAGGGAGGGAGAGGAATGAGAGGGAGAGGAGAGAGAAAAGGAAATGAGAGAGAGAGAGAGGAGAGAGAAAAAGAGAAAAATCATTAAACCTAATAGGAAAAGAGAGAAAGAGAGGGTGAGGGCGAGGGAGGGAGAGGAAATGAGAGAGGGATAGAAAAAGAGAGAGATGGAAGGAGAGGATAACAATCTAAGAAAAGAAAGAATGATAACAAACCAGAGACCAGCATTTTTCCTGGTCTGGATCCATCGGTGCTGGTGATGGTAGCGCTCGACTTCGGTACCATCTTCTCGGGCTTCGCCTTCTCATACCGCTCCTCCCCGCACGACATCCACATCAACCGCAATTGGGCCCTGCAACGTGAGGCCTCCTCTGTGCCCTACTACAAAATACAAACCAGCTTGCTATACCATCGCATTTCCTCGCCTTCGATGTCCACATCGATATTGTCTGCATCCAACCATAGAGTCTGGGCTGTACCTGATCGCGATCCCGATGTCGTGCTCAAAGATTGGGGATGGCCTGCCCTTGTTCAATTCAGACGGGCCCTCTAGCTTTTAAAGAAGCAACCTCCAGCGAAGAGAGCCTGGCATGGATCAGAAGCTGGTGATGATTCAAACAGTCCTGATAGCAACTGTGTTACTGATGAGATTGCCATCAAGATGAGTGTCGCATGCATGCAATCGCTTCCTTGCGGAAGTACTTTCATGAGTGGTTTCAAGTTATATCTAGCAGAACAAGCTCCTTACAAAGGTCAATCCAAATTGAAGGCTCTTCCTCAAGGCCTTTCAATTGAGTCTCTCATCGTTGACTACCTCAAGAAAATATCACAATATATCTTGCATTACTTGAGGGACAGGTATGGTTGGCAATTGATGATGAAGAATATTCAATGGTGTCTTACCGTGCCACCAATATGGGCAAAAGCTGCCAAGCAAAAGATGAGGAAATGTGCTCTCTTTCTTGAGTGTCAAAATCCCTTATTTGCCTATCTTTCTAAAGACAAAGCCATCCTATTGTTTCAAGCTGTTACATGCATGGCAGTCCATTAAGTCTACTGTTGATGGAATGGACACACCATTTGCTGAGATTGATTTGCACACGCCCTTGCAGACATGTGGTTCAAGGAGGATCTAAAAGCCGGGTATCCTCAGCATGAATATGGG
Organism: Lygodium microphyllum; assembly: GCF_053477565.2. Taxonomy (NCBI): domain Eukaryota; kingdom Viridiplantae; phylum Streptophyta; class Polypodiopsida; order Schizaeales; family Lygodiaceae; genus Lygodium; species Lygodium microphyllum. The sequence goes on along the minus strand of NC_141144.1, from coordinate 63,987,532 downwards.
GAGCTGACATTATCATGTCAGGACTTGAAACACATAATGAATCCTGAAGTTCAAAAGGTTATAGACTTGATACAGGAACAACTGGTCCATGGAATAAAGGCAATCCTGCTGGTGGGAGGCTTCTCAGCTTCACCATATCTGCTGAAAAGAGTTCGTGAAGCTTTTGAAGGAAAGGTTAGAAGAATATACAATCCCCCAGATCTTGGCAGTGCAAATTGTCAAGGGGCTGTGTTATTTAGCATGTCAAAGCAGCCATATCATGCAGGGTTTCCAAGAAAGCTTATGGGATTCGTAGTGCCAAATATTTTAGAGATGGAGTCGATCGATTGAGTTACCTTTTCTTGGATGATGATGGCAATGCCATGTGCAAAAATGTTTTCTCAGTGCATGTCAAGATGGATGATGTAGTTCTCATTGATCAGAGTGTAGAACATACATTATGCCCCATAAAAGCCAACTAAGTCCATAATAGCCTTTACTAGATAGATTATCAATCTTAAGGTAAGGTGCAAGGTGGAGAGTTTTTGTAAAGGGCACCTTTCTAAGAAGCCGGCTAGCTGCAAGTTCCCATCTCACTTCAACCTTCTGTAAATATTCACTCTTATGTTTTGCTTAAAGAATAGCATAATCAGAATTGACATGCTGGAATATTTCTTGGTAAATCATCATGGCAATTTACTTAGTTCCAAGGGTTTTATCTCAATGATGTTCACACTGAAATCAGCTTAATGAGGTAGCTTGTGGTAATGAGTTTTGAGTTGGAGTAATCAAATTCTTCATGTAGGTTTTAGCTCTCTGACACAGCAGCTACAACCTGGCAGTCTGCATGGTGCTTTGCTGGTGGGTGAGGATTTGCAAAATTCTAAGGCTGATGCTATAGCGTTAGATGCGACCTTGTTGTGGCTTCAAAACTAATGAATGATCTACATTTCAATAATTATCCTTGGACCTAATGCCAGTCCGGTTGTCTACATTTCTTTAGTATATTTAGGGTAAACGAGCCAATAAAGTGATACTTAACATTAATAAGGCAATAGCTCACTTGCAAAATGGTCTTGGTCCAAGTTACTTATATTGTTAGCCCATGCCAGTACCCAAAAAGTGTCACCTGATTGATAGCTGTCTTTTTACAGACTCCTCTATCCTGTAGTGTTCTGACTTTGCATTGTAAGCCTTGTATATTCCAACCTCCCTCCTATGACTTTGTTGATAGCAGCAGCTCGCCTTTCTGCATGTATTTTGCTTCCCACACAGAGGTGGATAGGTGGCCTTGGCTCAACATCTGTTGTATCACACTCTTAGGAATTGGCAGTCAATGTTCTGGAGTGTTACATCCACAATAAACATTGGTGAGAGTCCTTGCATTGTTTGGTTCATGGCATTTTAAATGATTATGTTTCTTATAGTGGTAAGATTTCAAAGGAAGTTGCATTTTGGTCCTGCATTCTCATATTTATGATGAGTAGCGAGTCTTACAAGTGAGCTTTTTTTAAAATGATTTATATTATTGTGCTTTCTATGATTTAAATTGATTATTCTAACATCATTTTTTGTCTGTGCAGGTGACATTTTCAGGATGAGTCGAGAGATGAGCGATAAGGAGTTACAAGACATCTTCACATGCATGTCTCTAGACCAGATCATGAGATTCAGAGAGAAGGTAGACCAGGAGTTATCTTAGTCTTTGTCAGGGCATTCTGCTAGATCTGCTTCAGCGCGATTGGATGCTTTGGCTTTGAGCAAACGAGCTCGACACTTACGACTTGGGCCAGAGGGAGGGAGTGCATTGGGATCAGGGGGATGCTGCAGAGATACAGAGGCAGTGAGCCTGCGATCGACACGGGATACAAGTGCGACTTCTCGCTCTCATGGCCCTTCCAGGGAGTGTGGCTCAGGCTCAGGTGGATGCTGTGGAGGCACAGACACAGTGTCTCCGTCTCATTGTTCAGCTGGAGTTACATCATCTCAGGGATTTGTCACACCTGTGGAGACGTCTACTCCAGTTACTCCAGCTTTTGCTCAGCCGCAGCAGGTGGCACCCCTGTGGGTGCTACTCCGAGAGATATTATCCCGATCGGTACACGGGATGCACAGGGGTCTCTTGGATATGCCCAGGAATGTGGACGCAGATGGGAGAGGATCCATCTTAGACAGACTCCAGGGGGTTATGGATATCTAGTCGATAGTAGGTCAGGAGCCATCATCATAAATGATGAGGGGAGGAGGGTGATGGCTCGCATGAGAGAGTTGTGCCAATAAGTTTTTTGGCACAACGTCTTGGATCATTGAAGGAACATATCGGAGGGGAGCAAGGACTATATAATAGCATTCTTGCACGAGGATTTTTCGGTGCCAGCCTCAGTAGATAGATGCTCTACGGGCTGGATGATGGATTGCATGTGTGCATACATGTCACATAGACGATCTGACACATACAAGGCAATCAAGAGTGGGGCTGCAAAGCCTGAGTGGTTAGATGCAGACGACTGGCGCTGAATGAGGGAGGAGGCTACAGATTCTCCAGGACATTGGAGTCAGCAACGCGAGGCGGCGAGGGCACGACTCGAGGCCGGAGTGGTCCATCATCTTGGGAGTGGCGGCCATAGGACATATTTGGAGGACTTTGTAAGTTTTTCATTTATTTTGCTTGTTTATTTTTTTGAAATATTCTTTGTAGTGACAATCATGTTTCTAACAGTTAGCATTTTGTTTTCTTTGCAGCACTCTATTACAAATCGCGATCTGACTGGCCTTGAGACTGATATGCAGAGAGGCATGGTCTCACTTCATTGATCGACCGATTGTATAGACGTGGCGGCCCTATAAGTCACTCATCTTTCGTATCCGTTGTTACCATGAGATATTTGAATGCATTATTGTATGGTAGACTGATGTGTTGTTTCTTTTTCTGTAGAGTCCGTTCGATGCTCCTTTGCGGCGGGACGAGCTTTCGGGGGACGAGGATATGTAGCTCACCCTTGGATCCCTAGAGCTCACACACCTTTATTTTTGAGTCGCGTGATCTATGTAGACATTTTCTATGTATTAGTGATATCTTGTCATGATTGTACTAATTGCTTATTATGCGATCATATATTTATTTCATGTATCAGTGTTGTGATTTTAGTATACATTGTTTTTGTTTGCAAGCGCATTGTACACAGTGCACAAACTATTTTGTATGGCTCTCATAAAGCACACAATGCTATATATGGCACCGTAGCTTGCTGCCCTGCCACAAATTTTTTTTCCCTGTTACCATCGCTATTAGCGTCACAAATTTTACTGCTCGCGTCGTTATATACGTCGCAAAACGTCGCTATCCGCATCCGTATTGGCGTCGATAAATGCGACACAGATACCGACGCTGATAGCGACGGTAATACCGATTGTTCTATGGCGTCGCCAATAATGACACTTTTTACGATGAGGGAGGCAAATTTTGTTATTTGCATTTTCGTCACTTTAAACGTCGGTATAAGGCCTATATCTTGTAGTGCAAGACACTTGCCACCCATCATATAATGGTATGGATGCTTTCTCTCTTCGTGGATCAAATGTCACAACATCCATGGATATTAATGCATCGATCATTTCCTCCATCTCAAGCTCCAAGATTGTAGGAAAGTCTAAAAGGCTACCTGTCTCCTCTGGTATTGACAGTGTAGATTAGGTTGTGTCTTCCAAGTGGTGGATTGGCTCAAGCACTCCATCCATGGCATGCCCACGAAGCCTTCTAATTGGCCATAATTGGTGCATTCCTCCTTTGGATGAGACGTCACCTCCTTGTATAAATATTATGACCACGTCTAATGTTTTTATATATGATATTCAATTAGTTTCCTAAAATAATATAAGGCATGATTGATACACATTTTTATTGCCATTTGCTCAAAGTCTGAGATCGCCTAATCAATGATCTTTGATTAAAACTCACCAAAGTGTTGTACATGTTTTATAGAAAAGTGACGTTTTAATCTGATTTCCAACTTGCATTGAGAGTAAGGACACGGGACATGTTGTAGGAAGATGATTTTGCACGAATACTATTGTTAAGACTGTTTCAGCCTAGAAATATCAAGATAATCTGCTAGAATGAATGAGCATACATTACATGGCATTGAGAATAGTCTTTTTTTTATGTTCAACAATACCATTATGTTGACGAGAGTAGGAAACGATATACTCATGATGAATACCCTGATTATTACAATAATCATCAACATCATTTGAAATGTATTTTCCACCATTATCACTACAAAATTTCTTGATGCAACGATCAGTATGAAGTTTTGCAGCTTTTTGATATTGCTGAAGAGATAATAAAGCTTTTGATTTGTGTCACAAGAGAAAAATGTGGTGTATCTTGAGAAGTCGTCAATAAAAGTCATGAAATATCGATATTGAGATTTTGATGGAGGAAAATGTCCACAAATATCAGTGTTGTGAATAAGATCAAGCAAATATCTAGAATGAGTTATAGTGGAAATGAAAAAGGGTTTGCAAAAATGATTTTCAAGTGCACAATATTCACAAATACCCATACGAGGATGAGCTTTCAATTCCATACATTGAACAAGGTCACATCGATAAAGATCGATAAACTTAGAAAAATTAGAGTGAACAAAGTGATGATGCCATATTTTACAGTTAACATCACTAGGAGCTATAATAACATTTGCAACATCTTTATTTAAAGATAACTCAAAAAGATTACCATTCCATTAGGATTGATATGTCATGTTTCCCATAGCACCAAAAACACAATATTAGTGAGTTTGGGAATCTCCCAATTCCCATTTTTTGAATGCTAAAAAGGTGGCACCCGAATATATCCTAACTCATGAGCAAGTTGCATTACTTCCATATCTTTCAAAGTAGAGACTAAAACTATCACATGGATAATTGTGAGTTGTTCAATGTAAGTGATAGACGATGTGAGGCATTTGTTGAGTATGTTTGTATAGTAGACGGTCATAAAGTACAAAATAGGATTTAAACCACTTTATTAGAAATTTCAACACAATTAACTAATGTTATTGAAAGAATAAAAAACATCAAGTAGATTCTCTCATTGATATTGGTGGTGTTTAGAAAAACCAAGGTCACTACATAAAACACTTTAAATTTCTAACAAGGATATATTTCATAGCCATAAAAAAGCCTTTAGTGTAAGAGAAATATTTATTATGAAAGTCAAAATTAGTCCATATAGAGTCAGCGCCTTCTTGTTACATCATGTATATTGGGAGAATATAAATTTTGTAGATTTTGTATAAAACATTTAGTTGCACTACCATTTATGAAATATTTGTGATATCCTAACTCATGAGCAAGTTGCATTGCTTTCATATCTTTCAAAGTAAAGACTAAAGGAGTCTGCTTAATCAACATGGATAATTGTGAGATGTTCAATGTAAGAGATGGATGATGTGAGGAATTTGTTGAGGATGTTTGTATAATAGATGGTCTCTTGAAGCAAGAAGTAATTGAAGGTTGAACATATATACCATCTTTATCAATCATGGTTTCGTGCGGTGCTCATGATGATGATGATGAAATACCATCATTCTCTACTCTAGTCCATTCATCAATGACAACCTTGAATTGAGCATACAATTCATGTCCATATTGAATTGGATCTTGTCCATATCGATCAAACTTGATGACTTTACCTGCATCATGGTATTTGCTTAAGCGAGTCAAGTATGGTAGAAGTTCTTTGATCAAGATAGAGTCTTCATGATCAATATCAAATGTTTTTGGATAAATGCAATTCTCAACAGGATTTGGACATCCTTTGTAAGGACTATCATCTATGAGAGTAGTCTTGGTATGTTGACAAACATCTCCATATTGATCCCATACATACTTCAAAGGCTTGAACATTGCTTCTACTCCCATCTTATCTGGCCTATATATGATTTTGAGTCGATGTCTATGACATTGTTCTTGGCTCCAAATCATGAAGAAATGATACTTTTTTTTTGCATGGATCTCCAAGCACTTAATAAAACTGCCATGACATTCTTATGTAAAGTTGTTGACCAAACTCCCACTTGGAATCTTGCAAATAAGGCTTCAATAAACTCCATATATCCTGGTCGAAGAACAAGTCATTGCTTTCCCATTTGAAAGCTTTAAAACCTTTTAGACTTAGTAAAGCATTGTTGTAAAAGAAGACCATTGAGATCAAGTATTATACATAATTGTGTTGCATTTCTTATTAAGGAAGCATCAATCACATCATTGTACTCTATTGTTGTTGAATCTGTTAGATATCCAACCATAGATGTCTTAGTTGAAGTTACAAAGAAGAAAAAGAAGCACATTAGATTCATTTACTTCCTCATCATTCTACCAGCTAATGTTTGAGCTATAAACTGGCATAGAATACTAAAGCAATTTAACTTCACATTGATAAATATATACATAGGTACTACTTAATAAATGATGTCTTAAGAAAAGAGACATTTACCATGTGGTCAAATCTAACCAAGAGTAATATTATGAGGTGAAAAAAATATATATGATGATTTCTTTGAATTAAAAATCTATTCTAATAAACTAATTTTTCCATATCTACTTTTTATTGCTAATTATAAGTATACTTGAGATACAAACAATAGATTCTTGTAATTAGTTTTGCAAAAATTATATTATCATTATAATATTTAACATACTCAATTTCTAAAAATGCCTTCAAAATGGCATGTACAAAGAAGGTGTTTATTAGTCTTAATTATTAAAAGAAAATTTAAACATTATACTTTTGATCATGTGACCAAAACTATGTTACATATAAGTGACACATAACAATTTAATTGAGATAAGTTATACTCTACTTGGATAAGTTTTCATAGTTTCTTCTTAAGGACTAAATATTCTATTTTTGAACTAGTTATATCCCATAAATATTTAAACTCATGAATTGTGACAAGGATTTTATCTTAATATTCCATATGCACATCTCAAAAGATACATTGGAGATAAATCTTTGTTGCAATATTTACTACTGACGTAAAACTCCTTTGGGAGGTGCAATGAATTTTTTTTTGGGTGTGCAATATATTGTTGGCTCTCTTATCCTAAGGTACATGCATAGACATACACTAGTTATGTAATAAAAGAGGCTATAAGAGATAAGAGATTTGACCACGTTAACAAATCTAACCAAAACAAAAATGACAAGATCATTACACAACATATACAATAGTTTAATTTAAATAAGATCTAAAATAGACTTAAGTAAATTTTGCATAGCTAGCTCAAACTTTTCATTATGGTAAATATTCTTATACACTAGGTTACAATTAAACAGTTATCCTTACAAAGGATGATAAATTTTAATGAGCTCTTTAATACTAATTTGGCAAAATATTTACTTAAATAGATTTTTAAAACCAAAAATGCTTGGTACCTTTTGTAAAAAATTAAAAAAACTAAAGACATAGTTTCTTTAATAAATATCATCAAAGAAAGAAAATATTACAAATGCTAATGGAAGTAACTTCTAGAGAAAAAATTCAAAAGTACATCAATGTATCTTCCTTAATGAAAGGAGAAGGAACGGAGTTTAAACACTTGAAGTAGCCTTTAATTTCTCTTTCATAATTATACTTTCTATATCTTGGCTTGATTCTTCAATGCCCTCGCGTGGTACTTCAAGAACTTGAACTTCAGTAGGAGGAACCTCTCGGGAGTTTGTAAATTTTTTGGCACTCTCATGGACGCTCCACACTTGTGCTTCAATCTCTCTTTGCTCTTGAGTGTTGCAAACCACTACAATAGTCTTCATATGATTTACCAATGCCACCTTAGATGCAAGTCCACTTGCATATATATAAAATACAACCTCATGAGCATCATTGAATGCTTTGATTGTAGTTTCCATATCTTCCATTTTCTTTCTCAAAATGGCCTTTGTAATCCTTTGTTCTTCTTCAAGATCTTCATCATTACACTCCTTGTCCAAGCCTTCAAAGTCCAAAATGGAAGGCTTGTTGATATTGTTTATATATCACTCAAAATTGATGAAGCTTTTCTCCATGGTCACTAATGTTAAATCCACAAAAGAATCTATAGATTCAAAAGCAAACGTTCTATCCATTGGTAGAAAGTCAACACTACCAACTAGCATGCCATACTTGCAAGAAATGCTTTCAAGAGCATTTTCCAAAGCTACCATTTTCTTTCAATCAAGTAATGAAAATATGAATTGTTTAGATTTACATTTCATTTGTAGTAGAGTGGATACAACCTTTCCAAACTTTATAGAGTCCCATTTCATTCCCTCAACCCCATGTGTTGCATCTAGAACAACAACCCCAATGGTAATTGGATCTCTGTAAACATTATGTATAAGATTAAAGGTTTCTACATTACATTCGACAACATATACACGCCAAGGGAAAGTAGTGGAGGATTGAAGAGGATTTTAATTTTTCCAATTATAAAGTTCACAATATCTTTTGCTCCATTTGGTAGGGACCCTGCATGAGCTCCACGTGTGAGCTTCTTTGATACCTAATCATTGAAAATGCCTAAAATCTTTGTGTAGACTTCATCATTGATATCATAATCATCAACAAGCTCTTTCCAAGTCTTCATCACAATGCTACTTTCTAGAACTGAAGCATTGAAAAGAGTGACTAATTCCTCCTTTATGACCCTATCTTGCTTGATTTTCTTAGCCCTTGTTTCCATGTCAATCATATCTTCCTTATCCCATTTGTTTCTAAGAAAAAGGATATGGTCTTCATTAATCTCCTCTTGTAGTGTAAGAATGTCTCCATCATTTAAACCCATAAGGCAACGAAATGCAGCAGGAGAAGGTTGCCTTCCCTTTTTTCTCGAACTCTCCTCTTGGGATATAAGTTCACCTCTAGAGTATCTCTTCATGATTTTGATCTAACTATCAAATATTTCTTAGGAGCTAACAATCATATGGCTATAAAAGAAAGAGCATCACACTAATCTTCACAAAAAGAGAAGGTAAGCTTATATGTGATTACCTACCATGGTACTCTTTGAGAGCTTGTCTTAGAAATTGTTTGTTGGGGTTTTGGTGGATAACCAAATGCTAGCCATTGATCTCTTAATTGTTAAAGTTACTCAACATAAGGGGCATTCTTCATAACATTATGTGATTCCATATTTGTCATTTGTGAAAGCTCAATGCACAATTCTGCAAGACAATCAACTAATATTCTAGCATTTCTTGTGGTGTATAAATGCTTGGTTGCTAGACAACGTATAGTATTACTCTGAATATATATCTTTGCTGCATGAATTGAGTGAAGCCCCGATATGATCCAATAACTATAAGTGTCCAACTTATTAGCATCCATCTCATTACGATGCATGGGTCTCTTCTCATTGTTATCTTATACAAAAGGCATAAGATATGCTGTTGTTGCTGGATTCATGGGATTATTTATGAAAGATGTGGTTAGCTTCTTTACATAATCCCAATATAGTGATGTATAAGCATAGAAAGGAGGTGCATCATAACACCTATCAATGAGAATAGGAAATTGTGTTGTTGGATCAAATGGAAATAATTTTTCAGACATGTGAGATTCAGATTTTTCCTTCTTTCCCTTCTTCTTAACTATCTGAGGAAAATCGAATGTTCTTTCTACTCCCTTGACCTCAAGAGAAATTATTGTCTTTGCAAGTGTAACTTCTAGCATGGAAGGTAAAGTGGCATCATTCTTAGTAGTGTTAGCAACCATAGTAACAACAAGAGCTTGTGACAAAGAACTTTGTTGAGGTGATTTTGACTTTGATCTTGTGGGATTCCATGAATTATTTTCTTTTTGAGGAGAAGATGAAGATCTCAAGTCTATTTGTTTATCTTGGAGCTTCATTCTTTTACCGGGATGATCACATTTTCTTGATAGGGAAACTAGCTCATTATTTTGAACAACTTGGAATGCTTATATAATATTTTCTATGCCCTTTACCTCCTCAAATAAGGTCCATCCCATTGTTTTCGAAGAGTATTCTTTGTCCTCTTTAATATAGGAAAAGTGAAATGACAACGGATCAAGTTTGTAAACTATATTTTTCCCCTTGATCTTAACAAGATTACATAGTATCCCCTCTTTCACATCATATCCATCTATTATCATGGTTTTGTCTAAATATGCATATATTAAAAGATAATCATATCTAAATATGCCATAGAACTTGAATATTACTATTTTTTATCAGGAGACTAGTATTTTATCTAACTTTAGCCTTATCTTTAATATGTTTGTTTTTAAATTTTAGTCTTAGTCATAAGTAAATGTTCTGTAAAATTCCTTATAAGCTCCAACTCTCTAGTTATAGACTAACTTGATTCATAAGAAGATTTAAGTTGTTTTTTAATTCAAAGTAGGCATTCAATATGATTCTCACTCTAATTTTTGACGATTATAGTATGCCTTTTGTAACGTATCCACTTGTATCTTCAGGACACGTCTTAGCAGTCCATCGGAAAGGATGTCTAGAAAGCTCCACCCGGCACTCCCATGGAATGTTATGGGGTTTGCAATCTAGGGCTTTCTGCGTCTGCAATGTAGCGGAAGTATTTTGGCCATTCCCACTTAGGATCGACTTGAATTAGGGTTTTCTTTATTGGTCATTTCCTAATGGCAACTAGCATCAGACCCAAGCGAACTAGTTTACGTAGAAATGCTAGGTCTGAAGCAGATTCACGCTGCACTTGGTTCAAGGAGAATGGAAAACAAGAGGGATGCAAAGCTCAACCTTTCTGCCATAAGGCATAGTCCCATTCTGCTCAACTAAAACAATGTAAATCGAGTTCAATCATAAATCTAGGTCAACACTTTTGTTGTTTGTGTTCTTTGACGATCTTCCTGCTATCCATTGTGATTTGAGAAAAGTTCCCGACCAACCGGGACCACCCATCCGTAGGACGGACCTATGGCCCATCCTTTGCAATTTCCTCGGGTTGTTTTAGTTATTTAATTACCTAACACATTAGTTGGACATGTAACAACCAGCTTCTTTAATTAACGCGTTAGACACTGGTTCATTCACGTAATCTTATCACTTGACGTAGAAAAACAATATCAGACAAGTTCCTTATTAACAGGTTATCATAATTATCTTTGAAATACAAAGAGTCCAGCCCGTAGGCTTATCCACAATCTTCCTGAAGGCTATCGAGCAATCCAGAGGGATCACTAATCCAAGTTTTCGCCTGTAGACTAGTATGCGGGCCTCGAGGTCCAATCTCGAGTCACGTTAGCCACTTGTGCAGGGCCGAAAAGGTGAGGGATTTACAGCTAGAGCCCCCCTTGGCACCCAAACATCCTCCTGCTCCAAGTAGCGCTCAATGGAGAGACCTTTAGCGGCAGGTTCGGTCCAGTTACCCGGTGCAGTTAACAACCCCCTTGGTTAGGGTCAAGCAGGCAACTCGGGGTAATTGAAGATGCCTCTCCCTTTAGGCCTTCAATCTAAAGTATAGATATTCATTTATCTTTTAATTTATTGATTAAACAAAGCCAAATAGTGCTCTAAAATCTGTAGCAAGCACAAACATTTCCATTGATCATTTTCGTTGGCAAGCTGCTAAGGAATCAATCCTTCCTTTCAAATGCATCCAACACTTGATCCGAGATGACTTGCCACTTGGCAAGATCCCTTATATCCTGGGTTAGGGCGTACCCTATTAACCTGGCTTGGTCAAACCTTAAGTTTATTGGTTACTTCAGTTTGTCGGCTAGTCTTTAGTTTCCAATCAATCTTCTTTACTCAAGAAAGACCACTAAATTAGGATGATTTTTCATCCTCTTGCAAGATAACTTACGTAAGGACATGCCAACTTCATTGTGAGAACTTGGCTATTCCCTTGTGATCCAATCACAAGATCATATGACTCCACACTTGTTACGCAAGTGTCGCATCCAACTATGAGACAATGGAGTCACGAAACAATCTATTTCAGGTTCCCAGGCTGATGTCCTTAGGCCTAGGGTTTCCAAGTTTCATCTTGTAAGATTCTTAGGGACAAACCCTAGCTCACTTTCCAATTACATTTTCAATGTCCCTACATTCAGTGAATGTGGGAAAGTATTTAAGGTATAGGAATATTAGTTTTAACAATACGTACGATTAGGTCACGTATTAAATTCCCTAGTGAATTCTTGGAATTCAACTTTTTCTAAATGAGTACTCCGCGGTTTAGGTGTTTTAGGTTTATGCCAATTTGGTTAAATCTAGAAGATAATTTTGAGATTATTTCCACAAGATTCGTTGTCTATGCGTAAATTGATTTTTCAACCCTAACTTATCGATTTAAGGCCATGCATAGGTTAGGTTAATTTCAACTAATCTTGCCTTTACTTTATGAACAAAATTCATGCTAAATAAGAAACCTTTTACTTGATAATTTATGTAGTTGACAAATGATAATTTCATAGATTTTATGCATTGTAAGAATCATTTTATGCTTTGCACTTTCCATGATGATTCATTGCCAAGAGAATATGGGTTAATAGTGCGAGATGCATTTTATACTTTTAGGCTTAACCCAAGTATACTATTTTAATGGGTAATAATCTAGCTTATAATTCATTTCAATGCATAAAGCTATTTGCTAGAAATGCATTTATGCTTTCTTTATTTTGCATGTTTCATTAAAAGCATTTTGCAACTACGACAAAAATATATCCTATTTCTAATAATTAACCTTGCATGATTGAATTACAACAATATCAAATAAAAATTAAGAAAGAAAACCTGGGCTTGGGGTGACATATCCACGTGGATGCTGGGAGACGACCCTCCCGCGGCTGCGCCTTGGACTTTCTTACGAGGCATCGCAATTGTAGTCTTTTGGACGTGGAATCAACTTTACAACTCCTCTTTGGAATTCCACCGTCGCTCCCTTGCACCATCCGTCGAAAGTAGTTTTAGAAGGCTCCCTCCTTGAAGTAGGGATTTCGGAAGGGGGTGCTTCAAAATTTCTCACGACTAAGACCCATTGAAGCCATGGGGAAGGCTTAATGGCCTTTGTAAACTTGCACGAACGGGGAATAGAAAGGTGTGGAAAAGAAACAAGGTGTGGGAGAGCTCCAAGGGTTATTTTTGCATGGCCTAAGGGGGATTTTTAACAAAACATGGGGGAAAAAGAAAGGTTATTTGGAGTAACCTTTTATGGGGGAAAGCCCTAAGGGGGAAACTCCAAGGGAAAATAATAACCGTAAAGGTTATAAGTAAGGGTCTAAGGACCTTTAGGGCAATTTGGAGGAAAGGGGTTTCAATACGCCACAAAGGAAGGGGGCTAGAGAAGGTTTAAACACGGGTGAAAGGGGTGGTTCCAAAGCCTAAAGAAAGGGGTTTAGGAAAGATTAAATACCCGGGGGTAATAAGACCTCTAAGCCCAACTCTTATTGGGGGAAAAGGGGGCTTAGAGAGCTTAAACACGAGGGGGGGGGGGGGAGTAGTTTTAGAAGGCTCCCTCCTTGAAGTAGGGATTTCGGAAGGGGGTGCTTCAAAATTTCTCACGACTAAGACCCATTGAAGCCATGGGGAAGGCTTAATGGCATTTGTAAACTTGCACGAACGGGGAATAGAAAGGTGTGGAAAAGAAACAAGGTGTGGGAGAGCTCCAAGGGTTATTTTTGCATGGCCTAAGGGGGATTTTTAACAAAACATGGGGGAAAAAGAAAGGTTATTTGGAGTAACCTTTTATGGGGGAAAGCCCTAAGGGGGAAACTCCAAGGGAAAATAATAACCGTAAAGGTTATAAGTAAGGGTCTAAGGACCTTTAGGGCAATTTGGAGGAAAGGGGTTTCAATACGCCACAAAGGAAGGGGGCTAGAGAAGGTTTAAACACGGGCGAAAGGGGTGGTTCCAAAGCCTAAAGAAAGGGGTTTAGGAAAGATTAAATACCCGGGGGTAATAAGACCTCTAAGCCCAACTCTTATTGGGGGAAAAGGGGGCTTATAGAGCTTAAACACGGGGGGGGGGGGGGGGGGGGAGGGGGGGCGGAGAAGGGTTTCAAAAGGCACAAGAAGGGGGGTGAAAGGAGGCTTATCTAGCCACCTTAGAAGCTTCCCCTCAAAAGCTTCTATAGCTTCTTACATGGCAGGAGGATGAAATGTCAAAGCCGAATTGGCAGCGTTTGACGTGGGGCAGCCCGACAGTAGAGGCGACGCCATCCTGGTCTTCGGTAGACAACAACACCTCGTCTCCACTCCCGAAAGTAGCAGCGAGTCTGTCTTCGATCTCTCTCTCCCCTAATAATGCTATAGAGTGGCAACAACACTCCCTTCAATCACAAGGCCCAACGTCCCATGGCAGTGCCTCTTTCTGTCCCTCCCTTCCACAACGTCCCAACTGGTTTTTTTTTAATAGGGGGAGGGGAGGGAGATCTTCCCTCTCTACGTGTCGAGAGGCATGGCACTACCACACCTGCGAGCTCCCACCGAGGAGCTTCCGCCTCCTTTCTGTTCCACTTCCCCTCCAGCATGACTGTCGGTTGGGGGGGATAAGGGAAAAAAAGATAATTAAAAGTTTTCCATGTATCCTTAAGAAAATGTTATATCATTTTCCTCAAGAGGTAGTTTATGTGAACGTTACATTCTCTCCCCCTCAAAGGAATCGAGATGTCCTCATCTCGAGATAAACTGGGGATATTGATGGTTGAGAGTGCCTTCATCTACCCAAGTGGCATCCTCTTCATGATAATCTTTCCACTGGAGGAGAATGCTTGATAAACAATCTTGCAATGTCTGAGGCTTTATATTTTGTCTTTACTGGGATAAGGTATACAACCTTAGGAATCATGTCAACCACAACCATGATGGAGTTGTATCCTCCCTCGACTTGGGGTAGGCCTACAACAAAATCCATGCTGATGAATTCCCATTTCATTTGGGGAATGTCAAGAGGTTGCAGTTTCCCTGGCATCTTGACATGTTCGGCTTTGATACGTTGACAAGACAAACACTCGGTGACATATTTGAGAACGTCACCTTTGAGCCTCTCCCAATGGTAGCTCTTCCTAACTGCATTAAGAGTCTTGGCATAGCCAGGATGTCCTATGAAAGGGGAATCATGAGCTTCCAACAATATCTTCTACTTAAGTGACTGGCTTCCTGGTATACAGAGCCTTGTTCTATAGTAGACAAGCCCACTATTGATAGAAATTCATGATACTTAGCATGCATCTTTTGATTCTGATCCTTGATAGAGATCTTCCTTAGCATTTTTTGGTAGGCTGGATCATGGAATGCATATTCTCTAGCTAACTCAAGTATAGGGTTGTTTTGCATAGATACTTTTGTAGCTAGAGATGTGGCTGTTGATGGATTCTGCAGGATTAGAGAATTAAGGAATGCCTTGCGACTGAGTGCATCGGCAACTACATTCTCTTTTCCTGGTCGGTACTTGATTTCAAAGTCATACTCCTCCAACACTTCAATCCACCGACGTTGCCTCAAGTTGAGCTCATTCTGGGTAAAGATCCATTTGAGACTCTTATGGTCAGTTACTAGAGTAAACTTGTTACCCAACAGGTAGTGTCTCCAAAGCTTTAGAGCATGGATGACAACTAGCAATTCCAAATCATGTGTAGAATAATTCCTCTCATGACTCTTCAGTTTCCTTGAAGAGTATGCTACAGGATGACCTTCCTGCATGAGCACACATGTGAAGGCAAGTATGCTAGCATCAGTTACTACCTCAAACTCTTTATCGAGGTCTGGAAGTTTTAGAATAGGTGTTGATACCAAACTTTGCTTCAATCTATCGAAGCTATTTTGTTCGGGAGTTGACCATGCAATGGAAGTTTACTTCTTCAGTAAGTCCGTCAGAGGTGCTGCGATCAAAGCATAGTTTTTAATGATGACCCTATACCATCCTGTCAATACCAAAAAGTTGCGTATTTCTTTGACAGATGTTGGTATTGGCCATTCTAGCACATCTCTGACCTTGACTGGGTCCATTGAGATTCCTTTTGCTGATACTATGAATCCCAGATATTCAATCTGATGTTTGAAGAATGCACACTTCTTTATCTTAGCATACAGCTTATGTGATCTCATTGTCTCAAGGACAATCCGAAGTTGGGGTTCATGATCTTCTTCCTGTTTGGAATAAACTAAAGTGTCATCGAAGAAGACGAGCACGAAGTCATCAAGATATGGCCTAAAGATATCCTGCATTAACCGGTTGAAAGTGGCAGGTACATTCGTAAGACCGAATGACATAACTAGAAACTCAAAGTGCCCATATCTTGTATTGAAGGCCGTCTTGGGGATATCTTCTTCCTTGATCCTTATCTGATAATTACCTTATCTAAGATCAATCTTGGAGAAGATCTTTGCACCTTGAAGTCGATCAAGAAGCTCATCTATTCTAGGGATAGGGTACTTGTTCTTGACCGTTGATTGATTCAATCCTCGGTAATCAATACACAGTCGAAGTGTCCCATCTTTCTTTTTCTGGAATAGTATTAGAGCTCCCCATGGTGAACTACTAGGATGGATGTAGCCCTGATCTAACAGTTGCTTGAGTTGTTCCTTCAGCTCAATTGCTTCTGGTATGGACATTCTATAAGGTCTCTTTGCTATTAGTGTAGCTCCTAGTACTAACTTAATCTCATGATCCACTTCTCTTTGAGGCGGGAGTTCTGTCAACTCTTTAGGGAATACATCCGTGTATTCCTTTAGCCAAGAAGGTCCTTCATTAGACTCTTGCTTCTGATCTAACTTGTTGAGTTTGATCAAGTAGACAGGTAATCCTTTTCTAACTCCTTTTATGATCCGAGATACTTTGGCCAATTGGATTCTTGGCACTCCAGCCTCACCTTGAGTTGTGACTAATTCCCTTTCAGAGTTTCGAAAGGAAACTTGACCCTTTCCACAATGAATGCGGGCGTCATTAGGCTTAAACCAATCCATTCCGAGTAGACACTCATGGATACCTAAATTCATGACTCTGAATTTGACCGAAGTCTTCTTTCCTCCTAGAAAGAATTCCACCTTAGCAGTTTGCCTGGTACAAGTAACCTCACGACCATTTACCAATTCCACAAGCAAGGTAGGTGCTTCTACTGTGGCTATTCCTAATCTTTTGCACAAGTTGATGAGATAAAGGAATGTGTACTGCCACAATCAATCAAAATCTTGAAACTTTTACCTTGATAGTCCAACAGTGTCTGAATCACCGAGAACTAGCGATTCGGCCCTTTCTTGTGTAGAGCGGCATGGACTGTCGCCCTTTCAAACTCTGCTTCCATGGTTGGATATTATTCTTCTTCTTCGCACATTTACGTACTGGCAATGCAGGCAGTTCTTCCTCCGCCTCGGGTAATGGCTCCTTGACCACAGCCCGTTCCTTGGAAAGGTGCTTGGCGATGTCCTCCACCAAGCTTGGGACATTGCCTCTTGAAATAGTCGGACTCCTTGCAGTGGAAACAACGGAGGTTACTGCCATTACTTTGAGTAGGAACAAATCTGTTGACGTTGTTAGTCCTTGCTTTCTTTCTTTGTCCCTGATTATGACCTTGAACTCTCTTTATCTGAGGTCTGAATGCTCCTCTATTTGGGTCATTATAAGACCAAGCTTTGTTACCCCTTGGTCAAAATTGCACCTCCTGAATTATAGGCGTCGCTCGAATGAGTGCGTCCTAATTTTGATGGACGTATAGATTTGAGATGGGTATTTACTGGTGGATTTAAATCCGCACTAAATTTGGACATCTGCTGTGTCATGTCCATCTGCGGTGCATACTTTAAAAGTGAGACGAATTTAGAGTAGTATGCGTCAAGAGTAGGCCCTAGCTGTTTTAGCTCATAGAACTCATTCATTTTCTGCGAGTGATATACAGGTGGCAAGTATCTCCCTTGCACGGCTTTCTTCAGCTTCTCCCAGGTAACTGATCCCTTCGCGATCCCTTCATCCCTGCACCATTGCTTCCACCAAAGCCTGGCTTTGTCGGTGAGCTTTAGCTTGGCGAGCATAGCCTGATTGCCAGGTACAGTACTGGATGCTTTGAAGTAATCCTCCATGGATTCAATCCACATTTCACCATCAGCTTGAATGGACCTACCTCTCCCGTTAAACTCGGGTAGCTTAATCTGCTTGAGAAGGAACTTCTTCTCCTGGATTACAGCAGTACTTGATGTAGGAGGCGAACTAGGAACCTGTACCTGGGGTTGTGTCTGGATAAAGGTTTCTTAACGTTATTATACGATAATCATTATTGATTATATTACATCTTCAATTCTGCTATCACGTAAGCAATGTAACTACTTGACTTTTTATCAATTCTCATGCACAATCAGACATTGATAAAAAAGAAATCTTATTTGTGTTTATACGGGCGTAGCCCTTTTGAAATACAATATTTCTTGTGATGATAAGCCAACTATTACACTTAGTTTGGGGAGAACAACGTTGTATTACATTTATCTACAGGAACTGTATAATAGTATGGTTTCGGGTCATGGATCTTTAGGAACTGGTAAGTCATTGGAAGTTCATGGTATCCTTTCCTTTAGAACCCATTTTTTTCATGGCACCCTAATACTTTAATCTTGTCGGTGGGGATTACACGGGTTACTTCCTCATATACGTATGAGTTCATCTCAACCCTCCGACCTTGAATATGCAAAGTTGAGTTTACGTGAGCTTCCACAAAAATGAACAGCTTCACGACTTTCAGGTCTTCCAATCACTTGATCCTCTTTAGGTTGGTTTGTAGGTAAGCAAACCGATGGGCGGCTATATAGTAGATTCCTGAGGCACCCGTCCATCTTCGTTCCATGTACAAAGGTGATGGATTATAGATTTTCTCCAAGATGTTCATCATCTCAACCCTTTGTCGATAATGCGGAGAATGCATTCCAGTCATAAATATGATTCGAAATACTAAGAACTTGTTCCACGCTTCATAATTTTGCAAGACAACATTGAAGGTAAGGAAATGTTTCGACATCAAATTTTCTTTACTTCATCTTATTAAGATTTCATAAAAATAATTCCGTTGTTGGTTGCTCTGATACCAACTGTAACATGTCCACTTGTATCTTCAGGACACATCTTAGCAGTCCATTGGAAAGGATATCTAAAAAGCTCTGCCCATCACTCCCATGGAATGTTACAGGGTTTGCGATCTAGGGCTTTTCGCGTCTGCCACGTAGCGGAAGTATTTCGGCCGTTCCCACTTAGGATCGACCTAAATTAGGGTTTTCTTTATTGGTCATTTCCTAACGGCAACTAGTGTCGAACCCAAGCGAACTACTTTACGCAGAAATGCCAGGTCCAAAGGGATTCATGCTACGCTTGGTTCAAGGAGAATGGGAAACAAGAGGGATGCAAAGCTCAACCTCTCTACCATAAAGCATAGTTCCATTCCGTTCCCCTAAAATAGCGTAAATCCAGTTCAATCATAACTCTAGGTCAACACTTTTGTTGTTCGTGTTCTTTGACGATATTCCTCCTATCCATCGTGATTTGAGAAAAGTTCCCGGTCAATCGGAACCACCCATCCGTAGGACAGACCTATGGCCCATCCTCCACACTTTCCTTGGGTCGTTTTAGTTATTTAATTACCTAACACATTAGTTTGACATGTAACAACCAGCTTCTTTAATTAACCATTGGGCACTGGTTCCTTCATGTAATCTTATCACTTGACATAGAAAAACAATATCAAACAAGTTCCTTATTAACAGGTTATCATAATTATCTTTGAAATACAAAGAGTCCAGCTCGTAGGCTTATCCACAATCCGCCCAAAGGCTATCCAGCAATCCACAGGGATTACTAATCCAAGTTTTCGCCCATAGACTAGTATGCAGGCCTCGAGATCCAATCCCGAGTTATGTTAGCCTCTTGTGCAAGGCCCAGAAGGCGAGGGATTTACAACTAGAGTCCCCCCTGGCACCCAAGCATCCTCCTGCTCCAAGTAGCGCTCAACAGAGAAACCTCTCGTGGCGGGTTCGGTCCACTTGCCCGGAGCGGTTAATAACCCCCTTGGTTAGGGTCAGGCAGGCAGTCGGGGGTAACTGAAGCTGCCTCTCCCTTCAGGCCTTCAACCTGAAGTATAGATATTCATTTATCTTTTAATTCATTGATAAAACAAAGCCAAATAGTGCTCTAAAATCTGTAGCAAGCACAAACATTTCCATTTATCGTTTTTCTTGGCAAATTGCTAAGGAATGAATCCTTCCTTTCGAATGCGTCTAGCACTTGATCCGGGATAAGTTGCAACTTGGCAAGATTCCCTATATCCTGGGTTAGGGCGTACCCTATTAACCTGACTTGGTCAAACCTTAAGTTTATTGGTTACTTCAGTTTATGGGCTAGTCTTTAGTTTCCAATCAATCATCTTTACTCAAGAAAGACCACTAAATTGGGAGGATTATTCATCCTCTTGCAAGATAACTTGCGTAAGGACATGCCAACTTCATTGTGAGAACTTGGTTATTCCCTTGTGATCCAATCACAAGATCATATGACTCTGCACTTGTTACGCAAGTGTCGCATCGAACTATGAGACAATGGAGTCACGAAACAATGTGTTTCAGGTTACTAGGCTGATGTCGTTAGGCCTAGGGTTTCCAAGTTTCATCTTGTAAGTTTCTTAGGGACAAACCCTAGCTCACTTTCCAATTACATTTTCAATGTCCCTACATTCAGTGAATGTGGGCAAGTATTTAAGGTATAGGAATATCAGTTTTAACAATACGTACGATTAAGTCACGTATTAAATTCCCTAGTGAATTCTTGGAATTCAACTTTTTCTAAACGAGTACTCCGCAGTTTAGGCATTTTAGGTTTATGCCAATTTGGTTAACTCTAGAAGATAATTTCGAGATTACCTCCACAAGATTCATTGTCTATGCGTAAATTGATTTTTCAACCCTAACTTATCGATTTGAGGTCAGGTATAGGTTAGGTTAATTTCAACTAATCTTCCCTTTACTTTGCAAACAAAATTCATGCTAAATAAGCAACCTTTTACTTGATAATTTATGTAGTTGACAAATGATAATTTCATAGAGTTTATGCATTGTAAGAATCATTTCATGCTTTGCACTTTCCATGATGATTCATTGCCAAGAGAATATGGGTTAATAGTGGGAGATACATTTTATACTTTTAGGCTTAACGGAAGTATACTATTTTAATGGGTAATAATATAGCTTATAATTCATTTCAATGCATAAAGTTATTTGCTAGAAATGCATTTATGCTTTCTTTATTTTTCATATTTCTTTAAAAGTAATAATGACTAAGTCCCTTCGTCGTGAACAACTAGGACAAAAATATATCCTATTTCTAACAATTAACCTTGCACGATTGAATTACAACAACATCAAATAAAAATTAAGAAGGAAAACTTGGGCTTGGGGTGACATATCCACATGGATGCTGGGAGACGACCCTCCCGTGGCTGCGCCTTGGACTTTCTTAGGAGGCATCACAATTGTAGTATTTCGGACGTGGAAGCAGCATTACAACTCCTCTTTGGAATTCCACCGTCGCTCCCTTGCACCGTCCGTCGAAAGTAGTTTTAGAAGGCTCCTTCCTTGAAGTAGGGATTTCAGAAGGGGGTGTTTCAAAATTTCTCACGACTAAGACCCATTGAAGCCATGGGGAAGGCTTAATGGCCTTTGTAAACTCACACGAACGGGGAATAGAAAGGTGTGGAAAAGAAACAAGGTGCGGGAGAGCTCCAAGGGTTATTTTTGCATGGCCTAAGGGGGATTTTTAACAAAAAATGGGGGAAAAAGAAAGGTTATTTGGAGTAACCTTTTATGGGGGGAAACCCTAAGGGGGAAACTCCAAGGGAAAATAATAACCGTAAAGGTTATAAGTAAGGGTCTAAGGACCTTTAGGGCAATTTGGAGGAAAGGGGTTCCAATATGCCACAAAGGAAGGGGGCTAGAGAAGGTTTAAACACGGGGGAAAAGGGGTGGTTCCAAAGCCTAAAGAAAGGGGTTTAAGAAAGATTAAATACCCGGGGATAATAAGACCTCTAAGCCCAACTCTTATTGGGGGAAAAGGGGGCTTATAGAGCTTAAACACGGGGGGGGGGGGGGGGGGGGGAGGGAGGGGGGGCGGAGAAGGGTTTCAAAAGGCACAAGAAGGGGGGTGA
Source organism: Lygodium microphyllum (assembly GCF_053477565.2). Taxonomy (NCBI): domain Eukaryota; kingdom Viridiplantae; phylum Streptophyta; class Polypodiopsida; order Schizaeales; family Lygodiaceae; genus Lygodium; species Lygodium microphyllum. The sequence continues at coordinate 63,965,400 of NC_141144.1, read as the reverse complement.
AAGGGGGCTTATCTAGCCCCCTTAGAAGCTTCCCCTCAGAAGCTTCTATAGCTTCTTACGTGGCAGGAGGGGGAAATTTCAACGCCGAATTGGCGATGTTTGACGGCTGGGGTGGCCCGACAGGAGAGGCGACGCCGTCCTGGCCTTCGGCAGACAACAACGTCTCGTCTCCACTCCCAGAAGCAATAGCCAGTCTGTCTTCGATCTCTCTCTCTCCTCACGATGCTACAGAGTGGCGGCAACACTTCCTTCACTCACGAGGCCCAGCGTCCCATGGCAGCGCCTCCTTCTGGCCCTTCCTTCCATAGCGTCCCGACTGGTTTTTTTTTTATAAGGGGAGGGGAGGGAGATCTTCCCTCTCTACGTGTCGAGAGGCATGGAACTACCACACCTTCAAGCTCACACTAAGGAGCTTCCGCCTCCTTTCTATTCCCCTCCCCCTCCAGCACGACTGTCGTGGCTGGGGGGGGATAAGGGAAAAAAAGATAATTAAAAATTTCCATTTATCCTTAAGAAAATGTTATATCATTATCCTCAAGAGGTAGTTTACACAAACGTTACACCTTTAATGTTGTTATATTTTGATTTGATAAACATTGAGACTAACAAATTTTTCTTAAAAGTACTTTGGAAAATTCTTCAACTTTCTAATTATGTTGCAAATTCACACTTTCTAGTATATCTTCAATCAAGGTAAGATAGGTAAGTCTTTTACTTTTTTTTTTCTAGAATTCTTAGTTAAATTTTTACTTACTACTAAACTAGAATAACAATTTTATTTATTATTGTCGATGCCTTCAGTATGAGACGTAGCATTCATAATATTTCTATCTTATCTTTTGACTCTCTTACTCCCATGAAAGTCATCTATGGCACTAACACTAGTTTTTAATATTATTAGAATCAATTGTTTGCTAATAATTAGACTCTGATTGATTCATTGTCATATACTAGATACTTGGTGAATTTTAAAAAAAACTCATTCAATTGAAGATATACAACAAATGACTATCCATGGCCTTAGTAACTACCCTACACTACTAGCTCCACATCGAGCAGCTAATAGCAATGGTGGACAATTTCTATCCCACCTCGGGGGTATGATACCAATAGGTATATTCCACAGTGGATTTCATGAGATGATGGTGGATTGGTGAGTTTTTTATTCCATGGTGGATTCCGTGAGATTTTACGGTGGATTTTGTAAAACTATGTTTATTTACCGAGGCTCGTACACAAGGTGGATTCCTTGTGCGAGAAGTTGACAAGGAGGCCTGTCCTTTTCGGGCGTCATGTTAATTTAATGTTCATGTGGGTGACTCCACTATGGATGATTCCATAAAATACATATTTAAATTAATGGACGTTTATGAGTCTAGAGTGCACTCGAATTAAATTAAGGTTAGAACAGTGTTCCAACCTATTTTAATTATTTGTAGCTAAAGATTACTAGGTATCTACTATTGTTTTGTTATTTTATTTATACAAATTTGTGAATGCTTCAGTTGATGTGTAGAGCAAGTAGCGGTGGCTTTGGGTAACACTAGGCGTTAGCGTAAGTCCAAGCGTAAATTTCATTATTAAAATTATTACCCTATTTATAAGTTATAAGTATAAACTTCTTTAGTAATAATTAGATAATTATCCTTAGTAATATTAATTAATTAATTAATTTAATATAGATTATTTTAAATTATGAGATTTAAGATATGCTTTTATTGAAATAAGTTTTCTTTATGGGATACTTGTTATTTTCTTAATGTGGTTAAGTTTAAAAGGCTTTTCTAGCTTTCTTTATAAAAGTAACACGATTGCACACAAAACAATAGAATAGGATGAAAACTTAGTTTTTTCGTTTTTTCCTCATCTGGAATCAGAATCCAGAGCTTCAAGAGTCGTTTTGGGGATTTTGGCATGCTCCGGATGCGATGGTGATGTCAAAACGTCAAGATTCAGAGCAGAGAATTTTCTATAGCAACTGCAACATGTTATAGGATACCTCTTGACTCTTAAAACTCTATATTTCAATTGATATTTGTACTTTCTTTGTAATTATATGTAAGATATGTATACAAATCTCCATGTAAAACTATAATATATAATTAAGGATGGCAAACCATGACTTTTGCCATGGGGGAGGTTGGGCCCAATCGGTATTATAATGTTGTTTGTATTTAATAGTTGAGATGTTTGATTTATTAGATTTTTCTACTAAATTCTTTGTTTATGATTGAGATTTGAATTGCTAGATTTGCCACATATTTTGCTTCGCAGTAGTCGTACTAGCAAGTTTTTTGACACAACATCTTGGATAATTGGAAGAACATATCGAAGGGGAGCAAGGACTACACAGTGGTATCCTTGCATGAGAAGTTTCTGATACCCACCGCAATAAATAGGTTTTTCACAAGCTGGATGATGGAGTATGTACGTGCGTACATGTCACACAGACGAATGGATATATACAAGGCACTTAAAAGTATGGCCTCAAAGCTCGAGTGGCTAGACACAAATGGCTAGCGCCAACTCAAGGAGGAGGCTATAGAATCTTCAAGACGTTGAAGACAACAGCGCGAGGCAGTGAGGACACAATTGGAGAGGCAAGAGTGGTCCATTATCTTGGGAGTGGTGGCCATAGGACTTATTTGGAGGACTTTGTAAGTTTTTCTTTTGTTCTTCTGGCTTATTTTTTTGCAATATTGCTTGTCCTAACAATTGTGTTTCTAATAGTTGTATTTTGTTTTCTTTGTAGTACTCCATTACAAACCACGATCCCACCGGCCTAGAGACTTGATATGGAGAGAGACATAGTCTCATGGCATTGATTTATAGATTGTATGCACGTGACGGCCTAGTAAGTCACTCATCTTTCTTATCCATAGTTACAAATTTTAATTAAAATGCATTATAGTATAGTGGACTCATGTGTATTTTTTCTTTTGCAGAGTCTGTTTGATGCTCCTTTGCAGTAGTAGGATAAGCTTTCCAATGGCGAGGATTTCTAGCTCGCGCTTGGATCTATGGAGCGCACATCCTCTTCTTTTTTTGTCCTATGATTTATGTAGACATTTTCTATGCACTATGTTATTATCATCCTTTGTATCTTGCCATGATTCCATGAGTGTTTTCATTAAGTGATCTTGTATTTATTTTATGTATCAGTCTTGTGGATTTAAGTACACTTTGCCTTCATTTTGACGACTACTATACACTTTATTGTAACCCTTTTGTATGGCCCAAATATAACACATAATGGTACATGTGGCAGGGCACCAAGCTATCATAGACTATCATAAATTGAACAACTCTTTTCCCATCTTTATACTATAAACCTATGTATAAGAAGAACCATCATCAATGACCTTCATATCCATTCGTGCCGCAGTAAGATAAAAGGCTACCATAAAATAACATCATAAGAGTAGAAATCCTACACAAAAAAATGGTAATCATCCTATACATCTCTATAGTCATGGTCATACTCAAACATGCTACATAAAGCTCTCATGGAGTATTGTTGGTAACTCTCATTAGCCACCCATGCTCTACATCAACAAGCCATTTTTCACTCTCATATAAACTGGCAACTATGATATTTATCTTTGATTGATGATTAAGCAAATCAACACATGGCTTCTCCATCTCACCATTCTTAACCACCATCTCCAATACTAGTAAGAGTACCAAAAAAATCATCCATAATAGCATATCCATTGAGAAAACCATAATCCTCATGCATTTCATCCATGACAGTATCATCTTCTTGAACACAAAACTCATCTTCTTGATCACCATTTTGATCAACCTTCTTTATGAAAACTTCATTACTTCTTTCTTCTTCAAAAAAACTGATTGGAAATTAATTATGACAGGTTGTAAGAGACCAAAACATGGAAAATACCTTTCAGTCACTAACACAAGGTATGTGATGCTCCACTCTCTCATTGGTAAGCTTCTTTATTGGGTTTGGGGCACTCCAGGATCCTTAATTTCTTTGGCTTTTATCCTCTCTCACTCCTTTAGCCTCAATCTTTGGCAAAAGCATAGGTAAAGGATAGCAATCATCATTATCACAAGAACTTGAATCCAAATTTGAAACCAAAACATCTTCCTATTTTTCCTTGAGCTTCTCAACTACTCCAAGTAACCTACGAACACGTTGCATACTTGAATACGACTTATCTTTTTAACCTTCATGAACATCATGCCCCTCATAAGTATCCTCAAGTACATTCTCAAACAAACTCAACTTTTCCCATGCTCTATCCATCATTGAGTTCGAACCCTTCCTTGCCAAAGAAAACTTATTGTGAATACTATTGAGCTTTGTACATAAGTCAACCATGAAGAAATACCCTAAGGGATCCACCTATAAGAAAAAATCTATATAACATGGTTCAAAAAATGTTAACAAATACCCTTTATTTTCGAGAAATCTAGATGGACCTCATCGAACTATTGCTCCTGCTTCTTCAAGTACCACTTTGAACCCTTGCACATCGAATAGTGTCATGGAGAAGCTACGATAATCCACCATAACAATACTTTGCAAGTTTCCAAAATACTCCATCTCATCTATAACGGTGTTTGGATCCGTTGCTCGTCATCGGCTCTCTTGCTCGAACCTTGCCATGATACCACAGTCTATTGTGGAGCGCATTTTCTCAATACGATCCATGCGGAAATGCCATCCGTGTTGGGGGTAAAGGCGCCTACGCCTAGCCGCCCATGTATTACTACACTGATAGTCACCGCCACTGCATAGTGTAGGTACCAGACACCCATCACCGTCACTTTATTCTTTATTCTTTTAGTGACAGTTTGAATAAAGGAAGCCCCGGTCACACATTGTGACTGTTGGAGTTCCCATTTCTTGTCTCTCTCTCTCTTGCTCTTGCTCTCCCACTATAGCTCTCGAGTCCAAGCTTCAGTCATTCTCTCCCTTTCAACTGGTATCAAAGCTCGGCTTCCCGACTCTTGAGCTTGGTTCATGGCATTCTCAGCTTCCCACTGACTCCCCACTCGCATTGGGTCTCCTTCTCGGTAGCCATAGCTCATTCTCTTGAGCTCTTGTTACTCCTCGGCTTCTCGAACTTCTTCCCGACCTATTGAGGTACCATTAGGGCATTGAAATTGAGGTATTGCTTCATTATTTCAGAGTTTTACTTCAGTTCTCAGGTCTCATAGGCTGTAAACAAGTTGTGGGCAGCTATAGCTCACACCTCTTGGAGCTTCCTTCACTTGGATCTTGCTTCCAGCCTATCAAGGCTTACTGAGGCTTGGTATAGGCCTTCTTTGGCCCTCATTTGTGCCCCCTTTGGGCCCCATTGTTGACACGTGGGATAGCAAACCCCCCAGCCAGCTCACGTTTTTTTTGTGCCTGTTTCAAAATCTGGCCCAAAAATCACTCTTTTTGTCATATCTCGGGCATTCGGAACCCGATTCAGGAAAGGTAAGAGTCTAAGTTGGGGTTTTGGCATGCTCTAAACGCGATGGGGGTGATGTTGGATTTGCCAAATTCTGATGATAGAATCTTTTGCAATAGATTTCAAGTCTGAAACAACATGTATTTGTATGCCTATGCTTGTTTGGGCATGACTGCATAACCAGTTTGATGCCTATTGCATCTCGATTGATTGGGGGATTGAAGATACATGTAATGCTAAGATTTTGGCCTGATCTTAGGGCTGAAAATACACAGTTTATAATAGTAAATGCATGCTGAATACTCTTGGACTGAAGCTATCTTTCATGCTTTGACATATGCCTATTGGTTCCGGATGTATGTCTTGGGTTATGCTATGATGTATTGATCATCGAGGTTGCCATTGAATTCGGATGCTTTTGGAAGCTTGATCTTATTTCAGCTTGCACTTATTGACATTGGTATATTCTTTGATAGTGATGCTTCTTGGGTTTATGCATACCCATGTCACGGTTGATTACCCTATGCATACGTTGAGCTTGAGTGCTCATTGAAGCTCCACCTTGGATGCATTTTGGATTATCTGGAGTAGTTTTGGACGTTACTTGGCTTGTCAAAGTTTGGATTGGGATGTATTTGATGTCTTACATGCTTACGGATGCTACATACGGATGCTCTACCGCCTACATGTTCGGGATGTACTATTGATGTATTGTCTTGGACTTATGTCATTGGCACTGTGTCTTGCCTTGGCTTGAGCTCTTGAGCTCGTACATACGACTTTTGTGCCAGTGAGAGCATTCTTGAATGCCTATCAGACATTGAGCAGGTGGTACTTTTATGCATTGAGCCGTTACATGCCATTGAGCAGTTACAGGCACTTGAGACTTTGGGACTTCTTACCTTTTGGGATAATACGTCATATGTCTTGGTTCACTGCATGCTTATGAGCTAAGTCTCAGTTTTGGATCTGTATCTTTGTAAACTGACACCTACTTGTGTCAAGTTTTGGTAGTGGCAGGACTACTTTGCCCTGTTGGACTGGGGGGTGTGCCTACTCACTGGCAAATGTTTGTATGACATACTTGGGTGTTGGATTCATACTTATCGACCGTCATATACTTATACTATGCCTACATGATTTAGGCTTTGGTCTTGGCAATATTTGATTGCCTTGGGATCCAATTTTGGCACTGTTAACTCCCTTTTACTGAAATTTGAACTTTATTACAACAAGCATATATATATGGACTAACATGGATTTTTCATGCTAAAACACTCTGAAATGATGTACTTTCACTAGTACTTGGTGAGAAATAGCTTTGGTTCCACTTTCCTCACCATTAATCCTCAATTTTGATGATTTTTTTGTCATTTTCTACAGTAAACATCAAGCAATTTTAAATTGTCTACAGTCTTTTAGCCTGCACTATGGCGATCATGCTATTTTCTAAATCACTAAGCTTGATGGTACAAATTACTTGAAAGGCAAAGAAGGACCGAAGCTTGGACTCGAGAGCTATGGCGGGAGAGCAAGAGGAAGAGAGAGAGAGACAAGAAATGGGAACCCCAATAGTCACAATGTGTGACCGGGCCTTCCTTTATTCAAACTGTCACTAAAAGAATAAACAATAAAGTGACGGTGACAGGCGTCTGCCACCTACAGTGTGCAGTGGTGATGACTCTCAGTGTAGTAATACACCGGCGACTAGGCAGAGGCGCCTTTACCCCCAACAACCTCCCACTTAAAGGCAAATATGCCCCAGTGAGGAGTGAAAAGAAAAAGAAAAAAGACAGGAAAACATGTACACATGTACAACAGGATGAGAAAAGACGACATCTCATCCCATGCCCATCAACCTCCTAAGGAAGGCAAAGCACTTTGTAGAGAGGCTTTTTGTGAGCACATCTACAGGATTGTGGTGAGTCGAGATCTTGACAAGATCAACAGACTTTTCCTCAACGACCCCACGTATGAAGTGATACCTCACCTCAATGTGTTTCGTCTTTGCATGGAAGACCGAGGATTCTTGGCTAATTGAATAGAACTCATAGAATCCGAATGTAGTGTAGGGATAGCATCAATACCAAGGTCAGCAAAAACCACTCAACCAAATGGCCTCCTTGCAAGCCTTAATGGTTGCAATATACTCGGCCTCTGTAGTAGAAAGGGTCCTGCATTTCTACACCCTGGACATTCAAGAAATAGCACCTCGAGCGTAGGTGAATACATAGTCAGAAGTGGACTTCCTAGTATCTGCATGTCCTGCATAATCAGAGTTAGTGTATCCCACGACTCTTGTATCCCATCTACCATAGCATATGCAAATACTTGCAGTGCCCTTCAGGTACCTCATGATACCCTTCACGGCATCCCAATGCTTTTTGCCAGGTGTAGCCATATAGCGTGCCACAACATCAATTGCAAAGGTAATATCTAGACGAGTGGCTATCATGGCATACATAAGACTGCCCATTGTGGATGCATAGGGAATCTTGGCCATCTCAGCCTTTTGCTCTTCTGTTTGTGGACAATCAGCCTGTGATGCCTTCACATAAAAAGGCAACGATAGCCAATAGGCTTTACGTCCTGCATGCAGAAGCGCTCAAGGACTTTATAAATGTAATCCCTCTGTGACAAGTAGAGGAGTCCCTGATGTCTGTTGCATGTAATGCGCATACCAAGTATGTGAGCGGCCTATCCTAGATCTTTCATCTCAAAGCTCTTCTTGAGCTGAGCCTTAAGAGCATCTAGCTCATCATGTGCTTTCCCTACTATCAACATATCATCCACATAGAGTATCAAAATCAATAAAGAACCATCACGAGCTTTCTTCGTGTAAAGACACGGATCCATAGCACTCTAGCTGTAGCCTTGTGATAGTATAAAGGCATCAAACTTATGATACCACTCCCTAGGTGCCTGTTTCAAGCCATTAAGATTTTTCTTCAATTTGCACAGTAGGTGCTCCCTGCCAGGTTCTGCAAAGCCCTTCTGCAAAGCCCTTAGGCTGCTCCATATAAATCTCATCATGCAAGTCCCCATGTAAGAAAGCCATCTTGATATCCATCTGGTATAAATCCAAGTCAAGCTGAGCAACCAAAGCCAAGACTAAGCACAGGGTGGTCATCTTAACCACATGATAAAAGACCTCATCAAAGTCCACTCCATACTCCTGCTTAAAACCCTTTGCTACCAATCTAGCCTTGTATGCCAGCTCCGGGTGTCCAAGGATACTTTTTAGCTTGTACACCCACTTGCATGGCAAAGCCTTCTTGCCCGTAGGCAAGGAAACCAAATCCCAAGTGTCATTCTTTTGTAGGGAGTCTATCTCAGACTGCATAGTCCTCTCCCAAGAGTGACTATCACCCGTGCGCATAGCCTCATCATAAGTGAAAGGCTCTCCTGCATCTGTAACCAAGACATAATGTATCGAGGGCTGAAATCTATCAGGTGGACATCTGTCTCTAGTAGACCGTCTCACGACAAGCTCTGTTGCCTTTCCCAGCTGCTTATCCAATGCCCTAACGATGAGCATCTACTACAGTTGTAGGCTATCCAACTAGCTGTGTGGAAGCTCCCGGCTCCTCCTGAAATATGACCCTGCGGATCTCAACAACTCTCTCAGGCTGCCTATGCATCTTGTCTTCATGGAAGACTACATCATGATTGCGGATGACTTTCTGTGCCTTCGGATCCTAGAGACGGTAACCCATCTCGCCTGCATCCCCATAACCAAGGAAAATGCATTTGACACTCTTGGGATCCAGCTTACTTCTATTGTCCCTAGGCACATGGAAAAATGCCTCACATCCAAAGACACGAAGATGCCCATAAGAGGGGGGTTTTCTAGTCCATACATCCTCTACAACCTGAAAATCCAAACCACTAGAAGGTGATCTATTTATGACATGCAGAGCCGTACTAACTGCCTCAGCCCAAAAGCTCTGTGGTAGGCGTGCATGACTAAGCATACTATGTACATGCTCCTGGATGGTTCTATTCCTTCGCTCAGCCAAACCATTCTGGGGGATGTAGGGGGCGGTCAACTGGCGCTTAATACCCCTCTCATCACATAACTGCTCAAAAGCACGTGAGACACACTCACCCCCATTATCTTTCCTTAGGTATTTTAGCCTATACCTAGAGTGGTTCTCAACCAATGCAAATCATCTCTGAAACACATCCAAGACATCGGATTTCAACTTAATGGAATAAGCCCAAACTTTCCGTAAAAAATCATCTATGAACATAACAAAATACTTTGCACCACCTATAGACTGAGAAGGCATGGGCCCAGAGACATCCGAATGTACCAATGCCAAGGGCTCACTCATGCGTGGCCTACCAGACTTCTTATGCGCAGACCTACTCTACATGCCATAAAGATAATGCTCACATGAATCAAAACATGCATAATCAAGGGGCAGTAAGTATTGCAAAACAAAAAGCATTTTCATTCCGATATATGGCTCAAACAAGCATGCCAAAGAGATACATGTGGGATAGAACCAACAGACAAAACATGATCAAGGGAAGAAGCGGATACAATCAAGGAGTATAGACTGCCAGCCTTCGTACCTCTCGCAATCACAAGTTTGCCACGAGTGATCTTCTATGCAGAGTCTCCAAAACATACATGATATCCTACGTCATCAAGCTATCCAGCTGACATGAGACTGCATGTCAAAGCAGGTACATGATGTACATCCTACATAACAAAACTGCTCCCAGAAGGAAACTGCAACCTAACATCACCAATGCCCACAATATCAAGAGAGCTGTCATCACCCAAGCACATAGAACGCGAAACAGTATGGTATGAATGAAACCACTCTCAGCAAGGTGTCACATGAAAGGACGTGCCTGAGTCCAAGAGCTAACACTGTGCATACATAGAGTGTATCTCTGTCATTTGCGAAGCACTAGAAGAAGCTACTAGGATATAATCATCATCATCAACATTCTCAAGCTGCATAACATTGATCTCTTCAATTTTAACACTAGACTTTGCAAGTACTATGCTGTGATCAGAAGACTTATCCTGCACTTTGTCTTTCCCCTTATCTTTGCGCCTTTCATTGTGCAATTCATGGCACTATGGCCTAATAAGGCCCTTTTTTCCACAATGGTGACAAGTAACATCTGCATTCCTGCCATAACTCCATATTGAGGAATATGGAAATTTCCCATAAGTTTGGGACACGTGGTCAAATCTTTGGATTTTTCATAACTTGAACACTATAACTCCAAATTCAGTGCTCTATAGCTCAATAGATTCCATTTTTCAAGAGCTTTCCAATGATAGGTCACATCATTTAGTTTTGAGAAACTTATGGGCATGTTATCCAAGTGCCACCTTTTTAGTATTCAAAAAATGGAAATTGGGAGATTCCCAAACTTACTAATATTGTGTTCCATGGGATTTGCTACATGACTTCCCATGAGACTTGGACCGAGATTTTTTGAGAATCTCGTCACTGCCACTGCCATGCTTTCCATATCCATCATTCCTGCCTCTAATTGTCATAGCATGCAACACACAAGAGGTATCCAAAATCTTATGGTTAACCTCTTCTTGCAGAAGAGCACTCTCAACATCAAATAATTTCAAGGTAGCAGTAGAGGCACATAATGCAGTGCGGAATATATCCCATGACTCATTAAGAGTACCAAGCAAGAAAAGAGGAGTGACATCCTCTGCAAAAGTGATATCCTGCGAAGTCAAGTTTTTGAGTATAGCATGGAATTGGCTCAAATGAGCAGACATAGTCACATTCTCCTTCATGCGTAGATCCATAAGCTGCTTCAGCCAATACATTTGACTCACTGGACTTTTCTTGTCATAGAGATTCTTGATTTGATCCCACAACTGCCATGCACTCTGTTAGACTTCCTCAAATACATTGTAGTGAACCTGTTCTGGGAGAGACAATACAATGGTGGACTTGCATAACTCATCAAGCTCAAGCCATTTCTCATCTGGCATAGTTGCAAATAGATGCCCGCTTAACCTCAAAAGTTTGATATGTGATTTTTGCACGAGCACCTGCCAAATCTGGCTCTTCCAATAAGAGTAATTCGTACCATCAAGCTTAGTGATGTTGAAAATAGCATGATCAGTGGACAAACTCAGGCTGGAAGACTGTAGACAGTTCAAAACTGCTTGTTGTTTACTACAGAAAATGACAAAAAAATCACCAAAATCGAGGGAAAATGGCAAGGAAAGTGGAAACAGAGCTGCTGCCCACCAAGCACTAGTGAAGGTACATCATTTCAGAGTGTTTCAGCATGAAAAATCCATGTCAGTCCATAGATATATGATTGCTATAATAAATTTCAGATTTCAGTAAAAGAGAGCTAACAATGCCAAAATCGGATCCCAAGGTAATCAGATATTGCCAAGACCAAAGCCGGCATCATGCGGGCATAGCATAAGCATATGAGGGTCGATAAGTATGAATCCAGCACCCCCCAGTCAACGGGGCAAACATCTGCCAGTGAGTAGGCACACCCCCTAGTCAACGGGGCAAAGTAGTCATGCCACTACCAAAACTTGGCACAAGTAGGTCTCAGTTTACAAAGATACGGATCCAAAACTGAGACTTAGCTCATAAGCAAACACTAAACCAAGACATATGATGTATCATCCCAGAAGGTAAGAAGTCCCAAAGTCTCAAGTGTCTATAACTGCTCAATGGCATGTAACGGCTCAATGCATAAAAATACCGCCTGCTCAATGTTTGATAAGAATTTAAGAATTCTCCCATTGGCACAAAAGTTGTATGTACAAACTCAAGAGCTCAAGCCAAGGCAAGACACAGTGCCAATGACATAAGTCCAAGAAAATACATCAATAGTGCATCCCGAACATGTAGACGGTAGAGCATCTGTAAGCATGTAAGACATCAAATACATCCCAATCAAAACTCTGACAAGCCAAGTAACATCCAAGACTACTCTAGATAATCCAAAATGCATCCAAGGTGGAACTTCAATGAGCACTCAAGCTCAACGTATACATAGGGTAATCAACCGTGACATGAGCATCAAGCCGTAGGCAACGAGTATCCATAAACCCAAGAAGCATCACTGTCAAAGCATATACCAATGTCAATAAGTGCGGGCTGAAATAAGCTCAAGCTTCCAAAAGCATCCGGATTCAATGACAAGCTCAAAGTTGTCCCTCGATGATCAATACATCATAGCATAACCCAAGACATACATTCGAAACCAATAGGCATATGTCAAAGCATGAAAGATAGCTTCAGTCCAACAGTATTCAATATGCATTTACTATTATAAATTGTGTATTTCCAGCCCCAAAATCAGGCCAAAATCATAGCATTACATGTAGCTTCAATCCCCTAATCAATTAGGATGTAATAGGCATCAAATCGGTTATGTAGTCATGCCCAAACAAGAATATGCATACAAATACATGCTGTCTCAGACTTGAAATCTGTTGCAGAAGATTCTCTCATCAGAATTTGGTAAACCCAACATCACCATTGCATTCGACCATGCCAAAATCCCAACTTAGACTCTTACCTTGCCTGAATCAGGTTCCGAATGACCGAGATATGACAAAAAGAGTGATTTTTGGGCCAGATTTTGAAACAGGCGCAAAAGAAATGTGAGCTGGCAGGGGGTTTGTTGTCTCATGTGTCAACAATGGGGCGGAAAGGGGGCACAAATGAGGGCCAAAGAAGGCCTACACCAAGCCTCAGCAAGCCTTGATAGGCTAGAAGTAAGATCCAGGTGAAGGAAGCTCCAAGAGGTGTGAGCTATGGCTGCCCACAACTTGTTTACAGCCTGTGAGACCTGAGAACTGAAGTAAAACGCTGAAATAATGAATCAATAACTCAATGTCAATGCCTTGATGGTGCCTCAGTAGGTCGGAAAGAAGTTCGGGAAGCCGAGGAGTGACGAGAGCTCAAGAGAATGAGCTATTGCTGCCAAGAAGGAGATCCAATGCGAGTGGGGAGTCGATGGGAAGCTGAGAATGCCATGAACCAAGGTCAAGAGTTGGAAAGCCAAGCTCTGATACCAGTTGAAAGGGAGAGAAGGACTGAAGCTTGGACTCAAGAGCTATGGTGGGAGAGCAAGAGCGAGAGAGAGAGAGAGAGAGAGAGAGAGAGAGAGAGAGAAGAAATGGGAACTCCAACAGTCACAATGTGTGACCGAGCCTTCCTTCATTCAAATTATCACTAAAAGTATAAAGAAAAAAGTGACAGTGACGAGCGCCCGCCACCTGTAGTGTGCAATGGTGGTGACTGTCAATGTAGTAATATACGGGCAGCTAGGCAGAGGCGCCTTTAGCCCCAACATTACTCTTATTGGAAGAGCCAGATTTGGCAAGTGTTGGTGCAGAAATTGCAGATCAAATCTTTGAGGTTAAGTGGGCATCTGCATGCAACTGTGCCAGATGAGGAATGGCTTGAGCTTGATGAGTTATGCAAGTCCACCATTGTATTCTCACAAAACATGTTCACTACAATGTATTTGAGGAAGATCTGAGTGCATGGTAGTTGTGGGATAAAATCAAGAATCTCTATGACAAGAAAAGTCAAGCGAGTCAAATGTATTGGTTGAAGCAGCTTATGGATCTGCGCATGAAGGAGAATGTGACTATGTCTGCTCACTTGAGCCAGTTCCATGCTATACTCAAGAACTTGACTTCGCAAGACATCACTTTTGTAGAGGATGTCACTCCTCTTTTCTTGCTTGGTACTCTTAATGAGTCATGGGATGTATTCGACACTGTATTATGTGCCTCTACTACTACCTTGAAATTATCTGATGTTGAGAGTGCTCTTCTACAAGAAGAGGTTAACAGTAAGAATTTGGATGCCTCTCGTGTGTTGCATGCTATGATAGTTAGAGGTAGGAATGATGGATATGGAAAGCATTGTAGTGGCAGTGGCCGTGCATGGGATTCTCAAAAATCTTGATCCAAGTCTCGTGGGAAGTCAGGTAGCAAATCCCATGGCAAGAATGCAGATGCTACTAGAAAAAGGGCCATATTAGGCCACAATGCCATGAATTGTGCAATGAAAGGCGCAAAGATAAGGGGAAAGACAAAGTGCAGGATAAGTCTTCTGATTGCATCATAGTGCCTGCAAAGTCCAGTGTTAAAATTGAAGAGATCAATGTTATGCAACCTGAGGATGTTGATGATGATGATTATATCCTTGCAACTTCTTCTAGTGCTTCGCAGATGATAGAGATACACTCTATGTATGCACAGTGTTGGCTCTTGGACTCAGGTGCATCCTTTCATGTGACACCTTGCCAAGAGTGGTTTCATTCATAACATACTATTTCAGGTACTGTGCACTTGGGTGATGATAGCTCTCTTGATATTGTGGGCATTAGTGATGTTAGGCTGCAGTTTCCTTTTGGTAGCATTTTTGTTATGCAGGATGTACGTCATGTACCTGCTTTGACATGCAGTCTCATGTTAGTTGGACAGCTTGATGACGCAGGATATCATGTATATTTTAGAGACTCTGCATGGAAGATCACTCGTGGCAGACTTGTGATTGCGCGAGGTGCCAAGGCTGGCAGCCTCTATCCCTTGATTGTATCAGCTTCTTCCCTTGATCATGTTTTTTCTATGGGTTCTATCCCACATGTATCTCATTGGCATGCCCCTTTGGGCCATATGTCTTTAAAGGAAATGAAAATGCTTTCTAGTTTGCAGTACTTACCGCCCCTTGATTATGCATGTTTTGATTCATGTGAGCATTGTCTTTATGGCATGCAGACTAGGTCTATGCATGAGAAGTCGGTAGGCCACACATGAGTGAGCCCTTGGCATTGGTACATTCAGATGTCTATGGGTCCATGCCTTGTCAGTGTATAGGTGGTGCAAAGTATTTTGTTACGTTCATAGATGATTTTTCACGAAAAGTTTGGGCTTATCCCATTAAGTTGAAATCCGATGTCTTGGCTGTGTGTCAGAGATGGCTTGCATTGGTTGAGAACCACTCTAGGTATAGGATAAAATGCCTAAGGACAGATAATGGGGGTGAGTGTGTCTCATGTGCTTTTGAGCAATTATGTGATGAGAGGGGTATTAAGCCCCAGTCGACCGCCCCCTAAATCCCCCCAGAATGGTTTGGCTAAGCGGATGAATAGAACCATCTAGGAGCGTGTACACAGTATGCTTAGCCATGCACGCCTACCACGAAGCTTTTGGACTGAGGCAGTTAGTATAGCTGTGCATGTCATAAACAGATCACCTTCTAGTGGTTTGGATTTCCAGGTTGCAGAGGAGGTATGGACTGGAAAACCCCCCTCTTATGCGCATCCCCGTGTCTTTGGATATGAGGCATTTTGCCATGTGCCTAGGGACAAGAGAAGTAAGCTGGATCCCAAGAGTGTCAAATGCATTTTCCTTGGTTATGGGGATGCAGGCGAGATGGGTTATCATCTTTGCGATCCGCAGGTGCATGGAAAGTCATCCACAGTCATGATGTAGTCTTCCATGAAGACAAGATGCATAGACATCCTGAGAGAGTTGTTGAGATCCGTAGGGTCATATTTCAGGAGGAGCCAAGAGCTCTTGCACAGCCAGTTGGACAGCCTACAACTGCAGTAGATGCTCATGGTCAGGGCGTTGGACAGGTAGCTCGGCAGGCAGCAGAGCCTATGGTGATACGGTCTACTAGAGACAGACGTCCACCTGATATATTTCAACCCTCGATGCATTATGTATTAGTTACAGATGTAGGAGAGCCTTTCACTTGTGATGAGGCTATGCGTAGGGGTGACAGTCACTCCTGGGAGAGGACTATGCAGTCTGAGATAGACTCCTTTCATAAGAATGAGACTTGGGATTTTTTTTCCTTGCCTACAGGCAAGAAGGCTTTGCCATACAAGTGGGTGTACAAGCTGAAAAGTACCCCTGGACACCCCAAGCCAGCATACAAGGCTAGATTGGTAGCAAAGGGTTCTAAATAGGAGCATGGAGTGGACTTTGATGAGGTCTTTTCTCTTGTGGTTAAGATGACCACCCTACACTTAGTCTTGTCTTTGGTTACTCAGATTGACTTGGATTTATACCAGATGGATGTCAAGACGGCTTTCTTACATGGGGACTTGCATGATGAGATTTATATGGAGCAGCCTAAGGGCTTTGTAGAACTTGGTAAGGAGCACCTAGTGTGCAAATTGAAGAAAAGTCTGTATGGCTTGAAACAAGCACCTAGGAAGTGGTATCATAAGTTTGATGCCTTTATGCAGTCACACAGCTACAGCCAGAGTGCTATGGATCCGTGTCTTTACACGAAGAAAGCTCATGATGGTTCTTTATTGATTTTGGTGCTCTATGTGAATGATATGTTGATAGTAGGAAAAGCTCATGATGAGCTAGATGCTCTTAAGGCTCAGCTCAAGAAGAGCTTTGAGATGAAGATCTGGGACATGCCACTCAGATACTTGGTATGCGCATTATATGCAATAGGCATCAGGGACTCCTCTACTTGTCACAGAGGGAGTATATTCATAAAGTCCTTGAGCGCTTTTGCATGCAGGACATAAAGCCTATTGGCTGTCCATTGCCTTCTTATGTAAAGGTATCACAGGATGATTGTCCACAGATAGAAGAGCAAAAGGCCAAGATGGCCAAGATTCCCTATGCATCCACAGTGGACAGAGTCTTATGTATGCCATGATAGCCATTTGTCCAGATATTGCCTATGCAGTTGGTATTGTGGCATGCTATATGGCTATACCTAGCAAAAAGCATTGGGATGCCGTGAAGGGTATCATGAGGTACCTGAAGGGCACTGCAGATATGTGCATATACTATGGCAGCTAGGATACAGGAGTCGTGGGGTACACTAACTCTGATTATGCAAGACATGCAGATAGTAGGAAGTCCACTTCCGGCTACGTATTCACATATGTTGGAGGTGATGTTTTTTGGATGTCTAGGGTGCACAAACACATGGCCCTTTCTACTACAGAGGCTAAGTATGTTGCAGCCACTAAGGCTTGTAAGGAGGCCATTTGGTTGGGTTGTTTGGTTGTGTTTACCTTAGTATTGATGCTATCCCTACACTACATTCGGATTCTATGAGTGCTATTCAGTTAGCCAAGAATCCGGTCTTCCTTGCAAAGACGAAACATATTGAGGTGAGGTATCACTTCATACATGGGGTCGTTGAGGACAAATCTGTTGACCTTGACCAAAATCTTGCAGATGTGCTCACGAAAAGCCTCTCTACAAAGCGCTTTGCCTTCCTCAGGAGATTGATGGGCGTGGGATGAGATGACGTCTTTCCTCATCCTGTTGTACATGTGTACATGTTGTATTGTCTTTTTTTCTTTTTTTCTTTTCACTCCTCATTATGACATATTTGCCTTTAAGTGGGAGGTTGTTGGGGGTAAAGGCACCTCCGTCTAGTCACCCGTGTATTACTACACTGACAGTCACCACCACTGCACACTGCAGGTGACGGGCGCCCGTGATGACCGTCACTTTATTCTTTATCCTTTTAGTGGCAGTTTGAATAAAGGAAGGCCCAGTCACACATTGTGACTGTTGGAGTTCCCATTTCTTGTCTCTCTCTCTCTTGCTCTTGCTCTCCCGCTATAGCTCTCAAGTCCAAGCTTTGGTCCTTCTCTCCCTTTCAGTCTGCGTGACCACGCTGCATTATATATTTTGTATTGTACATTGAAACACTCAATTAGTTGTCGCATATAAAATATAGATACGACAAACCCTAAAAATATCACCACCTTTGAACTACATCTCCTCGAGAATTTCCACTCCTTGATTGAGACCTCCATCCCTTCATGAGACACTACGGTTAAAGCTCCATGCAACCATTGCATTGACATAAATCATGGCATCTCCTCCATGCCTTTAGGATATCAAATTGGTTGATGGTGCGTACTACATCAAAATTCAGATCGTGCTTCCTCTCGATCTTGCCTAGGTTGCGGATACCTAGCGAGCCATATCTCGATAGAGGCATGGTGAAAAATACAAAAGCGATTCACTTTCTCCTCCATTGCAGTATCCATTCTTTTTTCTATCCCATTTCCAACCACCACATCTCCAGTTAGTCTATCATCATCCTTCAGCAACCATAGCATATTGTTGTCTGGATCCACCATTGGTAGCCATTGTGAAATATGCACTAGTGCCTCAGACACCAACCAACCTTCAACCATGCTACCTTCTGGCCGATCCCGTTGTTGCACAAAGCCTTTCAGGGTTTTCATGAAGCACTCTAAGAAGAACATCCATTGCATATGGACAGGTCCAGCAATCTCCACTTCATCTACAAGATGTACAAAAAGGTGGATTTGTATCGTAAGCATGCTGGTAGGCAGGTATTTCTCAAAGAGACAGACCATCTTCACTACTCCCTGCCTCGCGGATTCAATAGAGGGCATCTTAATCTCCTTATATGAGATCCATTGCACTAAAGTCGACAAACTATAAATTGCCCCATGTGTTTCTAGAGTAAGGCATCCTACGATCACAATCAGTAGTACAAATTGCCACAAATGAGAAAGTACAAAATACGCAGGCCACTTACAATCCATTCGTAGTACAAACCTAACATATCTTTTGCAGATCATAGGATTTTAGCCCTGATAATTGGTCTCGTCTTTAGAAAACACAAACCTGAGAGAATGCATCATACCCGTCGGAGTGCAAATAGACTTGACTATTTGCTTCACGATGCGCTCTTCTTTAGTGGAAAAAACCCAACGAGCGCGAGGTAGCTGCAAGCAACCATCAGCACTCGACTGCGGCTAAAGCGCCTCCATCTTGCCTACCTCCTTCAAATCCATTCGTGCCCCTATAGTGTCTCTCTTTCCTTTGATGTGGTCCCATAGCAAGCTGCCCACATTCTTGAAAATATACATGGGATCCAACAAGTGGTTGATCTGTAAGTGGGTCCAACATGGCAACACGTAGAAAATTGAGAACCGTCGCATTCCGTTTGGATGTGACTTTGTGTGGACATTTTCAACTCATACTAGCTTTGGGCATTTATACATGTTGGAGGTCGTCCAAGAAAACCTTCACTGAGCTCATGACCCTCGGGAAAGAAAGCGCGGCGTGTCCTCGAAATACCATCTTCTTCATGGTTTGTTACCTTCGGGAGTCTAATATGGCCCGCACAATGGACATGCATGATAGCCTGAGGTAACCAGACCTATTGAGACCATTAGAAGTTGGATTTACTATGATGATCGCACTACAACAATCCTCAAAAGAATGAGTTTTGACACTTTTAGAACATAATATCTTCCCCTCTATAGCGGCCTGAAAGCCGAATTCAGAGATGTAGAAAAGTAGGAAGTAGAAGAAATGTTGGCCAGAGAATCCTCCAAAGACTAAAGTGCCCTTTTCATTCTGTTTTGTTGAGTACAGACCAACTTGGCTGAGCTAACTCCATGATGAATGATACAATCAAGAGGTAAGCACTAGAATGAGTCCAAAGGTGCATGAGAAGACAGAGGACAGAAGGTACATGAGTCCAAAGGTACATGAGAAGAAAGAAGGCAAAAATCAAAGCCAAGAATGAGCTAGCAGCACAAGCCTCCTTTGATGGCTTAGTGAAACTCTTTAGAGAAGTCCCCATGGCGACTAAAGGTCCCCTTTCTAGTCAGATCCATCCTAGAAACATTGATGATAGGCATGCTAATGTAGTCCCATTACCCATCTTTAAGGGATAGTACAATGAAGACCCTAATCTTCATGTAGCAGAGTTTACGATAGCATGTGTGGCTAACAATTCCTGAACCCCTGAGCATTTATCAGCAATATTCCTTGCCATTTTAAAGGTGCGATATTTCAATGGCATGAGAGACAAGCAGCATGAACTTTTGGCACATGGGACCTTCCTCACTAAACTCAGGCGTAAAGGTTTTGAAGAGCCGATACGAGAGGAGTTTATGAATCTAAGTCAAAGTCCTCTGGTAAATGAGTAGAAGCTTATGTCTCATAAATGGAATCAAGACTTAAGGGATGGACCAACCATCACTTGGATGAAGGCATCTAGAAGGGAGTTTTCCTTAGAGGCCTACAATGAGAAGTTTGTAAGGTGTATGATTGTATGATGAAGTTGAAGCAAGGTTATTGATGACCTCAAGAAGATAAGTCCTATCTCCTCCCATGCTAGGAATGGCATACTCACCAAATGCAATTCATGTGACAATTCCCTACCCCTACCCTTAGATGCAAAGAGTGTCACATTACAGTGCACCGAATCCAGAGTGGTCGCAAATGACAATGCCTCAAATGATGGTTCAACCACAATAGCACTGGTCTCATACACTTCCCCCAATGGTGAGTCAACAATAGTGGAATCCTACCAATTGGAATTAGCAACCCCCAATATCAACAAGAGCTTTAAATCAGAACTAGAACAGAGGACCATCCGGATCAACCCAACAAGTGTATGTAGTAATCACAAAAGCTTCCCCAAAAGCTACTACAGGTACTCCAAGAGGTGAAATTTTGAAGGACTACTTGTCCCATTTAGTCACAAGCATCAAGAAGAAACTTATGGATGTATTTATAGAATAGCTATAGATGCTAAAGGTGAATACAACTAATATATCTACTCTTGGAGGATGTGGGAGAGATGTGATGCATTCTAATACATGGTGTGGAAAGTGCCATCAAGCAAGACATTTAGCCACTAAATTTACCCGAAAACCAACCATTCCTAGAGCCTTTTGTTCGTACTATTTGAGGAAGAACCATACAGATGATATCTGCTCTCTGAAGAAGATGCATGATAGAAGAAAGAAAGATGAAGAAGCAAGATTCAACTTGATGGAATCCAAGATGACCACCCAGCATATTGGATCAAAATCTAGGGAATTCAGTCCTAATTTCAGTCCAAGGAGGCTTCCCTCTTAGAGTTACAGAGGATGACAGTCTGGCGATGGCCAAAGATCAGAAGTGGAGTGCTATAGATGTGGAGAAAAGGGTCATATCTCATCGAATTGTCAAAAACCTTTAAGGTATATGAAATAAAAGCCCTTATGAAGTCAATGCAATGAAGAAGGCCACACTGCAAAAAGGACTATCCAAGTTCAACTCCTATGAAAGCTACTCCTGATACTCAAGAGTCTACTTCCAATTTGGTGGAAGTGGAGGTTGCCCCAATAACATGTGCAAAGAAAGGAGAACTCATAGTTCCAAAAGAGAACATTACCTCTACCAACACTGTGAAGTTCAACCTTCCTAGGAAGAAACAGAACAGTGCAATACATACCAATGTAGTATAGAGGAGTGCTGAGCCACAAAGAGCTACAGAGAGTTGCAGAGACAGGACAAGAGGTCCAGGAGATAGAGAATGTTGAAGTGCCTCCTCAATGAGAAGAAGAGCTAATGTTGCCGCTCCTAGAAGAAAAAGGGAAGATAAAAGTGGGTGTGGCCTTATTTCCTCACCAATTGGAGAAGTCTGTTAATCCTATCAAAGAATATGACCTGGTTAAAGATCTAGACACTTTTAAGCCTAACTTAACGTTTTGATAATTGCTGATATTGTCTCCTAGCTATCAAAAGAATTTCAAAAGCATACTGACGAGAAGACGAGGCTTACGAATTGCTTCCTCCACAACAACCAAGTCCAATAAATCCCTAGAGTCTGTGAAGGAAGTGGATTTAGCTAACGCCTTCCTGGATCCTCCAACCCCAGTGGTTCTTGTGTGGATGGAAGGATGCTTTATAGTAGACACATTGATTGATGGAGGCTTATTAGTAAACATAATGACATATGTGACAATGAAGGATCTAGGCTTGCAAGGAATGCAACCTACACAGTGGCTTATCAAACTAGTAGGCCAAAGTAAAATCAAGCCTTTAGGCATTCTCCCATACATGAAGACAAGCCTTGGAGGAAGAGATTTTTGGAGTTGACATATCTAGTGATCAAACCCAATTCCTATGGGACCTCATACCCTTTGCTACTCGGAAGACCTTAGGTTTTTGAATGACGAGCGAGGATGGATTGGTTCAAAGGTACCCTAACCCTAGGAAGAGGAGCCAACAAAGTGGTGCTGAAGTATTATGGATCACAAAAAGGAATTGGATCCATGTGCATTGAAGTCTTAATAGACTACTCCAATGAAGTGATAGATGATACATGAGGAGATAAAGAAGCTGCCAAATAGATATTTCCTAAGAAAATAGAGGTCCAGTCCTTGAGAGTGGGCATTGTAAGCCAACTACCGAAGGAAGAAAAGTCTTTGTCCATGGGAGAATACCTCATGTGTGAACCAAAATTGACTTCTGAAGTCACATTTGACAACAAGATAGAAGTATGGATCTATTGTTCTTCCTATTATATGGCCATAGTAGAGCCAGAGATAGATGAAGAAATAGAGAAAAAGATATAGAAAGATGTAGAGACAGAGATAGAGATAGAAGCATAAGCAAAGGACATAACAGAGAGTCTTCTTCTCTTATAGAACCCTCATAGAGGCAAAAATAGAATCTGAAGAGGACGAAGATAACAATGCAGAAGAAGACTATGAAAGCAAGCTAGAATAGTCTATCCTACTCGCAAAAGAGGGCAGAGATGAGGTGAAAGTTCTAGAAGCCAAAGATCCCTTACTATTTGACAGAATGACTATGGTATCCTTTGGACTAATAAATGAGTCATGTTATATGCAGAACCTCTATAAGAAACGGATTAAGAAGAATAAGCCTTCCTTTAGTAGTGGTTATTTCCGCCTTAATCCAACCCTCTTACGAAAAGATGATGATGATGCATCGTGCCAACCATGGAAGTCTAAATAGAACTTAAAATGTTCTTGTTATGTTACATTCCTAGATGCATCCTCGAAAGACAAGTCCTCGAGCCAAGAAGTAACTCATCCCCAAACCAAACCTGAAGTTGCTCTAATATCCTTTCAGCTTCCCAAGGAGCAAGCTAAGTCTCCAACGAAAGAAGAAGTTGGTTCCACTAAATCATTCGAAGAGGAGACCACTCCCTTGAAGAAGTCAGATCTCTACCCATCACCAGAAGCAATCTCGTAGGACATTCATCCGCAAAGTGAAAGGAGAAAATCAATTAATGTTCGTGGATGCAGAAGAAACTAAACATCACCTAAAGGTGGGTATAAACCTTCCTGAAGAAGAACTATTGGTCTTATGCAAGACCTACTGAAGGAGAACTTGAATATATTTGCATGGTCATACAAAGATCTGAAGGGAATTGAAAAAAAGGGTCCCCCCCCCATTTTCAACTTCATTTTAAAAAAGAACAACACAAACCATATATATATAACCCTAACACAAAAAAAAACTAACAATTTAGAAAACATATAGATAAACATAAAACCCACCTCCAATTTAAAAAAATACAAAATTCCAAAACCCACCAACTCAGTCCCCACACTCCTCACACATCTATATATATATATATTCCTTGATTCATTTTTCATAAACAAAAAAACCCTAAAACAACACACTGACTCATCATTACTTACACCTTTCTTCCTTTTGACCTTACCCTGCATTGGTTGGCCTTAGGGTACTTACTCCGTTTTTCCATGCGTGACTGTCTCTTTTCCTCCGTGTTGTGCACGTGTGTGCCTTTTTAGGCCTTATTTGTGCATGCATGTGGGTTTTTTTTAAATCTTGTGACACGTGTTCGTAATTGCAGTTGTTCACGTGCGAGGATGCACATGTGGTTTTTTAGTGGGGTGACGCACTAGCTGATGTTCACACACAGCTGACACACAATCCGCGTACATTTTTTTGAATTTTTGAATCTCTCAAAATTGAAAAATAATTAAAAAACACTTGAAAACTTACAAAAACATCTTAAAAACCTATGAAAATTCCACAAAGTGCCAAAAAAACATTTTTAAAATCCAAATTTTTTAAATAATTTGATACTTTCTCGATAAATTTTAAATTTTTTCTCAGTTAAAAACATTAAATAAAAGTATAAAATAATTAAAAACCTTTGATTTCATGAAAAATTACTTTAAAATGCTTGACAAATGGTTTTAAAAAGTAAAAAATTTCCAAGAAATTTTTTAAAAATCTCACCCACATATTGAATTGGAATGTAAGAGAAAGGACAGGAGAGAGAGAAAGAAGAGAGAGGGGACTGCAGAAGAGAGAGAAGAGGTGCAGGAAAAGAGAGAAGAACTGTAAAGAGAAGAGAAAGAGAGAGAAAGAAAGTGACGAGGAGAGATAAAAACTAGGAGTAGAGAGAGAAAGAAGAGAAGAGGAGAGAGAAATGGCTATCAGCCACATGGAAGGACAGGGAAGAAGGTGAAAGGACAGATGTATAATCATAAAATGGTACCATGCCAATGTCCTTCACACCCTAGATTAGTGTGACACTAGGTATTTCCCTCCATTACAATCCATCCCCACTCAAAATAAAGTTTTTGTCCTAAAAAACAAAGATTGGACTTATTGGTATAGCTAGGTAGTATGGCTAGGTAGTGAGCTACAGAGTACTACTTTGTACAGCATTACAAAGGAGAATATGGGTATGGTGGAGTACAATCTCATGTGGAATTGGGGCATATAATTGTGGATATGATGTATATGACATGTGCAAGTTGACAACATATGAGTTTGGTTTCCAATTCTTGACAATTAGGGACTAACAAACAGTGGACAGTATGCTATCCAGAACAAGTCTGCTGGAGAAAACTGGTCATAAATTCCTATGGGCATCTCCAATTGAGGTGTGTGACATGTCAAAACGAAGCTCGTTGAGTGTATTTTCAGCTTAGGTAGGTCATGCAAGGGTGCACTTAATGCAAGCCCAAAATTGTTTGAAAGTAGATGGCTGCCTACTGCAAAACAAGCCCAAATCGAATCGTCTTCAGCCAAGGTTTCTGCCTCAAGGTGAGGGGACTACACTGGGGAGTGCTGATGTAGATAGAGCTTTCTTTCAACCCTCGGGATCAAATGGATAACTTGCATGGTAAGCATCACCAGCGTACAGGTCATCTATACAAACGTGGGTCTCAGCACTGCCACAGGGATCAAAAGGAAAGTGGTGATCCCTTCCATGCAGTGGATTATCATTCATGAGTGAAGCTCGAATGATCATGAATGTTGACTTTTGCATCAAGTCTCTGATGAGCATCATATGATTAAACTTGGCATGTGCATGGATGCTGTTGGAAATATACAGTGTTGTATACTTTGAAACTTTTCCTGCATCATTCCGGATGTATTGCATGTCCATGATCCCAGCATTCTTGGCAATTACCGAGCATACAAACACAACATCCTTGGATTGAAGGGTCTCCTCATGGGGTTGTAGTGGAATGTCCACTTGATCAGTGATCTGCTCATGATCTTCATGATCCATTATGTCATCCGCTTGTTTGTCTTCCTCTTCATTGTTCTCGTCATCCAAAAACTCTAAAACAATTGCTAGTTTAGCATTCCTTTTCTTGCATGTATCCTTGTGATTGGAGGACATAGGCTCAGCACATCCGTAGCATAGCCCTTGAGCATGAAGTCATCTTATATCAACATGGGTGAGAATCTTTCCTCGAGTAACATCATGCTATCCCCATTTATGCTCATGCTGCTCACGTACATAAGCATGCTGCTCATAGGAACCATGTTGTTGTCCATGGGGACAATGTGGTTGAGCATATGCATTTGCTTCCACTGTTGTTTGTTGCTCACGTACATAAGCACGTTGCTCATAGGAACCATGTTGTTGTCCATAGGGACAATGTGGTTGAGTATATGCATTTGCTTCCACTGATGTAAAGCTTGCTCTCTTCTCTAGTTCTACTTCTTCAATTGCAAGTAATTGATTCAATTTGTTGAAAAGTGTGGCAAATTTGGCATTGAGATTTTTCCACCCCAATGTGTATTCACGGTATGTCTCAGCACAGGTAGTTGCATTGCAATTTGCATACATGTTTTCTACTAATGTTGCTCACTATTGCTTTAAACTTTAGACCACATAAGCAACTATTGCCCACTAGTGCTTCAAGCCTCAAAACTGCTGCTCTGCTGAATCTGCTACTGCTGCTAGTATGTCTACAACTAGTGTTGATGGAACCAAGACTAAAATCTAGAGTATTCCACTACTACCACTTGCATTCCACTGCATTCTCTGCCACTTGTGCTGCTACTGTTGCCCTTGTATGATAGGTAAGCCATGACTTGGCAAAGAACCTGAAATATGCCAAGCTAATGAGCTTCCCAATGTTTGTAAACAGTACCACAAGTGTCTCCTCTAGAAGATACTATGGCAGATCAAGCAAATAAAGAAGGAACTGCTATTCACAGCCCAGTAAGTCCTAGAAAGGAGCCTGAAATCAGTTCTCACACTTTGGAACAATATTGCTATGATCAAGCCCTAAATTTAGTTGAGAGCAAGGCATTTGTCTCAATACAATCATCAAACCCAACCTTCTAGACCAGTCACAGAATGTTTCTATAAATGCTCCCTACCAAAAGGGGTCTGAAATCAACTCTTTATTCCAGTCTGCACTTTAACACAATGTCTGGGTGTGGTGTGGATCAGCTGAAGAAGATCAAACCTATGCCAAAGGTATAGTCATTTCAATCTGATGATCTGGAGCAACTCAATGCTGGCTATCCAAAGGTGCTCATTTAGATACCTATGTGCAACAAAAGGGAGGTATATCAACAATCAATTGGAGCTATTGCACAGTTAGACTAGCCTAGAGATAGATTACTTGTCCAAGTACTAGACGATTTTGATGACAAAGGCACACATTTGCTGATCAAAGATGAGGTGCAGAAGTGGCACCAGAAAGGTCTGAATATCGTGTATAGACACCTCTTAGTCAGGATTGGATACAAGGCAGGCACTGGCAGCAGTCTGAATAGTGTTGTAGAGAGTAGATCTCTGGTTGTACTACTAGCAAAGACAAAAGAAACCCCTGCATACAGTTCAAGACTGGAAAATAGGAAGTACCATCTACAGCTCTGCAATTCAGATTTTAGAAGTCTCCATCAGAAATCTTCTCTACAAGGACTCAAAGTGTTCTTGTATTGAGAAACTTCCAAGGTAGGGGAAGATCTTGAAATATTTATGAATCGTGGTAACACTACTTTGGCTGAGTAGCCAAATATAAAATTGATGGGTGTATTTAATGCTTGAGATGCCCTTCTCTCCAATCCAAAACTCAGGGTCTTCTCAAGATGCCATGGCAACAGCTGCACATGAAGTTGCAAGTCTGTTGGAAGAAGATATGGGCACGGCCATTCAATACGTTCAAAGCAAGGGCCCAACATCAAACAATCAGGTAGAGCAAGGACTTGGCAGCAGCGAATAGTTACAAATGGGAATGTTATCTTTATTCCTTGCACACAACAATAGTGTGGCTACAAGCTTGGTTGTACCACCTGCTACAGTGGCATATGGAATTAATGCCTCAAATGTGCCTGTGGCTATGATACCCAAAATGGGGATGTTCCATTGCAATACTGTGAGAAGCTCAAGAAGAAGCACACCACAGCTGTAAGGTGCTTGTTCACTACTAAGAACAGACGATTGAATGGTTGGATCACAACCAACTAGCTCGTTCCGAGGATTTTGATGTGACCAGATGAAGGGGCTAGAGAGCATCTGCAACCCCATCATTGGGATGGGATTTCTAACATAGACTTCCCTTCTTCACCTATACTGCCTGGGGTTTAAGCAGGCCTCTCTCAACTACGCCAGTTCTTGTTGTTCATTGCCTCTGTCCTTCAAAATCGCTTAATGGCTGCTACAAAAAAAAGCCCAAGAGCAACAACTAGGTAGCTCTTGCTACCAGGGATTCTAAAGCAGAGCCACTGAATATCTAGACTTTTCCACAAAAGAAACTCGTGGACCAAGAAACATGCTATAGACATGACAGAATGAGGTTCACGAATTTACTTTGTGGCTAAGATTTTCTGACACCTCAGGCAGTGGAAAAGCCTTACGTTACTCATTCCAAGTTGCGGAGTTGTGGAAGATAAACATCAATCAGTCTAATTCCTACGCAAGATGAAACCTCTGAGGAAAGTGAATATGACGAAGAAGAAGCAAAGCATGTGAAACCGTCTGTAACTGTGACAAAGGTGAAAGCACCTCCTGCAAAGATCAGTATTGCCAAGAATGGCAAGCCATCTAGCAAGCGGGAAACTTCTTCAGAGAGCGAGGACTCTTCTGAAAGTGACGAGGAGCCTGCAAGGCCTGCTATAAAACAAGCCCCAAAAGCTTTTATTGCAGCTCAGACTTGAAATGTGCTATGAAGCTTACAGAAAGTTTTGGTTATCTGGCCAGCAAGCTTATAATCTGTCGATCTCTGCCTAGACCGGATCCACAAGCTAGCAGACAACTGCATGAGGCTTCAAGGCTTCCTAGTTTTCAACATTGTTGGAGGTGGAACGGAATGAGGTCTCAGATCCTTGCTCTTGGAGTGACTTTCTGTGGATTACGGCAAGAAGTCCAACCTCGATTTCACCGTTTATCCATCTCCTCAAGTGTTAACTTCTATTGTAGAGCCTTATAACATCGTTTTGTCTACTCACTCTCTCTTGGAACACACTGATGTGGTTGTTCTGCTAGACAATGAGGCAATCTACGACATGTGCAAGCACTCTTTGGACATCGACAGACTGACGTACACCAATTTGAACAGGCTTGTGTCACAGTTCACTTCGTCCCTGACAGCCTCCCTCCGTTTCGATGGAGCCCTGAATGTGGACGTGACTGAGTTCCAAACCAACCTGGTGCCGTACCTGAGGATCCACTTCATGCTTTCGTCCTACACGCCGGTCATCTCTATGGAGAAGACGTGTTGTTGTCACTCTGCAAAAGGGAAACTAAGGTCCTTGTGGAGAAGGCAAGAATTTCAGAGTCTAGCTTGATGGCAAGGTTCATGTCCTCCTTAAAATGTTGGAGCTGAAGACGACCTTGGCATAGATCGTAGCCTTGGCCAAGAAAGAAGCCTATGCAAGGCTATGGAGGCTTATGCAACACTCAGAGGGGGAAAGGGAGAATACCAATCAAGAAGAAGCTTTCCTTGAAAAGTAGTTGTAGTCAAAGTTCCCTCTAAGTCCTATGAGTCTCCAACTTGGTCATGGTGAAATTTCCAAGAAAGGCTATCTGCTCCGTGGTCTTTCAGTGCTCTACCTGTCTTACTTCTTGGAGATGTCCACTGGCCTTCAATGCTATTAGTTTTCTTCTTGAAAAATGTCCATTAGTCACTCCAATGCTGCCTGCCATGTCTGTACCTGTGTATCTAAAATTCTTGGATTTGTGAGACTGAAAAGGATGGTAATTGAGCATGTAAGGTAACTAAATGGATTTGAACTAGTGCTCTCATACCACTTGTAAGAGAGAGGACAGGAGAGAGAAAGAAGAGAGAGGGGCTGTAGAAGAGAGAGAAGAGGTGCAAGAAAAGAGAGAAGAACTGTAGAGAGAAGAGAAAGGGAGAGAAAGAAAGTGATAAGGAGAGAGAAAGACTAGGAGTAGAGAGAGAAAGACAAGAAGAGGAGAGAGAAATGACTAGCAGCCATGGAAGGATTGGGAAGAAGGTGAAGAAGGTGAAAGGACAGATGTATATTCATAAAATGGTACCATGCCAATGTCCTTCACACCTTTTATACCTAGGTTAGTGTGACACTAGGTATTTCCCTCCATTACATGGAAAAAAATTAATTGAATAAAAACCCCTTATTTTCCATGTAAATTCTTTGAAATTTTCTTTTTCCACTCTAAAAATGGCTAAAAATTTTTGAAACTTTTCTGAAAAAACTATTAGAGCTTTGTTCTTGACTTAAAATTCAGATTGCCGAATTCTTTTTGAAAAAAATAATTCCAACACTTATCTAAATCCATTAATATTGGTAAACTTTTTAAGCTCATTGGATTTTGTTGTTCATGGATTACATTATGGTTGCATTCTCTCCATTACTGATAGCACATTTTGATTGTTATTGCATACACACCCCTCCTAGGTATTTCTTTTCTTTTGTTTTTATTTTTGCTACCCCAAAAGTCATAATTAATTATTAAAAGGAATCATAATCACCACATTCTCATGCACGTCCACGCTAAATACACATTAAAAAAAGAAAGAAATCAATCCACTATTCACTTAGCACATGCTTTGTGCACTATGAACACATTTATTTTAATTAAAAATGAGCCAGTCCCTGTTACCAAAAAGCACGCACTAGCAAATAAGTGTCAAACACGTAATTAATTTTTAATAAATGAATTTTCATTTAGAAATCTTCAGTCAAGGTTTGAAGTTCGGATTATGCCAAAAGCACTATTTCAATCTTAATAGTTTTTAAATAAAGGATAAGAAGAAACTTCCGTTTTCTTTTTAAGGTTTATTACCTAATAAATTTCACCCATTATTAATAATTTTATTAAAATGAATCCTTCATTATATTTATTTTCCCTACACTATACACAATTCCCTTTTAATGAACGCACTTCGTGGGGATGGGAACGGTGGAGTCTGGTCTAGTTCCTCTTATCGATGATGGTCAAACAGTTCAAGTGTCATGTTGGTATAATCTATTCTTATGTGATTCTCTATTTTTTTAAAAATCATATTGGCAAGTCAGGGTATGGTAGGTATTTTTTTTTCTACGTGATTACGAGGATTTAGAGTGTCTGTTTATTTTTATTGCATGAAGCTTTTGGTTGCACGTGTGTAAAGATCATGTTGGATTTTTCTTAGGATGTGGACTGCTTGGGGTAGTTAGTTAGTCGGTCCAGTCATGTGAGTTTATTATGATCAATATCTTATCTATTCCTATCCTGTTATTTTGCAGGCATTCACTTTGACTGTTTGTGTGTGTGTGTAAACTATCTAAATGGTGCCTTGAACCCCTCCCCTGATCTAGTATGTGCCTTTGGTATCTCATGATTATTCTTTGTTACTAGATTCAAACCTTGTTGCTAAAGCAGGATTATCCAAGTTTGTGGGCCTTTCTTACTACTAGTTCTAGATGATCCTGACATTTGTGACCAATTTTTAACCTCTTATAGTAAGAGGTGTGGTCATGTTTGCAATACCACTATTCATATTACATCTAAGAGTCTGTGGAATGCTCTTTCTTTGCCATATCATGAGGAGTCTTTCCCTATTGCATGTCAGTTGTTCTCCAATGAGGATATTTTGAAGCTATTACAAAGGCAAACTCTGGATATTTTGGATCCAAACAAGTTATTACCACGTCAAGGATCAATGTCTAAATCAATAAAACAAAAGGAAAACCTTTTTTTTTCCCCCTTGAAGGCTTAGTGATTGCAAAAACGATCCATGGATAAGGCTTCATCCACAAACGTTTTTGGAGGATTTTGAAAAAACTGAAGGGGGCACATCCTATCTAGCAAGACAAGGTATTTGCTAGGTAAACAAAGGGCATGAAAATACAATACGTCCAGTTGTTGAAGATCAGTGTTCACATTTACATTTATGCACAACTTTGGAATGGCCTTTGGATCGTTATGTGAATGCATGTGCATATACGCTAGGTACCAAGCAAAGTGAGCCCTTAATTTCACTAAAGGATCTATAGACTGAGAATGTTGTTGAGAAAAATATAGATAATTCTAATATTCTTGACTAGCATCCTCCACTCCCCTGGAATTGATGGCCAATTAATATGAGGTCTAGTAATAGAATCACTTGAGCTCCACCCCCATCTTCTAGGTATCTTTTGTTCAAACCCTACATATCCACTAACCAATTGAGGGGGATAAAGAATAGAAGTGGTAGGAGATGGAAAAGGAACCAGTAAAAGAAGATGGAGAGATGGGTAGGAAAAATCGTAAAATGAGGAATGACCTAAAGAGGGATTAGTTTAAAATTACAAGAATCTGTTAAGAAAGGTGTTAATAGATACGTAGGAAAAGTGGAGAGAAAAACTATAGATGGGGAGGGACAAGATATAGGAGGGAAAATACATGATCTTCAATAAAAGAACAATGTGTAAAGATAGGAATTTGAGGGGCACTTTGAGGTTGGAAGAGAAGGGGCAAAATGACATGGGGGTTAGATTGATAAAGGGAAAGATAAGTGTCATACCTATGGGCCATCTGTTGATAATGAGATAAAGAAGGTATGGATGGACCTAATGCCAATATATGATGATAAGCTTCAAAATAGGAGGAATCCAATGGGGGTTGCTTGGACATATCGGCTGAAAGATCCACCCTCGGATGGTTAATATTTTGTGTATGAGGTTGATTTGTCATTGATTCAAAATGATAGAGTCAATCATGGTATGCTACAAACTCTTAAGACAATCAACCACTCTGGAGGAATAACACTCAAATACCTCATCTATTCGTAACTCCAAATGTCTAACAAATAATGCAGCTTGTAGTACCACATCCCCAACATACCAAGCTAAATCTTCATTGTCTAGAATCAGCAAATCACCTCTCAAATATATATAAGACAAAAGCATAATATTTGAAGTCACAGAGTTTTCAAAAACCATTCAGACTACTTTAGTCAACAATCCATAAGACCACGTCCCACTCCATCTATCCTCTCAAAGATGTAAATCCATCATTGAAAGCTTAATGTAAAAGGCCAACTTCTATTGTTGATAATGCATGAAAAATGAGTGATCTGAAGGAACATATTCTTGGAACTACTCAAATGAAGACCACATCAAATCCATTCGAGATTGAATTCTTTCGACCTTAGCCTAGAACAAAGGGCATAATGTGGCTTGTCTTTGAAGAACTGCTAAATTTGCAAGGGAGAAAGAAGGAACTAGCTACATAGGAATCTGTAAAGAAGAGTACGACTGAGCCAACTAATTCTTAAGTTGCTGAGAATTGGTTGTTGAATCTGAGCATTGCTGTGGTCTAGGATATATGTAGCGGATTTAAGCTTCTATGTTTGGGCAACCATCACAACCTTCAACTCTTCAACCTCCTTTTGTAACCTATCCCTCTCCCCTATACAATAAGGACTTGGGACTGCTGTCAAAGTAGAGATATCATCACTCTATGTTTCCATGACCTTAGTTTGCTACTCCATTTGTATACAGAGGTTAGAAAATTTCTTTTGAGAAAAAGCTAGTTGATCAGTATTAGCTTTATACAAATCCTCCTTATACTATTGAACTTCTTCATAAAAAGAAGAAGAAAGTTGTTGGATATAGGCAATAACTAAAGGTTCAATTGAACTTTGAATATCCTTGCACAAAAAAGGAATGGTATCTCTTGTTGCAAGGTGTTACATAGAAGGAATAGAAATGTTGTCAAACATACCATCCCTATGGGCTCTGAAAAGATTTGGTATTTGAAGAAAGGTAGACAATGTGGTGCAAGATTGAGCAAGAATTGTAACTGAATCTAGAGGAGTAGGAACTGTCACTGATTCAATAGCTCGTTTCAAGTGCTTTCTCTAAATGACCAGAGGTGGGGGAGAATCATCATCCTCAATGGTCACATCAACATCTATACACGTTAAAAGATGGGGTTGTGATTGAATGGTGTTCTTGAAGATGCTAAAGAAGATCAAGTTAAGCTATTTGATTAACAGTTTGTATTCTCTTTTTCCTTGATCACGAGGATGCTCCCTTATTAAGCGTGGGGATATGTTGAATGCTAAAATGACATGTATTTTGGTTGATTTTTGTTGTTTCTGAGGGTTGAATCGTTGATTTGACATGACGATTGAATGGTTTGGAAGTGTTTTCGATAGGGTGGAATGTTTTTTAGTAGAGCTATGTTCTAATGATGTCTTGATAGTGTCTAATTGGGTTTGATTGTTTCTGTTTTGCTTCTGTTTCTCTTATATATGAAGGATAGAGTAATGATGATTAATGAAGTTTAAGGTTGTTTGAAAGATCATTGAATAGTTTTTTATTGTTTTGATTGGTTTTCGTTGAGTTGGATGCTTTTTGTTGATATTTTGTAACCCTATGTTAAGCTTCTATAGAGCCGTTGTTCCTCTTCTGTTATGCTATATGCCTCCGTAAGTGTTCTATTGGATGATGGTGGAGTATGGAATTTTTTTCTAGCCTTGGAAAGATGTGAATAAAAGCTCCAAAGAGCTCAAGGAAGTGGAAGAAGTATCTACTAAAGACTCAAGAGAAGACTGGAGTGAAATGATAGTAGTGAGCTATGAAGAGTTATTGTAGTGGCTCTGGTGACCTTTCATATCGGACACACCTCTTAAGTGGGGTATCCACGACCAAAGAAGGGTTATTGTGAGTGATTATTGAGTATTGCAGTGAGGAGATTATGTACTAGAGAGAGAGAGTCAGAGATAGCCAATTCTATGCAAAACAATGTATCTATCTATGAGAGATTGTGAGAGAAAGCTATGGAAACTGTTGAAGATGAATCATATGTGATATCTTTCCATTCAAAGTGGATTTTTCTTTTGTGTTTTTGTGGTCTTTCAATGAGATCTATGAAGAATATGAAGAGAATGATGGATTTTGTTGAAGTTAAAGCTGTGGGAGAATTGTTTCTTTGAAGTTGCGTGACAATTTTTTGTTCTTTGTGTTCTTTTCTTGGTTGAGACCATATCAAATATGAAAAAGATGGTTGTTGATAGTACAAGATATATTTTCTTATAGTAGAAACCATGTTTCCTTGGTGTCTGTCTTGGGGCTCCAAGCATATGCTAGAGCCTATGGTTATGTTGGAAGAGGTACAAAAGAACATTTCTCTCAACAAGCAATGCCAAGGTATGCAAAATACATGGTTGTTTTCTAATGTTTAGCCAATAATTTTTCTTGGGAACTTATATACAAAGATGTGTAATAGAAAAGGCATTAGGAAAATGTGCATAGCATATTAAGGGAGCTTGTTGTTGGATGAGATAAAGAAGCTACAAGATGTTTGTGATCAGCCTTATGAGTTGGTGGAAAACATGCCAAAGGAAGCAAAGCTACTTGTTGGTCTACATATGCAAGTTAGAATGCAAAATTTCTTTCAGGATTTTTAGATACTTGGATGTTCAAAAGCTCTTAAGGATCTTGAAAGGCATGCAAAGGAGTTTAAAGACATATTTAAGTCTTAACAAGATAATGTAGCTTATGAGGGTAGGGTTTATGTGGAGCCTTGCTATTTGAAAAGCCCATTGATTGAAACATATGTCTATGGATTAGATGTTACTTTTATGCCTTGCCTGGAATGGAGAGGATATCATCTTTGTGTTTGATTCAACACTTGCAAAAGTTTTCAAGGCAAAGCAACATGATGGAGTGCAACTATTTTCATTTTTGACCCAAGCTCGCCATTGTGCATGAATGCTTGTTGCAAACTTAGGAATGAGGGATAAATATGTCCTCTAGCAAAACTAAATCTACCCTCAAATAAGGCCAAAAAAAAACCTCAATGACTATAATCATAGCACATATAGATATGCTCATAGCCATATGCATCTCTGTTATCCACTTTACCTTTGCAAATGTAAAGTAAGTACACCTTACTATGTACACAACTTTAACTGATTCAAACAAAAGAAAGCACAAAGGTGTTCAAATAGCTAGAAATGAAACTATGGATGTAATATAATTTTCTATTACTTGATTATCAATTCGGAAGAGTCCCCACTTGAGTTTGTGGCTACATTGATATAATGTGGTGTATTGTGTTAGACTCATGTAATTGTTTTCCATCTCATTGGATTCAGTTATCCTCTAATGTTTTCAAGTCATATACCCAAGAATAGAGTGTCTTGAAAATAATTAGGAGGAAATACATGGAAAAAGGAGTAATAATGTTTCAATGATAGCTAGATACATTATAAACTATGTTCTCTCGCTTATGTTCCACCATTAGAGAAAAGAGTGGATGCACGTACTCAATAAGAGGAACTTATAGACATCATGTTTTTGGGGTGATGGATATAAGGACATGGAAGATTTTGGAAAAATAGGGAGGAGCATGAGGACTACAACAAAGGATGGCTGCATGTAACAATCAATAGTTACAAGGAGATTCAGGGAAAGAAGACTCATGGTCATCATCTTCAACCAAAGAGTAGAAGAACAATAATGCAAGGGTTGAGCTCAATAAAGAAGTTTGGAAGATTAAAGGAAAGCAATCAACATTGTAGACTAGGATGACCAAAATAAACTAAAAGGTTGCCTAGTAGTGCAATCCTCAAAGGAGGTTGCTGGTAGCATAACACCATTAAAGAGTAGGGGTGACCTACATGATCATTAAGGCAGCGCATCAAGATTTGAGGAAGCGTCTTATCTTGGAAAAAGATACATGTGTGTATTGAGGGAGGAGATCAACACTAATTTCAGGGGAGTTGATGAGGCTTGTATTTGAGTCTAATGAGAAGCATTACCAGGAAGGAGCTCTTGTGACATTAGGAGTGATTGTGGAAGGGAGAAGCAAGCTAGAGAGTAACAAGGATGTTGCAGTTTGAGCTAGAGTTGGGAGAGGGCTAACGCCTATTATTCTATGCATGCCAACTACCATTTTTACACAATCACGGATACCAATGTCAATCTTCAAAGAAAGAAGGGGAGCTTATACAATAGCCTACATGAGTTTATGCATGCTTATTCAAGCCATATGCCAAACAATTCTTCAATATATGATGTTGTATTAATGAAAATGTCTTGATTGGTTTCGCAAAATCATATGAAGAAGACCATCATTTGATTTGGAAACGCTTGTAGCAAGTCTATGAATTGCGGGTGGGGATAAATTTCTTAGCGTCAGGGTAAAGCTTGTTATATTCTCAAGCCAACAAGGATGCTCAATATCAATAGTTTGCCTTAGAGGAAAAAGATTTGCAAATGTTTAAATTTAATATACAGTATAACCAAAATTTGAGATGGAGCAACCTTTGGGGGGAAGAATCAAACCCGCAACCTACACAAAATGAAGCCATGATACATTTGCTATGGCATAGCACAAATCAACAAAAGCATTGACCTTTTAATTTGTATTTAACAGAACACTATAGTTCTCCATTTGCATTTATGTTTGATACTTATATGCATGCACACCTACCTACCCCCCTCGAAACCAGCTACTATTGATCTCCTAGCACAAATGACAAAGTAGAGCCCAATGAATTATCCATCTTATGAATTGCTAAGGACTATTCAAAAGGGCTAAAGCATATACCAAGATATCATTTTCCATTGTTTAAAGACAATATAAGATTTAACTTTCCTTCACCTCTCAAATTCAATTCTCCATGTGCCTATAATGACATTGCCCTCTATGATCTTTTAAAAGATATGTGGAGAGTGGGATTCTCTGATTCTAATTTGATGAATTTGATGCTTATGGCTAGCCAGTGAATTAATGTTGTGACCTTCACTATGTGACCATGTTTATGTTGTCATGAGAAATTGAGGAGCTTAAGTTTCTTCTTGCATCATGAAAGCACTCAAGTTATGGTCTCTTCTCTCATGTATGCATAGTCAAGAAAGAATACATAAAGTATATAGTATGTTTTATGCTTAGATCTCATGAGAGGGTAGGTTCACAACTTAGATGCATTTGCCTACCTTGATGCCATGATACATAAGATATCTTTCAATTATTGGATTATAAAATCTTCCTTTGGTGGTGGCTAGGTGGAGGTCTTGGGGATAGATCTTATCAATTTTCTTATATTTTGTATCCACAGAGGTTGCTAGAGGGATTCTTTGTGGTTGATATCCAAGTGATTTGAGGCTAAATACCAAGCCACAACACCATAACTAACGCTCCTTGTCTTTTCTTGTAGGATGTGTTTGGGATTTCCCCCTCTTATTATTGGCACGACGACGACATTCGCACAAAAAAGATATCATTGCAGGTGTAACGTGTCCCCTAGTATCATCCAGGACACGTCTTAGCAGTCCATCGGAAAGGATGTCTAGAAAACTCCGCCCAGCACTCCCAAGGAATGTTACGGGTTTTGTGATCTAGGTCTCCCCGCGTCTGCCACGTAGTGGAAGTATCCTGGCCGTTTCCCACTTAGGATCGACGGGAATTAGGGTTTTCCTGTTTGGTCATTAGCTAACAGCAACTAGCGTCAGACCCGAGCGAACTACTTTACGCAGAAACGCCAGGTGCGAAGCGGATTCACGCTGCACTTGGTTCAAGGAGAATGGGAAACGAGAGGGATGCAAAGCTCAACCTCTCTGCCAAAAGGCATAGTCCCATTTCGTTCCCCTAAAACAGCGTAAATCGGTTAAGACGTAACTTTAGGTCATTGTTCTCGTTATTCGTTTTGATGATGATGATGATCATTCCGCTACTCTTCGAGATTTTTGAGAAAAGTTCCCGACTAACCGGGACCACCCAACCGTAGGACGGACCCATGGCCCATCCTCCGCGCTTTCCTCTGTTTGTTTTAGTTATCTAATTATCTAACACATTAATTTGACATATAACAGTCAGCTTCTTTAGTTAATCCCTTTAAGCACTGGTTCTTTCACGTAACCTTATCACGTGACATAGAAAAACAATATCAAGCAAGTTCTTTTAACATTTCATCATTTTATCTTTGAAATACAAGGAGTTCCGCCCATAGGCGTGTCCATAATCTGCCCGAAGGCTATCCAGTAATCACCAGGGATCACTATTCCAAGCTTCCGCCCGACAACTAGTATGTGGGCCTCGAGATTCAATCCCGAGTCACGTTAGCCTCTTGTGCAGGACCCGGAAGGCGAGGGATTTACGGCCAGATCCCCCCCTGGCACCCAAGCATCCTCCTTCTCCAAGTAGAACTCAATGGAGAGACATCTCGCGGCGGGTTTGGTCCACGTTCCCGGCGCGGTCAACAACCCCCTTGGTTAGGGTCAGGCAGGTAGTCGGGGGTAACTGAAGCTGCCTCTCCCTTCAGGCCTTTAACCTAAAGTATAGGTACTCATTTAATTTGTAATTCATAATTCAAACAAAGCTCTAAAATCTCTAGCAAGCACAAACATTTCCGTTAATCAACCGAGTTGTTTGGCAAAACTGCTAAGGAAGTGTTCTTTCCTTTTTGAGTGTATCAGCACTCGTTCGCAAGGTATCTTGTAAGTTGGCAAGATCTCTTACATTCCAGTGTAGGGCATACCCAATTTGGTTAATCCCTAAAGTGCCTTGGATATGCTAGTTTCTGGTTTACAACTTTTCTTATTTAGAAGGATATCCAAAAATACGTCTTTTTGCAAGATAACTTGCGTAGGGATCTGATGTCCTTGATGAGGATTTTTACCCTTTTCCCGTGTGAATCAATCACAAGACTAAAATGATTTCATACATATTGCACAAGTCCTGCGATGGAATAATCTGTTTAGATTCTTTAAGCTGACGTATGCCAGGCCTAGGGTTTCTTCTTTTAAGAACCTTAGGGACAAACCCTAGTTTCTTATCATTATGAATTTATTGTCTCTATGGTAAGGAAAGTAGTCAAGTGTTTAGGGTATGAATGTTTCTATGTTTAGATTGGTTCAGTTATCTTTTGGAAGGTAATATTAATCGTCTTGTCACGGTTTTTGCTATCCTTGTGACAATTTACTTTCCCAATCAATACAGTTTAATTTGGCATATAGCATAATGCCAAGGTGATACAAAGAGCGACAATACTCCTTGGGACAAAAAGGCCTAGCTGTGAAATTGGTGTATACACACTTTATTAGTCCCCAAGTCCTCAAATAGCAAGGGAGAAGTATTAATAGAGTGTCATCTAGCAATTTCCCATTACATTTTCTTTCCAAATGAGTTCGTATATCTAATTTTTATACTTGTTAATTCCTAACATTTAACTTCCGTTTTCTTTAAAGATGAACTCATGCCAAATAACAACAATTTCCTTGCTAAGATGTGCAACTAGCAAAGATAACTCCCTCGTAATTTAAGCATCGAAAGAAACCTTTCTTGAATTTAGCCATTTACCATGAAAGGAATAAGACTAATGGTGCAAGATATAATTTCTACACCTTAGGATTTAACTAAAATATATTACTATAGTAAATGGATAATCTTGCTCGTAATTTATAATGCTTGATGCAATTTGAAGAAAGCTAAGTTCTATACACTGTCATTCCTAAGCTAAACTCCTTCGTTACAAGTAATTCGAACAAATATATCCTTAACATTTTTCCTTTATATGATCGACTTAAACCCGAATTAAAGCTAAGAAGAAAAACCTGGCTTTGAGGTGAGATATCCACATGGATACCGGGGGATGACCCTCCCGCAGCTACACCTTGGATTTTCTTCGGCGGCATCGTAGATCGAATGTGAGATAGCCTTTTGGAATTCCACCGTCTTCTCCTTCTTTCCCTTTCTTTTGTCCTTTTTTTTTTTTCCACTCTTCCTCCTTCACTCCTTATTTTCACTCCCTTCTCTTTCCCTCCCTATCTTTTATCTCGCGGCTATTTTTCCCTTACGGGGTACCATCCGAGGCCATGATGATGGTTAGGTTCGGGGGGGGGGGGGGGGGGGGGAATAATAATGGGGATACAGGGGATTAGGAAGAAATCTTAGGGAGTTGTGGGAAAATGAGAGTTATTAGGGGGTTGAAGAAGGGTTAAAAAGGGTTATAAGGGGGTGAAAAAAAAGTTTAGGGGAATAAAACACGGGGGTTATTAAAACCCGGGAGGGGGGGTAACAAGGGCTTAGGGGAAAATTAAAACCCGGGAGGGGGGGGGAAACAAGGGCTTAGGGGGGAATTAAAACCCCGGGAGGGGGGGAAACAAAGCCTTAGGGGGGAATTAAAACCCCGGGAGGGGGAGGGAAACAAAGGGGGTTTAAAAAAACATAAGGGGGAGGGGGGGGGGGGGGGGGTGAAAGGGGGCTAAGAAGGTTCTTTAGAAGCTTCCCCCCCAGGAAGCTTCTGAAGCTTCCACGTGGGAGGGGGGGGGGGGGGAGCTTATTAGGCACTACGGCGGAGAGTGGAGGCGGAATGATCCAGCGGCGAGGTCTTAGCGTCTCCCTCTCTCGTGGTTTCCACACAACGCAGCACCGGCACTCTCCTCTTCGCCATCACGACAGGGTTGTCTCCTTCTCTCCCTACTTCTCACGGCTCAGCCTCCTTTCACCAGCCCCCCCCCCCCCCCCCGTTTAAATAGTGGAGGGGAGGGGGATCTTTCCTCACGGCGTGTCAACATGCATGGTCCCCCTCCCTCCTCAGGCTCCACCAAGGAGCTTAGCTCCTTCTATTCCCCTCCCCCTCCAGCTCATCTGTCGACTGGAGGGATAAGGGGGGAATTAAAAAATTTTCCATAAGTCCCATTTATTTTCTTAACGCGGAATATTACAGCAGGAAAACACTTTAATGTCAAGTATGGATGCCTATGTGGTATGCTCCCACAATTAGCAAAACACAAGCAACCTCCTCAAAGTAAAGTATATTTTGACCATTTCCAAGCCAAAACTGATCATGTGGTTGGCATATGTGACATCTATGAATGCTTTCTAGAGAAATACAAACAAACGCTACTGAACTTTTTGCGCAATCTATTAAAAAAGGCCCTAACATCAAAAGCACTATATGTTCAACTTTGTGGTGATTATCGCCTAGGTTTTCAGTCCTAGTATCTCATTGAATCGTCATAAGTATAATTCATGACCAATGTGTCCAAATGTTGCTGCCATGCATATCTGTACAAATCCTGTACTGCTAGAGCCTAGAATCGTCATAACATGCGGCAAGAACAGCCACCCGATCGAGTCAAGATTATCCATTGTGATGCTAAACCTAGTAAAGGCCGGCCTGCTCTCATCTAATCAGCAAGCAGCGAATAGTCATTTGTAGTTGGTAGAGATTATCCATTGTGATGCTAACCCTAGTAAATTCCGGCCTGCTCTCATCTAAACAGTAAACAGTGAATAGTCATTTGTAGTTGGCTGTGATCATATCAAACAGTTGCGGAGTGTATAGCCGGCCAATCTCATCCAATGTAGTGAAATATTTTGGCAGTGTATATCAGGACATTGGACTTGCAGATGCATAAAAGATGAAGAAATCACAAAAAAAACTTTTTTTATTTTGGCGGCAAAATGCAGGAGCACGGGCCCCCGGGCTATATAAAGTGGGAGCAGGATCATTGCTAACTTGGGACATTGCTAACTTGTACAAGGCTGGTTTCACAAGGGCCGGCGGCAGCAGCTGCCGCTCGGATCCTGCGAACCAGAGCATGCCACGTGCCTGCTCCCTTTCACAGTGGGCGGCGGCAACAGTGGCTTGCTCATGCCACGTCCCGGCAGGCGCACCATGTAGTTGTACCGACCCCCCCCTCGCCCAAGAGCGCTGCCGCCTGACAAAGATGCCATGCAAGCGCTGATTTCGGCATTCATAG
The DNA here is from genome assembly GCF_053477565.2 of Lygodium microphyllum. Lineage (NCBI taxonomy): Eukaryota > Viridiplantae > Streptophyta > Polypodiopsida > Schizaeales > Lygodiaceae > Lygodium > Lygodium microphyllum. Next base: position 63,922,737 of record NC_141144.1, on the reverse strand, counting down.
CTCACTCATGAACGTTGAAAGTGACCAGTGACCACTGATTGGTCCCCCCCCCCTTCCAATTTCGATATTTCGAAAGCCACCATGGCACCATTTGACCATTCGATTTTTTCCTCAAAAATATAAACGTTTCATCACCAGAAATGAACGTTTGTCTCTCTCTTCACACAAACAAACCAAAACACCCACGTTCCAAGTTCCAACGGTTGCATTTTCCAACGTCTACACATTGTTCAAGGAGCTCTTGCATTTTTTTCCTATAAATTGAAGCTTTGTGTTGTACTTCCTTTGCCACTGTGAAAAAGCTGCTGTGAGGAAATTCTGCCCAAATCAAGACTTGTTTGCCCTTCTATCAAGCAATTTCGGTGACCACCTTTGAAGTTTGAGCTTTTTTTTTTCAAGCTTTTATTGATTGCCCAATTGATTTATTCAATAGCATACTAACGCATTTGCTTCAATTGTGATGTGCAGGTGCAAACCAACAAGGTTTCGAAGGTACTTGCCAATTTCTTTGGCCCTCTTTGGCTTCTACATCCTCTACATGACAACTCTCCACCAAATGGCCTCTCACTCTTCCACCATACACCCTCTCTCTCTCTCTCCCTCTATCCGCCAAATGGCATTGCTCTCTCTCTCTCTCTCTCTCTCTCTCCACCATATGGGAAATCTCTCCATCATATGGCCTTTCCCTCTCTCCACCATGTGGCCTCTCTCTCTCTCTCTCCACCATATGCCCTCTCTTTGGCCTCTCTCTCTCTCCCATCTCTCCACCAAAGGCCTCTCTTTTTTATGCTTGTAATTTTGTTTGAAGGATAAATTTTTTATCATGACTAATTCTTTTTTGTTTTCTTTCAGGTACATTTTATAAACTATCTGCTACTTATCATGATTTTGACAAAGATAGCGAAGCATGTAGGAAGAAGTGGGCACATGTTTTAGGCCAATATAGGGTAGACAAAGCTCACAATAGTGTGTCTGGTAACAATAGAAAATACACTTGTAAATGGTTTGATGTCGTAGACGAATATTATCACAATAGAGCACAGGTAAAGAGTGTATCACATGCTAGCTCTGTGTCATGTAATGACCCCCTAGACACACAAATAGATGAGGAAAATGAGGAGGGGGAGCCACAAAACTCCACTGCCAAGGTTCAACCTACACCTCCATCAGGACGTCAGGGACCTGCCAAAATAGAGGACTCCTTGAATGAGATGGCCAACACAGGCCGTGCTCTACTTGATCATTTGAAGGAGTCTTCTATTCGTCAGGAGGCCACCGAAAACAAACGTTTGGATCTACTAGCTGCCCTCCATGCTACCATGGCCGAATTTTTGAATGCATCAAAATGATGTTGCAATGTTATTTATATCTTCTAGTGTGTTGGTGTGAAATGTTGTAAGCAATGAGAAATCTAAATAATGTGTGTTGCATATTTTTGTAGGTGGACATGGCCATCCCAAGAAGAATTGCATTGTTTTGTGCATGGTTATGATTTCTTGCGATTACTGAGCTTCTATCACCACCCCCCATGAGTGATGGAGTCTATGTTACAAATGTGGTTGTACTTAGTTGAGTGTATGGGTCGATGTATGGATGCAAAAAAAAGTATAAATCGTTGGATAGGGCACACCCGTAGAAAAGCTTGGGCATATCCACGGGCCAAACATTTTCTTGAGCACTTCTTGCTAGGTTCTTACTCAGCAAGCATGTTCAAGAAACGCCTTCGCATTAGTAGAGAGACCTTCCAATACTTGTGTGGCAAACTTGCTCCACAATTGAAGAAAAAACGCATCAATATGCGTGAAACCTTGAGCATTGAGACTCGTGTATCTATTGCTTTGCATAGGCTAGCTAGTGGTACAACTTTGGAGGTCTTAGGTGACCTATATGGATGTGCCACTAGCACAGCTTGTGGCATAGTCTTAGATTTTTGTAGAGCTTTCTTATCATCAGGCCTAAAAGATATGTATATCAAGTGGCCTTCTGGAGCTAGATTTGAGAAACTATCAAGAGACTTTGAGGCCATTAGAGGCATCCCCTATGTCATAGGAGCTATCGATGGCTTGCACATTCCTATTATTGCACCAAGAGAGAACCATGAGGATTACTTTAATCGCAAAGGGTTTCATTCAATCCTTTTGCAATTAACGGTTGCATCAAATTGCTCAATTTGGGACTATGATGTGGGTTGGGCTGGCTCCATCCACGACCCTTTGAACTTCACAAGAAGTGAACTCGGGCGAAGATGTGTTAGGGGTTTGTTGGGCAATTACTGTTTGGTTGGCGATTGTGCTTATCTTGCACGACCATACATGTTGGTGCCCTTTAAGGGATGTAAGGAAGGCTTATCACACATGAAGTATTATTGGAACTTCATACAATCTAGCACTAGGATGCCTGTAGAGTGAGCATTTGGCAGGTTGAAGGCAAGGTTTCGCATCTTGCTCAAAAGATGTGATATGGACCTTCACCACGTGCCTAGTCTTGTAGCTGCATGTCTTGTCTTACATAATATTTGTATGTGTCATGGTGACTCTTTTGACATGGATTGGGTGCGTGAAGCAGAAGCGTGCTTACAACTTGGCAGTTCGATGGAAGAGGATCAAAGAACAGCAGTAACTTCTATGGCCGAAATTCAAGCTATCCGTCCCCTCCAACCAAAAGATGCAATTCAACGAGCACAACAAGGAGACGACTGTGGAGGAAGAACCGTACAACATGATTTCGGATTTGGTGCTAAATGTAATATTTCCGCACACTGCGTACCGTAAATATTGACTTCCCGCACGTCGTGTAAATCTCGTGCAAAGATTATCACTAGTGCCAGCAGCTAATCTATAACCACACGCGGGAAATGGAGACACTCCACCTTAGGAAAATAAGGCCGGGGATTCAAACCTGCATAGCCGCGGGAAAACAGGCTCTTGGGAAGAGGTCAAGAGGATAAGGTAATTGCAAATTTTTTTATTATCTTCCCCAGCCGATGTGTGGCTGGGGGAAAGGGATGGGCTAGTAAGGGCAGCATGAGGAGGTGGAGGGAGAGAGCCATGCAACGGGCCACGTGGGGAGGTCCCCTCTCCCCCCCTTGGACTATAAGAACCCCCTCTTCGGGGGGGGGGGGGGGGGGGGGGGGGGGGGAAAGGAAGATAAGGCGGCAGAAGACTGTCGTGAAGGAGACGCCCGTGAGGAAGGGTCGCCGTGTGAAGGAGGGGTCCCCGTGTGGAGGGAGGGACGGCTGTGAGATGGGGGGAAGAGGTCGCTGCTGCCCGCCATTAGGGAAGGAGAATGTGGTGGAAGGCTGCCGTGAAGGAAGGGGTGAAGGGGAGGGAAGGTCGCCGTGTTGAAGGAGGACGTTGCTGCCGCCAGGCCGTCGCCGTCGTGAAGCCGCCACGCTGCCGCCACCTCGCATGAAACCGCCAGGCCGCCGCCGTCCTCGCCTCGACCACACCCTTTCCTCCCATGATCGTTGGGACCCCCCCCTAACGTGGATGTGCTGCCAGAAGCTTCTTAGAAGCTTCTCTAGGAAGCTTCTAAGGGGGCTTCTCTAAGCCCCCTTCCCGTGGAGTCCCTTTATAGCCCATTTTACCCCGAGATTTCTAAGTCCCCTTCCCTTGGATCTCACACAAGCCATTCCCTAGGCGGGTTTTAAAGCCCTCCCTTTTGATCCTCAATAAGCCCATTCCGGCCTTTGATGCGAAGGAAGCTACTAAGGCCCTAGGCCCAGTTATTCATAAAAAAAGAAGAGGGGTTTCTCTAGCCCTTCCCACTCGATTTTCCCCCATAAGCCCATTGAAGAGGGTTGCTTAAGGTTTTTTTTTCAAGAACCTTTACCCCAGAATTTTGAAGAAATTAAGTATAAAGGCCTTCCATAAGGCCAAATTCCGCAAGCTAGTATTCTCAAGGATCCAGATTTCGAAAGGGATCTCACGCGTACCAGGAAGAAAAGAGCAAGATCTTGAGGCTGCGTACCAGGGCGAGCAAATTCACCGATTGCGTAAGGGAAAAGGCAACCTGGAAGTCTGTAATTATGTCATAATGGCCCCTAAAAAGTCACAAGACGCGCCTGCGGAAGGATCTTCTCCTAGTATTTACGTGGATATTTTCCGGAGCCCACAAGTCCAGGTTTTATCTATTTGGATTCCACACAGAAGTATTGAATTAATCACGATAACTTCATGGATTAGGAAGCACTCATGCATGTCAAATGCAACTAGTCAAGTTAAATGCAATTGGAAAATGAATTGGCTATTTGAACATTTATTAGAAATAGCTTAAGATATGAAAATTGATCATTGGTACGTTCAATGGAGTTAATGAAAAGAGCATAAGGTGTCTATGCATTTGCAGGACCTTATTAGTAAGTTTCCTTTTGTGCATTCAAAAGTGACGAGCCTAGGACAACTGTTGCCTCATTACAAGGTTGAAATTGTTGAGGTACACCTTTTTACTAGGCATGGAAAGATTAATGGCATGTCACATTTTTAGATAAATCTTCCTTGTAATGATTCATGAGGAAAAGCTAACACCCATAAGATGTTATTCGAAAAGGAATAGAAGGGCACGAAAATGATCTATGGACTTGCAAGTGGCATGACTATTTGATGTAAGTCCTAGTAGGACCTAGGAAAGTTAGTGTCCAGATTATCAGGCATTTTTACCTTACCAAGGAAGGATAGGGTTACTGTGAACCATGTGATGCGTAGAAGCAGTGAATCGCATGTTTACCCGTATTGGTGTAGTTGTAACTATTGTTCTCCATTAGATCTAGTTTATTACCTTTAGGAAAGGTTCATCCTTGTCGCAAGACAAGTATATTGAGTTGTCTAAGTCACCTAAACCTCAAGGGATTCATATGGGCATGGTTCAGTCGATATGATAAGTATCCCAAGTACTAACTAGGGTTTAGTGCGATAGGAATTCGACCTAGTTTTACACTTGTTGCCAAGTTAAAACCCGCAAACCCAAAGATCTTACACACATTCACGAGATGTCGAATCAATTGGATGCTCATGCATAAAATGATCTAAGGTTTTATCCTAAGGATCATTCGTTCAAATGATGAAACTCCGACTGGGTTGGAAATTCCTAGGACCGTGGACCAATATAATTAGGAATGGGTTGGGTAAGAAGACACCCTAAACCCTGCTACTTGCCTGAAGTTAATTCCGTGACCTGAATACGCCATTCAATGGGTGAGATGATCCCGTGGAATAGATACAACACATGAGCAAAAAGTTGCAACATCACATAGACTTGAGATTTGTCCACGGGAGAGTTTTGTCATTTTTTGAAATGATGTTGGCAAGTTATTGCGCTAAGATAACTTACAAAAGGGATGGGTAATCATCCTGTTACATCACTTTTCTTGGGGGAATAATTGCCAAGGAAAAGGAAAGTTAGGTATTTGCCTGGAAGCAATTGACCAATCAATAAATTGAAGCGACATGGTCGCTGGAATCTACCATAACAAAACCTAAAGTATTGGTAGGGTATGACCCTAACCCAAGAATGATAGGAATCTTGCCAAGTTGCAATTGATTCCGGAGCGAATGCGGGTTGCATTCGGAGAAAAGGAGTCACTCCTTAACAGTTTGCCAGCTAAACGACCACTGGAAATTGATTGTGCTTGTAACAGTTTAGAAAGCACTATTTGCATTGTTTGCTCAATGAACTAAAGGATGAAAATATATCTAAAGCTTCAGGTTGAAGCCTGAAGGGAGAGGCAGCTTCAGTTACCCCCGACTGCCTGCCTGACCCTAACCAAGGGGGTTGTTAACCGCGCCGGGAACGTGGACCGAACTCACCGTGAGAGGTCTCTCCGTTGAGTTCTGCTTGGAGCAGGAGGACGCTTGGGTGCCAGGGGGGGCTCTGGCCGTAAATCCCTCGCCTTCCGGGTCTTGCACAAGAGGCTAACGTGACTCGGGATTGGATCTCGAGGCCCGCATACTAGTCTACGGGCGGAAGCTTGGAATAGTGATCCCTGGTGGATTACTGGATAGCCTTCGGGTGGATTATGAATACGCCTACGGGCGAGAACTCCTTGTATTTCAAAGATAAAAGGATAAAATGATAATAAAGAAGTTGTTTGGCATTGTTTTCTTTATGTCCTGTGATAAGATTACGTGAAGGAACCGGTGCATAACAGGGTTAATCAAAGAAGCTGTTTGTATATGTCAAACTAATGTGGTAGGTAATTACATAACTAAAACAAACCGAGGAAAGTGCGGAGGATGGACCATGGGTCCGTCCTATGGATGGGTGGTCCCGGTTAGCCGGGAACTTTTCTCAAAGTCTTCGACGAACAGAGGATGATCGTCATCTCCGAAACAAGTAACGAGAACGATGACTTAGAATTAACTATTACCCGATTCACGCTGTTTTAGGGAAACGGAATGGGACTATGCCTTATGGCAGAGAGGTCGAGCCTTGCATCCCTCTCGTTTCCCATTCTCCTTGAACCAAGTGCAGCGTAAATCCGCTTCGGACCTCGCGTTTCTGCGTAAAGTAGTTCGCTCGGGTCTGACGCTAGTTGTTGCTAGCTAATGACCAAACAGAAAAACCCAAACTCAGGTCGATCCTAAGTGGGAACGGCCAGGATACTTCCGCTACGTGGCAGACGCGGGAAGACCTAGATCGCAAGTCCTGTAACATTCCATGGGAGTGCCGGGCGGAGCTTTCTAGACATCCTTCCCGATGGACTGCTAAGACGTGTCCGGGATGATTCTAGTGGACACGTTACACTAAACGACGCAACAACATTGCAAGATCAATGTATAGGACACATTCAAAGAAACGAGTTCAAGAATTCTTTGGTGATAATCTTTCCGATGCAGATACATCCTCATCTTCCTCTGAAGCTCAAGTTTCATGATTTGTAATAACTTCTCATCAGTATTGACTGACATTGGTGGACATAGTATTTTATTTCTTATTATGGTCTATAAGCCTTATAATCCTTTTCTCTCATTATGGTTAAACCTTGTTTGTTTTTCTGGTCTATAAGCATTGTAATCCTAGTCTCTCATTACGGTTAATTTTTATTGTGATTTGCTATTTTTTTGTTAGTTTTGACCTTCAAATTACCAAATCACTTTGTTTGCTTCATTCGCCTCCGTGTGAATTCAAGGGGCGGCGGCAGTGTGAATACCATTCTACCGCCGTCTCCGTGTGAATTGAAGGGCAGCGGCAGGAGAAAAATGTAAAGTCTTCCACCTGGACAAGGAGTTCCACATCACTCACTTCCGCCGCCCCATTGTGAATCCGCCCTAAGTTTTGTATTCCTTTTCTTGGAATCCTCTCTCGTTGAGCAGGTAGCACGTAGGCTGTAGCCACATCTGTGGTAGGAGAGATTGAGCGACATGGCGGAAGCTAGTGACCATCATCATGATGAGAAGAGGAGGACGAATGGACGCCATCGACCAATGAGCAGACGAGCAAATTCTAGCTGGCACGGCATGACAGCCTCCGAGCTCGAGTATGCATTTTGCGACGAAGGCCAATCGGCTTTTGGTTCACATGATGATCTGGAGGCAGCAGCAGCTCGTGGCCGAGTACGCCGTAAGATAAGCGCAGTAGCCCCAGGAGATGGTAATGACGACGATGGTTTTAATGCTGCCGGACATCAATTATATCACGATGATCATGATGATAATAACCGCCAGCATTCGAGGCCAACTGATAGAGCTGGGCTGGCCCAGTCTTGTAGTCAGGAACTATCGGCAGGCATTAAGCCGGCCAAGTATCTACAGGAGTCACGCTCGGCATCCATTGATCACCTGCGATGGTCGAAGGGGCGGGGTTGGGTCGCAGTGGCAGTGGTAGTGGATGGAGCAAGGTGTGATCAGGGGATCAGAACTAGTGATGAACGAGAAACGGGGGGTCAGGGAAAACCTTGCGATCATCAGGAGAATCCTGCTGGTTCGGTGGGCGCTGATCAAGGGGTCCAGAACTCCGGAACCTCGAAGCACGCGGCGGCCGACGGCAAGCTGCGGAGTTTCGGGTCGCGAGTGAGCTCCACACAGCAGGGCAGCTGTCGGAGGCCAGCTGGACTACGCCAAGGAGCGAGCTGCTCTGTTCTCGGTGGGCAACATCCTGGCCGTCGTCCTGTGCCGCAGCGAGGCCTTCCTGAGGGTAGTCTTCATGCTGGCTGTGGCTCTCCTGAGCTGCCGCACCCCATGGAGCGGGTGCGTCCCTCTCCGGTTGAAGGTGTGGGTGACGGCCCTTCTTCAGAGCCTGGGCGGCATCCACAGCGGCTGCGGGGTTTCTTCCATCGCCTGGCTCGTCTACGCCCTTGTTCTCATGAGGCGTGACACTGCTGTCGCTGCTCCGTTGGCCATCCAGCTCGTTGCGTCAGGCATCCTGGTGCTTTTGCTTGCAAGCTCGCTGGCTGCTTTCCCGGTTCTCCGGCATTTGCACCACAACGTCTTCGAGCGAGTTCACAGGTTTAATATACTGCCAACAGTGAATGCCGTGCAAGATACCATGTTTTAAAATTTCATCATTCAGGCACAATATATATCACAACCCCTTTCCTCCCTACGAAGATCAACAACCGAGTGTCAAGCTAATTGCAATTTTCAAAACGCAAACCATTAAATATTCAGGGCATATTGGCCATGAACTAACATGAAAATCCTTAATGTGTTCATTTCGATTCAGGTTTGCAGGGTGGACCTCCTTAGCATTGGTGTGGGTGTTTATCTTCCTAGTGAACAGCTACGACGCCAACAAGAAAGCCTACGTCCTACAAGCATCCATCTTGCTTTCTCGACAAGAGCTTTGGTTCACATGCGTCATAACTCTTGTCATCATCACACCTTGGCTTTGCCTCCAAAGGGTGCCCATTCAAACATTAGTGCCTTCATCTAGTGTTAGCATTATTAAGTTCCCAGGCAATGGTATCAAACCTGGACTTCTTACTCGGATCAGTTGATCTCCTCTCTCAGAGTGGCATGCCTTTGGGACAATTTCCGATGGACAAGTAGGTCACATGGTGTTGGCAGGTGCAGTGGGAGATTTCACCAATAAGCTAGTCTCCAAGCCTCCCAATCACATCTGGGTGCGCCGTCTCCACTTTGCTGGTCTACCCTACCTTGCCAACATGTTCCACAAAGTTGTCTTTGTCGCAACTGGCTCAAGCATATGCGTATTTCTTTCTTTCCTCTTACAACCAAGTGAAGCACATATCTACCTAATCTGGGTAGCTAAATCCATTGAGAAAACATACGGTGCAGAGCTTATCAATCTAGTGAGGAAGTATCCTACAGAACGCTTGCAAATATGTGACACTGCTACAATGGGTGGTCGACCGAATGTCAAAAACATTATTGTGAGTGCAGCGCAAAAGTGAGGTGCAGAGGTGGTCATTGTCACAAGCAATCCTTCTAGCACGAGGGATGTTGTTGAAGCATGTCATGCCCATAACATACCTGCTTTTGGACCCATTTGGGACTCATAAACATGAACATAGCAATATTTTGGCTCATACTTTGCATTAACATTAGTAGGATCATAGCTCTCATCTTGCACCATCTTCTAGAAGTCTTTTTCAAACTCAAATTGCTATTTCCATACTTAATAAGCTAGTATTCTATAAATGTCTACAAACCTTCCATACTTCACACTTGCAACACTCATCAAAAACAATTTTTACTCCTTCCGTGAGCCAAACTACCATTGCACCAAAATGCTTACTTAGCCAAAATCAAGCTCAAACTTCCTCCTGACATAGTGCAACAAATTAGAAAAATGGTGTAATACTATATATCCTTACACAATTTTGTGAAACTATGCTATACATTTTTGCTTTTGGAGAAAAATTATTGCTTCAAGTCAAATGTATCCAATTATATAGATTCTTGTTTTGGCACTCATTTGATTAATGAGCACCTTGCCTTTGAGTTAGCAGACTCAACCCAAGTACATAGATCCTTGCCTTGTGGCCTAGGTTATTAACATTGGAAAACTAGAAAGAGAGCATATTTAGTATTTGAAACTTAAACTTAGCCTTTCTCCCTCCCTTTATCTCTCTCCTACAACTAATGCAAGAAACATTTAGAGACAAAGAAGCACAACTAGGACTTCCATAGAGTCTAATCTCCACCCATGCATTGATAAAAGGGATCATCTCAATACGTGTATTTTTTAGATTAAAAACGCTTATTCTAAAAATATCCTTTTTTGAAGAAAACAGCAAGCGATCCTAATATGTGTCCTTATCAAAATCAAGTTTTAAACCTTTGTATGGAATATAATAACTAGTGGAGTTTCCTAGGGAAAGTTTCTAATAAAAACAATAATCCACTTGTGCAAAGTTGTATAAATATAAATGATCAATGATACTACAAATATAAACCTATGAACACACCTCCAAAATAAATAATTTAACTCCAACATTAAATATAAATGTTCATAAAACAATTGAGAACCAATTGAATGGTTAGCTTCTAGCCATACAAATATTTCCAATATAGCTATAACACATCAACCTACACACAAATATGTTAGTGTGAGAATTAGTAAAAGCAATCACTTTTATCAGCACTAAATTATGAATAATACAAAAATGTTAGTGTGAGAATCAATGAAGTGAAATACTTTTATCAACACGAAGTTATGATTAATATAAATTAGTTGGTGGAAACCATAAATAGTCAAATGATACTCAACCACTACTTGACTACAAAGATATGTGCATAATGATGGAAAAACATGTAAGTCCTATTTTCCAGGTTTGTTGCTAGATATACTCAAGTTTGGGACATCTAAAATCAAGTCAAACTAAGCCTGGCACTAAAGTTGCTACACCTTTCCAGTGCTCCTAAGTATCTTTAATGTGTAAATCAAAAAGAGTTTTCTCTGCCACAACTGAGTGTGTGCCTACATTTCAAATCTGAGTGTGTGCCTGCATTTCAAATCGATAACATTGCATGATCTCTATCTTGTGAACAACATATCTATGATAACGTTGCATGATCCATATCTTTTGGAATAAAACACATCCATGCATGGACAAGGACTACATTTTTAGGTTAATACATTTGAATGATCCCTATCTTCAACAAAAATTGCATCTGCATAGTATGTAGATATGATTTGAGAAATGTTACCCTTTAATACATCTTAGTATCTCAACTACCCTAATGATATCATTACTTGGCAACAACCCTCCCATGCCAGGAAATGAACATGAAACCAAGGTAGAAGCGTGCAAAATCTATGCACATGACTGAGCCATTAATCTCAAAACTGAAAAGAAACCATAAATCTTCCACTTAATAATGAACCGATTCGTTATCTTCATCATCTTCATCCATAGCTTCAACCATTATACAAGAACAAAAGGGAAAAGAAGAATTTCTGCACAAAAGATAGAGGAGAGAGGACAACTTTTTGCACCACCAAAAAGAGAATGTGAATTCGACAAGAGAGGGAAGGGAAAGCGGCACATAACCACTAGTGCACTCCACCCCACCTCTTCCCCAAAAAGCACACCCCTTCGTATTTTTATTATTTCTTTGAAACTTTGATACATTTGATATTATAAGACCTTTGGCCTTTAATTTTGAGTATTCTGACCCTTCACAAATGCATGCACGTAACACTTTTGTGTATATCATTTATTTATGATGGATGTGGATGTGGATGTGGCCCCCTCATGTAAGTGTGTATTTTAGTGATTTTGAAACAATGTAAATGTTGTTCTCTTGACAAAAAATGAAAATATGATGCATGCTTGGATTCTTTTGTGCCTTGTTTTTATGCTTCTTTTGGGTGTCATCATATTCCTCCCACACTGAAACGTGAAGCGTCCTCGCGAACCTTGTCAAAGAAGAACCATTGTCTAACACAAACAACTTCCAAAATTGTTAGTAAAACAGCTTTGATCATAAGGATGAGGCCTAGCCATGGTAGGGTATGGGACTCCAAATCCATGACCACCAGAGTAAGGAAACTCCTACCTCAAATACTCCCACACTGAAAATATTTACTAGTCTTCAAAGGATAGAGTTCTGCCTTTCACAATGATCACAACAACAGCTTCTTTGTCCAATGTAGAAAGGAAAAAGACTCCATCATGCAGGCCCAAGGATACTTTGGGAATAGGGCTTGGTTGTTCCTTTTGAGATAAGCTTAGTTTTTATTTTTATTTTTTTTATTTTTTATTTTTTTTGAAGAGTGTATTTAAAAAAAAAAGGTTATTCTTTCTTGCACTTCCTTATGGTTGTTGCCAATTTGAGATGAAGGAAAGGGAAAGTTAGGAATGGTGACGGACAAGGGAATTTGGAGAGAATGAAAGGGGGAAAATATTGGGGATCCTACTCTTCAGTGTGGGAGGAATATATTGGCAAGGATGGAGAGGTGAAGAGTAGGGAAAGGCCACCATAGAGGAGGATGAAGATGGTGCCATGGTGGAGACTCGAGAGAAATAGTGTAGTATTGCTAAGTTTGAGAGAGGGGGATGAAGGGACTATGAAAGGACATGGAGGTACTTTCAAGGGGTCTCAAAGGGATTGAGCTTAGAGATTCATTTGAGAGGCAATATAGAATAGGACCATGCATTTGTTTTGTTCTTTTAAAAGTGTTTTAGTAAATTAAATATATTATTTGTTTTTTTTCATTAAAAGTTAAGGGTTAGGGCATTTGGTACTTCATTAGGGTTGAGGGAAAAGAAGGATGGGATTTGTTGCAGCCTCGACGCCTTGCCAAGGAGCATCCTCTTCCTCCGTATTCTCTACCTTCGCAAGACCACAATGCAATGACGACGCCTTGTACTTCTTGGTGGTTGAGGGCATTCTCTCTCTCTCTCCCTCGATATCTGATTTTGTGCTAATTGTTGGGTTTTGTGGGATGATGAGACGACAGAACAAGAGCAGAGCATAGAGAGCTTTCTCATGGCATCCATGGGCACAACTGCAAAGTTAGGGTTGTCTGTATGGATCGGTGAAGGAGTCAAGGGAGGACTGTGAAATCTCGTGCTCGTTGATTTCTCGATTCTGCATTTCACCATCCTCAACCTCTTACATGCTCTCTCTTTGTATCTCTGTATCCGTGTGGTGCTTGTTCTTCTTGTGGAAAGCCAAGACATGCAAAATTCTATCGCTCCCCCATTGTGAAGTACATAATACATTTTCGAATATGCTGCTACTGCCTTTGTTGCTTTGCGGTTGAAAGGGAGGCATAGATGTAGGGTGTCAACGAAGGGGAGAAGGCAACACCGTGGACTAAGAGAGGAGTAGCCATTGAAGGACTGAACTATCTATTCTTCAACATCTTCTTCTTCTTCATAATGAGAGCAAGGCGGCAGGGGAGGAATGTGTAGCAGGCATCCAGGAGGAAGGCGGGCAGCATGACCAGGTTTGCTGATGCTGATGAAGATAATAATGCCACTAGAGTGGGTGCAGCATGTCAATCCATATGTGCGATGGGGCCAATGGCAAAGGGAGGGTGATTCCTCCTCCTCCTCCTCCTCCTCCTCCCCCCTCTCTTTTGTGTCTCTGTTCTAGTGTCGCAACGTCTTCCTCGTAGCTTTTCCATCCGATTTTTCCTTGTTGGCCACTTTGGCATCTTTGTTCAAATTAGACATTTGTTTCCACCCACCTTCGATTTGTGGCCCCCTTTTTTTTTCTCTCTCTGCATGCCTTCCCCTGTTTTCCCCCTCTCTCCTGCCGCCCCCTTTCTTTCATCCCGATCGATGAATCTTAGCACGACTTGAAAGCATGGACTTGCTTTATCGTCTTATTTGTCATTTTGCTTGTGAATAACCATGGACAGAGAAGACCTAGCTCCCTTGACTCTGATGTCAAGCTCGTCAAACCGGCCACAGCTAAACGTACCTCTTCAATAGCTCCAAATCGAGGTGGAAGGATGGCTTGTTTGATTACAGTGCCCTTTTCAAGATCACATTCACGTTCCTTCCCTCACTACTTCTCTCTCTAACTCTCTCTCTTCCTTCCATCTTCTTCCTTTTCATATGAGATGGTTCAATTAGCACGCGCACAAGAGAACGGAATGTGGTACTGTTATCTACCAAACCCACTCTTGTAATGGAAGCTCATAGGCTCCCACGCTGCTCCTTCTTCTTCTTCTTCTTCTTCTCTTCTGTGCAGAAAGCATCAAGGTCGTGAAGAAGAAAACAAAGCACATTGCTTGATGGTTTCTAGGAGGAAGGTACGGTTTGGAATTGAGAGATAAAACTTTCACGCTCTCGCTCTCTGTTCTCTTCAATAGTGAACAGCTTGCCCAATCGAGCAAGTGGGGGATGGTAGAATTTTGCACGTCCTGCTGCTCAAGGGCATTCCAGTTCTTTGAGTGACATTCTGGTTCAAGCCCTTCCCTTTCCTTCTCCATCACACTTCCCACCCCCTCTCTTATTCTTCTTCTATCCCTTTTTCCTTTCTTCTTAGAGGTATGTAGGCTACTCTTTTTTTTTTTGCTAGGTATCAAAGTTGCTGGTTTTTTTTAACCAGCTTTTGTGGATGCGCCTTAGAAGGGAGCCAAACTCTCCCTTCCCTCGTTGAAGACGAAGGAGAAGGGAGCACAAGGGTAGATCCATCATGATCAGTAGAGAAGGAAGCCTGAGGGGATGTCAAGGAGATCCGTGACACAACGGTAGAGGAGAGAGCCAGCGATAAGAAGGTTTTCCATCAAGGCACATCTTCTTCTTCTTCTTCAGAAAAATAAATGATGCTATTACAAATGTTGTCACAGCTTCTAGTGATCTTAACAACAAAATATGGCATCATTTCTTTATTCACTTTGATTTTTCTAAGCTTGTTAATCTTTATCAGTGTGACCTTGTTTAAGGTCAAATTTAAAGCTCGTCCTCACGTGCGTATTCATGAATATTGTGCACTTGGAAAGAATTTTTCCAAAACCTTTTTCATTTCCACCACGACTCATTCAAGAGATTTACTTGATCTTATTCAGAGTGATATTTGTAGACAGTTTCTCCATCGAAATCTCATATATCGGTATTTTATGACTTTTATTGATGACTTCTCAAGATACACCACCGTTTTTCTCTTGCAACACAAATTCGAAGCTTTATTATCTTTTAAGAAATATCAAAAGGCTACAGAACTTCATACTGGTCGTCACATATCAAGAAACTTCACAATGATAGTGGTGGGAAATACATTTCAGATGATTTTGATTATTAGTGTAATAATTAGGGTATTCATCTTGAATATACTATTCCCTACTCTCCTCAATGGAATGGTATTCTTGAACAGAAAAATAAGACTATCCTCAATGACATGCAATGTATACTGATTCATTCTAACTTATCTCAATGTTTTTGGGTTGAAGCAATCTTAATAGTAGCATTTGTGCAAAATGATATTTCTATGATTGGTCCTTCTGGTAAAATACCAATTACTTCTTGGATAGGAGAAACCATTCTTTTTGCTACAAATTTTCTTGGACAATGTCTTAGTTCTCTGTGCCTTAAACATTGGTCTACAGTAGCTAAATGAGTTTTGAAGTATTTGAAAAGGCACTAAAGATTTTGGGTTAATTTATTAGTACCAACAAAACTTTGATTTTCTACATTCACTTCAAATTTGGTGTTATATAGATGTAGATTGGGCAAGCTCTCACTCATCTATGGATTCTACAAGAGAAAATTGTTTCTTTATCAATGGTTATCTTGTTTCTTGGACTAGGATGAAACAACGTTGTGTTGGTGTTTCCACTATGGAGGTTGAATATGTAGTTGCATCTTTAGTAGTGGCTCATGAGTTAGTATGGCTTCGACAAGCTCTATTAGATATTGGCCATCCTCCTCTCTCCAGCACACCACTTCAATATGATAACCAAAGTGCTGTTAGTCTTGCTAAAGACTATAATGAACATGACAAGTCTAAACATATTGCAATGCATTATCATTATGTTCAATATCAAGTAAAGAAAGGCACAATCATGTTTGATATATTCACTAAAGGACTCAATGAAGCACACTTCATTTTGCTACGCTCGAAACTTGGAGTTGTCTCAACTTAAATCTTTGGGAATTAATTTACAATAACATTGTAGTGACCCTGTACATACTCTTGGTAGGTACCATACACTTCACACATGCACATACACCTCCAAACCTCTTGGTCATCTCTATACATACATATTTAGTTTCACTTCACATATACAGATTCAATTTACATGCACACAATAATCCTTCTTAAACATGTTTGTGCATTTGTATATAGGAGCTTGGGTTTCTCCCTTGTGCTCCCTAATGGTTTTTTCATCCGCAGCTACTAGAGATCTTTATTTGAGTGGGGGTGTTGGAGCTATATATAGCTCACCCTATCTAGACTAGGTCTCACACACACACATATATATATATATAGATTGTGATCAATATGAAATAGTCTTTGGGAGTGTACATGGTCTCTCTCTCTCTCTCACATGTCTCTATATATCTTCTCTCGCTACATCTCAACAAGATAAAGCCTAGAAAGTTGTAGCTCAAGTTAGATTGCGATCAAGTTAAAAGATCAAATGTGTCCATCAATAATTATGCATTAAAGATTAAAAGTATTGTGGAAGAAATTGGATCTATCAGCATAGCAATTAATGATGATGATATTATGCAAGCATGTTTAGATGGACTTGGAGATGAGTACAAGAGGTTCAGGTCATTTATGAATATGAGGGATGATATCTCTCACTTTGCATATCTCATTTCTATGTTGATACTTGAGGAGAAGAACATTAGCTTATATTCCTCTTTTTTCCAAAGTAAGTGCAAGGCTAAACATGTGTTTTACTTTACTAATAGAGATGGAGATTGTGGCTAAGGCCATGGTGGTATTTGCTATCAAAGTTATAGAGCATAACAAAATAGGCACAATAAAATTTTATGAAATGTAGGAAATTCATTGATATTTCCCATATATGTATCCATGTATTTCATACATATAACTAAGGAGTCAAATTCCCTACATCTACTAGTAGGGAATTACACATCAAAAGAGAAAATTTCCTACATTCTTTCAAAATTCCCTATATAAGAGAATAGGATAATCTGATTTTCCACTTCTAATAGTAGGGAATTATACATCATTGTAGTGAATTCCTATGTTCTCTCGAAATTTCTTGTATAAGAGAATGTAAGAATGTCACTTTTCACTTCTAATGGTAGGGAATTATATGTATGTATGAAGAATTGCCTACATTCTCTCAAAATTTTCTATATAGGAGAATATACGAAATTCAAGCATTGCTCTAGGTATTTGAGATCTATCTTATTAACAAAATTATAAATTTGTTAAAGTTGGAATTGACCATAGGGAGGTGTCTTTTATAGATTAGTTGTAAGTTATAAATTCTAATGAGGATTAGTTGTAAGTTATTTTATTAGTATTACTCAATGGAATTTGGTTCCTTTTTTTATAGAAAATGTTTTGATTGAGTAAATTGACTATGTTAGTTCTTAATAAGAGTTAATGTAAAAAAGACTCGTTACCTTCCTTAATTATAGTGAGTTAAAATATTTTAGGCTAAGATAGGTTCATATAATTTTTATTTTTAGTATGAAATAGAAATAAGCCAAAATGCTTCAACTATTACCTAGGTGCTTAAAGGTAACCTTCAAGACTTGGTCATTTTTCCTAAGTGCAGTAGAGCCAAAGCGTTGCTTTATATTTTTAAACATAATATCTATTGGAAATTTATTTTCCTTCTTTATGAAAACCTTGTTCCTAATGGTCCAAATGAGTTTTAGAACAATGGCTCTTACTACTTTCCAAAGCTTTAAGGACTCCTCATCTAGGGATCCTTTATCAACAAAACGAGGCTATGTGCATCCTAATGGTATTATTTAGCCCAACAAGATGGGTCCATTCTCTCACTCCTTCTGACAATCTCCTTGCCTCCACATAGTGCCAAAAGTGATGGGTGACTATCTCACTGTGTGCAATACAAAGGAGTCGTCAATCATTGATTTTCATGAATTCAGGAATCTTAACCTTAGTAAATATCTTTTTAGCACCTAGTTTCCATAGCATTAAGTTCAATAGTTGGTGTCACCTTTCAATTTCTTAGTAGATTTACATGACTATTACAAGCTAGACTCGAATTATATTGTAAGCCTTGTCTATTAATTTATGTAGATGATTGGAAAGCCTCACTAGGATGCAATTAAATGAATATTGAGGTTTGTAAAATCCATTTTACGTTATGGACTTTTTCATGAGGCAGCTAAGGGTATACAAGTATTTGGATACATAGATGTAGATTGGACTAGTAGCATAGATAGAAGATCTACCAGTGGATTCATGTTTTACCTTAGTAGTGTAGTAATTATGTGGAGTAGCAAAAAGTAACCTACCATTATTTTATCAAGTACAGAGGTGCTACTATGGCATCATGTGAGGTGGTATTGCTGCAAAAATTATTGGGTGATTTGGATGTGTAGGGAGATGGTCCAATTGTCATTCACTTGGATAACATGAGCAACATATAATTAGCTAAAAACCTAGTGTTCCAAGCTAAGACAAAACACGTTGAGGTGCATTACTATTTTGTAAGGGAGAAGGTACTTATAGGCACGAGAGATTCACTAGTAGTAATAAGGAGACGTCACCTGGGTACAAGAAATATATGAAAATACCCCTTATCTATCCCCTAGTTAAGGGACCTTACCTTATAAAATGTACCTTTCTTCCCTTAAATAACCCTGCTCCCTTACACTCACGTGGTACTATATGGTAAACCTTAGTGGATTCCTCGGGCATTATGTAACCATTGGGATTGATTTGCCATGTTTTTTGTAGCACCAAAGTCAATAATAAAAAGAGATGCATCACAAACATGACGTATCCTTTCCGGAGGAGGAGAGATAGAAAAACTTACACAATTTGCATCTTTAGTATTGTTGTCATGTGTGGTAGTATATGCTCTATTATGATCTAAATCAAAACTCTTCTTGAAAGATAAATGGGTTGGATGATTAGTTTTCTTGCATTAGTCACAAGGAGAATAATCTTTGGGTACAATTGGTTGTTTATTTGTAATACCATGTTCTTCATCATATTGTTAAGCCCAACATCATTTGTAGTGTGACCATTTCTATTGCAATGAGAACAATGTCTATTAGGAAACTTGAGACGAGAGAAGCTACCACCATGATGACTTCTATATGTAAAGCATGGAAAGGGACACCTTTGAGAGCAAGTAAAGCTTAGTCAATTTGTTTCTGAATGTGCGTCATCTTATGAGATCATAGCTATTTCTTGATTTATGTGTCATCATTTACGTTGTTGTGAATATTCGATCAAATATATACAAGCTTGATTAAAATTATTTCCATGTTTGTCAGTTTCACAAAAAGCTGTTGTCCTATTTGTTTTCATGTTTCAAGTCCAATTTACTTGAATTGATATAACTATTGACACAAAACTCCAAATTGAGCACCAGTTTGCTAGGAAGAGAGATTGTGAGAAAGGTGTTTCCGTAAGAGTTTCCCAAATAGAAACTTTTAGGGTGTCCAAGAAGCAAGACATGTTTACAATTCAACATATCTACAATCTAAATGATGATCAAGTGACCTTCTTCTATGCTTAAATTTCATAATATAATATGCTCATAACATACACAATACATCAAATTTAAGTATGAAAAGAACATGAATCAAGAGTTGAAGAGGTACAACATAGGTATACTTCTTGATTGTCTTCTTCAAGGAATTGGTATAGTCGATTATGAAAGCTATGATACCATGTTGAGATGTAGAGAGAAAATATATGTAGAGATGAGAGAGAGAGAGAGAGAAGAAACACACCATGTACACTTCCAAAGACTATCTCATTTTGATCACAATCTTCATATATATATGCGAGACCTAGCCTAGATAGGGTGAGCTATATATAGCTCGAAAAATGTTTATCTCCAACAACCTTTCTAATTTTTTTCATGCAATAGTGATGATTCAAATTCGTAAAAATAGATCATCATACTATCTCTGACAATCACTCATGGATAGGGAATGAGTTACTTTACTTTGTGTTTACTCCTAATCCTTCTTATCTTAGCCTTCATATGTAATTCGAAACACCTTTGACCTTCAAGAAAATTGCCATCTGTTAACTATTTTAATGAAAGAACCTAAATAAAGAGAAGAATAAGAAAGCCATAGAACTTTTGAAAAGCTTATTAATGGTTTTTGGTAGAAACCATGTGATGTATCAAAAGTTCAGCTATCTCCCATGCAGATTGTAATTTCATTTAAAGCACTAGCATGGATATACTAATTAGGTGCATAAAGAAGACTAGTCTATGGTGAAAAGATGGGTGTAATGCCCAAGGGTCAAGAGGAAATCCTAACATTGGAAAATGTGTATAAAAAGATTGAAGGATAATGGAAATGGCTATTCTTGTGTGTGCCAATTTTTCCCTTGCCTTGTTGGCTTCTCATTGTGAGAGAGAGCAAGTGAGGAAGTGAGAAAGAGAGTGTGTGAGTAAGAGTACCTGACTAGGTTGTGAAGCTCTTCCTTTGTCTTCTCCAAGATCTACCGTCCATGTAACAAGGTACCCCAATGGAGTATAAATACAAGTGGCAAGGCCCTTGTACACTTTTTTACCCGATCTTGCACCTTAATTATCCTACCATTTTACAACTATTTCTAAGTCTTCTCTCTTATTTTTCATGCTTTTTCCTTTCTCTTGTTATTTGGAAGAGGATACTAAGCGAGGAGAGCCATTTGTCAGGCGTGCAAGTTTATTTTTGTGTTCTATTGACATTGCACTAGACAAAGCAAGGATGCATTTTTGATGTGCTTGAGTTCCTCTCTTCATGCCACATCATGGACCGTAGGATGTGTGATGCAAAAGATATTCAAGGATCCCCAAATGTGGACACACGAAAGAGGAAAATAAAACGATTCTCTTCAGGGTGGTCAAGGGGTTCAATTTGTGCTGCCTATGCTCCTAAAATTCTATGTACTTCTTCTTCATTCTCAACAACAAGTGTGGGAATGCCTAAGAACTCTCTTGGCAAAGGTAACTCACCATTGAGAGTTCTTGGATTGTCACAAATCACAGAGGTTTCTCCTTTAGAAATGCTCCTAGAATTTCTTCTTTAGAATGGCATAGAGTTATCTTACTATGTGATTGCAAAGGATATTCTAAAACCTAATTGGGATATTGATCATGTGGCAAGTTCTTGTAAAAAGTTTTGTGTGGAGGACTTTGATAAGTTTGAAAGTCTAGCATTACTGTGGTTGAAAAGAATACAAATGAATATTTTTATATAACTATTGGGACCTCACTTTCAAAGAAGTCACTATTTACAAGGAAGTGTGGAGCTCATTCTAAGAAATGCAAGCTTATGTTGAAAGAAAATGAATTTATTGTATATTTTCTTGTTAAATATCCAATTGAATCTTACGAACAACAATTGGAGGGAGCAAAATCTTATAGCATCTACCTTTTGGATGAGATGGCAAATAAAAAGGATTTAGAGGAATGTTTGGACCCTCAACAAAATAAGCATATATTGTTGATAAACTAGTGTCACCCAATTCAAAGCTATGGGTGTAATTAAAGAAAGCCATGTAAATGTAGATATTGTGTCTCACTCCCCTTCTTTTATACTATCCATTCCCTTCCAAATTTCCTATTAAGAAAAAGGAATATATACTACTATCAAGCATCCAAAGGCTTTAATCTTAGGGAGGATTATTTTTTAGTAACCATTACAGAGGCTCTTGATGGTGCAAATGGCATAGTTGATGTTGAAAATGAATCCAATGAAGAGTTACTTAAACTATATACTGAAATTACATATGACAAGTTTATTGATGCAGGGGAATCCCTTTCTTTTGTTTCAAAAAGGCAAATGATACGGAGAAAGAGTTGGGGATTACTGATGTGAGGAGTTTAACTATCTTCAAGACGGACTTAGAATTTCCAATTTTGGAAGAGAGCAGTTAGAGTATGTTAAAGAATTGCAAGATACCAATGAGACATCATCATCAATTAATAAATGGAAACCAACTAAGCTAGAGCATGATGAAAACCAATTTGTACTATTATCTCAAATTTTGTAAGATACATTGATATGTTTAATTTTGACTTTTGTTTGATATTCGTATTTAATTTTGCAGTTGGAGATTGAAGATTCTGATAACTTCTTAGGACAAGATCACAAAGGGTTGAGAGTTGGTGGTAGTTCATTGGAAGATGTTGCACTTGGCCATTACTTTGCCAGGATTGATCCTCATCTTTTCTTAGTATTCCATAACATCTTCTCAAAGGAAGCAACATGGCCTATATTATATATTAAGGAACTTACAAGGCTACTTGGTTTCTCTTGGTTACAGTATAATGCACACAAGGTGATGTTTTTAGAGAAGATAATAGCAATTAGGATTTATAGTTAGAGTAATAATTTCTCTACTTCAAAAGCATGATACTTTTTGGCCCTCTCATCTTATTCTTTAGTGGCAAATCAAAATAATATAAAATCCATAGTTGGCTACAAGAGAATAAAATGTGTATATTATAGAGGGAAGATCCCTAAGGATGAAGATATAAAAGCTCTTGAGAGATAGCTTAATACTTTTCTATCTTGAAGAATATAATGAAATCTCATGTTTCATTGTCATGTTTAGTATTCGTTCTTTAAAATTGTTGTCCAAAAAAGCAATTGAATATCTCCTCAAGAGCATTTCTTTTCCTAACTCCTCCTCCATGTTGTCTTGTGCTTTGAAAAAAACTTGTACATGCTTGATAATGAGATTTTTTCATGCCTTGGCCACTATAAGTTCTAGGGGGCCTTACTTATCCACAAAGTAAGGGCCATATGAAAGATATTCTACAAATACAAGAGAGTAACAATCATTTTACACCATTGGAAAATTTATCAAAGAAAACTTGGATTAAATATTCTCTCTTACCAAATAAAACGTGATATCCTTTTCTCCCCATGCCACCTTTATTGCTTAAACAAGATTTGTAATCAAACATTTGAACTCTTCTGGATATATATATGTTGTATTTTGTTACTTGAGGAGCTTTAGAAAAACATTGAGGTGTCTCCAACTCTCCATCCTTAGAGATGCAAATCGCAGTATGCTTCCAACGTTTATGGTTATCCCACAAAACTCTCTCTAATACTCCCAAGTAATACTCACCTATTTTGTTATATGGTTTTCTAAAAAGCCTCTGGTTTTTTAGCCTCCCATAGAAACATCATCCAAGACATCTCTTGTTTTTCTTGAAAGTGTTGGATCTTTTCTTAAGTGAACTTGACCTCCATGAAAATCCATGTTTGAGAGTAATGTCTCACATTTTTCAATACACTTATATGATAAAGAGAAGGGCTTAATCAATATGCATAGTCGAGATGAAACCTAAGATGTTTGTCAATTATTCTAATCTCTAGATGCAAAGTACAAATATGAATTTTTTTAAGAGAAATTGAAAGAATGGGATCCCATATGTTTTCTATGTTTCTAAATTTACTCAAATCTATAGAGTCTCTAGTTGGGGCTCTCCTTGTGGGGTGCAATCTGCTCCAATCTTTAGATCCAACACTTTCATGCAATAAATAAAAGGATATTCTACATTTTTTACATTGCATATTTCAAGCATATATTTGATACTTTTTAAGTTAGCGCTCATATACCATTCAACATTAAAATTACAACCCCATCAACGACCAACATTTCTACTTCACTTTGAGGCTTAGTAATGTTTGAAATACATGTATGAGTAAATAACATTTTCAATGTTTGATGTTTCTCAATTGGTACTTGAGTTGCACCAACCCACCAAATCTCCATCTTGGACTAAAACTTATGCACTGGTGCTTGACCCCCAACATTGTTGTCCAATACCCTATTCATGATGCAAATACTAACTCTTTCCATCTTTTATCCTTTTTGAATTTGTGCTTCATCTAACTTCAAAAAAAAAATTCAAAACACCATGGCATTCCTCTATTGTGATTTTATAAATGTGGACCATTGCAATCTGCACTTTTCTTAGATCAACCCATATATTGTTAAGTGCATTGTATTCAAAACAATAGATTTTCCTTTTGGCTTTTCATATGACATAGACCCTTCAATATGGATGTATTTCCCAAAAACATGTGGAATCTTACGATTCATAGCAGTCCTTGCAACCGATATTGCAAGGGCTCGAGGCAACCCAAAAATATATGTATTCTATTACATTTATGATTTTTAAACCATAATCTAGAGATAGCATGATAATCTTTTCAACTAATACCCACAGTATCACATGTTTTTATAATTTCATTTGATTTTATTGTGTCTTTTAAGTCCTTTACCAATTCTTTGAGGGTTGGACCTCTCAAATCCACATTCTAAGGTGACTGAAGAATCCTCAAAATATCTTTCTTATTCATGGTCTCTCTTGAAATATTGATTCTCTCCTTAATATCTTGGATATTAATGCCGATATGTTAGAGATATATTTCCTTACACGATTTAGTCTTCTTTTCTTTACTCCCACACACAAGCTAGTTATAATTTTTAATGGTCTCTTTCTCTATCAAAATCCTACTAGAGTTTCCTTTAAGCATGTTAGATTGTCTTGCAATGAATTATTAGCATTTTCCAAGATGTCAATCTTATCCATTAGCTAAAAAATTCTTGTTTGTGGAATTAATAATGCTTATTTTATTTATTGCATTTGAGCCATGTATGAACAAGATATAGAGCATATAACCTTGTACAATAGCCAAGCATCCCATTATAAGCTTATCCAACATATCTTATGTAGTCATGAATATTGAAAAAAAGAGGATTTTTACCTATAGAAGGGTTGTTGGGATAAATATTTCCATCCACCCACAAATCTATATGCTTCTTTCCTTATATCCACAATCTATTAGGCTGCATCTCATTTTTTAGTACTTGATGATTTATACCTCTCTAAGATGTATAAATTGGATCTATCTGAATGGTAAGTCTGTACGTGGATGTGCTTGAATCTAAATTATTTGAAGAGCTATTGCTAAAAATTTTGGCAAATCAATCACAAATGAATGTCACAAGAAAGTAAGTGCAAAGAAGAGAATACTGATAGAGAATGGCCAAAGAGAATGGTGATAGAGAATTTGATGGTTTCATTCTTCCAAACTCTCAACTAATTAGTAACTTAATCATTTTCTTACAAGTGCCTTTTTTAAAGCATTTTTGGTTGTAATGCCTTTGCTATGGAATGGGGAGTATTTGCATATATTGTCATGTCATTTGGGTTGAATAAGTGCATGTGCAACTTTTTAAAGACTCATGTGCACGAGTTTTAAAGACAGGTTTTAAAGGAAGTGGCTTGAGGTGTTCATAGATGATCTTTGTGCTCAATTATGCCATAATTACTCGACTAATTTATAATCTACTAGTTAGTTGGGCATGTACTAAGGAGTACCAAGCCTTCTATGAAGCATTGAAGAAGGCTCACATGATAGCACCCATTTTAAGGTCCCTAGACTAGACAATCACATTTCATGTACACATTCACACTTCCAAGATTGCAATTGGAGTAGTGTTACACTAGCCTAGTAATGACAACATGGATTTTCTTGTGAGGTTTGCCAGCTAACAACTCAGTCAGATTGAGGTGAATTATTCAATCATAAAACACAAAATCTTAGCAATGGTTTACATTGTAAAGAGGTTTTGACATTATCTTCTTTCTACGCACTTAACTTTTTTTGTGGACCATCAAGCTTTGCTTTATCTTGTGAGCAAACCTTGTGCTACTAGATGCATTGCTTATTGTCTTCTCTTGTTATTGAAATTCAATTTTTATGTTGTTGAATGGAAAGAAAAAAACAACTTCATTGTGAACACTATATTAGGAAATTTGGGAGTTCTCATATAGTTAATATTTGGCCACATGATCAAATATTATCCCCTTACTTGAAAGTGGAGTCTACCCTAATTACTATATATCTTGTCTTTCCAAGTCCCAATTTGGGAGAATTTCTAATCTAGTTAATATTTGGCCACATGATCAAACCTTATCCCCTTACTTGAAAGTGGAGTCTACCCTAATTACTATATATCTTATCTTTCCAAGTCCCAATTTGAAGCATGGTATAATATTTAGTTACATAACCGATTCCCAAACTGTTTAATATGGTGTTTGTGGACTATTAATCATGAGTGACTATTTAACTCCCTGATTCTCACATATTCCATATTCATAAATAATCTCGACTCTTCAAGGTCAACTTAATGCCTTAGTAGGATAACAACATAGTTCAAATCCTTGAAAAATGTCTATCAGAATGACCAATGGAGAAAGAATGACTCACGTACATCATAATTAAAACCTAACCTTACCAATTGATTGTTGGCCAATTATATATCACTAGAGGATACTTTGACACAACCTCTACAATCAGAAAAGTGCATTAATTTGTAGGTATGGTGGCCCACTCTTTTTAAAGATGGTGTGTGATTTGTCAAGCATTGTAATGAGTATCAATGGATAAAATGGAACTTATACTAGTGATCAGACGCCAACCCTTCCAGAAGTGGACTATAGACTTGATGGAACTTATGAGCCCAGGTACACAATATTTGTAGGCTCGGTACAACATCATGGCCATGCGTGACTAAGTGGGCCAAGGCAAGGGCGCTACCCATAAAAATGATATGAGAACCATTTCTCATTTCTCTAGGAGAAAATAATTTCATGATTTCGATACCCAATTATGATTGTTATGATCATGGTTGTACTTTCTCAATGAGGTGATTGAGCATCTCTTGTCCATGTTCTTGATTATCCATTAAAAATCCAACCCCTATATCTAGATTAATAAGAAAGCTACACTCTAGAGTTTTTCACACAGTGTGCCCGTAGCAACACGACAACATGCCGAAACAAAGGTACAAAATCATTTCACACATGAATTAGAAAGCATACTTTGAACTTTATAAGAAAAAAAGTACTCATGAATAGTTGTGTGTTGCTTTAGAGGAAAGAGAACAAAGTGAATGAGAAGCTCATTCTTTGGTGTGTGGCTAAAGTGGTTTTCTTCTTCTTCTCTTTTCCTTTCCTTTGTTCTTGCTTTCTTGTGTGTGCTTGGGGCTTTCGCTTCTCTTGTCTCACGCAGGACTATGGAGGATGGAGCTGAAAGGAGGAGGCTTGAGGTTGCTTGAGCTCGCATCTTGAATCATGGAGCTATTGGCTTTCTTGAGGGAGGAGGCTACTCATTGAGGCATCAAGGTAAGGTCATTACACCCATGTGGGATCAAAAGCACATCGACTAAGTGAGAGATAGCTATTTGTGCTTGCTTGAAGCAATGAGCGGTCCGTGGGTCTTGATGGTTGAGTGTGAGCTCCCACTTCATTGTTCTATATAGTTCTATGAGTTATCATCATCGATATTGTAATTATTTGAATATTTAATCGATGACTCTTTCTTCCTAGCATCTCATGATATATGTGTTTTGGTGATAATTCTATACTCAATGTATAATTTCTCTATCGAACATTGTTCTAAAAAACATGGGGCTGGAAGGATGGAAGGATAGCATGCCCTACCATTTCTTTTTTATCTGTAACCATTGTTATTTATCATCACAAACTTAGTGCACATGTTGCTATTTGCATCGATAAATACATCGAGAGGCATCATTATTTATGTCATTGCAAATAGTGAAATATTTGTAGGGACGCATATACTAACGATTTTTGTGACAATGGGGGTAAATTTTTAACAAATATCTACATTTCTTTAGACATCGTATATGGCATGTATCTTGTAGTGCAATTTCTATATTGACATCCAAGAAAAGAGTGGTAGAAGATGCTCCTCATATAGTATGATAAGATATTTGAGTCTTATGATAAGGAGACATAGGTAATTGTATGTCATAATGAAGGTACGATGTGGAGAGTTGAAAAATCTCTTTACAAATACTCGAATGAAGGGATGAGGTCAAATGGTTGGAAAGAGTATGTTTTTCAATGGCCTTGGCATTGGAATTCTTGGAAAGTTGTACCTCTCATTCTCCTTTTGATATTATATCGTCCAACATAGCAGCAAGGATAAGGACGGAGAAGAGGATTTACTTGAAGGTGCATGAGGCTCATTTGTCCCCCTCAAGGATTAGGTAGTTCCATTCTAGTTGTCTTGGCCATGGTTCTCGATAATTCATGGTGACATACCTATTTACATCCCTCATAATCTGATAGGATATTCTAAAGGTGTTAATGTCCAACTGACACATCCACTCCTTGGCACATCTCTCTATACTTTGGATAAGTACTTCCATTGATCATGTGGTTAGGAGCTCCCTAGATTAGTCGACCTCACTTATCTTGAAATCCATAATCAACGTGTCCTTAGATTCTTCCTGTCTCTATATCTCTGAAGCTTATCCTCTAGGGTTTCACGTGGAGCTTAAGAACTTTTTCCACTTAGGCTCTATCTTCTTCCTCATCACTTTTCTCTTGCCTTTGTCTTTTCTTTTTCCCTAGTTATTCTCCCTTTTCTTGTTTTTCTCTTTTTACATAGTGTATGCTTAATGGTGAAATAGGCTTGATTTATTTTTCATCAAATATACCAAGCTTGTAAA